>NW_027457848.1:20000-620000 GCF_050624435.1 Tenrec ecaudatus
TATCTCTCTGTCTAGTTTAAGGGATTGGATTACATTAACGGTGATATGGAGGCTTGGATTGAAGGTAATGGATGGAGTTAAGTTAGGTTCAGGCGAAGAGTGATGGTTAGGAGTAAGGTTAGTTGTAGGGGGAACTGCATGTTCACATCAGATTTGGGGTCAGGATTAGGCTCAGCCATAGGGTAGACATACGGTGAGGGCTAAGGCTTGGTTTAGGGAGAGCATTAGGTTAGGGTTCAGTTTAAGCTTAGAAGTCTACAGAAATACACCTAGGCTCAGTGTTACACCTCTTTTTAGATTAGGACCTAGGGCTAGGTTTTGACCAAAGTTAGGGTTAGGATTAGGGTTCCTTTTAGGATAGGATATAGGTTTGAGGTTTCATTTAAGTGTAGGATTATTGGAAGTACATCTGCTCTCCATGGTTTTCCTTCACGATCACAATGTTTCTGAGATTCATGGTTGAAGGAAAATTTTGCTCCTGCCGGTTTCAAAGCAAAAAGGCGCCACCGGCATTGCGTTTTTCCGTCAAACTTATGCTCGCTCTTTGAGAACCTTGGGTCTTTGAGAAAGTCGTGAGTCCAGCAAGATTTTTCAGTTCAAGTGTGCCCCAAGCAGTGGGTTCTACCTCTGATCAATACAGCCCGTGGAATTCCTGAGAATCTGGAACCTGCCATGAAGTTCAGCCTGCGTTTTATTCACACGGAAGAAGCTCCTTCGATATTCGCATGCCTCTGTACACTGATGCTTCCAGCAACGACATGTCTCAAAGGTCAATAGAGCTTCTCTGAGTTTCACTGGTCTAGGGTAAAGGGTGAAGCGCCTGGGTTCCCGTGCTTCACTACTGTATGGCCTCAAGATGATGTTTGTAGGCACAGCGGCAAATCCATCGGTGGCAAATCTCTCATATTGTCATAGCGATGGGAAGATTCCTTATTCGCCAGGAAATGTTTTACCGTGGAAGACGGGTCACCACAGAGCTGTCTCTTTTGTGTTGAGACAAAGTTTGCTGAATTTAGCTGCCAGAATTTGCGTGTCCTCCGTTTATTTGTCTATGGAGACGCACGAGTGTAAGGAGAACGGTGAATGGTGGCCGTTCATAACCCAGGATCATGAGAAACCGCAGAGTAAATTTTAGGAACGTAGACGTAGGACAGCGGAGAAAACTTCACTCAGGGACTTCAGTGAACTCTCCTTACAATGCTGAGGCCTGACACGCCTAGTGACTGGGGGCAACCCGGCTCCTGCCCTAGGTAGTTTTATGGAGGATGCCTCCCTCAGGTGGTGACTTTTCTCTCCCAGCAATATTGCTCCGTGAAATTCTGCCTATGATGAAATCTATTTGCCATGGCTCTGCTGTTTCACCTCATTGGCCTCATCTTTGAAGTACAAATGCTTTTCTACACGGGTGCTGCCTCCCTGAGCTTTCCTTTGTCTTGGCTCAATCGGTGTAGAGTCCTGTGCTGACTACGCCATGGACTAGCACAGGTGGGTGCTTGTCAGTATACGGAGCACACGCAGCAATTTCGTTTGTCAAGACCCACCTGGCTTGATCAAGGTTCTTTATTCCCGTGGAAACGATTTTTATCCAAATTCTAGAGGAGCACCAGTGTGCCTCTGGGAGCTACACCCGTGTCTGCTGAACAGAGGCTCCGGAGTTTTCGTTTTCGGACTAAAATTCCACACGGAATGTCATTGATCTTAGGAAACCGTGAATTGTGGACGTACCTGATTCTCACATCTTCATTCTCTAATGGAACCTTAAGTTTCCCAGTCGGATCTGGCTGCCACTTCATTTCTGGCAATGACCATTTAATTGGGGACGTTCAGTCTTCTTCGGAATTCTCTTCTACATGCATGTTCCCGCGCCACATTAAGACCACTCGGTGGAGGTATATGTGACTCAGGACAACTCTTTATTTCAGGCGTCTAGAACAAAGGGAATTCACAGAGGTTGATGATCACTTATTAAAGTCCTGTTTCTCTATGATGCCCACTGATGACACTTCTACATCTGAGGGCAAAGAGCTCGTGCAGCATGATATTCTCATTACAGCCACGCCGCCTGCAGTTTTTTCCAAGCAGAAAAATCTTTCCCAGTGTACTTCTTTAAAATGCTGCAAAATACTGGGGCAGAAGATTTCGGTTTAGGGTTAACTTTAAACGGCATAGGTACAGGCATGTGGGCATGTTTAGATACAGTGTTAGAGTTCAGATTAGAGTTACGGCTGCGTGAGGATTCGGGTTATGGTAAGGTTGTGGCTCAAATGTATGGTGAGTGTGAGGTTGAGGGAAGAGTAGGGTTTAGTGCTTAAGGATGAATGAACTTATTGTGTCATTTAGGCTTATGGTAAACTTGACTGTTTAGGTATGGGTTGGGGTTAATATTTGTGTGAGGGTTAGAAAGTGTGCTAGGTTAAGAGTTGGGGTCAGGTTTGCGGCTTGTGTGTTACTTCCGTTTTTGATGTCGATAAGTTTAGCTCTCTGTCTAGTTTAAGGGATTGGATTACATTCACGGTGATATGGAGGCTTGGATTGAAGGTGATGGATAGAGTTAAGTTAGGTTCAGGCGAAGGGTGAAGGTTAGGAGTAAGGTTAGTTGTAGGGGGAGCTGCATGTTCACATCAGATTTGGGGTTAGGATTAGGCTTAGCCTTAGGGTAGACATACGGTTAGGGTTAGGACTTGGTTTAGGGTGAGCCTTAGGTTAGGGTTCAGTTTAAGGTAAGGAGTCTACAGAATTACACCTAGGCTTAGGGTTACACCTCTTTTTAGGTTTAGACCTAGGCCTAGGTTTTGACCTAGGTTAGGTTTAGGATTAGGGTTGTTTTTAGGATAGAATTTAGGTTTGAGGTTTCATTTAAGTGTAGGATTATTGGAAGTACATCTGCTCTCCCTGGTTTTCCTTCACGATCACAATGTTTCTGAGATTCATGGTTGAAGGAAAATCTTGCTCCTTGCCGGTTTCAAGGCAAAAAGGCGCCACCGGCAGTTGGTTTTTCCATCAAACTTACGCTTGCTCTGTGAGAACCTTGGGTCTTTGGGAAAGCGGTGAGTCCAGCAAGATTTTTCAGTTCAAGTGTGCCCCAAGCAGTGGGTTCTACCTCTGAGCAATACAGCCCTTGGAATTCCTGAGAATCTGGAACCTGCCATGAAGTTCAGCCTACGTTTTATTCACACGGAAGAAGCTCCTTCGAGGTTCCCATGCCTCTGTACACTGATGCTTCCAGCAACGTCATGTCTCACAGGTCAATAGTACTTCTTTGATTTTCACTGGTCTAGGGTAAAGGGTGAAGCACCTGGATTCCCGTGCTTCACTACTGAATGGACTCAAGATGATGTTTGTACGCAGAGCGACAAATCCATCGGTGGCTATTCATCATATTGTCATTGTGATGGGAAGATTCCTTATTCGCCAGAAAATGTTTCGCTGTGGAAGACGGGTCACCACAGAGCTGTCTCTTTTGTGTTGAGACAAAGTTTCCTGAATTTACCTGCCAGCAGTTGCGTGTCATCCCTTTCTTTTAAGGCCGATGGAGATGCACGAGTGTATGGAGAACGGTGAATGGTGGCCGTTCATAACCCAGGATCATGAGAAACCGCAGGGTAAATTTTAGGAACGTAGATGTAGGACAGCAGAGAAAACTTCACCCAGGGACTTCAGTGAACTCTCCTTACAATGCTGAGGCCTGACTCGCCTAGTGCCTGGGGGCAACCCGGCTCCTGCCCTGGGTAGTTTTGTGGAGCGTGCCTCCCTCACGTGGTGCCTTTTCTCTCCCAGCAATATTGCTCCGTGAAATTCTGCCGATCATGAAAACTATTTGCCATGGCAATGTCGTTTCACCTCATTGGCCTCATCTTTGAAGAACAAATGCTTTTCTACACGGGTGCTGAGTCCTTGAGCTTTCCTTTGTCTTGGCTCAATCGATGCAGATTCCTGTGCTGAATACGCCATGGACTAGCACAGGTGGGTGCTTGTCAGTATACGGGGCACACGCTGCCATTTCGTTTGTCAAGACCCACCTGGCTTGATCAAGGTTCTTTATTCCCGTGAAAACGATTTTTATCCAAATTCTAGAGGAGCACCAGTGTGCCTCTGGGAGCTACACCCGGGCCTGCTGAGCAGAGGCTCCGGAGTTTTCATTTTCTGACTAAAATTCCACACGGAATTTCATGGATCTAAGGAAACCATGAATTGTGGACGTACCACAGTCTCATATCTTCATTGTCTAATGGAAGATTAAGTTTCCCAGTCTGATCCGGCTGCCACTTCATTTCTGGCAATGACCATTGAATTGTGGACGTTCAGTCTTCTTCGGAATTCTCTTATACTGGCATGGTCCCGCGCCACATTAAGACCACTCGGTGGAGGTTTATGTGACTCAGGACAACTCTTTATTTCAGGCATCTAGAACAAAGGGAATTAACAGAGGTTGATGATTACTTCTTAAAGTCCCGTTTCTCTGTGATGCCCACTGATGACACTTCTACATCTGAGGGAAAAGAGCTCGTACAGCATGATATTCTCAGTTCAGCCACGCCGCCAGCAGTTTCTTCCTTGCCGAAATATCTTTCCCAGTGTACTTCTTTAAAATGCTGCAAAATCGTGTGATAGAAGATTTCGGTTTATGGTTAACTTTAAACAGGCATTGGTACAGGCATGTGGGAATTTTAAGAGACAGTGTTAGAGTTTAGGTTAGAGTGACGGCTGCGTGAGGATTCGGGTTATGGTAAGGTTGTGGATCAAATGTAGGGTGAGTGTGAGGTTGAAGGTGAGAGCAGGGTTTAGTGCTTAAGGATGAATGAACCTATTGTCTCATTTAGGATTATGGTGAACTTGACTGATTAGGTATGGGTTGGGGTTAATATTTGTGAGAGGTTAGAAAGTGTGCGAGGTTAAGAGTTGGGGTCAGGCTTGCGGCTTGTGTGTTACATCCGTTTTGGTTGTGGATAAGTTTAGCTCTCTGTCTAGTTTAAGGGATTGGATTACATTAACGGTGATATGGAGGCTTGGATTGAAGGTGATGGAGAGCGTTAAGTTAGGTTCAGGCGAAGGGTGAAGGTTAGGAGTAAGGTTAGTTGTAGGGGGAGCTGCATGTTCACATCAGATTTGGGGTTAGGATTAGGCTTAGCCTTAGCATAGACATACGGTTAGGGTTAGGACTTGGTTTAGGGTGAGCCTTAGGTTAGGGTTCAGTTTAAGGTAAGGAGTCTACAGAATTACACCTAGGCTTAGGGTTACACCTGTTTTTAGGTTTAGACCTAGGCCTAGGTTTTGACCTAGGTTAGGTTTAGGATTAGGGTTGGTTTTAGGATAGAATTTAGGTTTGAGGTTTCATTTAAGTGTAGGATTATTGGAAGTACATCTGCTCTCCCTGGTTTTCCTTCACGATCACAATGTTTCTGAGATTCATGGTTGAAGGAAAATCTTGCTCCTTGCCGGTTTCAAGGCAAAAAGGCGCCACCGGCAGTTGGTTTTTCCATCAAACTTACGCTTGCTCTGTGAGAACCTTGGGTCTTTGGGAAAGCGGTGAGTCCAGCAAGATTTTTCAGTTCAAGTGTGCCCCAAGCAGTGGGTTCTACCTCTGAGCAATACAGCCCGTGGAATTCCTGAGAATCTGGAACCTGCCATGAAGTTCAGCCTGCGTTTTATTCACACGGAAGAAGCTCCTTCGAGGTTCCCATGCCTCTGTACACTGATGCTTCCAGCAACGTCATGTCTCACAGGTCAATAGTACTTCTTTGATTTTCACTGGTCTAGGGTAAAGGGTGAAGCACCTGGATTCCCGTGCTTCACTACTGGATGGACTCAAGATGATGTTTGTATGCAGAGCGACAAATCCATCGGTGGCTATTCATCATATTGTCATTGTGATGGGAAGATTCCTTATTCGCCAGAAAATGTTTCGCTGTGGAAGACGGGTCACCACAGAGCTGTCTCTTTTGTGTTGAGACAAAGTTTCCTGAATTTACCTGCCAGCAGTTGCGTGTCATCCCTTTCTTTTAAGGCCGATGGAGATGCACGAGTGTAAGGAGAACGGTGAATGGTGGCCGTTCATAACCCAGGATCATGAGAAACCGCAGGTTAAATTTTAGGAACTTAGATGTAGGACAGCAGAGAAAACTTCACTCAGGGACTTCAGTGAACTCTCCTTACAATGCTGAGGCCTGACTCGCCTAGTGCCTGGGGGCAACCCGGCTCCTGCCCTGGGTAGTTTTGTGGAGCGTGCCTCCCTCACGTGGTGCCTTTTCTCTCCCAGCAATATTGCTCCGTGAAATTCTGCCGATGATGAAAACTATTTGCCATGGCAATGTCGTTTCACCTCATTGGCCTCATCTTTGAAGAACAAATGCTTTTCTACATGGGTGCTGAGTCCTTGAGCTTTCCTTTGTCTTGCTCAATCGATGCAGATTCCTGTGCTGAATACGCCATGGACTAGCACAGGTGGGTGCTTGTCAGTATACGGGGCACACGCTGCCATTTCGTTTGTCAAGACCCACCTGGCTTGATCAAGGTTCTTTATTCCCGTGAAAACGATTTTTATCCAAATTCTAGAGGAGCACCAGTGTGCCTCTGGGAGCTACACCCGGGCCTGCTGAACAGAGGCTCCGGAGTTTTCATTTTCTGACTAAAATTCCACACGGAATTTCATGGATCTAAGGAAACCATGAATTGTGGACGTACCACAGTCTCATATCTTCATTGTCTAATGGAAGATTAAGTTTCCCAGTCTGATCCGGCTGTCACTTCATTTCTGGCAATGACCATTGAATTGTGGACGTTCAGTCTTCTTCGGAATTCTCTTATACTGGCATGGTCCCGCGCCACATTAAGACCACTCGGTGGAGGTTTATGTGACTCAGGACAACTCTTTATTTCAGGCATCTAGAACAAAGGGAATTAACAGAGGTTGATGATTACTTCTTAAAGTCCCGTTTCTCTGTGATGCCCACTGATGACACTTCTACATCTGAGGGAAAAGAGCTCGTACAGCATGATATTCTCAGTTCAGCCACGCCGCCTGCAGTTTCTTCCTTGCCGAAATATCTTTCCCAGTGTACTTCTTTAAAATGCTGCAAAATCGTGTGATAGAAGATTTCGGTTTATGGTTAACTTTAAACAGGCATTGGTACAGGCATGTGGGAATTTTAAGAGACAGTGTTAGAGTTTAGGTTAGAGTGACGGCTGCGTAAGGATTCAGGTTATGGTAAGGTTGTGGATCAAATGTAGGGTGAGTGTGAGGTTGAAGGTGAGAGCAGGGTTTAGTGCTTAAGGATGAATGAACCTATTGTCTCATTTAGGATTATGGTGAACTTGACTGATTAGGTATGGGTTGGGGTTAATATTTGTGAGAGGTTAGAAAGTGTGCGAGGTTAAGAGTTGGGGTCAGGCTTGCGGCTTGTGTGTTACATCCGTTTTGGTTGTGGATAAGTTTAGCTCTCTGTCTAGTTTAAGGGATTGGATTACATTAACGGTGATATGGAGGCTTGGATTGAAGGTGATGGAGAGCGTTAAGTTAGGTTCAGGCGAAGGGTGAAGGTTAGGAGTAAGGTTAGTTGTAGGGGGAGCTGCATGTTCACATCAGATTTGGGGATAGGATTAGGCTTAGCCTTAGGGTAGACATACGGTTAGGGTTAGGGCTTGGTTTAGGGTGAGCCTTAGTTTAGGGTTCAGTTTAAGGTAAGGAGTCTACAGAATTACACCTAGGCTTAGGGTTACACCTCTTTTTAGGTTTAGACCTAGGCCTAGGTTTTGACCTAGGTTAGGGTTAGGATTAGGGTTGGTTTTAGGATAGAATTTAGATTTGAGGTTTCATTTAAGTGTAGGATTATTGGAAGTACATCTGCTCTCCCTGGTTTTCCTTCATGATCACAATGTTTCTGAGATTCATGGTTGAAGGAAAATCTTGCTCCTTGCCGGTTTCAAGGCAAAAAGGCGCCAACGGCAGTTGATTTTTCCGTCAAACTTACGCTCGCTCTTTGAGAACCTTGGGTCTTTTGGAAAGCCGTGAGTCCAGCAAGATTTTTCAGTTCAAGTGTGCCCCAAGCAGTGGGTTCTACCTCTGAGCAATACAGCCCGTGGAATTCCTGAGAATCTGGAACCTGCCATGATGTTCAGCCTGTGTTTTATTCACACGGAAGAAGCTCCTTCGAGGTTCCCATGCCTCTGTACACTGATGCTTCCAGCAACGTCATGTCTCACAGGTCAATAGTACTTCTTTGATTTTCACTGGTCTAGGGTAAAGGGTGAAGCGCCTGGATTCCCGTGCTTCACTACTGGATGGCCTCAAAATGATGTTTGTATGCAGAGCGACAAATCCATCGGTGGCTATTCATCATATTGTCATTGTGATGGGAAGATTCCTTATTCGCCAGGAAATGTTTTGCTGTGGAAGACGGGTCACCAGAGAGCTGTCTCTTTTGTGTTGAGACAAAGTTTCCTTAATTTACCTGCCAGCAGTTGCGTGTCCTCCAATTCTTTTAAGGTCGATGGAGATGCACGAGTGTAAGGAGAACGGTGAATGGTGGCCGTTCATAACCCAGGATCAAGAGAAACCGCAGAGTAAATTTTAGGAACGTAGATGTAGGACAGCAGAGAAAACTTCACTCAGGGACTTCAGTGAACTCTCCTTACAATGCTGAGGCCTGACTCGCCTAGTGCCTGGGGCAACCCGGCTCCTGCCCTGGGTAATTTTGTGGAGTGTGCCTCCCTCACGTGGTGCCTTTTCTATCCCAGCAATATTGCTCCGTGAAATTCTGCCTAGGATGAAAACTAATTGCCATGGCTTTGTCTTTTCACCTCATTGGCCTCATCTTTGAAGTACAAATGCTTTTCTACACGGGTGCTGCCTCCCTGAGCTTTCCTTTGTCTTGGCTCAATCGATGCAGATTCCTGTGCTGAATACGCCATGGACTAGCACAGGTGGGTGCTTGTCAGTATACGGGTCACACGCTGCCATTTCGTTTGTCAAGACCCACCTGGCTTGATCAAGGTTCTTTATTCCCGTGAAAACGATGTTTATCCAAATTCTAGAGGAGCACCAGTGTGCCTCTGGGAGCTACACCCGGGCCTGCTGAACAGAGGCTCCGGAGTTTTCATTTTCTGACTAAAATTCCACACGGAATTTCTTGGATCTAAGGAAACCATGAATTGTGGATATACCACAGTCTCACATCTTCATTGTCTAATGGAAGCTTAAGTGTCCCAGTCTGATCCGGCTGCCACTTCATTTCTGGCAATGACCATTCAATTGTGGACGTTCAGTCTTCTTCGGAATTCTCTTATACTGCCACGGTCCCGCGCCACATTAAGACCACTCGGTGGAGGTTTATGTGACTCAGGACAACTCTTTATTTCAGGCATCTAGAACAAAGGGAATTCACAGAGGTTGATGATCACTTCTTAAAGTCCCGTTTCTCTGTGATGCCCACTGATGACACTTCTACATCTGAGGGCAAAGAGTTCGTACAGCATGATATTCTCAGTTCAGCCACGCCGCCTGCAGTTTCTTCCTTGCCGAAATATCTTTCCCAGTGTACTTTTTTAAAATGCTGCAAAATAGTGGGATAGAAGATTTCGGTTTAGGGTTAACTTTAAACAGGCATAGGTACAGGCATGTGGGAATTTTAAGAGACAGTGTTAGAGTTTAGGTTAGAGTGACGGCTGCGTGAGGATTCGGGTTATGGTAAGGTTGTGGATCAAATGTAGGGTGAGTGTGAGGTTGAAGGTGAGAGCAGGGTTTAGTGCTTAAGGATGAATGAACCTATTGTCTCATTTAGGCTTATGCTAAACTTTACTGATTAGGTATGGGTTGGGGTTAATATTTGGTTGAGGGTTAGAAAGTGTGCGAGGTTAAGAGTTGGGGTCAGGCTTGCGACTTGTGTGTTACATCCGTTTTGGTTGTGGATAAGTTTAGCTCTCTGTCCAGTTTAAGGTATTGGATTACATTAACTGTGATATGGAGGCTTGGATTGAAGGTGATGGATAGAGTTAAGTTAGGTTCAGGCGAAGGGTGATGGTTAGGAGTAAGGTTAGTTGTAGGGGGAAGTGCATGTTCACATCAGATTTGGGGATAGGATTAGGCTTAGCCTTAGGGTAGAAACGATTAGGGTTAGGGCTTGGTTTAGGGTGAGCCTTATGTTAGGGTTCAGTTTAAGGTTAAGAGTCTACAGAATTACACCTAGGCTTAGGGTTACACCTCTTTTTAGGTTTAGACCTAGGGCTAGGTTTTGACCTAGGTTAGGGTTAGGATTAGTGTTGGTTTTAGGATAGGATTTAGGTTTGAGGTTTCATTTAAATGTAGGATTATTGGAAGTACATCTGCTCTCCCTGGTTTTCCTTCATGATCACAATGTTTCTGAGATTCATGGTTGAAGGAAAATCTTGCTCCTTGCCGGTTTCAAGGCAAAAAGATGCCACCGGCAGTTGGTTTTTCCGTCAAAGTTACGATCGCTCCTTGAGAACCTTGGGTCTTTGGGAATGCCGTGAGTCCAGCAAGATTTTTCAGTACAAGTGTGCCCCAAACGGTGGGTTCTACCTCTGAGCAATACAGCCCGTGGAATTCCTGAGAATCTGGAACCTGCCATGAAGTTCAGCCTTCGTTTTATTCACACGGAAGAAGCTCCTTCGAGGTTCCAATGCCTCTGTACACTGATGCTTCCGGCAACATCATGTCTTACAGGTCAATAGTGCTTCTCTGAGTTTCACTGGCCTAGGGTAAAGGGTGAAGTGCCTGGGTGCCCGTGCTTCACTACTGTATGGCCTCAAGATGATATTTGTACGCACAGTGGCAAATCCATCGGTGGCAATTCACTCATATTGTCATTGCGATGGGAAGATTCCTTATTCGCCAGAAAATGTTTTACTGTGGAAGACGGGTCACCACAGAGCTGTCTCTTTTGTTTTGAGACAAAGTTTGTTGAATTTACCTGCCAGCAGTTGCGTGTCCTCCCTATATTTTAAGGTCGATGGAGATGCACGAGTGTATGGAGAACGGTGAATGGTGGCCGTTCATAACCCAGGATCATGAGAAACCGCAGAGTAAATTTTAGGAACGTAGACGTAGGACAGAGGAGAAAACTTCACTCAGGGACTTCAGTGAACTCTCCTTACAATGCTGAGGCCTGACACGCCTAGTGCCTGGGGGCAACCCGGCTCCTGCCCTGGGTAGTTTTGTGGAGCGTGCCTCCCTCAGGTGTTGCCTTTTCTCTCCCAGCAATATTGCTCCGTGAAATTCTTCCTATGATGAAAACTATTTGCCATGGCATTGTCCTCTCACCTCATTGGCCTCGTCTTTGAAGTGCAAATGCTTTTCTACACGGGTGCTGCCTCCCTGAGCTTTCCTTTGTCTTGGCTCAATTGATGCAGATTCCTGTGCTGAATACGCCATGGAGTAGCACAGGTGGGTGCTTGTCAGTATACGGGGCACACGCAGCCATTTCGTTTGTCAAGACCCACCTGGCTTGATCAAGGTTCTTTATTCCTGTGAAAACGATTTTTATCCAAATTCTAGAGGAGCACCAGTGTGCCTCTTGGAGCTACGCCCGGGCCTGCTGAATAGAGGCTCCAGAGTTTTCATTTTCTGACTAAAATTCAACAGGGAATTTCATGGATCTAAGGAAACCGTGAATTGTGGACGTACCAGATTCTCACATCTTCATTGTCTAATGGAAGCTTAAGTTTCCCAGTCTAATCCGGCTGCCACTTCATTTCTGGCAATGACCATTCAATTGTGGACGTTCAGTCTTCTTCGAAATTCTCTTATACCGGCATGTTCCCGCGCCACATTAAGACCATTCGGTGGAGGTTTATGTGACTCAGGACAACTCTTTATTTCAGGCGACTAGAACAGAGGGAATTCACAGAGGTTGATGATCACTTCTTAAAGTCCCTTTTCTCTGTGATGCCCACTGATGACACTTCTACATCTGAGGGCAAAGAGCTCGTACAGCATGATATTCTCAGTTCAGCCACGCCGCCTGCAGTTTCTTCCTTGACGAAATATCTTTCCCAGTGTACTTCTTTAAAATGCTGCAAAATAGTGTGATAGAAAATTTCGGTTTAGGGTTAACTTTAAACAGGCATAGGTACAGGCATGTGGGAATTTTAAGAGACAGTGTTAGAGTTTAGGTTAGAGTGACGGCTGCGTGAGGATTCGGGTTATGGTAAGGTTGTGGATCAAATGTAGGGTGAGTGTGAGGTTGAAGGTGAGAGCAGGGTTTAGTGCTTAAGGATGAATGAACCTATTGTCTCATTTAGGCTTATGGTAAACTTGACTATTTAGGTATGGGTTGGGGTTAATATTTGTGTGAGGTTAGAAAGTGTGCGAGGTTAAGAGTTGGGATCAGGCTTGCGGCTTGTGTGTTACATCCGTTTTGGTTGTGGATAAGTTTAGCTCTCTGTCCAGTTTAAGGGATTGGATTACATTAACGGTGATATGGAGGCTTGGATTGAAGGTGATGGATAGAGTTAAGTTAGGTTCAGGCGAAGGGTGATGATTTGGAATAAGGTTAGTTGTAGGGGGAAGTGCATGTTCACATCAGATTTGGGGATAGGATTAGGCTTAGCCTTAGGATAAACAAACGGTTAGGGTTAGGGCTTGGTTTAGGGTGAGCCTTATGTTAGGGTTCAGTTTAAAGTTAGGAGTCTACAGAATTACACCTAGGCTTAGGGTTACACCTCTTTTTAGGTTTAGACCTAGGCCTAGGTTTTGACCTAGGTTAGGGTTAGAATTAGGGTTGGTTTTAGGGTAGGATTTAGGTTTGAGGTTTCATTTGAGTGTAGGATTATTGGAAGTACATCTGCTCTCCCTGGTTTTCCTTCACGATCACAATGTTTCTGAGATTCATGGTTGAAGGAAAATCTTGCTCCTTGCCGGTTTCAAGGCAAAACGGCGCAACCGGCAGTTGGTTTTTCCGTCAAACTTACGCTCGCTCTTTGAGAACCTTGGGTCTTTGTGAAAGCCGTGAGTCCAGCAAGATTTTTCAGTTCAAGTGTGCCCCAAGCAGTGGGTTCTACCTGTGAGCAATACAGCCCGTGGAATTCCTGAGAATCTGGAAACTGCCATGGAGTTCAGGCTGAGTTTTATTCACAGGGAAGAAGCTCCTTCGAGGTTCCAATGCCCCTGTACACTGATGCTTCCTGCAACGTCATGTCTCACGGGTCAATAGTGCTTCTCTGAGTTTCACTGGTCTAGGGTAAAGGGTGAAGCGCCTGGGTGCCCGTGCTTCACTACTGTATGGCGTCAAGATGATATTTGTAGGCACAGCGGCAAATAAATCGGTGGCAATTCACTCATATTGTCATTGCGATGGGAAGATTCCTTATTCGCCAGGAAATGTTTTACCGTGGAAGACGGGTCACCACAGAGCTGTCTCTTTTGTGTTGAGACATAGTTTGCTGAATTTACATGCCAACCATTGCGTGTCCTCCCTTTCTTTTAAGGTCGATGGAGACGCACGAGTGTAAGAAGAACGGTGAATGGTGGCCGTTCATAACCCAGGATCATGACAAACCACAGAGTAAATTTTAGGAACGTAGACATAGGACAGCGGAGAAAACTTCATCAGGGACTTCAGTGAACTCTCCTTACAATGCTGAGGCCTGACTCGCCTAGTGCCTGGGGGCAACCCGGCTCCCGCCCTGGGTAGTTTTGTGGAGCATGCCTCCCTCAGGTGGTGCCTTTTCTCTCCCAGCAATATTGCTTCGTGAAATTCTGCCGATGATGAAAACTATTTGCCATGGCATTGTCATTTCACCTCATTGGCCTCATCTTTGAAGTACAAATGCTTTTCTACACGGGTGCTGCCTCCCTGAGCTTTCCTTTGTCTTGGCTCAATCGATGCAGATTCCAGTGCTGAATACGCCATGGACTAGCACAGGTGGGTGCTTGTCAGTATACCGGGCACACGCAGCAATTTCGTTTGTCAAGACCCACCTGGCTTGATCTAGGTTCTTTATTCCTGTGAAAACGATTTTTATCCAAATTCTAGAGGGGCACCAGTGTGCCTCTGGGAGCTACACCAGGGCCTGCTGAACAGAGGCTGCGGAGTTTTCCTTTTGTGACTAAAATTCAAAAGGGAATTTCATGGATCTAAGGAAACCGTGAATTGTGGACGTACCAGATTCTCACATCTTCATTGTCTAATGGAAGCTTAAGTTTCCCCGTCTGATCTGGCTGCCACTTCATTTCTGGCAATGAACATTCAATTGTGGACGTTCAGTCTTCTTCGGAATTCTCTTATACCGGCATGTTCCCGTGCCACATTAAAACCACCCGGTGGAGGTTTATGTGACTCAGGACAACTCCTTATTTCAGGCGTCTAGAACAAAGGGAATTCACAGAGGTTGATGATCACTTATTAAAGTCCCGTTTCCCTATGATGCCCACTGATGACACTTCTACATCTGATGGCAAAGAGCTCGTGCAGCATGATATTCTCAGTTCAGCCATGCCGCCTGCAGTTTCTTCCTTGCCGAAATATCTTTCCCAGTGTACTTCTTTAAAATGCTTCAAATTAGTGGGATAGAAAATTTCGGTTTAGGGTTAACTTTAAACAGGCATAGGTACAGGCATGTGGGCATTTTAAGAGACAGTTTTAGAGTTTAGGTTAGAGTGACGGCTGCGTGAGGATTCGGGTTATGGTAAGGTTGTGGATCAAATGTAGGGTGAGTGTGAGGTTGAAGGTGAGAGCAGGGTTTAGTGCTTAAGGATGAATGAACCTATTGTCTCATTTAGTCTTATGATAAACTTGACTATTTTGGTATGGGTTGGGGTTAATATTTGTGTGAGGTTAGAAAGTGTGCGAGGTTAAGAGTTGGGGTCAGGCTTGCGGCTTGTGTGTTACATCCGTTTTGGTTGTGGATAAGTTTAGCTCTCTGTCCAGTTTAAGGGATTGGATTACATTAACGGTGATATTGAGGCTTGGATTGAAGGTGATGGATAGAGTTAAGTTAGGTTCAGGCGAAGGGTGATGGTTAGGAGTAAGGTTAGTTGTAGGGGGAAGTGCATGTTCACATCAGATTTTGGGGTAGGATTAGGCTTAGCCTTAGAATAGACAAACGGTTAGGGTTAGGGCTTGGTTTAGGGTGAGCCTTATGTTAGGGTTCAGTTTAAGGTTAGGAGTCTACAGAATTACACCTAGGCTTAGGTTACACCTCATTTTAGGTTTAGACCTAGGCCGAGGTTTTGACCTAGGTTAGGTTTAGAATTAGGGTTGGTTTTAGGATAGGATTTAGATTTGAGGTTTCATTTAAGTGTAGGATTATTGGAAGTACATCTGCTCTCCCTGGTTTTCCTTCATGATCACAATGTTTCTGAGATTCATGGTTGAAGGAAAATCTTGCTCCTTGCCGGTTTCAAGGCAAAAAGGCGCCACCGGCAGTTGGTTTTTCCGTCAAACTTACGCTCGTTCTTTGAGAACCTTGGGTCTTTGGGAAAGCTGTGAGTCCAGCAAGATTTTTCAGTTCAAGTGTGCCCCAAGCAGTGGGTTCTACCTCTGATCAATACAGCCCGTGGAATTCCTGAGAATCTGGAACCTGCCATGAAGTTCAGCCTGCGATTTATTCACACAGAAGAAGCTCCTTCGAGGTTCCCATGCCTCTGTACACTGATGCTTCCGGCAACGTCATGTCTCACGGGTCAATAGTGCTTCTCTGAGTTTCACTGGTCTAGGGTAAAGGGTGAAGCGCCTGTGTGCCCGTGCTTCACTACTGTATGGCGTCAAGATGATATTTGTAGGCACAGCGGCAAATAAATCGGTGGCAATTCACTCATATTGTCATTGTGATGGGAAGATTCCTTATTCGCCAGGAAATGTTTTACCGTGGAAGACGGGTCACCACAGAGCTGTCTCTTTTGTGTTGAGACATAGTTTGCTGAATTTACATGCCAACCATTGCGTGTCCTCCCTTTCTTTTAAGGTCGATGGAGACGCACGAGTGTAAGAAGAACGGTGAATGGTGGCCGTTCATAACCCAGGATCATGACAAACCACAGAGTAAATTTTAGGAACGTAGACATAGGACAGCGGAGAAAACTTCATCAGGGACTTCAGTGAACTCTCCTTACAATGCTGAGGCCTGACTCGCCTAGTGCCTGGGGGCAACCCGTCTCCCGCCCTGGGTAGTTTTGTGGAGCATGCCTCCCTCAGGTGGTGCCTTTTCTCTCCCAGCAATATTGCTTCGTGAAATTCTGCCGATGATGAAAACTATTTGCCATGGCATTGTCATTTCACCTCATTGGCCTCATCTTTGAAGTACAAATGCTTTTCTACACGGGTGCTGCCTCCCTGAGCTTTCCTTTGTCTTGGCTCAATCGATGCAGATTCCAGTGCTGAATACGCCATGGACTAGCACAGGTGGGTGCTTGTCAGTATACCGGGCACACGCAGCAATTTCGTTTGTCAAGACCCACCTGGCTTGATCTAGGTTCTTTATTCCTGTGAAAACGATTTTTATCCAAATTCTAGAGGGGCACCAGTGTGCCTCTGGGAGCTACACCAGGGCCTGCTGAACAGAGGCTGCGGAGTTTTCCTTTTGTGACTAAAATTCAAAAGGGAATTTCATGGATCTAAGGAAACCGTGAATTGTGGACGTACCAGATTCTCACATCTTCATTGTCTAATGGAAGCTTAAGTTTCCCCGTCTGATCTGGCTGCCACTTCATTTCTGGCAATGACCATTCAATTGTGGACGTTCAGTCTTCTTCGGAATTCTCTTATACCGGCATGTTCCCGTGCCACATTAAGACCACCCGGTGGAGGTTTATGTGACTCAGGACAACTCCTTATTTCAGGCGTCTAGAACAAAGGGAATTCACAGAGGTTGATGATCACTTATTAAAGTCCCGTTTCCCTATGATGCCCACTGATGACACTTCTACATCTGATGGCAAAGAGCTCGTGCAGCATGATATTCTCAGTTCAGCCATGCCGCCTGCAGTTTCTTCCTTGCCGAAATATCTTTCCCAGTGTACTTCTTTAAAATGCTTCAAATTAGTGGGATAGAAAATTTCGGTTTAGGGTTAACTTTAAACAGGCATAGGTACAGGCATGTGGGCATTTTAAGAGACAGTTTTAGAGTTTAGGTTAGAGTGACGGCTGCGTGAGGATTCGGGTTATGGTAAGGTTGTGGATCAAATGTAGGGTGAGTGTGAGGTTGAAGGTGAGAGCAGGGTTTAGTGCTTAAGGATGAATGAACCTATTGTCTCATTTAGTCTTATGATAAACTTGACTATTTTGGTATGGGTTGGGGTTAATATTTGTGTGAGGTTAGAAAGTGTGCGAGGTTAAGAGTTGGGGTCAGGCTTGCGGCTTGTGTGTTACATCCGTTTTGGTTGTGGATAAGTTTAGCTCTCTGTCCAGTTTAAGGGATTGGATTACATTAACGGTGATATTGAGGCTTGGATTGAAGGTGATGGATAGAGTTAAGTTAGGTTCAGGCGAAGGGTGATGGTTAGGAGTAAGGTTAGTTGTAGGGGGAAGTGCATGTTCACATCAGATTTTGGGGTAGGATTAGGCTTAGCCTTAGAATAGACAAACGGTTAGGGTTAGGGCTTGGTTTAGGGTGAGCCTTATGTTAGGGTTCAGTTTAAGGTTAGGAGTCTACAGAATTACACCTAGGCTTAGGTTACACCTCATTTTAGGTTTAGACCTAGGCCGAGGTTTTGACCTAGGTTAGGTTTAGAATTAGGGTTGGTTTTAGGATAGGATTTAGATTTGAGGTTTCATTTAAGTGTAGGATTATTGGAAGTACATCTGCTCTCCCTGGTTTTCCTTCATGATCACAATGTTTCTGAGATTCATGGTTGAAGGAAAATCTTGCTCCTTGCCGGTTTCAAGGCAAAAAGGCGCCACCGGCAGTTGGTTTTTCCGTCAAACTTACGCTCGTTCTTTGAGAACCTTGGGTCTTTGGGAAAGCTGTGAGTCCAGCAAGATTTTTCAGTTCAAGTGTGCCCCAAGCAGTGGGTTCTACCTCTGATCAATACAGCCCGTGGAATTCCTGAGAATCTGGAACCTGCCATGAAGTTCAGCCTGCGATTTATTCACACAGAAGAAGCTCCTTCGAGGTTCCCATGCCTCTGTACACTGATGCTTCCGGCAACGTCATGTCTCACGGGTCAATAGTGCTTCTCTGAGTTTCACTGGTCTAGGGTAAAGGGTGAAGCGCCTGTGTGCCCGTGCTTCACTACTGTATGGCGTCAAGATGATATTTGTAGGCACAGCGGCAAATAAATCGGTGGCAATTCACTCATATTGTCATTGTGATGGGAAGATTCCTTATTCGCCAGGAAATGTTTTACCGTGGAAGACGGGTCACCACAGAGCTGTCTCTTTTGTGTTGAGACAAAGTTTGCTGAATTTACATGCCAGCCGTTGCGTGTCCTCCCTTTCTTTTAAGGTCGATGGAGACGCACGTGTGTAAGGAGAACGGTGAATGGTGGCCGTTCATAACCCAGGATCATGAGAAACCGCAGAGTAAATTTTAGGAACGTAGACGTAGGACAGCGGAGAAAACTTCACTCAGGGACTTCAGTGAACTCTCCTTACAATGCTGAGGCCTGACTCGCCTAGTGCCTGGGGGCAACCCGGCTCCTGCCCTTGGTAGTTTTGTGGAGCGTGGCTCCCTCAGGTGGTGCCTTTTCTCTCCCAGCAATATTGCTCCGTGAAATTAAGCCGATGATGAAAACTATTTGCCATGGCAATGTCGTTTCACCTCATTGGCCTCATCTTTGAAGTACAAATGCTTTTCTACACGGGTGCTGGCTCCCTGAGCTTTCCTTTGTCTTGGCTCAATCAATGCAGATTCCTGTGCTGAATACGCCATGGACTAGCACAGGTGGGTGCTTGTCAGTATGCGGGGCACACGCAGCAATTTCGTTTGTCAAGACCCACCTGGCTTGATCAAGGTTCTTTATTCCTGTGAAAACGATTTTTATCCAAATTCTAGAGGAGCACCAGTGTGCCTCTAGGAGCTACACCAGGGCCTGCTGAACAGAGGCTGCGGAGTTTTCCTTTTCTGACTAAAATTCAACAGGGAATTTCATGGATCTAAGGAAACCGTGAATTGTGGACGTACCAGATTCTCACATCTTCATTGTCTAATGGAAGCTTAAGTTTCCCAGTCTGATCCGGCTGCCACTTCATTTCTGGCAATGACCATTCAATTGTGGACGTTCAGCCTTCTTCGGAATTCTCTTATAATGGCATGTTCCCGCGCCACATTAAGACCACTCGGTGGAGGTTTATGTGACTCAGGACAACTCTTTATTTCAGGTGACTAGAACAAAGGGAATTCACAGAGGTTGATGATCACTTATTAAAGTCCCGTTTCTCTATGATGCCCACTGATGACACTTCTACATCTGAGGGCAAAGAGCTCGTGCAGCATGATATTCTCAGTTCAGCCACGCCGCCTGCAGTTTCTTCCTTGCAGAAAAATCTTTCCCAGTGTACTTCTTTAAAATGCTGCAAAATAGTGGGACAGAAGATTTCGGTTTAGGGTCAACTTTAAACGGAAATAGGTACAGGCATGTGGGCATGTTTAGAGACAGTGTTAGAGTTCAGGTTAGAGTGACGGCTGCGTGAGGATTTGGGTTATGGTAAGGTTGTGGATCAAATGTAGGGTGAGTGTGAGGTAGAAGGTGAGAGTAGGGTTTAGTGCTTAAGTATGAATGAACCTATTGTCTCATTTAGGCTTATGGTAAACTTGACTGTTTAGGTATGTGTTGGGGTTAATATTTGTGTGAGGCTTAGAAAGTGTGCGAGGTTAAGAGTTGGGGTCAGGCTTGCGGCTTGTGTGTTACATCCGTTTTGGTTGTGGATAAGTTTAGCTCTCTGTCCAGTTTAAGGGATTGGATTACATTAACGGTGATATGGAGGCTTGGATTGAAGATGATGGATAGAGTTAAGTTAGGTTCAGGCGAAGGGTGAAGGTTAGGAGTAAGGTTAGTTGTAGGGGGAGCTGCATGTTCACATCAGATTTGGGGTTAGGATTAGGCTTAGACTTAGGGTAGACAAACGGTTAGGGTTAGGGCTTGGTTTAGGGTGAGCCTTATGTTAGGGTTCAGTTTAAGGTTAGGAGTCTACAGAATTACACCTAGGCTTAGGTTACACCTCATTTTAGGTTTAGACCTAGGCCGAGGTTTTGACCTAGGTTAGGTTTAGAATTAGGGTTGGTTTTAGGATAGGATTTAGGTTTGAGGTTTCATTTAAGTGTAGGATTATTGGAAGTACATCTGCTCTCCCTGGTTTTCCTTCACGATCACAATGTTTCTGAGATTCATGGTTGAAGGAAAATCTTGCTCCTTGCCGGTTGCAAGGCAAAAAGCCGCCACCGGCAGTTGGTATTTCCATCAAACTTACGCTCGCTCTTTGAGAATCTTGAGTCTTTGGGAAAGCCGTGAATCCAGCAAGATTTTTCACTTCAAGTGAGCCCCAAGCAGTGGGTTCTACCTCTGATCAATACAGCCCGTGGAATTCCTGAGAATCTGGAACCTGCCATGAAGTTCAGCCTTAGTTTTATTCACACAGAAGAAGCTACTTCGAGGTTCCAATGCCTCTGTACACTGATGAATCCGGCAACGTCATGTCTCACAGGTCAATAGTGCTTCTCTGAGTTTCACTGGTCTAGGGTAAAGGGTCAAGCGCCTGGGTGCCCGTGCTTCACTACTGTATGGCCTCAAGATGATATTTGTAGGCACAGCGGCAAATCCATCGGTGGCAATTCACTCATATTGTCATTGCGATGGGAAGATTCCTTATTCGCCAGGAAATGTATTACCGTGGAACGGGTCACCACAGAGCTGTCTCTTTTGTGTTGAGACAAAGTTTGCTGAATTTACCTGCCAGCAGTTGCGTGTCCTCCCTTTCTAGTAAGGTCGATGGAGACGCACGTGTGTAAGGAGAACGGTGAATGGTGGCCGTCCATAACCCAGGATCATGAGAAACCGCAAAGTAAATTTTAGGAACGTAGACGTAGGACAGCGGAGAAAATTTCACTCAGGGATTTCAGTGAACTCTCCTTACAATGCTGAGGCCTGACACGCCTAGTGCCTGGGGGCAACCCGGCTCCTGCCCTGGGTAGTTTTGTGGAGCATGCCTCCCTCAGGTGGTGCCTTTTCTCTCCCAGCAATATTGCTCCGTGAAATTCTGCTGATGATGAAAACAATTTCCATGGCATTGTCGTTTCACCTCATTGGCCTCATCTTTGAAGTACAAATGCTTTTATACACGGGTGCTGCCTCCCTGAGCTTTCCTTTGTCTTGGCTCAATCGATGCAGATTCCTGTGCTGAATACACCATGGACTAGCAGAGGTGGGTGCTTGTCAGTATACCAGGCACACGCAGCAATTTCGTTTGTCAAGACCCACCTGGCTTGATCAAGGTTCTTTATTCCTGTGAAAACGATTTTTATCCAAATTCTAGAGGAGCACCAGTGTGCCTCTGGCAGCTACACCAGGGCCTGCTGAACAGAGGATCCGGAGTTTTCATTTTCTGACTAAAATTCAACACGGAATTTCTTGGATCTAAGGAAACCGTGAATTGTGGACGTACCAGATTCTCACATCTTCATTGTCTAATGGAAGCTTAAGTTTCCCAGTCTCAGCCGGCTGCCACATCATTTCTGGCAATGACCATTCAATTGTGGACGTTCAGTCTTCTTCGGAATTCTCTTATACCGGCATGTTCCTGCGCCACATTAAGACCACTCGGTGGGGATTTATGTGACTCAGGACAACTCTTTATTTCAGGCGTCTAGAACAAAGGGAATTCACAGAAGTTGATGATCACTTACTAAAGTCCCATTTCTCTATGATACCCACTGATGACACTTCTACATTTGAGGGCAAAGGACTCGTGCAGCATGATATTCTCAGTTCAGCCACGCCGCCTGCAGTTTCTTCCTTGCCGAAATATCTTTCCCAGTGTACTTCTTTAAAATGCTGCAAAATAGTGGGATAGAAGATTTCGGTTTAGGGTTAACTTTAAACGGGCATAGGTACAGGCATGTGGGCATTTTAAGAGACAGTGTTAGAGTTTAGGTTAGAGTGACGGCTGCGTGAGGATTCGGGTTATGGTAAGGTTGTGGATCAAATGTAGGGTGAGTGTGAGGTTGAAGGTGAGAGCAGGGTTTAGTGCTTAAGGATGAATGAACCTATTGTCTCATTTAGGCTTATGGTAAACTTGACTATTTAGGTATGGGTTGGGGTTAATATTTGTGTGAGGTTAGAAAGTGTGCGAGGTTAAGAGTTGGGGTCAGGCTTGCGGCTTGTGTGTTACATCCGTTTTAGTTGTGGATAAGTTTAGCTCTCTGTCCAGTTTAAGGGATTGGATTACATTAACGGTGATATGGAGGCTTGGATTGAAGGTGATGGATAGAGTTAAGTTAGGTTCAGGCGAAGGGTGATGGTTAGGAGTAAGGTTAGTTGTAGGGGGAAGTGTATGTTCACATCAGATTTCAGGGTAGGATTAGGCTTAGCCTTAGGATAGACAAACGGTTAGGGTTAGGTCTTGGTTTAGAGTGAGCCTTATGTTAGGCTTCAGTTTAAGGTTAGGAGTCTACAGAATTACACCTAGGCTTACGGTTACACCTCTTTTTAGGTTTAGACCTAGGCCTAGGTTTTGACTTAGGTTAGGGTTAGAATTAGGGTTGGTTTTAGGATAGGATTTAGGTTTGAGGTTTCATTTAAGTGTAGGATTATTGGACGTACATCTGCTCTCCCTGGTTTTCATTCACGATCACAATGTTTCTGAGATTCATGGTTGAAGGAAAATCTTGCTCCTTGCCGGTTTCAAGGCAAAACGGCGCCACCGGCAGTTGGTTTTTCCGTCAAACTTACGCTCGCTCTTTGAGAACCTTGGGTCTTTGGGAAAGCCGTGAGTCCAGCAAGATTTTTCAGTTCAAGTGTGCCCCAAGCAGTGGGTTCTACCTCTGAGCAATACAGCCCGTGGAATTCCTGAGAATCCGGAACCTGCCATGAAGTTCAGCCTGAGTTTTATTCACACAGAAGAAGCTCCTTCGAGGTTCCAATGCCTCTGTACACTGATGCTTCCGGCAACGTCATGTCTCACGGGTCAATAGTGCTTCTCTGAGTTTCACTGGTCTAGGTAAAGGGTGAATCGCCTGGATTCCCGTGCTTCACTACTGTATGGCCTCAAGATGATATTTGTAGGCACAGCGGCAAATAAATCGGTGGCAATTCACTCATATTGTCATTGCGATGGGAAGATTCCTTATTGGCCAGGATATGTTTTACCGTGGAAGACGGGTCACCACAGAGCTGTCTCTTTTGTGTTGAGACAAAGTTTGCTGAATTTACATGCCAGCCGTTGCGTGTCCTCACTTTCTTTTAAGGTCGATGGAGACGCACGAGTGTAAGGAGAACGGTGAATGTTGGCCGTTCATAACCCAGGATCATGAGTAACCGCAGAGTAAATTTTAGGAACGTAGATGTAGGACAGCAGAGAAAACTTCATTCAGGGACTCCAGTGAACTCTCCTTACAATGCTGAGGCCTGACTCGCCTAGTGCCTGGGGGCAACCTGGCTCCTGCCCTGGGTAGTTTTGTGGAGCGTGTCTCCCTCAGGTTGTGCCTTTTCTCTCCCAGCAATATTGCTCCGTGAAATTCTGCCGATGATGAAAACAATTTGCCATGGCATTGTCATTTCACCTCATTGGCCTCATCTTGAAGTACAAATGCTTTTCTACACGGGTGCTTCCTCCCTGAGCTTTCCTTTGTCTTGGCTCAATCAATGCAGATTCCTGTGCTGAATACGCCATGGACTAGCACAGGTGGGTGCTTGTCAGTATGCGGGGCACACGCAACAATTTCGTTTGTCAAGACCCACCTGGCTTGATCAAGGTTCTTTATTCCTGTGAAAACGATTTTTATCCAAATTCTAGAGGAGCACCAGTGTGCCTCTGGGAGCTACACCAGGGCCTGCTGAACAGAGGCTGCGGAGTTTTCATTTTCTGACTAAAATTCAACAGGGAATTTCATGGATCTAAGGAAACCGTGAATTGTGGACCTACCAGATTCTCATATCTTCATTGTCTAATGGAAGATTAAGTTTCCCAGTCTGATCCGGCTGCCACTTCATTTCTGGCAATGACCATTCAATTGTGGACGTTCAGCCTTCTTCGGAATTCTCTTATAATGGCATGTTCCCGCGCCACATTAAGACCACTCGGTCAAGGTTTATGTGACTCAGGACAACTCTTTATTTCAGGCGACTAGAACAAAGGGAATTCACAGAGGTTGATGATCACTTATTAAAGTCCCGTTTCTCTATGATGCCCACTGATGACACTTCTACATCTGAGGGCAAAGAACTCGTGCAGCATGATATTCTCAGTTCAGCCACGCCGCCTGCAGTTTCTTCCTTGCAGAAAAATCTTTCCCAGTGTACTTCTTTAAAATGCTGCAAAATAGTGGGACAGAAGATTTCGGTTTAGGGTCAACTTTAAACGGAAATAGGTACAGGCATGTGGGCATGTTTAGAGACAGTGTTAGAGTTCAGGTTAGAGTGACGACTGCGTGAGGATTTGGGTTATGGTAAGGTTGTGGATCAAATGTAGGGTGAGTGTGAGGTAGAAGGTGAGATTAGGGTTTAGAGCTTAAGTATGAAGGAACCTATTGTCTCATTTAGGCTTATGGTAAACTTGACTGTTTAGGTATGGGTTGGGGTTAATATTTGTGTGAGGGTTAGAAAGTGTGTGAGGTTAAGAGTTGGGGTCAGGCTTGCGGCTTGTGTGTTACATCCGTTTTGGTTGTGGATAAGTTTGGCTCTCTGTCCAGTTTAAGGGATTGGATTACATTAACGGTGATATGGAGGCTTGGATTGAAGATGATGGATAGAGTTAAGTTATGTTCAGGCGAAGGGTGATATTTAGGAGTAAGGTTAGTTGTAGGGGAAAGTGCATGTTCACATCAGATTTGGGGTTAGGATTAGGCTTAGATTTAGGGTAGACAAACGGTTTGGGTTAGGGCTTGGTTTAGGGTGAGCCTTATGTTAGGGTTCAGTTTAAGATTAGGAGTCTACAAAATTACACTTAGGCTTAGGGTTACACCTCTTTTTAGGTTTAGACCTAGGCCTAGGTTTTGACCTAGGTTAGGGTTAGAATTAGGGTTGGTTTTAGGATAGGATTTAGGTTGGAGGTTTCATTTAAGTGTAGGATTATTGGAAGTACATCTGCTCTCCCTAGTTTTCCTTCACGATCACAATGTTTCTGAGATTCATGGTTGAAGGAAAATCTTGCTCCTTGCCGGTTGCAAGGCAAAAAGCCGCCACTGGCAGTTGGTATTTCCGTCAAACTTACGCTCGCTCTTTGAGAATCTTGCGTCTTTGGGAAAGCCATGAATCCAGCAAAATTTTTCACTTCAAGTGAGCCCCAAGCAGTGGGTTCTACCTCTGATCAATACAGCCCGTGGAATTCCTGAGAATCTGGAACCTGCCATGAAGTTCAGCCTTAGTTTTATTCACACAGAAGAAGCTCCTTCGAGGTTCCCATGCCTCTGTACACTGATGATTCCGGCAACGTCATGTCTCACAGGTCAATAGTGCTTCTCTGAGTTTCACTGGTCTAGGGTAAAGGGTCAAGCGCCTGGGTGCCC
This sequence comes from Tenrec ecaudatus, assembly GCF_050624435.1. Lineage (NCBI taxonomy): Eukaryota > Metazoa > Chordata > Mammalia > Afrosoricida > Tenrecidae > Tenrec > Tenrec ecaudatus. The sequence continues at coordinate 45,612 of NW_027457848.1, forward strand.
GTGCTTCACTACTGTATGGCCTCAAGATGATGTTTGTAGGCACAGCGGCAAATCCATCGGTGGCAATTCACTCATATTGTCATTGCGATGGGAAGATTCCTTAATCGCCAGGAAATGTTTTACCGTGGAAGAGGGGTCACCACAGAGCTGTCTCTTTTGTGTTGAGACAAAGTTTGCTGAATTTACATGCCAGCAGTTGCGTGTCCCCCCTTTCTTTTAAGGTCGATGGAGACGCAGGAGAGTAAGGAGAACGGTGAATGGTGGCCGTTCATAACCCAGGATCATGAGAAACCGCAGAGTAAATTTTAGGAACGTAGACGTAGGACAGCGGAGAAAACTTCACTCAGGGACTTCAGTGAACTCTCCTTACAATGCTGAGGCCTGACACGCCTAGTGCCTGGGGGCAACCCGTCTCCTGCCCTAGGTGGTTTTGTGGAGCGTGCCTCACTCAGGTGGTGCCTTTTCTCTCCCAGCAATATTGCTCCGAGAAATTCTGCCGATGATGAAAACTATTTGCCATGGCTTGGTCGTTTCACCTCATTGGCCTCATCTTTGAAGTACAAATGCTTTTCTACACGGGTGCTGCCTCCTAGAGCTTTCCTTTGTCTTGGCTCAAACGATGCAGATTCCTGTGCTGAATACGCCATGGACTAGCACAGGTGGGTGCTTGTCGGTATATAGGGCACACGCAGCAATTTCGTTTGTCAAGGCCCACCTGGATTGATCAAGGTTCTTTATTCCCGTGAAAACTATTTTTATCCAAATTCTAGAGGAGCACCAGTGTGCCTCTGGGAGCTACACCCGGGCCTGCTGAACAGAGGCTCCGGAGTTTTCATTTTCTGACTAAAATTCCACACGGAATTTCATGGATCCAAGGAAAACGAGAATTGTGGACGTACCAGATTCTCACATCTTCATTGTCTATTGGAAGCTTAAGTTTCCCAGTCTGATCCGGCTGCCACTTCCTTTCTGGCAATGACCATTCAATTGTGGAAGTTCAGCCTTCTTCAGAATTCTCTTATAACGGCATGTTCCCGCGCCACATTAAGACCACTCGGTGGAGGTTTATGTTACTCAGGACAACTCTTTATTTCAGGCGACTAGAACAAAGGGAATTCACAGAGGTTGATGATCACTTATTAAAGTCCCGTTTCTCTATGATGCCCACTGATGACACTTCTACATCTGAGAGCAAAGAGCTCGTGCAGCATGATATTCTCAGTTCAGCCACGCCGCCTGCAGTTTCTTCCTTGCAGAAAAATCTTTCCCAGTGTACTTCTTTAAAATGCTGCAAAATAGTGGGACAGAAGATTTCGGTTTAGGGTCAACTTTAAACGGAAATAGGTACAGGCATGTGGGCATGTTTAGAGACAGTGTTAGAGTTCAGGTTAGAGTGACGGCTGCGTGAGGATTCAGGTTATGGTAAGGTTGTGGATCAAATGTAGGTTGAGTGTGAGGTTGAAGGTGAGAGTAGGGTTTAGTGCTTAAGGATGAATGAACCTATTGTCTCATTTAGACTTGTGGTAAATTTCACTGTTTAGGTATGGGTTGGGGTTAATATTTGTGTAAGGGTTAGAAAGTGTGTGAGGCTAAGAGTTGGGGTCAGGCTTGCGGCTTGTGTGTTACATCCGTTTTGGTTGTGGATAAGTTTAGCTCTCTGTCTAGTTTAAGGGACTGGATTACATTAAGGGTGATATGGAGGCTTGGATTGAAGTTGATGGATAGAGTTAAGTTAGGTTCTGGAGAAAGGTGAAGGTTAGGAGTAAGGTTAGTTGTAGGGGGAGCTGCATGTTCACATCACATTTGGGGTTAGGATTAGGCTTAGTCTTAGCATAGACATACGGTTAGGGTTAAGGCTTGGTTTAGTGTGAGCCTTAGGTTTGGGTTGAGTTTAAGTTTATGACTCTACAGAATTACACCTAGGCTTAGGGTTACACCTCTTTTTAGGTTTAGACCTAGGGCTAGGTTTTGACCTAGGTTAGGGTTAGGGTTAGGGTTGATTTTAGGATAGGATTTAGGTTTGAGGTTTCATTTTAGTGTAGGGTTCTTGGAAGTACATCTGCTCTCTCTGGTTTTCCTTCACGATCACAATGTTTCTCAAAATCATGGTTGAAGGAAAATCTTGCTCCTTGCCGGTTTCAAGGCAAAAAGGCGCCACCAGCAGTTGGTTGGTTTTTCAGTCAAACTTATGATTGCTCTTTGAGAACCTTGGGTCTTTGGGAAAGCCGTGAGTCCAGCAAGGTTTTTCAGTTCAAGTGTGCCCCAAGCAGTGGGTTCTACCTCTCAGCAATAGAGCCCGTGGAATTCCTGAGAATCTGGAACCTGCCATGAAGTTCAGCCTGCCTTTTATTCACACAGAAGAAGCTCCTTCGTGGTTCCCATGCCTCTGTTCACTGATGCTTCCAGCAACGTCATGTCTCACAGGTCAATAGTGCCTCTCTGAGTTTCACTGGTCTAGGGTAAAGGGTGAAGCGCCTGGGTTCCCGTGCTTCACTACTGTATGGCCTCAAGATGATGTTTGTAGGCACAGCTGCAAATCCATCGGTGGCAATTCTCTCATATTGTCATTGCGATGGGAAGATTCCTTATTGGCCAGGAAATGTTTTGCCGTGGAAGACGGGTCACCACAGAGCTGTCTCTTTTGTGTTGAGACAAAGTTTGCTGAATTTACCTGCCAGCAGTTGCGTGTCCTCCCTTTCTTTTAAGGTCGATGGAGACGCACGAGTGTAAGGAGAACGGTGAATGGTGGCCGTTCATAACCCAGGATCATGAGAAACCGCAGAGTAAATTTTAGGAACGTAGACGTAGGACAGCGGAGAAAACTTCACTCAGGGACTTCAGTGAACTCTCCTTACAATGCTGAGGCCTGACAATCCTAGTGCCTGGGGGCAACCCGGCTCCTGCCCTACGTGGTTTTGTGGAGCATGCCTCCCTCAGGGGGTGCCTTTTCTCTCCCAGCGATATTGCTCCGTGAAATTCTGCTGTTGATGAAAACTATTTGCCATGGCTTTGTTGTTTCACCTCCTTGGCTCATCTTTGAAGTACAAATGCTTTTTGACACGGGTGCTGAGTCCTTGAGCTTTCCTTTGTCTTGGCTCAATCAATGCAGATTCCTGTGCTGAATAAGCCATGGACTAGCACAGTTGGGTGCTTGTCCTTATATGGGGCTCAGGCAGCAATTTCCTTTGTCAAGACCCACCTGGCTTGATCAAGGTTCTTTATTCCCGTGAAAACGATTTTTATCCAAATTCTAGAGGAGCACCAGTGTGCCTCTGGGAGCTACACCCGGGCCTGCTGAACAGAGGCTCCGGAGTTTTCATTTCTGACTAAAATTCAACACGGAATTTCATGGATCTAAGGAAACCATGAATTGTGGACCTACCAGATTCTCACATCTTCATTGTCTAATGGAAGCTTAAGTTTCCCAGTCTGATCCGGCTGCCACTTCATTTCTGGCAATGACCATTCAATTGTGGACGTTCAGCCTTCTTCAGAATTCTCTTATAACGGCATGTTCCCGCGCCACATTAAGACCACTCGGTGGAGGTTTATGTGACTCAGGACAACTCTTTATTTCAGGTGACTAGAACAAAGGGTATTCACAGAGGTTGATGATCACTTATTAAAGTCCCGTTTCTCTATGATGCCCACTGATGACACTTCTACATCTGAGGGCAAAGAACTCGTGCAGCATGATATTCTCAGTTCAGCCACGCCGCCTGCAGTTTCTTCCTTGCAGAAAAATCTTTCCCAGTGTACTTCTTGAAAATGCTGCAAAATAGTGGAACAGAAGATTTCGGTTTAGGGTCAACTTTAAACGGAAATAGGTACAGGCATGTGGGCATGTTTAGAGACAGTGTTAGAGTTCAGGTTAGAGTGACGGCTGCGTGAGGATTTGGGTTATGGTAAGGTTGTGGATCAAATGTAGTGTGAGTGTGAGGTTGAAGGTAAGAGTAGGGTTTAGTGCTTAAGGATAAATGAACCTATTGTCTCATTTAGGCTTATGGTAAACTTGACTGTTTAGGTATGGGTTGGGGTTAATATTTGTGTGAGGGTTAGAAAGTGTGCGAGGTTAAGAGTTGTGGTCAGGCTTGCGGCTTGTGTGTTACATCCGTTTTGGTTGTGGATAAGTTTATCTCTCTGTCTAGTTTAAGGGATTGGATTACATTAACGGTGATATGGAGGCTTGGATTGAAGTTGATGGATAGAGTTAAGTTAGGTTCAGGTGAAGGGTGAAGGTTAGGAGTAAGGTTAGTTGTAGGGGGAGCTGCATGTTCACATCAGATTTGGGGTTAGGATTAGGCTTAGCCTTAGCATAGACATACGGTTAAGGTTAGGGCTTGGTTTAGGGTGAGCCTTAGGTTAGGGTTCAGTTTAAGGTTAGGAGTCTACAGAATTACACCTAGACTTAGGGTTACACCTCTTTTTAGGTTTAGACCTAGGGCTAGCTTTTGACCTAGGTTAGGGTTAGGATTAGGGTTGGTTTTAGGATAGGATTTAGGTTTGAGGTTTCATTTTAGTGTAGGGTTATTGGAAGTACATCTGCTCTCCCTGCTTTTCCTTCACGATCACAATATTTCTGAGATTCATGGTTTAAGGAAAATCTTGCTCCTTGCCGGTTTCAAGGCAAAAAGGCGCCACCGGCAGTTGGTTTTTCCGTCAAACTTATGCTCGCTCTTTGAGAACCTTGGGTCTTTGGGAATGCCGTGAGTCCAGCAAGATTTTTCAGTTCAAGTGTGCCCCAAGCAATGGGTTCTACCTCTGAGCAATACAGCCCGTGGAATTCCAGAGAATCTGGAACCTGCCATGAAGTTCAGCCTGCCTTTTATTCACACGGAAGAAGCTCCTTCGACGTTCCCATGCCTCTGTACACTGATGCTTCCAGCAACGTCATGTCTCACAGGTCAATAGTGCTTCTCTGAGTTTCACTGGTCTAGGGTAAAGGGTGAAGCGCCTGGGTTCCCGTGCTTCACTACTGTATGGCCTCAAGATGATGTTTGTAGGCACAGTGGCAAATCCATCGGTGGCAATTCTCTCATATTGTCATTGCGATGGGAAGATTCCTTATTCGCCAGGAAATGTTTTGCCGTGGAAGACGGGTCACCACAGAGCTGTCTCTTTTGTGTTGAGACAAAGTTTGCTGAATTTACCTGCCAGCAGTTTCGTGTCCTCCCTTTCTTTTAAGGTCGATGGAGACGCACGAGTGTAAGGAGAACGGTGAATGGTGGCCGTTCATAACCCAGGATCATGAGAAACCGCAGAGTAAATTTTAGGAACGTAGACGTAGGACAGCGGAGAAAACTTCACTCAGGGACTTCAGTGAACTCTCCTTACAATGCTGAGGCCTGACACGCCTAGTGCCTGGGGGCAACCCGGCTCCTGCCCTAGCCCTCCCTCAGGTGGTGCCTTTTCTCTCCCAGCATAATTGCTCCGTGAAATTCTGCTGTTGATGAAAACTATTTGCCATGGCTTTGTTGTTTCACCTCCTTGGCTCATCTTTGAAGTACAAATGCTTTTCGACACGGGTGCTGAGTCCTTGAGCTTTCCTTTGTCTTGGCTCAATCAATGCAGATTCCTGTGCTGAATAAGCCATGGACTAGCACAGGTGGGTGCTTGTCCTTATATGGGGCACACGCAGCAATTTCCTTTGTCAAGACCCACCTGGCTTGATCAAGGTTCTTTATTCCCGTGAAAACGATTTTTATCCAAATTCTAGAGGAGCACCAGTGTGCCTCTGGGAGCTACACCCGGGCCTGCTGAACAGAGGCTCCGGAGTTTTCATTTCTGACTAAAATTCAACACGGAATTTCATGGATCTAAGGAAACCTTGAATTGTGGACCTACCAGATTCTCACATCTTCATTGTCTAATGGAAGCTTAAGTTTCCCAGTCTGATCCGGCTGCCACTTCATTTCTGGCAATGACCATTCAATTGTGGACGTTCAGCCTTCTTCAGAATTCTCTTATAACGGCATGTTCCCGTGCCACATTAAGACCACTCGGTGGAGGTTTATGTGACTCAGGACAACTCTTTATTTCAGGTGACTAGAACAAAGGGTATTCACAGAGGTTGATGATCACTTATTAAAGTCCCGTTTCTCTATGATGCCCACTGATGACACTTCTACATCTGAGGGCAAAGAACTCGTGCAGCATGATATTCTCAGTTCAGCCACGCCGCCTGCAGTTTCTTCCTTGCAGAAAAATCTTTCCCAGTGTACTTCTTGAAAATGCTGCAAAATAGTGGGACAGAAGATTTCGGTTTAGGGTCAACTTTAAACGGAAATAGGTACAGGCATGTGGGCATGTTTAGAGACAGTGTTAGAGTTCAGGTTAGAGTGACGACTGCGTGAGGATTTGGGTTATGGTAAGGTTGTGGATCAAATGTAGGGTGAGTGTGAGGTAGAAGGTGAGATTAGGGTTTAGAGCTTAAGTATGAAGGAACCTATTGTCTCATTTAGGCTTATGGTAAACTTGACTGTTTAGGTATGGGTTGGGGTTAATATTTGTGTGAGGGTTAGAAAGTGTGTGAGGTTAAGAGTTGGGGTCAGGCTTGCGGCTTGTGTGTTACATCCGTTTTGGTTGTGGATAAGTTTGGCTCTCTGTCCAGTTTAAGGGATTGGATTACATTAACGGTGATATGGAGGCTTGGATTGAAGATGATGGATAGAGTTAAGTTATGTTCAGGCGAAGGGTGATGGTTAGGAGTAAGGTTAGTTGTAGGGGAAAGTGCATGTTCACATCAGATTTGGGGTTAGGATTAGGCTTAGACTTAGGGTAGACAAACGGTTTGGGTTAGGGCTTGGTTTAGGGTGAGCCTTATGTTAGGGTTCAGTTTAAGGTTAGGAGTCTACAGAATTACACCTAGGCTTAGGGTTACACCTCTTTTTAGGTTTAGACCTAGGGCTAGCTTTTGACCTAGGTTAGGGTTAGGATTAGGGTTGGTTTTAGGATAGGATTTAGGTTTGAGGTTTCATTTTAGTGTAGGGTTATTGGAAGTACATCTGCTCTCCCTGCTTTTCCTTCACGATCACAATATTTCTGAGATTCATGGTTTAAGGAAAATCTTGCTCCTTGCCGGTTTCAAGGCAAAAAGGCGCCACCGGCAGTTGGTTTTTCCGTCAAACTTATGCTCGCTCTTTGAGAACCTTGGGTCTTTGGGAATGCCGTGAGTCCAGCAAGATTTTTCAGTTCAAGTGTGCCCCAAGCAGTGGGTTCTACCTCTGAGCAATACAGCCCGTTAAATTCCAGAGAATCTGGAACCTGCCATGAAGTTCAGCCTGCGTTTTATTTACACGGAAGAAGCTCCTTCGTGGTTCCCATGCCTCTGTACACTGATGCTTCCAGCAACGTCATGTCTCACAGGTCAATAGTGCTTCTCTGAGTTTCACTGGTCTAGGGTAAAGGGTGAAGTGCCTGGGTTCCCGTGCTTCACTACTGTATGGCCTCAAGATGATGTTTGTAGGCACAGCGGCAAATCCATCGGTGGCAATTCTCTCATATTGTCATTGCGATGGGAAGATTCCTTATTCGCCAGGAAATGTTTTGCCGTGCAAGACGGGTCACCACAGAGCTGTCTCTTTTGTGTTGAGACAAAGTTTGCTGAATTTACCTGCCAGCCCTTGCGTGTCCTCCCTTTCTTTTAAGGTCGATGGAGACGCACGAGTGTAAGGAGAACGGTGAATGGTGGCCGTTCATAACCCAGGATCATGAGAAACCGCAGAGTAAATTTTAGGAACGTAGACGTAGGACAGCGGAGAAAACTTCACTCAGGGACTTCAGTGAACTCTCCTTACAATGCTGAGGCCTGACACGCCTAGTGCCTGGGGGCAACCCGGCTCCTGCCCTAGGTGGTTTTGTGGAGCATGCCTCCCTCAGGTGGTGCCTTTTCTCTCCCAGCAATATTTCTCCGTGAAATTCTGCTGTTGATGAAAACTATTTGCCATGGCTTTGTTGTTTCACCTCCTTGGCTCATCTTTGAAGAACAAGTGCTTTTCGACACGGGTGCTGATTCCTTGAGCTTTCCTTTGTCTTGGCTCAATCAATGCAGATTCCTGTGCTGAATAAGCCATGGCCTAGCACAGGTGGGTGCTTGTCCTTATATGGGGCACACGCAGCAATTTCCTTTGTCAAGACCCACCTGGCTTGATCAAGGTTCTTTATTCCCATGAAAACGATTTTTTTTAATTTTTTTTTTAACTATTTATTGGGGCTGATACAATTCTATACACAGTTCATACATATACATACATCAATTGTATAAAGCACATCTGTACAGTCTTTGCCCTAATCATTTTTTTCTCTTTCCTTCTTTTACATTTTATTAGGGACTCCAACAACTCTTACCACAATCCATACATATACGTACATCAATTGTATAAAGCACATCCATACATTCCCTGCCCCAATCATTCTCAAGGCATTTGCTCTCCACTTAAGCCCCTTGCATCAGGTCCTCTTTCCCCCCCCGCCCCTCCCTCCCCTTTTCCCCCTCCCTCATATGCCCTTGGTAATTCATACCTCGTTATTTTGTCATATATTGCCCTATTCGGAGTCTCCCTTCCCCCCTTCTCTGCTGTCCCTCTCCCAGGGAAGAGGTCACATGTGGATCCTTGTAATCAGTTCCCCCTTTCCAACCCACTCACCCTCCACTCTCCCAGCATCGTCCCTCACACCCTTGGTCCTGAAGGTATCATCCACCCTGGATTCCCTGTATCTCCAACCCTCATATGTACCAGTGTACAGCCTCTGTCCTATCCAGCCCTGCAAGGTAGAATTCGGATCATGGTAGTTGGGGGGAGGAAGCATCCAGGATCTGGGGGAAAGCTGTGTTCTTCATCAATACTACCTCACACCCTAGTTAACCCATCTCCTCTCCTAAGCCCCTCTATGAGTTGATCTCCATTGGCCGACACTTGGGCCTTGGGTCTCCACTCTGCACTTCCCCCTTCATTTAATATAATATATATATACACATACATATATACATATACACATATATACACATACATACACACACATATCTTTTTTTTTTTTTTTGCATGATGCCTTATATCTGGTCCCTTGGGCACCTCGTGATCGCACTGGCCGGTGTGCTTCTTCCATGTGGGCTTATTTGCTTCTGAGCGAGATGGCCGCTTGTTCACCTTCAAGCCTTTAAGACCCCAGACACTATCTCTTTTGATAGCCGGGCACCATCAGCTTTCTTCACCACATTTGCTTGTGCACCCATTTGTCTTCAGCGATCCTATCATGGAGGTGTGCAGTCAATGATATGATTTTTTGTTCTTTGATGCCTGGTAACTGATCCCTTTGGGACCACTCGATTACACAGGCTGGTGTGTTCTTCCATGTGGACTTTGTTGCTTCTGAGCTAGATGGCCGCTTGTTTATCTTCAAGCCTTTAAGACCCCAGTCACTATCTCTTTTGATAGCCGGGCACCATCAGCTTTCTTCACCACATTTACTTGTTCACACACTTTGGCTCCAGCCATTGTGTCGGGAGAGTGAGCATCATAGAGTTCCAATTTAATAAAAGAAGGTATTCATGCATAGAGGGAGTGTTTGAGTAGAGGCCCAAGGTCCTTCCGCCACCTTAATACTTGACCTATAAATATCGACACAAAGATCTATCTCCCCAACCTCCTATATATATATGCATGTACATGTCTTTGTCTAGACCTCCATGAATGCCCTTTGACTCCTAGCTCTTTCCTATATCTCCCTTGACCTTCCTCCTGCCCTACTACCATGCTTCATCGCCCCCTGGGCTAGAGTATACCTCTTCTCTAAGCAACCTTACCCTTGATCATTTCCCATCAGGCCTGCCACTCCCCCTTCTCTACCCTTTGGGGTCCCATATTTTTCCCTTGTCCCTGGGTTTGTTAACACCACTTCCTTACCCCCCCTACCCCCCACCCCAAGTCCCCCCGGAACTGTCGGTGCCACCAGCAGTTGGTTGGTATTTCAGTCAAACTTATGATTGCTCTTTGAGAACCTTGGGTCTTTGGGAAAGCCGTGAGTCCAGCAAGGTTTTTCAGTTCAAGTGAGCCCCAAGCAGTGGGTTCTACCTCTGATCAATACAGCCCGTGGAATTCCTGAGAATCTGGAACCTGCCATGAAGTTCAGCCTGCGTTTTATTCACCCAGAAGAAGCTCCTTCGAGGTTCCCATGCCTCTGTACACTGATGATTCCGGCAACGTCATGTCTCACAGGTCAATAGTGCTTCTCTGAGTTTCACTGGTCTAGGGTAAAGGGTGAAGCGCCTGGTGCCCGTGCTTCACTACTGTATGGCCTCAAGATGATATTTGTAGGCACAGCGGCAAATCCATCGGTGGCAATTCACTCATATTGTCATTGCGATGGGAAGATTCCTTATTCGCCAGGAAATGTATTACCGTGGAAGACGGGTCACCACAGAGCTGTCTCTTTTGTGTTGAGACAAAGTTTGCTGAATTTACATGCCAGCAGTTGCGTGTCCTCCCTTTCTTGTAAGGTCGATGGAGACGCACGTGTGTAAGGAGAACGGTGAATGGTGGCCGTCCATAACCCAGGATCCTGAGAAACCGCAAAGTAAATTTTAGGAACGTAGACGTAGGACAGCGGAGAAAACTTCACTCAGGGACTTCAGTGAACTCTCCTTACAATGCTGAGTCCTGACACGCTTAGTACCTGGGGGCAACCCGGCTCCTGCCCTGGGTAGTTTTGTGGAGCATGCTTCCCTCAGGTGGTGCCTTTTCTCTCCCAGCAATATTGCTCCGTGAAATTCTGCCGATGATGAAAACTATTTGCCATGGCATTGTCGTTTCACCTCATTGGCCTCATCTTTGAAGTACAAATGCTTTTCTACATGGATGCTGCCTCCCTGAGCTTTCCTTTGTCTTGGCTCAATCGATGCAGATTCCTGTGCTGAATACGCCATGGACTACCACAGGTGGGTGCTTGTCAGTATACCGGCCACACGCAGCAATTTCGTTTGTCAAGACCCACCTGGCTTGATCAAGGTTCTTTATTCCTGTGAAAACGATTTTTATCCAAATTCTAGAGGAGCACCAGTGTGGCTCTGGGAGCTACACCCGGGCCTGCTGAACAGAGGCTCCGGAGTTTTCGTTTTCTGACTAAAATTCAAAAGGTAATTTCATGGATCTAAGGAAACCGTGAATTGTGGACGTACAAGATTCTCACAACTTCATTGTCTAATGGAAGCTTAAGTTTCCCAGTCTGATCTGGCTGCCACTTCATTTCTGGCAATGACCATTCAATTGTGGACTTTCAGTCTTCTTCGGAATTCTCTTATACCGGCATATTCCCGCGCCACATTAAGACCACTCGGTGGAGGTTTATGTGACTCAGGACAACTCTTTACTTCCGGCGTCTAGAACAAAGGGAATTCACAGAGGTTGATGATCACTTATTAAAGTCCCGTTTCTCTATGATGCCCACTGATGACACTTCTACATCTGAGGGCAAAGAGCTCGTGCAGCATGATATTCTCAGTTCAGCCACGCCGCCTACAGTTGCTTCCTTGCCGAAATATCATTCCCAGTGTACTTCTTTAAAATGCTGCAAAATAGTGGGATAGAAGATTTCGGTTTAGGGTTAACTTTAAACAGGCATAGGTGCAGGCATGTGGGCATTTTAAGAGACAGTGTTAGAGTTTAGGTTAGAGTGACAGCTGCGTGAGGATTCGGGTTATGGTAAGGTTGTGTATCAAATGTAGGGTGAGTGTGAGGTTGAAGGTGAGAGCAGGGTTTAGTGCTTAAGGATGAATGAACCTATTGTCTCATTTAGGCTTATGGTAAACTTGACTATTTAGGTATGGGTTGGGGTTAATATTTGTGTGAGGTTAGAAAGTGTGCGAGGTTAAGAGTTGGGGTCAGGCTTGCGGCTTATGTGTTACATCCGTTTTGGTTGTGGATAAGTTTAGCTCTCTGTCCAGTTTAAGGGATTGGATTACATTAACGGTGATATGGAAGCTTGGATTGAAGGTGATGGATAGAGTTAAGTTAGGTTCAGGCGAAGGGTGATGGTTAGGAGTAAGGTTAGTTGTAGGGGGAAGTGCATGTTCACATCAGATTTGGGGGTAGGATTAGGCTTAGCCTTAGGATAGACAAACGGTTAGGTTTAGGGCTTGGTTTAGGGTGAGCCTTATGTTAGGGTTCAGTTTAAGTTTAGGAGTCTACAGAATTACACCTAGGCTTAGGGTTACACCTCTTTTTAGGTTTAGACCTAGGCCTAGGTTTTGACTTAGGTTAGGGTTAGAATTAGGGTTGGTTTTAGGATAGGATTTAGGTTTGAGGTTTCATTTAAGTGTAGGATTATTGGAAGTACATCTGCTCTCCCTGGTTTTCCTTCACGATCACAATGTTTCTGAGATTCATGGTTGAAGGAAAATCTTGCTCCTTGCCGGTTGCAAGGCAAAAAGACGCCACCGGCAGTTGGTATTTCCGTAAAACTTACGCTCACTCTTTGAAAATCTTGCGTCTTTGCGAAAGCCGTGAATCCAGCAAGATTTTTCACTTCAAGTGAGCCCCAAGCAGTGGGTTCTACCTCTGATCAATACAGCCCGTGGAATTCCTGAGAATCTGGAACCTGCTATGAAGTTCAGCCTGCGTTTATTCACACAGAAGAAGCTCCTTCGAGGTTCCCATGCCTCTGTACACTGATGATTCCGGCAACGTCATGTCTCACAGGTCAAGAGTGTTTCTCTGAGTTTCACTGGTCTAGGGTAAAGGGTGAACCACCTGGGTGCCCGTGCTTCACTACTGTATGGCCTCAAGATGATATTTGTAAGCACAGCGGCAAATCCATCGGTGGCAATTCACTCATATTGTCATTGCGATGGGAAGATTCCTTATTCGCCAGGAAATGTATTACCGTGGAAGACGGGTCACCACAGAGCTGTCTCTTTTGTGTTGAGACAAAGTTTGCTGAATTTACCTGCCAGCCGTTGCGTGTCCTCCCTTTCTTTGAAGGTCGATGGAGACGCACGTGTGTAAGGAGAACGGTGAATGGTGGCCGTCCATAACCCAGGATCATGAGAAACCGCAGAGTAAATTTTAGGAACGTAGACGTAGGACAGCGGAGAAAACTTCACTCAGGGACTTCAGTGAACTATCCTTACAATGCTGAGTCCTGACACGACTAGTACCTGGGGGCAACCCGGCTCCTGCCCTGGGTAGTTTTGTGGAGCATGCCTCCCTCAGGTGGTGCCTTTTCTCTGCCAGCAATATTGCTCCGTGAAATTCTGCCGATGATGAAAACTATTTGCCATGGCATTGTCGTTTCACCTCATTGGCCTCATCTTTGAAGTACAAATGCTTTTCTACACGGGTGCTGCCTCCCTGAGCTTTCCTTTGTCTTGGCTCAATCGATGCAGATTCCTGTGCTGAATACGCCATGGACTAGCACAGGTGGGTGCTTGTCAGTATACCGGCCACACGCAGCAATTTCGTTTGTCAAGACCCACCTGGCTTGATCAAGGTTCTTTATTCCTGTGAAAACGATTTTTATCCAAATTCTAGAGGAGCACCAGTGTGCCTCTGGGAGCTACACCCGGGCCTGCTGAACAGAGGCTCCGGAGTTTTCATTTCTGACTAAAATTCAACACGGAATTTCATGGATCTAAGGAAACCGTGAATTGTGGACGTACCAGATTCTCACATCTTCATTGTCTAATGGAAGCTTAAGTTTCCCAGTCTGATCTGGCTGCCACTTCATTTCTGGCAATGACCATTCAATTGTGGACGTTCAGTCTTCTTCGGAATTCTCTTATAACGGCATGTTCCCGCGCCACATTAAGACCACTCGGTGGAGGTTTATGTGACTCAGGACAACTCTTTATTTCAGGCGTCTAGAACAAAGGGAATTCACAGAGGTTGATGATCACTTATTAAAGTCCCGTTTCTCTATGATGCCCACTGATGACACTTCTACATCTGAGGGCAAAGAGCTCGTGCAGCATGATATTCTCAGTTCAGCCACGCCGCCTGCAGTTGCTTCCTTGCCGAAATATCTTTCCCAGTGTACTTCTTTAAAGTGCTGCAAAATAGTGGGATGGAAGATTTCGGTTTAGGGTTAACTTTAAACAGGCATAGGTACAGGCATGTGGGCATTTTAAGAGACAGTGTTAGAGTTTAGGTTAGAGTGACGGCTGCGTGAGGATTCGGGTTATGGTAAGGTTGTGGATCAAATGTAGGGTGAGTGTGAGGTTGAAGGTGAGAGCAGGGTTTAGTGCTTAAGGATGAACCTATTGTCTCATTTAGGCTTATGGTAAACTTGACGATTTAGGTATGGGTTGGGGTTAATATTTGTGTGAGGTTAGAAAGTGTGCGAGGTTAAGAGTTGGGGTCAGGCTTGCGGCTTGTGTGTTACATCCGTTTTGGTTGTGGATAAGTTTAGCTCTCTGTCCAGTTTAAGGGATTGGATTACATTGACGGTGATATGGAGGCTTGGATTGAAGTTGATGGATAGAGTTTAGTTAGGTTCAGGCGAAGGGTGAAGGTTAGGAGTAAGGTTAGTTGTATGGGGAAGTGCATGTTCACATCAGATTTGTGGGTAGAATTAGGCTTAGCCTTAGGATAGACAAACGGTTAGGTTAGGGCTTGGTTTAGGGTGAGCCTTATGTTCGGGTTCAGTTTAAGGTTAGGAGTCTACAGAATTACACCTAGGCTTAGGGTTACACCTCTTTTTAGGTTTAGACCTAGGCCTAGGTTTTGACTTAGGTTAGGGTTAGAATTAGGGTTGGTTTTAGGATAGGATTTAGGTTTGAGGTTTCATTTAAGTGTAGGACTATTGGAAGTACATCTGCTCTCCCTGGTTTTCCTTCACGATCACAATGTTTCTGAGATTCATGGTTGAAGGAAAATCTTGTTCCTTGCCGGTTGCAAGGCAAAAATACGCCACCGGCAGTTGGTATTTCCGTAAAACTTACGCTCACTCTTGAGAATCTTGCGTCTTTGCGAAAGCCGTGAATCCAGCAAGATTTTTCACTTCAAGTGAGCCTCAAGCAGTGGGTTCTACCTCTGATCAATACAGCCCGTGGAATTCCAGAGAATCTGGAACCTGCCATGAAGTTCAGCCTGCATTTTATTCACACGGAAGAAGCTCCTTCGTGGTTCCCATGCCTCTGTACACTGATGCTTCCAGCAACGTCATGTCTCACAGGTCAATAGTGCTTCTCTGAGTTTCACTGGTCTAGGGTAAAGGGTGAAGCACCTGGGTTCCCGTGCTTCACTACTGTATGGCCTCAAGATGATGTTTGTAGGCACAGCGGCAAATCCATCGGTGGCAATTCTCTCATATTGTCATTGCGATGGGAAGATTCCTTATTAGCCAGGAAATGTTTTGCCGTGGAATACGGGTCACCACAGAGCTGTCTCTTTTGTGTTGAGACAAAGTTTGCTGAATTTACCTGCCAGCAGTTGCGTGTCCTCCCTTTCTTTTAAGGTCGATGGAGACGCACGAGTGTAAGGAGAACGGTGAATGGTGGCCGTTCATAACCCAGGATCATGAGAAACCGCAGAGTAAATTTTAGGAACGTAGACGTAGGACAGCGGAGAAATCTTCACTCAGGGACTTCAGTGAACTCTCCTTACAATGCTGTGGCCTGACACGCCTAGTGCCTGGGGGCAACCCGGCTCCTGCCCTAGCCCTCCCTCAGGTGGTGCCTTTTCTCTCCCAGCAATATTGCTCCGTGAAATTCTGCTGTTGATGAAAACTATTTGCCATGGCTTTGTTGTTTCACCTCCTTGGCTCATCTTTGAAGTACAAATGCTTTTCGACACGGGTGCTGAGTCCTTGAGCTTTCCTTTGTCTTGGCTCAATCAATGCAGATTCCTGTGCTGAATAAGCCATGGACTAGCACAGGTGGGTGCTTGTCCTTATATGGGGCACACACAGCAATTTCCTTTGTCAAGACCCACCTGGCTTCATCAAGGTTCTTCATTCCCGTGAAAACGATTTTTATCCAAATTCTAGAGGAGCACCAGTGTGCCTCTGGGAGCTACACCCGGGCCTGCGGAACAGAGGCTCAGGAGTTTTCATTTCTGATTAAAATTCAACACGGAATTTCATGGATCTAAGGAAACCGTGAATTGTGGACCTACCAGATTCTCACATCTTCATTGTCTAATGGAAGCTTAAGTTTCCCAGTCTGATCCGGCTGCCACTTCATTTCTGGCAATGACCATTCAATTGTGGACGTTCAGCCTTCTTGAGAATTCTCTTATAACGGCATGTTCCCGCGCCACATTAAGACCACTCGGTGGAGGTTTATGTGACTCAGGACAACTCTTTATTTCAGGTGACTAGAACAAAGGGTATTCACAGAGGTTGATGATCACTTATTAAAGTCCCGTTTCTGTATGATGCCCACTGATGACACTTCTACATCTGAGGGCAAAGAACTCGTGCAGCATGATATTCTCAGTTCAGCCACGCCGCCTGCAGTTTCTTCCTTGCAGAAAAATCTTTCCCAGTGTACTTCTTGAAAATGCTGCAAAATAGTGGGACAGAAGATTTCGGTTTAGGGTCAACTTTAAACGGAAATAGGTACAGGCATGTGGGCATGTTTAGAGAAAGTGCTGGAGTTCAGGTTAGAGTGACGGCTGCGTGAGGATTTGGGTTATGGTAAGGTTGTGGATCAAATGTAGGGTGAGTGTGAGGTTGAAGGTAAGAGTAGGGTTTAGTGCTTAAGGATAAATGAACCTATTGTCTCATTTAGGCTTATGGTAAACTTGACTGTTTTGGTATGGGTTGGGGTTAATACTTGTGTGAGGGTTAGAATGTGTGCGAGGTTAAGAGTTGGGGTCAGGCTTGCGGCTTGTGTGTTACATCCGTTTTGATTGTGGATAAGTTTATCTCTCTGTCTAGTTTAAGGGATTGGATTACGTTAACGGTGATATGGAGGCTTGGATTGAAGTTGATGGTTAGAGTTAAGTTAGGATCAGGCGAAGGGTGAAGGTTAGGAGTAAGGTTAGTTGTAGGGGGAGCTGCATGTTCACATCAGATTTGGGGTTAGGATTAGGCTTAGCCTTAGCATAGACATACGGTTAAGTTTAGGGCATGGTTTAGGGTGAGCCTTAGGTTAGGGTTCAGTTTGAGGTTAGGAGTCTACAGAATTACACCTAGGCTTAGGGTTACACCTCTTTTTAGGTTTAGACCTAGGCCTAGGTTTTGACCTAGGTTAGGGTTAGAATTAGGGTTGGTTTTAGGATAGGATTTAGGTTTGAGGTTTCATTTAAGTGTAGGATTATTGGAAGTATATCTGCTCTCCCTGGTTTTCCTTCACGATCACAATGTTTCTGAGATTCATGGTTGAAGGAAAATCTTGCTCCTTGCCGTTTGCAAGGCAAAAAGACGCCACCGGCAGTTGGTATTTCCGTAAAACTTACGCTCGCTCTTTGAGAATCTTGCGTCTTTGCGAAAGCCGTGAATCCAGCAAGATTTTTCACTTCAAGTGAGCCTCAAGCAGTGGGTTCTACCTCTGATCAATACAGCCCGTGGAATTCCAGAGAATCTGGAACCTGCCATGAAGTTCAGCCTGCGTTTTATTCACACGGAAGAAGCTCCTTCGTGGTTCCCATGCCTCTGTACACTGATGCTTCCAGCAACGTCATGTCTCACAGGTCAATAGTGCCTCTCTGAGTTTCACTGGTCTAGGGTAAAGGGTGAAGCGCCTGGGTTCCCGTGCTTCACTACTGTATGGCCTCAAGATGATGTTTGTAGGCACAGCGGCAAATCCATCGGTGGCAATTCTCTCATATTGTCATTGCGATGGGAAGATTCCTTATTAGCCAGGAAATGTTTTGCCGTGGAATACGGGTCACCACAGAGCTGTCTCTTTTGTGTTGAGACAAAGTTTGCTGAATTTACCTGCCAGCAGTTGCGTGTCCTCCCTTTCTTTTAAGGTCGATGGAGACGCACGAGTGTAAGGAGAACGGTGAATGGTGGCCGTTCATAACCCAGGATCATGAGAAACCGCAGAGTAAATTTTAGGAACGTAGACGTAGGACAGCGGAGAAAACTTCACTCAGGGACTTCAGTGAACTCTCCTTACAATGCTGAGGCCTGACACGCCTAGTGCCTGGGGGCAACCCGGCTCCTGCCCTAGCCCTCCCTCAGGTGGTGCCTTTTCTCTCCCAGCAATATTGCTCCGTGAAATTCTGCTGTTGATGAAAACTATTTGCCATGGCTTTGTTGTTTCACCTCCTTGGCTCATCTTTGAAGTACAAATGCTTTTCGACACGGGTGCTGAGTCCTTGAGCTTTCCTTTGTCTTGGCTCAATCAATGCAGATTCCTGTGCTGAATAAGCCATGGACTAGCACAGGTGGGTGCTTGTCCTTATATGGGGCACACGCAGCAATTTCCTTTGTCAAGACCCACCTGGCTTCATCAAGGTTCTTCATTCCCGTGAAAACGATTTTTATCCAAATTCTAGAGGAGCACCAGTGTGCCTCTGGGAGCTACACCCGGGCCTGCTGAACAGAGGCTCAGGAGTTTTCATTTCTGATTAAAATTCAACACGGAATTTCATGGATCTAAGGAAACCGTGAATTGTGGACCTACCAGATTCTCACATCTTCATTGTCTAATGGAAGCTTAAGTTTCCCAGTCTGATCCGGCTGCCACTTCATTTCTGGCAATGACCATTCAATTGTGGACGTTCAGCCTTCTTGAGAATTCTCTTATAACGGCATGTTCCCGCGCCACATTAAGACCACTCGGTGGAGGTTTATGTGACTCAGGACAACTCTTTATTTCAGGTGACTAGAACAAAGGGTATTCACAGAGGTTGATGATCACTTATTAAAGTCCCGTTTCTGTATGATGCCCACTGATGACACTTCTACATCTGAGGGCAAAGAACTCGTGCAGCATGATATTCTCAGTTCAGCCACGCCGCCTGCAGTTTCTTCCTTGCAGAAAAATCTTTCCCAGTGTACTTCTTGAAAATGCTGCAAAATAGTGGGACAGAAGATTTCGGTTTAGGGTCAACTTTAAACGGAAATAGGTACAGGCATGTGGGCATGTTTAGAGACAGTGTTAGAGTTCAGGTTAGAGTGACGGCTGCGTGAGGATTTGGGTTATGGTAAGGTTGTGGATCAAATGTAGGGTGAGTGTGAGGTTGAAGGTAAGAGTAGGGTTTAGTGCTTAAGGATAAATGAACCTATTGTCTCATTTAGGCTTATGGTAAACTTGACTGTTTTGGTATGGGTTGGGGTTAATACTTGTGTGAGGGTTAGAATGTGTGCGAGGTTAAGAGTTGGGGTCAGGCTTGCGGCTTGTGTGTTACATCCGTTTTGATTGTGGATAAGTTTATCTCTCTGTCTAGTTTAAGGGATTGGATTACGTTAACGGTGATATGGAGGCTTGGATTGAAGTTGATGGATAGAGTTAAGTTAGGTTCAGGCAAAGGGTGAAGGTTAGGAGTAAGGTTAGTTGTAGGGGGAGCTGCATGTTCACATCAGATTTGGGGTTACGATTAGGCTTAGCCTTAGCATAGACATACGGTTAAGGTTAGGGCTTGGTTTAGGGTGAGCCTTAGGTTAGGGTTCAGTTTGAGGTTAGGAGCCTACAGAATTACACCTAGGCTTAGGGTTACACCTCTTTTTAGGTTTAGACCTAGGGCTAGCTTTTGACCTAGGTTAGGGTTAGGATTAGGGTTGGTTTTAGGATAGGATTTAGGTTTGAGGTTTCATTTTAGTGTAGGGTTATTGGAAGTACATCTGCTCTCCCTGGTTTTCCTTCACGATCACAATATTTCTGAGATTCATGGTTTAAGGAAAATCTTGCTCCTTGCCGGTTTCAAGGCAAAAAGGCGCCACCGGCAGTTGGTTTTTCCGTAAAACTTATGCTCGCTCTTTGAGAACCTTGGGTCTTTGGGAATGCCGTGAGTCCAGCAAGATTTTTCGTTCAAGTGTGCCCCAAGCAGTGGGTTCTACCTCTGAGCAATACAGCCCGTAGAATTCCAGAGAATCTGGAACCTGCCATGAAGTTCAGCCTGCGTTTTATTCACACGGAAGAAGCTCCTTCGTGGTTCCCATGCCTCTGTACACTGATGCTTCCAGCAACGTCATGTCTCAAAGGTCAATAGTGCTTCTCTGAGTTTCACTGGTCTAGGGTAAAGGGTGAAGCGCCTGGGTTCCCGTGCTTCACTACTGTATGGCCTCAAGATGATGTTTGTAGGCACAGCGGCAAATCCATCGGTGGCAATTCTCTCATATTGTCATTGCGATGGGAAGATTCCTTATTCGCCAGGAAATGTTTTGCCGTGGAAGACGGGTCACCACAGAGCTGTCTCTTTTGTGTTGAGACAAAGTTTGCTGAATTTACCTGCCAGCAGTTGCGTGTCCTCCCTTTCTTTTAAGGTCGATGGAGACGCACGAGTGTAAGGAGAACGGTGAATGGTGGCCGTTCATAACCCAGGATCATGAGAAACCGCAGAGTAAATTTTAGGAACGTAGACGTAGGACAGAGGAGAAAACTTCACTCAGGGACTTCAGTGAACTCTCCTTACAATGCTGAGGCCTGACACGCCTAGTGCCTGGGGGAAACCCGGCTCCTGCCCTAGCCCTCCCTCAGGTGGTGCCTTTTCTCTCCCAGCAATATTGCTCCGTGAAATTCTGCTGTTGATGAAAACTATTTGCCATGGCTTTGTTGTTTCACCTCCTTGGCTCATCTTTGAAGTACAAATGCTTTTCCACACCTGTGCTGAGTCCTTGAGCTTTCCTTTGTCTTGGCTCAATCAATGCAGATTCCTGTGCTGAATAAGCCATGGCCTAGCACAGGTGGGTGCTTGTCCTTATATGGGGCACACGCAGCAATTTCCTTTGTCAAGACCCACCTGGCTTGATCAAGGTTCTTTATTCCCGTGAAAACGATTTTTATCCAAATTCTAGAGGAGCACCAGTGTGCCTCTGGGAGGTACACCCGGGCCTGCTGAACAGAGGCTCCGGAGTTTTCATTTCTGACTAAAATTCAACACGGAATTTCATGGATCTAAGGAAACCGTGAATTGTGGACCTACCAGATTCTCACATCTTCATTGTCTAATGGAAGCTTAAGTTTCCCAGTCTGATCCGGCTGCCACTTCATTTCTGGCAATGACCATTCAATTGTGGACGTTCAGCCTTCTTCAGAATTCTCTTATAACGGCTTGTTCCCGCGCCACATTAAGACCACTCGGTGGGGGTTTATGTGACTCAGGACAACTCTTTATTTCAGGTGACTAGAACAACGGGAATTCACAGAGGTTGATGATCACTTATTAAAGTTCCGTTTCTCTATGATGCCCACTGATGACTCTTCTACATCTGAGGGCAAAGAACTCGTGCAGCATGATATTCTCAGTTCAGCCACGCCGCCTGCAGTTTCTTCCTTGCAGAAAAATCTTTCCCAGTGTACTTCTTTAAAATGCTGCAAAATAGTGGGACAGAAGATTTCGGTTTAGGGTTAACTTTAAACGGAAATAGGTACAGGCATGTGGGCATGTTTAGAGACAGTGTTAGAGTTCAGGTTAGAGTGACGGCTGCGTGAGGATTCGGGTTATGGTAAGGTTGTGGATCAAATGTAGGGTGAGTGTGAGGTTGAAGGTGAGAGTAGGGTTTAGTGCTTAAAGATGAATGAACCTATTGTCTCATTTAGGCTTATGGTAAACTTGACTGTTTAGGTATTGGTTGGGGTTAATATTTGTGTGAGGTTTAGAACGTGTGCGAGGTTAAGAGGTGGGGTCAGGATTGCGGCTTGTGTGTTACATCCGTTTTGGTTGTGGATAAGTTTAGCTCTCTGTCTAGTTTAAGGGATTGGATTACATTAATGGTGATATGGAGGCATGGATTGAAGGTGATGGATAGAGTTAAGTTAGGTTCAGGCAAAGGGTGATGGTTAGGAGTAAGGTAAGTTATAGGGGGAGCTGCATGTTCACATCAGATTTGGGGTTAGGTTTAGGCTTAGCCTTAGGGTAGACATAAGGTTAGGGTTAGGGCTTGGTTTAGGGTGAGCCTTAGGTTAGGGTTCAGTTTAAGGTTAGGAGTCTACAGAATTACACCTAGGCTTAGGGTTACACCTCTTTTTAGGTTTAGACCTAGGGTTAGGTTTTGACCTAGGTTAGGGTTAGGATTAGGGTTGGTTTTAAGATAGGATTTAGTTTTGAGGTTTCATTTAAGTGTAGGGTTATTGGAAGTACATCTGTTCTCCCTGGTTTTCCTTCACGATCACAATTTTTCTGAGATTCATGGTTTAAGGAAAATCTTGCTCCTTGCCGGTTTCAAGGCAAAAGGGCTACACCGGCAGTTGGTTTTTCCGTCAAACTTATGCTCGCTCTTAGAGAACCTAGGGTCTTTGGGAAAGCCGTGAGTCCAGCAAGATTTTTCGTTCATGTGTGCCCCAAGCAGTGGGTTCTACCTCTGAGCAATACAGCCCGTGGAATTCCTGAGAATCTGGAACCTGCCATGAAGTTCAGCCTGCGTTTTATTCACACGGAAGAAGCTCCTTCAAGGTTCCCATGCCTCTGTACACTGATGCTTCCAGCAACGTCATGTCTCACAGGTCAATAGTGCTTCTCTGAGTTTCACTGGTCTAGGGTAAAGGATGAAGTCCCTGGGTTCCCGTGCTTCACTACTGTATGGCCTCAAGATGATGTTTGTAGGCACAGCGGCAAGTCTATTGGTGGCAATTCTCTCATATTGTCATTGCGATGGAAAGATTCCTTTTTCGCCAGGAAATGTTTTACCGTGGAAGAGGGGTCACCACAGAGCTGTCTCTTTTGTGTTGAGACAAAGTTTGCTGAATTTACATGCCAGCAGTTGCGTGTCCCCCCTTTCTTTTAAGGTCGATGGAGACGCACGAGAGTAAGGAGAACGGTGAATGGTGGCCGTTCATAACCCAGGATCATGAGAAACCGCAGAGTAAATTTTAGGAACATAGACGTAGGACAGCGGAGAAAACTTCACTCAAGGACTTCAGTGAACTCTCCTTACAATGCTGAGGCCTGACACGCCTAGTGCCTGGGGGCAACCCGGCTCCTGCCCTAGGTGGTTTTGTGGAGCGTGCCTCACTCAGGTGGTGCCTTTTCTCTCCCAGCAATATTGCTCCGAGAAATTCTGCCGATGATGAAAACTATTTGCCATGGCTTGGTCGTTTCACCTCATTGGCCTCATCTTTGAAGTACAAATGCTTTTCTACACGGGTGCTGCCTCCTAGAGCTTTCCTTTGTCTTGGCTCAAACGATGCAGATTCCTGTGCTGAATACGCCATGGACTAGCACAGGTGGGTGCTTGTCCGTATATAGGGCACACGCAGCAATTTCGTTTGTCAAGGCCCACCTGGATTGATCAAGGTTCTTTATTCCTGTGAAAACGATTTTTATCCAAATTCTAGAGGAGCACCAGTGTGCCTCTGGCAGCTACACCAAGGCCTGCTGAACAGAGGCTGCGGAGTTTTCATTTTCTGACTAAAATTCAACAGGGAATTTCATGGATCTAAGGAAACCGTGAATTGTGGACCTACCAGATTCTCACATCTTCATTGTCTAATGGAAGCTTAAGTTTCCCAGTCTGATCCGGCTGCCACTTCATTTCTGGCAATGACCATTCAATTGTGGACGTTCAGCCTTCTTCAGAATTCTCTTATAACGGCTTGTTCCCGCGCCACATTAAGACCACTCGGTGGAGGTTTATGTGACTCAGGACAACTCTTTATTTCAGGTGACTAGAACAAAGGGAATTCACAGAGGTTGATGATCACTTATTAAAGTTCCGTTTCTCTATGATGCCCACTGATGACTCTTCTGCATCTGAGGGCAAAGAACTCGTGCAGCATGATATTCTCAGTTCAGCCACACCGCCTGCAGTTTCTTCCTTGCAGAAAAATCTTTCCCAGTGTACTTCTTTAAAATGCTGCAAAATAGTGGGACAGAAGATTTC
Organism: Tenrec ecaudatus; assembly: GCF_050624435.1. NCBI lineage: Eukaryota > Metazoa > Chordata > Mammalia > Afrosoricida > Tenrecidae > Tenrec > Tenrec ecaudatus. The sequence goes on from NW_027457848.1 coordinate 69,537, forward strand.
GGTTTAGGGTTAACTTTAAACGGAAATAGGTACAGGCATGTGGGCATGTTTAGAGACAGTGTTAGAGTTCAGGTTAGAGTGACGGCTGCGTGAGGATTCGGGTTATGGTAAGGTTGTGGATCAAATGTAGGGTGAGTGTGAGGTTGAAGGTGAGAGTAGGGTTTAGTGCTTAAAGATGAATGAACCTATTGTCTCATTTAGGCTTATGGTAAACTTGACTGTTTAGGTATTGGTTGGGGTTAATATTTGTGTGAGGTTTAGAACGTGTGCGAGGTTAAGAGTTGGGGTCAGGCTTGCGGCCTGTGTGTTACATCCGTTTTGGTTGTGGATAAGTTTAGCTCTCTGTCCAGTTTAAGGGATTGGATTACATTAATGGTGATATGGAGGCATGGATTGAAGGTGATGGATAGAGTTAAGTTAGGTTCAGGCAAAGGGTGATGGTTAGGAGTAAGGTAAGTTATAGGGGGAGCTGCATGTTCACATCAGATTTGGGGTTAGGTTTAGGCTTAGCCTTAGGGTAGACATAAGGTTAGGGTTAGGGCTTGGTTTAGGGTGAGCCTTAGGTTAGGGTTCAGTTTAAGGTTAGGAGTCTACAGAATTACACCTAGGCTTAGGGTTACACCTCTTTTTAGGTTTAGACCTAGGGTTAGGTTTTGACCTAGGTTAGGGTTAGGATTAGGGTTGGTTTTAGGATAGGATTTAGGTTTGAGGTTTCATTTAAGTGTAGGGTTATTGGAAGTACATCTGTTCTCCCTGGTTTTCCTTCACGATCACAATTTTTCTGAGATTCATGGTTTAAGGAAAATCTTGCTCCTTGCCGGTTTCAAGGCAAAAAGGCTACACCGGCAGTTGGTTTTTCCGTCAAACTTATGCTCGCTCTTAGAGAACCTAGGGTCTTTGGGAAAGCCGTGAGTCCAGCAAGATTTTTCGTTCATGTGTGCCCCAAGCAGTGGGTTCTACCTCTGAGCAATACAGCCCGTGGAATTCCTGAGAATCTGGAACCTGCCATGAAGTTCAGCCTGCGTTTTATTCACACGGAAGAAGCTCCTTCAAGGTTCCCATGCCTCTGTACACTGATGCTTCCAGCAACGTCATGTCTCAAAGGTCAATAGAGCTTCTCTGAGTTTCACTGGTCTAGGGTAAAGGATGAAGTCCCTGGGTTCCCGTGCTTCACTACTGTATGGCCTCAAGATGATGTTTGTAGGCACAGCGGCAAATCTATTGGTGGCAATTCTCTCATATTGTCATTGCGATGGAAAGATTCCTTATTCGCCAGGAAATGTTTTACCGTGGAAGAGGGGTCACCACAGAGCTGTCTCTTTTGTGTTGAGACAAAGTTTGCTGAATTTACATGCCAGCAGTTGCGTGTCCCCCCTTTCTTTTAAGGTCGATGGAGACGCACGAGAGTAAGGAGAACGGTGAATGGTGGCCGTTCATAACCCAGGATCATGAGAAACCGCAGAGTAAATTTTAGGAACGTAGACGTAGGACAGCGGAGAAAACTTCACTCAGGGACTTCAGTGAACTCTCCTTACAATGCTGAGGCCTGACACGCCTAGTGCCTGGGGGCAACCCGTCTCCTGCCCTAGGTGGTTTTGTGGAGCGTGCCTCACTCAGGTGGTGCCTTTTCTCTCCCAGCAATATTGCTCCGAGAAATTCTGCCGATGATGAAAACTATTTGCCATGGCTTGGTCGTTTCACCTCATTGGCCTCATCTTTGAAGTACAAATGCTTTTCTACACGGGTGCTGCCTCCTAGAGCTTTCCTTTGTCTTGGCTCAAACGATGCAGATTCCTGTGCTGAATACGCCATGGACTAGCACAGGTGGGTGCTTGTCCGTATATAGGGCACACGCAGCAATTTCGTTTGTCAAGGCCCACCTGGATTGATCAAGGTTCTTTATTCCTGTGAAAACGATTTTTATCCAAATTCTAGAGGAGCACCAGTGTGCCTCTGGGAGCTACACCCGGTCCTGCTGAACAGAGGCTCCGGAGTTTTCATTTTCTGACTAAAATTCCACACGGAATTTCATGGATCCAAGGAAAACGAGAATTGTGGACGTACCAGATTCTCACATCTTCATTGTCTATTGGAAGCTTAAGTTTCCCAGTCTGATCCGGCTGCCACTTCATTTCTGGCAATGACCATTCAATTGTGGACGTTCAGCCTTCTTCAGAATTCTCTTATAACTGCATGTTCCCGCGCCGCATTAAAACCACTCGGTGGAGGTTTATGTGACTCAGGACAACTCTTTATTTCAGGTGATTAGAACAAAGGGAATTCACAGAGGTTGATGATCACTTATTAAAGTCCCGTTTCTCTATGATGCCCACTGATGACACTTCTACATCTGAGATCAAAGAGCTCGTGCAGCATGATATTCTCAGTTCAGCCACGCCGCCTGCAGTTTCTTCCTTGCAGAAAAATCTTTCCCAGTGTACTTCTTGAAAATGCTGCAAAATAGTGGGACAGAAGATTTCGGTTTAGGGTCAACTTTAAACGGAAATAGGTACAGGCATGTGGGCATGTTTAGAGACAGTGTTAGAGTTCAGGTTAGAGTGACGGCTGCGTGAGGATTCAGGTTATGGTAAGGTTGTGGATCAAATGTAGGTTGAGTGTGAGGTTGAAGGTGAGAGTAGGGTTTAGTGCTTAAGGATGAATGAACCTATTGTCTCATTTAGACTTGTGGTAAATTTCACTGTTTAGGTATGGGTTGGGGTTAATATTTGTGTAAGGGTTAGAAAGTGTGTGAGGTTAAGAGTTGGGGTCAGGCTTGCGGATTGTGTGTTACATCCGTTTTGGTTGTGGGTAAGTTTAGCTCTCTGTCTAGTTTAAGGGACTGGATTACATTAAGGGTGATATGGAGGCTTGGATTGAAGTTGATGGATAGAGTTAAGTTAGGTTCTGGAGAAAGGTGAAGGTTAGGAGTAAGGTTAGTTGTAGGGGGAGCTGCATGTTCACATCAGATTTGGGGTTAGGATTAGGCTTAGTCTTAGCATAGACATACGGTTAGGGTTAAGGCTTGGTTTAGTGTGAGCCTTAGGTTTGGGTTGAGTTTAAGTTTATGACTCTACAGAATTACACCTAGGCTTAGGGTTACACCTCTTTTTTAGGTTTAGACCTAGGGCTAGGTTTTGACCTAGGTTAGGGTTAGGGTTAGGGTTGGTTTTAGGATAGGATTTAGGTTTGAGGTTTCATTTCAGTGTAGGGTTCTTGGAAGTACATCTGCTCTCTCTGGTTTTCCTTCACGATCACAATGTCTCGGAGAATCATGGTTGAAGGAAAATCTTGCTCCTTGCCGGTTTCAAGGCAAAAAGGCGCCACCAGCAGTTGGTTGGTTTTTCAGTCAAACTTATGATTGCTCTTTGAGAACCTTGGGTCTTTGGGAAAGCCGTGAGTCCAGCAAGGTTTTTCAGTTCAAGTGTGCCCCAAGGAGTGGGTTCTACCTCTGAGCAATAGAGCCCGTGGAATTCCTGAGAATCTGGAACCTGCCATGAAGTTCAGCCTGCGTTTTATTCACACAGAAGAAGCTCCTTCGTGGTTCCCATGCCTCTGTACACTGATGCTTCCAGCAACGTCATGTCTCACAGGTCAATAGTGCCTCTCTGAGTTTCACTGGTCTAGGGTAAAGGGTGAAGCGCCTGGGTTCCCGTGCTTCACTACTGTATGGCCTCAAGATGATGTTTGTAGGCACAGCGGCAAATCCATCGGTGGCAATTCTCTCATATTGTCATTGCGATGGGAAGATTCCTTATTCGCCAGGAAATGTTTTGCCGTGGAAGACGGGTCACCACAGAGCTGGCTCTTTTGTGTTGAGACAAAGTTTGCTGAATTTACCTGCCAGCAGTTGCGTGTCCTCCCTTTCTTTTAAGGTCGATGGAGACGCACGAGTGTAAGGAGAACGGTGAATGGTGGCCGTTCATAACCCAGGATCATGAGAAACCGCAGAGTAAATTTTAGGAACGTAGACGTAGGACAGCGGAGAAAACTTCACTCAGGGACTTCAGTGAACTCTCCTTACAATGCTGAGGCCTGACACGCCTAGTGCCTGGGGGCAACCCGGCTCCTGCCCTAGCCCTCCCTCAGGTGGTGCCTTTTCTCTCCCAGCAATATTGCTCCCTGAAATTCTGCTGTTGATGAAAACTATTTGCCATGGCTTTGTTGTTTCACCTCCTTGGCTCATCTTTGAAGTACAAATGCTTTTGGACACGGGGGCTGAGTCCTTGAGCTTTCCTTTGTCTTGGCTCAATCAATGCAGATTCCTGTGCTGAATAAGCCATGGACAAGCACAGGTGGGTGCTTGTCCTTATATGGGGCACACGCAGCAATTTCGTTTGTCAAGACCCACCTGGCTTGATCAAGGTTCTTTATTCCTGTGAAAACGATTTTTATCCAAATTCTAGAGGAGCACCAGTGTGCCTCTGGGAGCTACACCCGGGCCTGCTGAACAGAGGCTCCGGAGTTTTCATTTCTGACTAAAATTCAACACGGAATTTCATGGATCTAAGGAAACCTTGAATTGTGGACCTACCAGATTCTCACATCTTCATTGTCTAATGGAAGCTTAAGTTTCCCAGTCTGATCCGGCTGCCACTTCATTTCTGGCAATGACCATTCAATTGTGGACGTTCAGCCTTCTTCAGAATTCTCTTATAACGGCATGTTCCCGTGCCACATTAAGACCACTCGGTGGAGGTTTATGTGACTCAGGACAACTCTTTATTTCAGGTGACTAGAACAAAGGGTATTCACAGAGGTTGATGATCACTTATTAAAGTCCCGTTTCTCTATGATGCCCACTGATGACACTTCTACATCTGAGGGCAAAGAACTCGTGCAGCATGATATTCTCAGTTCAGCCACGCCGCCTGCAGTTTCTTCCTTGCAGAAAAATCTTTCCCAGTGTACTTCTTGAAAATGCTGCAAAATAGTGGGACAGAAGATTTCGGTTTAGGGTCAACTTTAAACGGAAATAGATACAGGCATGTGGGCATGTTTAGAGACAGTGTTAGAGTTCAGGTTAGAGTGATGGCTGCGTGAGGATTTGGGTTATGGTAAGGTTGTGGATCAAATGTAGGGTGAGTGTGATGGTTGAAGGTAAGAGTAGGGTTTAGTGCTTAAGGATAAATGAACCTATTGTCTCATTTAGGCTTATGGTAAACTTGACTGTTTAGGTATGGGTTGGGGTTAATATTTGTGTGAGGGTTAGAAAGTGTGCGAGGTTAAGAGTTGGGGTCAGGCTTGCGGCTTGTGTGTTACATCCGTTTTGGTTGTGGATAAGTTTATCTCTCTGTCTAGTTTAAGGGATTGGATTACATTAACGATGATATGGAGGCTTGGATTGAAGTTGATGGATAGAGTTAAGTTAGGTTCAGGCGAAGGGTGAAGGTTAGGAGTAAGGTTAGTTGTAGGGGGAGCTGCATGTTCACATCAGATTTGGGGTTAGGATTAGGCTTAGCCTTAGCATAGACATACGGTTAAGGTTAGGGCTTGGTTTAGGGTGAGCCTTAGGTTAGGGTTCAGTTTAAGGTTAGGAGTATACAGAATTACACCTAGGCTTAGGGTTACACCTCTTTTTAGGTTTAGACCTAGGGCTAGCTTTTGACCTAGGTTAGGGTTAGGATTAGGGTTGGTTTTAAGATAGGATTTAGGTTTGAGGTTTCATTTTAGTGTAGGGTTATTGGAAGTACATCTGCTCTCCCTGCTTTTCCTTCACGATCACAATATTTTGAGATTCATGGTTTAAGGAAAATCTTGCTCCTTGCCGGTTTCAAGGCAAAAAGGCGCCACCAGCAGTTGGTTTTTCCGTCAAACTTATGCTCGCTCTTTGAGAACCTTGGGTCTTTGGGAATGCCGTGAGTCTAGCAAGATTTTTCAGTTCAAGTGTGCCCCAAGCAGTGGGTTCTACCTCTGAGCAATACAGCCCGTTAAATTCCAGAGAATCTGGAACCTGCCATGAAGTTCAGCCTGCGTTTTATTCACACGGAAGAAGCTCCTTCGTGTTTCCCATGCCTCTGTACACTGATGCTTCCAGCAACGTCATGTCTCACAGGTCAATAGTGCTTCTCTGAGTTTCACTGGTCTAGGGTAAAGGGTGAAGCGCCTGGGTTCCCGTGCTTCACTACTGTATGGCCTCAAGATGATGTTTGTAGGCACAGCGGCAAATCCATCGGTGGCAATTCTCTCATATTGTCATTGTGATGGGAAGATTCCTTATTCGCCAGGAAATGTTTTGCCGTGGAAGACGGGTCACCACAGAGCTGTCTCTTTTGTGTTGAGACAAAGTTTGCTGAATTTACCTGCCAGCAGTTGCGTGTCCTCCCTTTCTTTTAAGGTCGATGGAGACGCACGAGTGTAAGGAGAACGGTGAATGGTGGCCGTTCATAACCCAGGATCATGAGAAACCGCAGAGTAAATTTTAGGAACGTAGACGTAGGACAGCGGAGAAAACTTCACTCAGGGACTTCAGTGAACTCTCCTTACAATGCTGAGGCCTGACACGCCTAGTGCCTGGGGGCAACCCGGCTCCTGCCCTAGCCCTCCCTCAGGTGGTGCCTTTTCTCTCCCAGCAATATTGCTCCGTGAAATTCTGCTGTTGATGAAAACTATTTGCCATGGATTTGTTGTTTCACCTCCTTGGCTCATCTTTGAAGTACAAATGCTTTTCGACACGGGTGCTGAGTCCTTGAGCTTTGCTTTGTCTTGGCTCAATCAATGCAGATTCCTGTGCTGAATAAGCCATGGAGTAGCACAGGTGGGTGCTTGTCCTTATATGGGGCACACGCAGAAATTTCCTTTGTCAAGACCCACCTGGCTTCATCAAGGTTCTTTATTTCCGTGAAAACGATTTTTATCCAAATTCTAGAGGAGCACCAGTGTGCCTCTGGGAGGTACACCCGGGCCTGCTGAACAGAGGCTCCGGAGTTTTCATTTCTGACTAAAATTCAACACGGAATTTCATGGATCTAAGGAAACCGTGAATTGTGGACCTACCAGATTCTCACATCTTCATTGTCTAATGGAAGCTTAAGTTTCCCAGTCTGATCCGGCTGCCACTTCATTTCTGGCAATGACCATTCAATTGTGGACGTTCAGCCTTCTTCAGAATTCTCTTATAAAGGCTTGTTCCCGCGGCACATTAAGACCACTCTGTGGAGGTTTATGTGACTCAGGACAACTCTTTATTTCAGGTGACTAGAACAAAGGGAATTAACAGAGGTTGATGATCACTTATTAAAGTTCCGTTTCTCTATGATGCCCACTGATGACTCTTCTACATCTGAGGGCAAAGAACTCGTGCAGCATGATATTCTCAGTTCAGCCACGCCGCCTGCAGTTTCTTCCTTGCAGAAAAATCTTTCCCAGTGTACTTCTTGAAAATGCTGCAAAATAGTGGGACAGAAGATTTCGGTTTAGGGTCAACTTTAAACGGAAATAGGTACAGGCATGTGGGCATGTTTAGAGACAGTGTTAGAGTTCAGGTTAGAGTGACGGCTGCGTGAGGATTTGGGTTATGGTAAGGTTGTGGATCAAATGTAGGGTGAGTGTGAGGTTGAAGGTAAGAGTAGGGTTTAGTGCTTAAGGATAAATGAACCTATTGTCTCATTTAGGCTTATGGTAAACTTGACTGTTTAGGTAGGGGTTGGGGTTAATATTTGTGTGAGGGTTAGAAAGTGTGCGAGGTTAAGAGTTGGGGTCAGGCTTGCGGCTTGTGTGTTACATCCGTTTTGGTTGTGGATAAGTTTATCTCTCTGTCTAGTTTAAGGGATTGGATTACATTAACGGTGATATGGAGGCTTGGATTGAAGTTGATGGATAGAGTTAAGTTAGGTTCAGGCGAAGGGTGAAGGTTAGGAGTAAGGTTAGTTGTAGGGGGAGCTGCATGTTCACATCAGATTTGGGGTTAGGATTAGGCTTAGCCTTAGCATAGACATACGGTTAAGGTTAGGGTTTGGTTTAGGGTGAGCCTTAGGTTAGGGTTCAGTTTAAGGTTAGGAGTCTACAGAATTACACCTAGACTTAGGGTTACACCTCTTTTTAGGTTTAGACCTAGGGCTAGCTTTTGACCTAGGTTAGGGTTAGGATTAGGGTTGGTTTTAGGATAGGATTTAGGTTTGAGGTTTCATTTTAGTGTAGGGTTATTGGAAGTACATCTGCTCTCCCTGGTTTTTCTTCATGATCACAATATTTCTGAGATTCATGGTTTAAGGAAAATCTTGCTCCTTGCCGGTTTGAAGGCAAAAAGGCGCCACCAGCAGTTGGTTTTTCCGTCTAACTTATGCTCGCTCTTTGAGAACCTTGGGTCTTTGGGAATGCCGTGATTCCAGCAAGATTTTTCAGTTCAAGTGTGCCCCAAGCAGTGGGTTCTACCTCTGAGCAATACAGCCCGTGGAATTCCAGAGAATCTGGAACCTGACATGAAGTTCAGCCTGCGTTTTATTCACACGGAAGAAGCTCCTTCGAGGTTCCCATGCCTCTGTACACTGATGCTTCCAGCAACGTCATGTCTCACAGGTCAATAGTGCCTCTCTGAGTTTCACTGGCTAGGGTAAAGGGTGAAGCGCCTGGGTTCCCGTGCTTCACTACTGTATGGCCTCAAGATGATGTTTGTAGGCACAGCTGCAAATCCATCGGTGGCAATTCTCTCATATTGTCATTGCGATGGGAAGATTCCTTATTCGCCAGGAAATGTTTTGCCGTGGAAGACGGGTCACCACAGAGCTGTCTCTTTTGTGTTGAGACAAAGTTTGCTGAATTTACCTGCCAGCAGTTGCGTGTCCTCCCTTTCTTTTAAGGTCGATGGAGACGCACGAGTGTAAGGAGAACGGTGAATGGTGGCCGTTCATAACCCAGGATCATGAGAAACCGCAGAGTAAATTTTAGGAACGTAGACGTAGGACAGCGGAGAAAACTTCACTCAGGGACTTCAGTGAACTCTCCTTACAATGCTGAGGCCTGACACGCCTAGTGACTGGGGGCAACCCGGCTCCTGCCCCAGGTGGTTTTGTGGAGTGTGCCTCCCTCAGGTGGTGCCTTTTCTCTCCCAGCAATATTGCTCCGTAAAATTCTGCTGTTGATGAAAACTATTTGCCATGGCTTTGTTGTTTCACCTCCTTGGCTCATCTTTGAAGTACAAATGCTTTTCGACACGGGTGCTGAGTCCTTGAGCTTTCCTTTGTCTTGGCTCAATCAATGCAGATTCCTGTGCTGAATAAGCCATGGACTAGCACAGGTGGGTGCTTGTCCTTATATAGGGCACAAGCAGCAATTTCCTTTGTCAAGACCCACCTGGCTTCATTAAGGTTCTTCATTCCCGTGAAAATCATTTTTATCCAAATTCTAGAGGAGCACCAGTGTGCCTCTGGGAGCTACACCCGGGCCTGCTGAACAGAGGCTCAGGAATTTTCATTTGTGACTAAAATTCAACACGGAATTTCATGGATCTAAGGAAACCGTGAATTGTGGACCTACCAGATTCTCACATCTTCATTGTCTAATGGAAGCTTAAGTTTCCCAGTCTGATCTGGCTGCCACTTCATTTCTGGCAATGACCATTCAATTGTGGACGTTCAGCCTTCTTCAGAATTCTCTTATAACGGCATGTTCCCGCGCCACATTAAGACCACTCGGTGGAGGTTTATGTGACTCAGGACAACTCTTTATTTCAGGTGACTAGAACAAAGGGTATTCACAGAGGTTGATGATCACTTATTAAAGTCCCGTTTCTCTATGATGCCGACTGATGACATTTCTACATCTGAGGGCAAAGAACTCGTGCAGCATGATATTCTCAGTTCAGCCACGCCGCCTGCAGTTTCTTCCTTGCAGAAAAATCTTTCCCAGTGTACTTCTTGAAAATGCTGCAAAATAGTGGGACAGAAGATTTCGGTTTAGGGTCAACTTTAAACGGAAATAGGTACAGGCATGTGGGCATGTTTAGAGACAGTGTTAGAGTTCAGGTTAGAGTGACGGCTGCGTGAGGATTTGGGTTATGGTAAGGTTGTGGATCAAATGTAGGGTGAGTGTGAGGTTGAAGGTAAGAGTAGGGTTTAGTGCTTAAGGATAAATGAACCTATTGTCTCATTTAGGCTTATGGTAAACTTGACTGTTTAGGTATAGGTTGGGGTTAATACTTGTGTGAGGGTTAGAAAGTGTGCGAGGTTAAGAGTTGGGGTCAAGCTTGCGGCTTGTGTGTTACATCCGTTTTGGTTGTGGATAAGTTTATCTCTCTGTCTAGTTTAAGGGATTGGATTACATTAACGGTGATATGGAGGCTTGGATTGAAGTTGATGGATAGAGTTAAGTTAGGTTCAGGCGAAGGGTGAAGGTTAGGAGTAAGGTTAGTTGTAGGGGGAGCTGCATGTTCACATCAGATTTGGGGTTAGGATTAGGCTTAGCCTTAGCATAGACATACGGTTAAGGTTAGGGCTTGGTTTAGGGTGAGCCTTAGGTTAGGGTTCAGTTTGAGGTTAGGAGCCTACAGAATTACACCTAGGCTTAGGGTTACACCTCTTTTTAGGTTTAGACCTAGGGCTAGCTTTTGACCTAGGTTAGGGTTAGGATTAGGGTTGGTTTTAGGATAGGATTTAGGTTTGAGGTTTCATTTTAGTGTAGGGTTATTGGAAGTACATCTGCTCTCCCTGGTTTTCCTTCACGATCACAATATTTCTGAGATTCATGGTTTAAGGAAAATCTTGCTCCTTGCCGGTTTCAAGGCAAAAAGGCGCCACCGGCAGTTGGTTTTTCCGTAAAACTTATGCTCGCTCTTTGAGAACCTTGGGTCTTTGGGAATGCCGTGAGTCCAGCAAGATTTTTCGTTCAAGTGTGCCCCAAGCAGTGGGTTCTACCTCTGAGCAATACAGCCCGTAGAATTCCAGAGAATCTGGAACCTGCCATGAAGTTCAGCCTGCGTTTTATTCACACGGAAGAAGCTCCTTCGTGGTTCCCATGCCTCTGTACACTGATGCTTCCAGCAACGTCATGTCTCAAAGGTCAATAGTGCTTCTCTGAGTTTCACTGGTCTAGGGTAAAGGGTGAAGCGCCTGGGTTCCCGTGCTTCACTACTGTATGGCCTCAAGATGATGTTTGTAGGCACAGCGGCAAATCCATCGGTGGCAATTCTCTCATATTGTCATTGCGATGGGAAGATTCCTTATTCGCCAGGAAATGTTTTGCCGTGGAAGACGGGTCACCACAGAGCTGTCTCTTTTGTGTTGAGACAAAGTTTGCTGAATTTACCTGCCAGCAGTTGCGTGTCCTCCCTTTCTTTTAAGGTCGATGGAGACGCACGAGTGTAAGGAGAACGGTGAATGGTGGCCGTTCATAACCCAGGATCATGAGAAACCGCAGAGTAAATTTTAGGAACGTAGACGTAGGACAGAGGAGAAAACTTCACTCAGGGACTTCAGTGAACTCTCCTTACAATGCTGAGGCCTGACAATCCTAGTGCCTGGGGGCAACCCGGCTCCTGCCCTAGCCCTCCCTCAGGTGGTGCCTTTTCTCTCCCAGCAATATTGCTCCGTGAAATTCTGCTGTTGATGAAAACTATTTGCCATGGCTTTGTTGTTTCACCTCCTTGGCTCATCTTTGAAGTACAAATGCTTTTCCACACCGGTGCTGAGTCCTTGAGCTTTCCTTTGTCTTGGCTCAATCAATGCAGATTCCTGTGCTGAATAAGCCATGGCCTAGCACAGGTGGGTGCTTGTCCTTATATGGGGCACACGCAGCAATTTCCTTTGTCAAGACCCACCTGGCTTGATCAAGGTTCTTTATTCCCGTGAAAACGATTTTTATCCAAATTCTAGAGGAGCACCAGTGTGCCTCTGGGAGGTACACCCGGGCCTGCTGAACAGAGGCTCCGGAGTTTTCATTTCTGACTAAAATTCAACACGGAATTTCATGGATATAAGGAAACCGTGAATTGTGGACCTACCAGATTCTCACATCTTCATTGTCTAATGGAAGCTTAAGTTTCCCAGTCTGATCCGGCTGCCACTTCATTTCTGGCAATGACCATTCAATTGTGGACGTTCAGCCTTCTTCAGAATTCTCTTATAACGGCTTGTTCCCGCGCCACATTAAGACCACTCGGTGGAGGTTTATGTGACTCAGGACAACTCTTTATTTCAGGTGACTAGAACAACGGGAATTCACAGAGGTTGATGATCACTTATTAAAGTTCCGTTTCTCTATGATGCCCACTGATGACTCTTCTACATCTGAGGGCAAAGAACTCGTGCAGCATGATATTCTCAGTTCAGCCACGCCGCCTGCAGTTTCTTCCTTGCAGAAAAATCTTTCCCAGTGTACTTCTTTAAAATGCTGCAAAATAGTGGGACAGAAGATTTCGGTTTAGGGTTAACTTTAAACGGAAATAGGTACAGGCATGTGGGCATGTTTAGAGACAGTGTTAGAGTTCAGGTTAGAGTGACGGCTGCGTGAGGATTCGGGTTATGGTAAGGTTGTGGATCAAATGTAGGGTGAGTGTGAGGTTGAAGGTGAGAGTAGGGTTTAGTGCTTAAAGATGAATGAACCTATTGTCTCATTTAGGCTTATGGTAAACTTGACTGTTTAGGTATTGGTTGGGGTTAATATTTGTGTGAGGTTTAGAACGTGTGCGAGGTTAAGAGGTGGGGTCAGGATTGTGGCTTGTGTGTTACATCCGTTTTGGTTGTGGATAAGTTTAGCTCTCTGTCCAGTTTAAGGGATTGGATTACATTAATGGTGATATGGAGGCATGGATTGAAGGTGATGGATAGAGTTAAGTTAGGTTCAGGCAAAGGGTGATGGTTAGGAGTAAGGTAAGTTATAGGGGGAGCTGCATGTTCACATCAGATTTGGGGTTAGGTTTAGGCTTAGCCTTAGGGTAGACATAAGGTTAGGGTTAGGGCTTGGTTTAGGGTGAGCCTTAGGTTAGGGTTCAGTTTAAGGTTAGGAGTCTACAGAATTACACCTAGGCTTAGGGTTACACCTCTTTTTAGGTTTAGACCTAGGGTTAGGTTTTGACCTAGGTTAGGGTTAGGATTAGGGTTGGTTTTAGGATAGGATTTAGGTTTGAGGTTTCATTTAAGTGTAGGGTTATTGGAAGTACATCTGTTCTCCCTGGTTTTCCTTCACGATCACAATTTTTCTGAGATTCATGGTTTAAGGAAAATCTTGCTCCTTGCCGGTTTCAAGGCAAAAAGGCTACACCGGCAGTTGGTTTTTCCGTCAAACTTATGCTCGCTCTTAGAGAACCTAGGGTCTTTGGGAAAGCCGTGAGTCCAGCAAGATTTTTCGTTCATGTGTGCCCCAAGCAGTGGGTTCTACCTCTGAGCAATACAGCCCGTGGAATTCCTGAGAATCTGGAACCTGCCATGAAGTTCAGCCTGCGTTTTATTCACACGGAAGAAGCTCCTTCAAGGTTCCCATGCCTCTGTACACTGATGCTTCCAGCAACGTCATGTCTCACAGGTCAATAGTGCTTCTCTGAGTTTCACTGGTCTAGGGTAAAGGATGAAGTCCCTGGGTTCCCGTGCTTCACTACTGTATGGCCTCAAGATGATGTTTGTAGGCACAGCGGCAAATCTATTGGTGGCAATTCTCTCATATTGTCATTGCGATGGAAAGATTCCTTATTCGCCAGGAAATGTTTTACCGTGGAAGAGGGGTCACCACAGAGCTGTCTCTTTTGTGTTGAGACAAAGTTTGCTGAATTTACATGCCAGCAGTTGCGTGTCCCCCCTTTCTTTTAAGGTCGATGGAGACGCACGAGAGTAAGGAGAACGGTGAATGGTGGCCGTTCATAACCCAGGATCATGAGAAACCGCAGAGTAAATTTTAGGAACATAGACGTAGGACAGCGGAGAAAACTTCACTCAGGGACTTCAGTGAACCCTCCTTACAATGCTGAGGCCTGACACGCCTAGTGCCTGGGGGCAACCCGGCTCCTGCCCTAGGTGGTTTTGTGGAGCGTGCCTCACTCAGGTGGTGCCTTTTCTCTCCCAGCAATATTGCTCCGAGAAATTCTGCCGATGATGAAAACTATTTGCCATGGCTTGGTCGTTTCACCTCATTGGCCTCATCTTTGAAGTACAAATGCTTTTCTACACGGGTGCTGCCTCCTAGAGCTTTCCTTTGTCTTGGCTCAAACGATGCAGATTCCTGTGCTGAATACGCCATGGACTAGCACAGGTGGGTGCTTGTCCCTATATAGGGCACACGCAGCAATTTCGTTTGTCAAGGCCCACCTGGATTGATCAAGGTTCTTTATTCCTGTGAAAACGATTTTTATCCAAATTCTAGAGGAGCACCAGTGTGCCTCTGGCAGCTACACCAGGGCCTGCTGAACAGAGGCTGCGGAGTTTTCATTTTCTGACTAAAATTCAACAGGGAATTTCATGGATCTAAGGAAACCGTGAATTGTGGACCTACCAGATTCTCACATCTTCATTGTCTAATGGAAGCTTAAGTTTCCCAGTCTGATCCGGCTGCCACTTCATTTCTGGCAATGACCATTCAATTGTGGACGTTCAGCCTTCTTCAGAATTCTCTTATAACGGCTTGTTCCCGCGCCACATTAAGACCACTCGGTGGAGTTTTATGTGACTCAGGACAACTCTTTATTTCAGGTGACTAGAACAAAGGGAATTCACAGAGGTTGATGATCACTTATTAAAGTTCCGTTTCTCTATGATGCCCACTGATGACTCTTCTACATCTGAGGGCAAAGAACACGTGCAGCATGATATTCTCAGTTCAGCCACACGCCTGCAGTTTCTTCCTTGCAGAAAAATCTTTCCCAGTGTACTTCTTTAAAATGCTGCAAAATAGTGGGACAGAAGATTTCGGTTTAGGGTTAACTTTAAATGGAAATAGGTACAGGCATGTGGGCATGTTTAGAGACAGTGTTAGAGTTCAGGTTAGAGTGACGGCTGCGTGAGGATTCGGGTTATGGTAAGGTTGTGGATCAAATGTAGGGTGAGTGTGAGGTTGAAGGTGAGAGTAGGGTTTAGTGCTTAAAGATGAATGAACCTATTGTCTCATTTAGGCTTATGGTAAACTTGACTGTTTAGGTATTGGTTGGGGTTAATATTTGTGTGAGGTTTAGAACGTGTGCGAGGTTAAGAGGTGGGGTCAGGATTGCGGCTTGTGTGTTACATCCGTTTTGGTTGTGGATAAGTTTAGCTCTCTGTCCAGTTTAAGGGATTGGATTACATTAATGGTGATATGGAGGCATGGATTGAAGGTGATGGATAGAGTTAAGTTAGGTTCAGGCAAAGGGTGATGGTTAGGAGTAAGGTAAGTTATAGGGGGAGCTGCATGTTCACATCAGATTTGGGGTTAGGTTTAGGCTTAGCCTTAGGGTAGACATAAGGTTAGGGTTAGGGCTTGGTTTAGGGTGAGCCTTAGGTTAGGGTTCAGTTTAAGTTTAGGAGTCTACAGAATTACACCTAGGCTTAGGGTTACACCTCTTTTTAGGTTTAGACCTAGGGTTAGGTTTTGACCTAGGTTAGGGTTAGGATTAGGGTTGGTTTTAGGATAGGATTTAGGTTTGAGGTTTCATTTAAGTGTAGGGTTATTGGAAGTACATCTGTTCTCCCTGGTTTTCCTTCACGATCACAATTTTTCTGAGATTCATGGTTTAAGGAAAATCTTGCTCCTTGCCGGTTTCAAGGCAAAAAGGCTACACCGGCAGTTGGTTTTTCCGTCAAACTTATGCTCGCTCTTAGAGAACCTAGGGTCTTTGGGAAAGCCGTGAGTCCAGCAAGATTTTTCGTACATGTGTGCCCCAAGCAGTGGGTTCTACCTCTGAGCAATAAAGCCCGTGGAATTCCTGAGAATCTGGAACCTGCCATGAAGTTCAGCCTGCGTTTTATTCACACGGAAGAAGCTCCTTCAAGGTTCCCATGCCTCTGTACTCTGATGCTTCCAGCAACGTCATGTCTCAAAGGTCAATAGAGCTTCTCTGAGTTTCACTGGTCTAGGGTAAAGGATGAAGTCCCTGGGTTCCCGTGCTTCACTACTGTATGGCCTCAAGATGATGTTTGTAGGCACAGCGGCAAATCTATTGGTGGCAATTCTCACATATTGTCATTGCGATGGAAAGATTCCTTATTCGCCAGGAAATATTTTACCGTGGAAGAGGGGTCACCACAGAGCTGTCTCTTTTGTGTTGAGACAAAGTTTGCTGAATTTACATGCCAGCAGTTGCGTGTCCCCCCTTTCTTTTAAGGTCGATGGAGACGCACGAGAGTAAGGAGAACGGTGAATGGTGGCCGTTCATAACCCAGGATCATGAGAAACCGCAGAGTAAATTTTAGGAACGTAGACGTAGGACAGCGGAGAAAACTTCACTCAGGGACTTCAGTGAACTCTCCTTACAATGCTGAGGCCTGACACGCCTAGTGCCTGGGGGCAACCCGTCTCCTGCCCTAGGTGGTTTTGTGGAGCGTGCCTCACTCAGGTGGTGCCTTTTCTCTCCCAGCAATATTGCTCCGAGAAATTCTGCCGATGATGAAAACTATTTGCCATGGCTTGGTCGTTTCACCTCATTGGCCTCATCTTTGAAGTACAAATGCTTTTCTACACGGGTGCTGCCTCCTAGAGCTTTCCTTTGTCTTGGCTCAAACGATGCAGATTCCTGTGCTGAATACGCCATGGACTAGCACAGGTGGGTGCTTGTCCGTATATAGGGCACACGCAGCAATTTCGTTTGTCAAGGCCCACCTGGATTGATCAAGGTTCTTTATTCCTGTGAAAACGATTTTTATCCGAATTCTAGAGGAGCACCAGTGTGCCTCTGGGAGCTACACCCGGTCCTGCTGAACAGAGGCTCCGGAGTTTTCATTTTCTGACTAAAATTCCACACGGAATTTCATGGATCCAAGGAAAACGAGAATTGTGGACGTACCAGATTCTCACATCTTCATTGTCTATTGGAAGCTTAAGTTTCCCAGT
Source organism: Tenrec ecaudatus (assembly GCF_050624435.1). Lineage (NCBI taxonomy): Eukaryota > Metazoa > Chordata > Mammalia > Afrosoricida > Tenrecidae > Tenrec > Tenrec ecaudatus. The sequence continues at coordinate 86,475 of NW_027457848.1, forward strand.
CTGATCCGGCTGCCACTTCATTTCTGGCAATGACCATTCAATTGTGGACGTTCAGCCTTCTTCAGAATTCTCTTATAACTGCATGTTCCCGCGCCGCATTAAAACCACTCGGTGGAGGTTTATGTGACTCAGGACAACTCTTTATTTCAGGTGATTAGAACAAAGGGAATTCACAGAGGTTGATGATCACTTATTAAAGTCCCGTTTCTCTATGATGCCCACTGATGACACTTCTACATCTGAGATCAAAGAGCTCGTGCAGCATGATATTCTCAGTTCAGCCACGCCGCCTGCAGTTTCTTCCTTGCAGAAAAATCTTTCCCAGTGTACTTCTTGAAAATGCTGCAAAATAGTGGGACAGAAGATTTCGGTTTAGGGTCAACTTTAAACGGAAATAGGTACAGGCATGTGGGCATGTTTAGAGACAGTGTTAGAGTTCAGGTTAGAGTGACGGCTGCGTGAGGATTCAGGTTATGGTAAGGTTGTGGATCAAATGTAGGTTGAGTGTGAGGTTGAAGGTGAGAGTAGGGTTTAGTGCTTAAGGATGAATGAACCTATTGTCTCATTTAGACTTGTGGTAAATTTCACTGTTTAGGTATAGGTTGGGGTTAATATTTGTGTAAGGTTTAGAAAGTGTGTGAGGTTAAGAGTTGGGGTCAGGCTTGCGGATTGTGTGTTACATCCGTTTGGTTGTGGGTAAGTTTAGCTCTCTGTCTAGTTTAAGGGACTGGATTACATTAAGGGTGATATGGAGGCTTGGATTGAAGTTGATGGATAGAGTTAAGTTAGGTTCTGGAGAAAGGTGAAGGTTAGGAGTAAGGTTAGTTGTAGGGGGAGCTGCATGTTCACATCAGATTTGGGGTTAGGATTAGGCTTAGTCTTAGCATAGACATACGGTAAGGTTAAGGCTTGGTTTAGTGTGAGCCTTAGGTTTGGGTTGAGTTTAAGTTTATGACTCTACAGAATTACACCTAGGCTTAGGGTTACACCTCTTTTTAGGTTTAGACCTAGGGCTAGGTTTTGACCTAGGTTAGGGTTAGGGTTAGGGTTGGTTTTAGGATAGGATTTAGGTTTGAGGTTTCATTTTAGTGTAGGGTTCTTGGAAGTACATCTGCTCTCTCTGGTTTTCCTTCACGATCACAATGTCTCGGAGAATCATGGTTGAAGGAAAATCTTGCTCCTTGCCGGTTTCAAGGCAAAAAGGCGCCACCAGCAGTTGGTTGGTTTTTCAGTCAAACTTATGATTGCTCTTTGAGAACCTTGGGTCTTTGGGAAAGCCGTGAGTCCAGCAAGGTTTTTCAGTTCAAGTGTGCCCCAAGGAGTGGGTTCTACCTCTGAGCAATACAGCCCGTGGAATTCCTGAGAATCTGGAACCTGCCATGAAGTTCAGCCTGCGTTTTATTCACACAGAAGAAGCTCCTTCGTGGTTCCCATGCCTCTGTACACTGATGCTTCCAGCAACGTCATGTCTCACAGGTCAATAGTGCCTCTCTGAGTTTCACTGGTCTAGGGTAAAGGGTGAAGCGCCTGGGTTCCCGTGCTTCACTACTGTATGGCCTCAAGATGATGTTTGTAGGCACAGCGGCAAATCCATCGGTGGCAATTCTCTCATATTGTCATTGCGATGGGAAGATTCCTTATTCGCCAGGAAATGTTTTGCCGTGGAAGACGGGTCACCACAGAGCTGTCTCTTTTGTGTTGAGACAAAGTTTGCTGAATTTACCTGCCAGCAGTTGCGTGTCCTCCCTTTCTTTTAAGGTCGATGGAGACGCACGAGTGTAAGGAGAACGGTGAATGGTGGCCGTTCATAACCCAGGATCATGAGAAACCGCAGAGTAAATTTTAGGAACGTAGACGTAGGACAGCGGAGAAAACTTCACTCAGGGACTTCAGTGAACTCTCCTTACAATGCTGAGGCCTGACAATCCTAGTGCCTGGGGGCAACCCGGCTCCTGCCCTAGGTGGTTTTGTGGAGCATGCCTCCCTCAGGTGGTGCCTTTTCTCTCCCAGCTATATTGCTCCGTGAAATTCTGCTGTTGATGAAAACTATTTGCCATGGCTTTGTTGTTTCACCTCCTTGGCTCATCTTTGAAGTACAAATGCTTTTTGACACAGGTGCTGAGTCCTTGAGCTTTCCTTTGTCTTGGCTCAATCAATGCAGATTCCTGTGCTGAATAAGCCATGGACTAGCACAAGTGGGTGCTTGTCCTTATATGGGGCTCAGGCACCAATTTCCTTTGTCAAGACGACCTGGCTTCATCAAGGTTCTTTATTCCCGTGAAAACGATTTTTATCCAAATTCTAGAGGAGCACCAGTGTGCCTCTGGGAGCTACACCCGGGCCTGCTGAACAGAGGCTCCGGAGTTTTCATTTCTGACTAAAATTCAACACGGAATTTCATGGATCTAAGGAAACCGTGAATTGTGGACCTACCAGATTCTCACATCTTCATTGTCTAATGGAAGCTTAAGTTTCCCAGTCTGATCCGGCTGCCACTTCATTTCTGGCAATGACCATTCAATTGTGGACGTTCAGCCTTCTTCAGAATTCTCTTATAACGGCATGTTCCCGTGCCACATTAAGACCACTCGGTGGAGGTTTATGTGACTCAGGACAACTCTTTATTTCAGGTGACTAGAACAAAGGGTATTCACAGAGGTTGATGATCACTTATTAAAGTCCCGTTTTTCTATGGTGCCCACTGATGACACTTCTACATCTGAGGGCAAAGAACTCGTGCAGCATGATATTCTCAGTTCAGCCACGCCGCCTGCAGTTTCTTCCTTGCAGAAAAATCTTTCCCAGTGTACTTCTTTAAAATGCTGCAAAATAGTGGGACAGAAGATTTCGGTTTAGGGTCAACTTTAAACGGAAATAGGTACAGGCATGTGGGCATGTATAGAGACAGTGTTAGAGTTCAGGTTAGAGTGACGGCTGCGTGAGGATTTGGGTTATGGTAAGGTTGTGGATCAAATGTAGGGTGAGTGTGAGGTTGAAGGTAAGAGTAGGGTTTAGTGCTTAAGGATAAATGAACCTATTGTCTCATTTAGGCTTATGGTAAACTTGACTGTTTAGGTATGGGTTGGGGTTAATATTTGTGTGAGGGTTAGAAAGTGTGCGAGGTTAAGAGTTGGGGTCAGGCTTGCGGCTTGTGTGTTACATCCGTTTTGGTTGTGGATAAGTTTATCTCTCTGTCTAGTTTAAGGGATTGGATTACATTAACGGTGATATGGACGCTTGGATTGAAGTTGATGGATAGAGTTAAGTTAGGTTCAGGCGAAGGGTGAAGGTTAGGAGTAAGGTTAGTTGTAGGGGGAGCTGCATGTTCACATCAGATTTGGGGTTAGGATTAGGCTTAGCCTTAGCATAGACATACGGTTAAGGTTAGGGCTTGGTTTAGGGTGAGCCTTAGGTTAGGGTTCAGTTTAAGGTTAGGAGTCTACAGAATTACACCTAGACTTAGGGTTACACCTCTTTTTAGGTTTAGACCTAGGGCTAGCTTTTGACCTAGGTTAGGGTTAGGATTAGGGTTGGTTTTAGGATAGGATTTAGGTTTGAGGTTTCATTTTAGTGTAGGGTTATTGGAAGTACATCTGCTCTCCCTGCTTTTCCTTCACGATCACAATATTTCTGAGATTCATGGTTTAAGGAAAATCTTTCTCCTTGCCGGTTTCAAGGCAAAAAGGCGCCACCGGCAGTTGGTTTTTCCGTCAAACTTATGCTCGCTCTTTGAGAACCTTGGGTCTTTGGGAATGCCGTGAGTCCAGCAAGATTTTTCAGTTCAAGTGTGCCCCAAGCAGTGGGTTCTACCTCTGAGCAATACAGCCCGTGGAATTCCTGAGAATCTGGAACCTGCCATGAAGTTCAGGCTGCGTTTTATTCACACGGAAGAAGCTCCTTCGAGGTTCCCATGCCTCTGTACACTGATGCTTCCAGCAACGTCATGTCTCACAGGTCAATAGTGCTTATCTGAGTTTCACTGGTCTAGGGTAAAGGGTGAAGCGCCTGGGTTCCCGTGCTTCACTACTGTATGGCCTCAAGATGATGTTTGTAGGCACAGCGGCAAATCCATCGGTGGCAATTCACTCATATTGTCATTGCGATGGGAAGATTCCTTATTCGCCAGGAAATGTTTTGCCGTGGAAGACGGGTCACCACAGAGCTGTCTCTTTTGTGTTGAGACAAAGTTTGCTGAATTTACCTGCCAGCAGTTGCGTGTCTTCCCTTTCTTTTAAGGTCGATGGAGACGCACGAGTGTAAGGAGAACGGTGAATGGTGGCCGTTCATAACCCAGGATCATGAGAAACCGCAGAGTAAATTTTAGGAACGTAGACATAGGACAGCGGAGAAAACTTCACTCAGGGACTTCAGTGAACTCTCCTTACAATGCTGAGGCCTGACACGCCTAGTGCCTGGGGGCAACCCGGCTCCTGCCCTAGCCCTCCCTCAGGTGGTGCCTTTTCTCTCCCAGCAATATTGCTCCGTGAAATTCTGCTGTTGATGAAAACTATTTGCCATGGATTTGTTGTTTCACCTCCTTGGCTCATCTTTGAAGTACAAATGCTTTTCGACACGGGTGCTGAGTCCTTGAGCTTTGCTTTGTCTTGGCTCAATCAATGCAGATTCCTGTGCTGAATAAGCCATGGACTAGCACAGGTGGGTGCTTGTCCTTATATGGGGCACACGCAGAAATTTCCTTTGTCAAGACCCACCTGGCTTCATCAAGGTTCTTTATTTCCGTGAAAACGATTTTTATCCAAATTCTAGAGGAGCACCAGTGTGCCTCTGGGAGGTACACCCGGGCCTGCTGAACAGAGGCTCCGGAGTTTTCATTTCTGACTAAAATTCAACACGGAATTTCATGGATCTAAGGAAACCGTGAATTGTGGACCTACCAGATTCTCACATCTTCATTGTCTAATGGAAGCTTAAGTTTCCCAGTCTGATCCGGCTGCCACTTCATTTCTGGCAATGACCATTCAATTGTGGACGTTCAGCCTTCTTCAGAATTCTCTTATAACGGCATGTTCCCGCGCCACATTAAGACCACTCGGTGGAGGTTTATGTGACTCAGGACAACTCTTTATTTCAGGTGACTAGAACAAAGGGAATTCACAGAGGTTGATGATCACTTATTAAAGTCCCGTTTCTCTATGATGCCCACTGATGACACTTCTACATCTGAGGGCAAAGAACTCGTGCAGCATGATATTCTCAGTTCAGCCACGCCGCCTGCAGTTTCTTCCTTGCAGAAAAATCTTTCCCAGTGTACTTCTTGAAAATGCTGCAAAATAGTGGGACAGAAGATTTCGGTTTAGGGTCAACTTTAAACGGAAATAGGTACAGGCATGTGGGCATGTTCAGAGACAGTGTTAGAGTTCAGGTTAGAGTGACGGCTGCGTGAGGATTTGGGTTATGGTAAGGTTGTGGATCAAATGTAGGGTGAGTGTGAGGTTGAAGGTAAGAGTAGGGTTTAGTGCTTAAGGATAAATGAACCTATTGTCTCATTTAGGCTTATGGTAAACTTGACTGTTTAGGTAGGGGTTGGGGTTAATATTTGTGTGAGGGTTAGAAAGTGTGCGAGGTTAAGAGTTGGGGTCAGGCTTGCGGCTTGTGTGTTACATCCGTTTTGGTTGTGGATAAGTTTATCTCTCTGTCTAGTTTAAGGGATTGGATTACATTAACGGTGATATGGAGGCTTGGATTGAAGTTGATGGATAGAGTTAAGTTAGGTTCAGGCGAAGGGTGAAGGTTAGGAGTAAGGTTAGTTGTAGGGGGAGCTGCATGTTCACATCAGATTTGGGGTTAGGATTAGGCTTAGCCTTAGCATAGACATACGGTTAAGGTTAGGGCTTGGTTTAGGGTGAGCCTTAGGTTAGGGTTCAGTTTAAGGTTAGGAGTCTACAGAATTACACCTAGGCTTAGGGTTACACCTCTTTTTAGGTTTAGACCTAGGGCTAGCTTTTGACCTAGGTTAGGGTTAGGATTAGGGTTGGTTTTAGGATAGGATTTAGGTTTGAGGTTTCATTTTAGTGTAGGGTTATTGGAAGTACATCTGCTCTCCCTGGTTTTTCTTCATGATCACAATATTTCTGAGATTCATGGTTTAAGGAAAATCTTGCTCCTTGCCGGTTTCAAGGCAAAAAGGCGCCACCAGCAGTTGGTTTTTCCGTCTAACTTATGCTCGCTCTTTGAGAACCTTGGGTCTTTGGGAATGCCGTGATTCCAGCAAGATTTTTCAGTTCAAGTGTGCCCCAAGCAGTGGGTTCTACCTCTGAGCAATACAGCCCGTGGAATTCCAGAGAATCTGGAACCTGACATGAAGTTCAGCCTGCGTTTTATTCACACGGAAGAAGCTCCTTCGAAGTTCCCATGCCTCTGTACACTGATGCTTCCAGCAACGTCATGTATCACAGGTCAATAGTGCCTCTCTGAGTTTCACTGGTCTAGGGTAAAGGGTGAAGCGCCTGGGTTCCCGTGCTTCACTACTGTATGGCCTCAAGATGATGTTTGTAGGCACAGCTGCAAATCCATCGGTGGCAATTCTCTCATATTGTCATTGCGATGGGAAGATTCCTTATTCGCCAGGAAATGTTTTGCCGTGGAAGACGGGTCACCACAGAGCTGTCTCTTTTGTGTTGAGACAAAGTTTGCTGAATTTACCTGCCAGCAGTTGCGTGTCCTCCCTTTCTTTTAAGGTCGATGGAGACGCACGAGTGTAAGGAGAACGGTGAATGGTGGCCGTTCATAACCCAGGATCATGAGAAACCGCAGAGTAAATTTTAGGAACGTAGACGTAGGACAGCGGAGAAAACTTCACTCAGGGACTTCAGTGAACTCTCCTTACAATGCTGAGGCCTGACACGCCTAGTGACTGGGGGCAACCCGTCTCCTGCCCTAGGTGGTTTTGTGGAGTGTGCCTCCCTCAGGTGGTGCCTTTTCTCTCCCAGCAATATTGCTCCGTGAAATTCTGCTGTTGATGAAAACTATTTGCCATGGCTTTGTTGTTTCACCTCCTTGGCTCATCTTTGAAGTACAAATGCTTTTCGACACGGGTGCTGAGTCCTTGAGCTTTCCTTTGTCTTGGCTCAATCAATGCAGATTCCTGTGCTGAATAAGCCATGGACTAGCACAGGTGGGTGCTTGTCCTTATATAGGGCACAAGCAGCAATTTCCTTTGTCAAGACCCACCTGGCTTCATTAAGGTTCTTCATTCCCGTGAAAACGATTTTTATCCAAATTCTAGAGGAGCACCAGTGTGCCTCTGGGAGCTACACCCGAGCCTGCTGAACAGAGGCTCAGGAATTTTCATTTGTGACTAAAATTCAACACGGAATTTCATGGATCTAAGGAAACCGTGAATTGTGGACCTACCAGATTCTCACATCTTCATTGTCTAATGGAAGCTTAAGTTTCCCAGTCTGATCTGGCTGCCACTTCATTTCTGGCAATGACCATTCAATTGTGGACGTTCAGCCTTCTTCAGAATTCTCTTATAACGGCATGTTCCCGCGCCACATTAAGACCACTCGGTGGAGGTTTATGTGACTCAGGACAACTCTTTATTTCAGGTGACTAGAACAAAGGGTATTCACAGAGGTTGATGATCACTTATTAAAGTCCCGTTTCTCTATGATGCCGACTGATGACATTTCTACATCTGAGGGCAAAGAACTCGTGCAGCATGATATTCTCAGTTCAGCCACGCCGCCTGCAGTTTCTTCCTTGCAGAAAAATCTTTCCCAGTGTACTTCTTTAAAATGCTGCAAAATAGTGGGACAGAAGATTTCGGTTTAGGGTCAACTTTAAACGGAAATAGGTACAGGCATGTGGGCATGTTTAGAGACAGTGTTAGAGTTCAGGTTAGAGTGACGGCTGCGTGAGGATTTGGGTTAGGGTAAGGTTGTGGATCAAATGTAGGGTGAGTGTGAGGTTGAAGGTAAGAGTAGGGTTTAGTGCTTAAGGATAAATGAACCTATTGTCTCATTTAGGCTTATGGTAAACTTGACTGTTTAGGTATAGGTTGGGGTTAATACTTGTGTGAGGGTTAGAAAGTGTGCGAGGTTAAGAGTTGGGGTCAAGCTTGCGGCTTGTGTGTTACATCCGTTTTGGTTGTGGATAAGTTTATCTCTCTGTCTAGTTTAAGGGATTGGATTACATTAACGGTGATATGGAGGCTTGGATTGAAGTTGATGGATAGAGTTAAGTTAGGTTCAGGCGAAGGGTGAAGGTTAGGAGTAAGGTTAGTTGTAGGGGGAGCTGCATGTTCACATCAGATTTGGGGTTAGGATTAGGCTTAGCCTTAGCATAGACATACGGTTAAGGTTAGGGCTTGGTTTAGGGTGAGCCTTAGGTTAGGGTTCAGTTTGAGGTTAGGAGTCTACAGAATTACACCTAGGCTTAGGGTTACACCTCTTTTTAGGTTTAGACCTATGGCTAGCTTTTGACCTAGGTTAGGGTTAGGATTAGGGTTGGTTTAAGATAGGATTTAGGTTTGAGGTTTCATTTTAGTGTAGGGTTATTGGAAGTACATCTGCTCTCCCTGGTTTTCCTTCACGATCACAATATTTCTGAGATACATGGTTTAAGGAAAATCTTGCTCCTTGCCGGTTTCAAGGCAAAAAGGCGCCACCGGCAGTTGGTTTTTCCGTCAAACTTATGCTCGCTCTTTGAGAACCTTGGGTCTTTGGGAATGCCGTGAGTCCAGCAAGATTTTTCGTTCAAGTGTGCCCCAAGCAGTGGGTTCTACCTCAGAGCAATACAGCCCGTAGAATTCCAGAGAATCTGGAACCTGACATGAAGTTCAGCCTGCGTTTTATTCACACGGAAGAAGCTCCTTCGTGGTTCCCATGCCTCTGTACACTGATGCTTCCAGCAACGTCATGTCTCACAGGTCAATAGTGCTTCTCTGAGTTTCACTGGTCTAGGGTAAAGGGTGAAGCGCCTGGGTTCCCGTGCTTCACTACTGTATGGCCTCAAGATGATGTTTGTAGGCACAGCGGCAAATCCATCGGTGGCAATTCTCTCATATTGTCATTGCGATGGGAAGATTCCTTATTCGCCAGGAAATGTTTTGCCGTGGAAGACGGGTCACCACAGAGCTGTCTCTTTTGTGTTGAGACAAAGTTTGCTGAATTTACCTGCCAGCAGTTGCGTGTCCTCCCTTTCTTTTAAGGTCGATGGAGACGCACGAGTGTAAGGAGAACGGTGAATGGTGGCCGTTCATAACCCAGGATCATGAGAAACCGCAGAGTAAATTTTAGGAACGTAGATGTAGGACAGCTGAGAAAACTTCACTCAGGGACTTCAGTGAACTCTCCTTACAATGCTGAGGCCTGACACGCCTAGTGCCTGGGGGCAACCCGGCTCCTGCCCTAGCCCTCCCTCAGGTGGTGCCTTTTCTCTCCCAGCAATATTGCTCCGTGAAATTCTGCTGTTGATGAAAACTATTTGCCATGGCTTTGTTGTTTCACCTCCTTGGCTCATCTTTGAAGTACAAATGCTTTTCGACACGGGTGCTGAGTCCTTGAGCTTTCCTTTGTCTTGGCTCAATCAATGCAGATTCCTGTGCTGAATAAGCCATGGCCTAGCACAGGTGGGTTCTTGTCCTTATATGGGGCACACTCAGCAATTTCCTTTGTCAAGACCCACCTGGCTTGATCAAGGTTCTTTATTCCCGTGAAAACGATTTTTATCCAAATTCTAGAGGAGCACCAGTGTGCCTCTGGGAGCTAAACCCGGGCCTGCTGAACAGAGGCTCCGCAGTTTTCATTTGTGACTAAAATTCAACACGGAATTTCATGGATCTAAGGAAACCGTGAATTGTGGACCTACCAGATTCTCACATCTTCATTGTCTAATGGAAGCTTAAGTTTCCCAGTCTGATCCGGCTGCCACTTCATTTCTGGCAATGACCATTCAATTGTGGACGTTCAGCCTTCTTCAGAATTCTCTTATAACCGCATGTTCCCGCGCCACATTAAGACCACTCGGTGGAGGTTTATGTGACTCAGGACAACTCTTTATTTCAGGTGACTAGAACAAAGGGAATTCACAGAGGTTGATTATCACTTATTAAAGTTCCGTTTCTCTATGATGCCCACTGAAGACTCTTCTACATCTGAGGGCAAAGAACTCGTGCAGCATGATATTCTCAGTTCAGCCACGCCGCCTGCAGTTTCTTCCTTGCAGAAAAATCTTTCCCAGTGTACTTCTTTAAAATGCTGCAAAATAGTGGGACAGAAGATTTCGGTTTAGGGTCAACTTTAAACGGAAATAGGTACAGGCATGTGGGCATGTTTAGAGACAGTGTTAGAGTTCAGGTTAGAGTGACGGCTGCGTGAGGATTTGGGTTATGGTAAGGTTGTGGATCAAATGTAGGGTGAGTGTGAGGTTGAAGGTAAGAGTAGGGTTTAGTGCTTAAGGATAAATGAACCTATTGTCTCATTTAGGCTTATGGTAAACTTGACTGTTTAGGTATGGGTTGGGGTTAATATTTGTGTGAGGGTTAGAAAGTGTGCGAGGTTAAGAGTTGGGGTCAGGCTTGCGGCTTGTGTGTTACATCCCTTTTGGTTGTGGGTAAGTTTATCTCTCTGTCTAGTTTAAGGGATTGGATTACATCATCGGTAATATGGAGGCTTGGATTGAAGTTGATGGATAGAGTTAAGTTAGGTTCAGGCGAAGGGTGAAGGTTAGGAGTAAGGTTAGTTGTAGGGGGAGCTGCATGTTCACATCAGATTTGGGGTTAGGATTGGGCTTAACCTTAGGGTAGATATACGGTTAGGGTTAGGGTTTGGTTTAGGGTGAGCCTTAGGTTAGTTTAAGGTTAGGAGTCTAAAGAATTACACCTAGGCTTAGGGTTACACCTCTTTTTAGGTTTAGACCTAGGGATAGCTTTTGACCGAGGTTAGGGTTAGGATTAGGGTTGTTTTTAGGATAGGATTTAGGTTTGAGGTTTCATTTTAGTGTAGGGTTATTGGAAGTACATCTGCTCTCCCTGCTTTTCCTTCACGATCACAATATTTCTGAGATTCATGGATTAAGGAAAATCTTGCTCCTTGATGGTTTCAAGGCAAAAAGGTGCCACCTGCAGTTGGTTTTTCCGTCAAACTTATGCTCGCTCTTTGAGAACCTTGGGTCTTTGGGAATGCCGTGAGTCCAGCAAGATTTTTCAGTTCAAGTGTGCCCTAAGCAGTGGGTTCTACCTCTGAGCAATACAGCCCGTGCAATTCCTGAGAATCTGGAACCTGCCATGAAGTTCAGGCTGCGTTTTATTCACACTGAAGAAGCTCCTTCGAGGTTCCCATGCTCTGTAAACTGATGCTTCCAGCAACGTCATGTCTCACAGGTCAATAGTGCTTCTCTGAGTTTCACTGGTGTAGGGTAAAGGGTGAAGCGCCTGGGTTCCCGTGCTTCACTACTGTATGGCCTCAAGATGATGTTTGTAGGCACAGCGGCAAATCCATCGGTGGCAACTCTCATATTGTCATTGCGATGGGAAGATTCCTTATTCGCCAGGAAATGTTTTGCCGTGGAAGACGGGTCACCACAGAGCTGTCTCTTTTGTGTTGAGACAAAGTTTGCTGAATTTACCTGCCAGCAGTTGCGTGTCCTCCCTTTCTTTTAAGGTCGATGGAGACGCACGAGTGTAAGGAGAACGGTGAATGGTGGCCGTTCATAACCAGGATCATGAGAAACCGCAGAGTAAATTTTAGGAACGTAGACGTAGGACAGCGGAGAAAACTTCACTCAGGGACTTCAGTGAACTCTCCTTACAATGCTGAGGCCTGACACGCCTAGTGCCTGGGGGCAACCCGGCTCCTGCCCTAGGTGGTTTTGTGGAGTGTGCCTCCCTCAGGTGGTGCCTTTTCTCTCCCAGCAATATTGCTCCGTGAAATTCTGCTGTTGATGAAAACTATTTGCCATGGCTTTGTTGTTTCACCTCCTTGGCTCATCTTTGTAGTACAAATGCTTTTCCACACGGGTGCTGAGTCCTTGAGCTTTGCTTTGTCTTGGCTCAATCAATGCAGATTCCTGTGCTGAATAAGCCATGGACTAGCACAGGTGGGTGCTTGTCCTTTATGGGGCACAGGCAGCAATTTCCTTTGTCAAAACCCACCTGGCTTGATCAAGGTTCTTTGTTCCTGTGAAAACGATTTTTATCCAAATTCTAGAGGAGCACCAGTGTGCCTCTGGGAGCTACACCCGGGCCTGCTGAACAGAGGCTCCGGAGTTTTCATTTTCTGACTAAAATTCAACACGGAATTTCATGGATCTAAGGAAACCGTGAATTGTGGACCTACCAGATTCTCACATCTTCATTGTCTAATGGAAGCTTACGTTTCCCAGTCTGATCCGGCTGCCACTTCATTTCTGGCAATGACCATTCAATTGTGGACGTTCACCCTTCTTCAGAATTCTCTTATAACGGCATGTTCCCGCGCCACATTAAGACCACTCGGTGGAGGTTTATGTGACTCAGGACAACTCTTTATTTCAGGTGACTAGAACAAAGGGAATTCAAAGAGGTTGATGATCACTTATTAAAGTCCCATTTCTCTATGATGCCCACTGATGACTCTTCTACATCTGAGGGCAAAGAACTCGTGCAGCATGATATTCTCAGTTCAGCCACGCCGCCTGCAGTTTCTTCCTTGCAGAAAAATCTTTCCCAGTGTACTTCTTTAAAATGCTGCAAAATAGTGGGACAGAAGATTTCGGTTTAGGGTCAACTTTAAACGGAAATAGGTACAGGCATGTGGGCATGTTTAGAGACAGTGTTAGAGTTCAGGTTAGAGTGACGGCTGCGTGAGGATTTGGGTTATGGTAAGGTTGTGGATCAAATGTAGGGTGAGTGTGAGGTTGAAGGTAAGAGTAGGGTTTAGTGCTTAAGGATAAATGAACCTATTGTCTCATTTAGGCTTATGGTAAACTTGACTGTTTAGGTATGGGTTGGGGTTAATATTTGTGTGAGGGTTAGAAAGTGTGCGAGGTTAAGAGTTGGGGTCAGGCTTGCGGCTTGTGTGTTACATCCGTTTTGGTTGTGGATAAGTTTATCTCTCTGTCTAGTTTAAGGGATTGGATTACATTAACGGTGATATGGAGGCTTGGATTGAAGTTGATGGATAGAGTTAAGTTAGGTTCAGGCGAAGGGTGAAGGTTAGGAGTAGGTTAGTTGTAGGGGGAGCTGCATGTTCACATCAGATTTGGGGTTAGGATTAGGCTTAGCCTTAGCATAGACATACGGTTAAGGTTAGGGCTTGGTTTAGGGTGAGCCTTAGGTTAGGGTTCAGTTTAAGGTTAGGAGTCTACAGAATTACACCTAGGCTTAGGGTTACACCTCTTTTTAGGTTTAGACCTAGGGCTAGCTTTTGACCTAGGTTAGGGTTAGGATTAGGGTTGGTTTTAGGATAGGATTTAGGTTTGATGTTTCATTTTAGTGTAGGGTTATTGGAAGTACATCTGCTCTCCCTGCTTTTCCTTCACGATCACAATATTTCTGAGATTCATGGTTTAAGGAAAATCTTGCTTCTTGCAGGTTTCAAGGCAAAAAGGCGCCACCTGCAGTTGGTTTTTCCGTCTAACTTATGCTCGCTCTTTGAGAACCTTGGGTCTTTGGGAATGCCGTGATTCCAGCAAGATTTTTCAGTTCAAGTGTGCCCCAAGCAGTGGGTTCTACCTCTAAGCAATACAGCCCATGGAATTCCTGAGAATCTGGATCCTGCCATGAAGTTCAGCCTGCGTTTTATTCACACGGAAGACGCTCCTTCGAGGTTCCCATGCCTCTGTACACTGATGCTTCCAGCAACGTCATGTCTCACAGGTCAATAGTGCTTCTCTGAGTTTCACTGGTGTAGGGTAAAGGGTGAAGCGCCTGGGTTCCCGTGCTTCACTACTGTATGGCCTCAAGATGATGTTTGTAGGCACAGCGGCAAATCCATCGGTGGCAATTCTCTCATATTCTCATTGCGATGGGAAGATTCCTTATTCGCCATGAAATGTTTTACCGTGGAAGACGGGTCACCACAGAGCTGTCACTTTTGTGTTGAGACAAAGTTTGCAGAATTTACCTGCCAGCAGTTGCGTGTCCTCCCTTTCTTTTAAGGTCGATGGAGACGCACGAGTGTAAGGAGAACGGTGAATGGTGGCCGTTCATAACCCAGGATCATGAGAAACCGCAGAGTAAATTTTAGGAACGTAGACGTAGGACAGCGGAGAAAACTTCACTCAGGGACTTCAGTGAACTCTCCTTACAATGCTGAGGCCTGACACGCCTAGTGCCTGGGGGCAACCCGGCTCCTGCCCTACGTGGTTTTGTGGAGCGTGCCTCCCTCAGGTGGTGCCTTTTCTCTCCCAGCAATATTGCTCCGTGAAATTCTGTTGTTGATGAAAACTATTTGCCATGGCTTTGTTGTTTCACCTCCTTGGCTCATCTTTGAAGTACAACTGCTTTTTGACACGAGTGCTGAGTCCTTGTGCTTTCCTTTGTCTTGGCTCAATCAATGCAGATTCCTGTGCTGAATAAGCCATGGACTAGCACAGGTGGGTGCTTGTCCTTATATGGGGCACACGCAGCAATTTCGTTTGTCAAGACCCACCTGGCTTCATCAAGGTTCTTTATTCCCGTGAAAACGATTTTTATCCAAATTCTAGAGAAGCACCAGTGTGCCTCTAGGAGCTACACCCGGGCCTGCTGAACAGAGGCTCCGGAGTTTTCATTTCTGACTAAAATTCAACACGGAATTTCATGGATCTAAGGAAACCTTGAATTATGGACCTACCAGATTCTCACATCTTCATTGTCTAATGGAAGCTTAAGTTTCCCAGTCTGATCCGGCTGCCACTTCATTTCTGGCAATGACCATTCAATTGTGGACGTTCAGCCTTCTTCAGAATTCTCTTATAACGGCATGTTCCCGCGCCACATTAAGACCACTCGGGGGAGGTTTATGTGACTCAGGACAACTCTTTATTTCAGGTGACTAGAACAAAGGGTATTCACAGAGGTTGATGATCACTTATTAAAGTCCCGTTTCTCTATGATGCCCACTGATGACTCTTCTACATCTGAGGGCAAAGAACTCGTGCAGCATGATATTCTCAGTTCAGCCACGCCGCCTGCAGTTTCTTCCTTGCAGAAAAATCTTTCCCAGTGTACTTCTTTAAAATGCTGCAACATAGTGGGACAGAAGATTTCGGTTTAGGGTCAACTTTAAACGGAAGTAGGTACAGGCATGTGGGCATGTTTAGAGACAGTGTTAGAGTTCAGGTTAGAGTGACGGCTGCGTGAGGATTTGGGTTATGGTAAGGTTGTGGATCAAATGTAGGGTGAGTGTGAGGTTGAAGGTAAGAGTAGGGTTTAGTGCTTAAGGATAAATGAACCTATTGTCTCATTTAGGCTTATGGTAAACTTGACTGTTTAGGTATGGGTTGGGGTTAATATTTGTGTGAGGGTTAGAAAGTGTGCGAGGTTAAGAGTTGGGGTCAGGCTTGCGGCTTGTGTGTTACATCCGTTTTGGTTGTGGATAAGTTTATCTCTCTGTCTAGTTTAAGGGATTGGATTACATTAACGGTGATATGGAGGCTTGGATTGAAGTTGATGGATAGAGTTAAGTTAGGTTCAGGCGAAGGGTGAAGGTTAGGAGTAAGGTTAGTTGTAGGGGGAGCTGCATGTTCACATCAGATTTGGGGTTAGGATTAGGCTTAGCCTTAGCATAGACATACGGTTAAGGTTAGGGCTTGGTTTAGGGTGAGCCTTAGGTTAGGGTTCAGTTTAAGGTTAGGAGTCTACAGAATTACACCTAGGCTTAGGGTTACACCTCTTTTTAGGTTTAGACCTAGGGCTAGCTTTTGACCTAGGTTAGGGTTAGGATTAGGGTTGGTTTTAGGATAGGATTTAGGTTTGAGGTTTCATTTTAGTGTAGGGTTATTGGAAGTACATCTGCTCTCCCTGCTTTTCCTTCACGATCACAATATTCCTGAGATTCATGGTTTAAGGAAAATCTTGCTCCTTGCCGGTTTCAAGGCAAAAAGGCGCCACCTGCAGTTGGTTTTTCCGACAACCTTATGCTCGCTCTTTGAGAACCTTGGGTCTTTGGGAATGCCGTGAGTCCAGCAAGATTTTTCAGTTCAAGTGTGCCCCAAGCAGTGGGTTCTACCTCTGAGCAATACAGCCCGTGGAATTCCTGAGAATGTGGAACCTGCCATGAAGTTCAGCCTGCGTTTTATTCACACGGAAGAAGCTCCTTCGAGGTTCCCATGCCTCTGTACACTGATGCTTCCAGCAACGTCATGTCTCACAGGTCAATAGTGCTTCTCTGAGTTTCACTGGTGTAGGGTAAAGGGTGAAGCGCCTGGGTTCCCATGCTTCACTACTGTATGGCCTCAAGATGATGTTTGTAGGCACAGCGGCAAATCCATCGGTGGCAATTCTCTCATATTGTCATTGCGATGGGAAGATTCCTTATTCGCCAGGAAATGTTTTGCCGTGGAAGACGGGTCACCACAGAGCTGTCTCTTTTGTGTTCAGACAAAGTTTGCTGAATTTACCTGCCAGCAGTTGCGTGTCCTCCCTTTCTTTTAAGGTCGATGGAGACGCACGAGTGTAAGGAGAACGGTGAATGGTGGCCGTTCATAACCCAGGATCATGAGAAACCGCAGAGTAAATTTTAGGAACGTAGACGTAGGACAGCGGAGAAAACTTCACTCAGGGACTTCAGTGAACTCTCCTTACAATGCTGAGGCCTGACACGCCTAGTGCCTGGGGGCAACCCGGCTCCTGCCCTACGTGGTTTTGTGGAGCGTGCCTCCCTCAGGTGGTGCCTTTTCTCTCCCAGCAATATTGCTCCGTGAAATTCTGTTGTTGATGAAAACTATTTGCCATGGCTTTGTTGTTTCACCTCCTTGGCTCATCTTTGAAGTACAACTGCTTTTTGACACGGGTGCTGAGTCCTTGTGCTTTCCTTTGTCTTGGCTCAATCAATGCAGATTCCTGTGCTGAATAAGCCATGGACTAGCACAGGTGGGTGCTTGTCCTTATATGGGGCACACGCAGCAATTTCGTTTGTCAAGACCCACCTGGCTTCATCAAGGTTCTTTATTCCCGTGAAAACGATTTTTATCCAAATTCTAGAGAAGCACCAGTGTGCCTCTAGGAGCTACACCCGGGCCTGCTGAACAGAGGCTCCGGAGTTTTCATTTCTGACTAAAATTCAACACGGAATTTCATGGATCTAAGGAAACCTTGAATTATGGACCTACCAGATTCTCACATCTTCATTGTCTAATGGAAGCTTAAGTTTCCCAGTCTGATCCGGCTGCCACTTCATTTCTGGCAATGACCATTCAATTGTGGACGTTCAGCCTTCTTCAGAATTCTCTTATAACGGCATGTTCCCGCGCCACATTAAGACCACTCGGGGGAGGTTTATGTGACTCAGGACAACTCTTTATTTCAGGTGACTAGAACAAAGGGTATTCACAGAGGTTGATGATCACTTATTAAAGTCCCGTTTCTCTATGATGCCCACTGATGACTCTTCTACATCTGAGGGCAAAGAACTCGTGCAGCATGATATTCTCAGTTCAGCCACGCCGCCTGCAGTTTCTTCCTTGCAGAAAAATCTTTCCCAGTGTACTTCTTTAAAATGCTGCAACATAGTGGGACAGAAGATTTCGGTTTAGGGTCAACTTTAAACGGAAGTAGGTACAGGCATGTGGGCATGTTTAGAGACAGTGTTAGAGTTCAGGTTAGAGTGACGGCTGCGTGAGGATTTGGGTTATGGTAAGGTTGTGGATCAAATGTAGGGTGAGTGTGAGGTTGAAGGTAAGAGTAGGGTTTAGTGCTTAAGGATAAATGAACCTATTGTCTCATTTAGGCTTATGGTAAACTTGACTGTTTAGGTATGGGTTGGGGTTAATATTTGTGTGAGGGTTAGAAAGTGTGCGAGGTTAAGAGTTGGGGTCAGGCTTGCGGCTTGTGTGTTACATCCGTTTTGGTTGTGGATAAGTTTATCTCTCTGTCTAGTTTAAGGGATTGGATTACATTAACGGTGATATGGAGGCTTGGATTGAAGTTGATGGATAGAGTTAAGTTAGGTTCAGGCGAAGGGTGAAGGTTAGGAGTAAGGTTAGTTGTAGGGGGAGCTGCATGTTCACATCAGATTTGGGGTTAGGATTAGGCTTAGCCTTAGCATAGACATACGGTTAAGGTTAGGGCTTGGTTTAGGGTGAGCCTTAGGTTAGGGTTCAGTTTAAGGTTAGGAGTCTACAGAATTACACCTAGGCTTAGGGTTACACCTCTTTTTAGGTTTAGACCTAGGGCTAGCTTTTGACCTAGGTTAGGGTTAGGATTAGGGTTGGTTTTAGGATAGGATTTAGGTTTGAGGTTTCATTTTAGTGTAGGGTTATTGGAAGTACATCTGCTCTCCCTGCTTTTCCTTCACGATCACAATATTCCTGAGATTCATGGTTTAAGGAAAATCTTGCTCCTTGCCGGTTTCAAGGCAAAAAGGCGCCACCTGCAGTTGGTTTTTCCGACAACCTTATGCTCGCTCTTTGAGAACCTTGGGTCTTTGGGAATGCCGTGAGTCCAGCAAGATTTTTCAGTTCAAGTGTGCCCCAAGCAGTGGGTTCTACCTCTGAGCAATACAGCCCGTGGAATTCCTGAGAATGTGGAACCTGCCATGAAGTTCAGCCTGCGTTTTATTCACACGGAAGAAGCTCCTTCGAGGTTCCCATGCCTCTGTACACTGATGCTTCCAGCAACGTCATGTCTCACAGGTCAATAGTGCTTCTCTGAGTTTCACTGGTGTAGGGTAAAGGGTGAAGCGCCTGGGTTCCCATGCTTCACTACTGTATGGCCTCAAGATGATGTTTGTAGGCACAGCGGCAAATCCATCGGTGGCAATTCTCTCATATTGTCATTGCGATGGGAAGATTCCTTATTCGCCAGGAAATGTTTTGCCGTGGAAGACGGGTCACCACAGAGCTGTCTCTTTTGTGTTCAGACAAAGTTTGCTGAATTTACCTGCCAGCAGTTGCGTGTCCTCCCTTTCTTTTAAGGTCGATGGAGACGCACGAGTGTAAGGAGAACGGTGAATGGTGGCCGTTCATAACCCAGGATCATGAGAAACCGCAGAGTAAATTTTAGGAACGTAGACGTAGGACAGCGGAGAAAACTTCACTCAGGGACTTCAGTGAACTCTCCTTACAATGCTGAGGCCTGACACGCCTAGTGCCTGGGGGCAACCCGGCTCCTGCCCTAGCCCTCCCTCAGGTGGTGCCTTTTCTCTCCCAGCAATATTGCTCCGTGAAATTCTGCTGTTGATGAAAACTATTTGCCATGGCTTTGTTGTTTCACCTCCTTGGCTCATCTTTGAAGTACAAATGCTTTTCGACACAGGTGCTGAGTCCTTGAGCTTTCCTTTGTCTTGGCTCAATCAATGCAGATTCCTGTGCTGAATAAGCCATGGACTAGCACAGGTGGGTGCTTGTCCTTATATGGGGCACACGCAGCAATTTCCTTTGTCAAGACCCACCTGGCTTCATCAAGGTTCTTCATTCCCGTGAAAACGATTTTTATCCAAATTCTAGAGGAGCACCAGTGTGCCTCTGGGAGCTACACCCGGGCCTGCTGAACAGAGGCTCCGGAGTTTTCATTTCTGACTAAAATTCAACACGGAATTTCATGGATGTAAGGAAACCGTGAATTGTGGACCTACCAGATCCTCACATCTTCATTGTCTAATGGAAGCTTAAGTTTCCCAGTCTGATCCGGCTGCCACTTCATTTCTGGCAATGACCATTCAATTGTGGACGTTCAGCCTTCTTCAGAATTCTCTTATAACGGCATGTTCCCGCGCCACATTAAGACCACTCGGTGGAGGTTTATGTGACTCAGGACAACTCTTTATTTCAGGTGAGTAGAACAAAGGGAATTCACAGAGGTTTATGATCACTTATTAAAGTCCCGTTTCTCTATGATGCCCACTGATGACACTTCTACATCTGAGGGCAAAGAACTCGTGCAGCATGTTATTCTCAGTTCAGCCACGCCGCAGCAGTTTCTTCCTTGCTGAAAAATCTTTCCCAGTGTACTTCTTTAAAATGCTGCAAAATAGTGGGACAGAAGATTTCGGTTTAGGGTCAACTTTAAACGGAAATAGGTACAGGCATGTGGGCATGTTTAGAGACAGTGTTAGAGTTCAGGTTAGAGTGACGGCTGCGTGAGGATTTGGGTTATGGTAAGGTTGTGGATCAAATGTAGGGTGAGTGTGAGGTTGAAGGTAAGAGTAGGGTTTAGTGCTTAAGGATAAATGAACCTATTGTCTCATTTAGGCTTATGGTAAACTTGACTGTTTAGGTATGGGTTGGGGTTAATACTTGTGTGAGGGTTAGAAAGTGTGCGAGGTTAAGGGTTGGGGTCAGGCTTGCGGCTTCTGTGTTACATCCGTTTTGGTTGTGGATAAGTTTATCTCTCTGTCTAATTTAAGGGATTGGATTACATTAACGGTGATATGGAGGCTTGGATTGAAGTTGATGGATAGAGTTAAGTTAGGTTCAGGCGAAGGGTGAAGGTTAGGAGTAAGGTTAGTTGTAGGGGGAGCTGCATGTTCACATCAGATTTGGGGTTAGGATTAGGCTTAGCCTTAGCATAGACATACGGTTAAGGTTAGGGCTTGGTTTAGGGTGAGCCTTAGGTTAGGGTTCAGTTTGAGGTTAGGAGTCTACAGAATTACACCTAGGCTTAGGGTTACACCTCTTTTTAAGTTTAGACCTAGGGCTAGCTTTTGACCTAGGTTAGGGTTAGGATTAGGGTTGGTTTTAGGATAGGATTTAGGTTTGAGGTTTCATTTTAGTGTAGGGTTATTGGAAGTACATCTGCTCTCCCTGCTTTTCCTTCACGATCACAATATTTCTGAGATTCATGGTTTAAGGAAAATCTTTCTCCTTGCCGGTTTCAAGGCAAAAAGGCGCCACCGGCAGTTGGTTTTTCCGTCAAACTTATGCTCGCTCTTTGAGAACCTTGGGTCTTTGGGAATGCCGTGAGTCCAGCAAGATTTTTCGTTCAAGTGTGCCCCAAGCAGTGGGTTCTACCTCTGAGCAATACAGCCCGTAGAATTCCAGAGAATCTGGAACCTGCCATGAAGTTCAGCCTGCATTTTATTCACACGGAAGAAGCTCCTTCGTGGTTCCCATGCCTCTGTACACTGATGCTTCCAGCAACGTCATGTCTCACAGGTCAATAGTGCTTCTCTGAGTTTCACTGGTCTAGGGTAAAGGGTGAATTGCCTGGGTTCCCGTGCTTCACTACGGTATGGCCTCAAGATGATGTTTGTAGGCACAGCGGCAAATCCATCGGTGGCAATTCTCTCATATTGTCATTGCGATGGGAAGATTCCTTATTCACCAGGAAATGTTTTGCCGTGGAAGACGGGTCACCACAGAGCTGTCTCTTTTGTGTTGAGACAAAGTTTGCTGAATTTACCTGCCAGCAGTTGCGTGTCCTCCCTTTCTTTTAAGGTCGATGGAGACGCACGAGTGTAAGGAGAACGGTGAATGGTGGCCGTTCATAACCCAGGATCATGAGAAACCGCAGAGTAAATTTTAGGAACGTAGATGTAGGACAGCTGAGAAAACTTCACTCAGGGACTTCAGTGAACTCTCCTTACAATGCTGAGGCCTGACACGCCTAGTGCCTGGGGGCAACCCGGCTCCTGCCCTAGCCCTCCCTCAGGTGGTGCCTTTTCTCTCCCAGCAATATTTCTCCGTGAAATTCTGCTGTTGATGAAAACTATTTGCCATGGCTTTGTTGTTTCACCTCCTTGGCTCATCTTTGAAGTAGAACTGCTTTTCGACACGGGTGCTGAATCCTTGAGCTTTCCTTTGTCTTGGCTCAATCAATGCAGATTCCTGTGCTGAATAAGCCATGGACTAGCACAGGTGGGTGCTTGTCCTTATATGGGGCACACGCAGCAATTTCCTTTGTCAAGACCCACCTGGCTTCATCAAGGTTCTTCATTCCCGTGAAAACGATTTTTATCCAAATTCTAGAGGAGCACCAGTGTGCCTCTGGGAGCTACACCCGGGCCTGCTGAACAGAGGCTCCGGAGTTTTCATTTCTGACTAAAATTCAACACGGAATTTCATGGATGTAAGGAAACCGTGAATTGTGGACCTACCAGATCCTCACATCTTCATTGTCTAATGGAAGCTTAAGTTTCCCAGTCTGATCCGGCTGCCACTTCATTTCTGGCAATGACCATTCAATTGTGGACGTTCAGCCTTCTTCAGAATTCTCTTATAACGGCATGTTCCCGCGCCACATTAAGACCACTCGGTGGAGGTTTATGTGACTCAGGACAACTCTTTATTTCAGGTGACTAGAACAAAGGGAATTCACAGAGGTTTATGATCACTTATTAAAGTCCCGTTTCTCTATGATGCCCACTGATGACACTTCTACATCTGAGGGCAAAGAACTTGTGCAGCATGTTATTCTCAGTTCAGCCACGCCGCCTGCAGTTTCTTCCTTGCAGAAAAATCTTTCCCAGTGTACTTCTTTAAAATGCTGCAAAATAGTGGGACAGAAGATTTCGGTTTAGGGTCAACTTTAAACGGAAATAGGTTCAGGCATGTGGGCATGTTTAGAGACAGTGTTAGAGTTCAGGTTAGAGTGACGGCTGCGTGAGGATTTGGGTTATGGTAAGGTTGTGGATCAAATGTAGGGTGAGTGTGAGGTTGAAGGTAAGAGTAGGGTTTAGTGCTTAAGGATAAATGAACCTATTGTCTCATTTAGGCTTATGGTAAACTTGACTGTTTAGGTATGGGTTGGGGTTAATATTTGTGTGAGGGTTAGAAAGTGTGCGAGGTTAAGAGTTGGGGTCAGGCTTGCGGCTTGTGTGTTACATCCGTTTTGGTTGTGGATAAGTTTATCTCTCCGTCTAGTTTAAGGGATTGGATAACATTAACCGTGATATGGAGGCTTGGATTGAAGTTGATGGATAGAGTTAAGTTAGGTTCAGGCGAAGGGTGAAGGTTAGGAGTAAGGTTAGTTGTAGGGGGAGCTGCATGTTCACATCAGATTTGGGGTTAGGATTAGGCTTAGCCTTAGCATAGACATACAGTTAAGGTTAGGGCTTGGTTTAGGGTGAGCCTTAGGTTAGGGTTCAGTTTGAGGTTAGGAGTCTACAGAATTACACCTAGGCTTAGGGTTACACCTCTTTTTAAGTTTAGACCTAGGGCTAGCTTTTGACCTAGGTTAGGGTTAGGATTAGGGTTGGTTTTAGGATAGGATTTAGGTTTGAGGTTTCATTTTAGTGTAGGGTTATTGGAAGTACATCTGCTCTCCCTGGTTTTCCTTCACGATCACAATATTTCTGAGATTCATGGTTTAAGGAAAATCTTGCTCCTTGCCGGTTTCAAGGCAAAAAGGCGCCACCGGCAGTTGGTTTTTCCGTCAAACTTATGCTCGCTCTTTGAGAACCTTGGGTCTTTGGGAATGCCGTGAGTCCAGCAAGATTTTTCGTTCAAGTGTGCCCCAAGCAGTGGGTTCTACCTCTGAGCAATACAGCCCGTAGAATTCCAGAGAATCTGGAACCTGCCATGAAGTTCAGCCTGCATTTTATTCACACGGAAGAAGCTCCTTCGTGGTTCCCATGCCTCTGTACACTGATGCTTCCAGCAACGTCATGTCTCACAGGTCAATAGTGCTTCTCTGAGTTTCACTGGTCTAGGGTAAAGGGTGAATTGCCTGGGTTCCCGTGCTTCACTACTGTATGGCCTCAAGATGATGTTTGTAGGCACAGCGGCAAATCCATCGGTGGCAATTCTCTCATATTGTCATTGCGATGGGAAGATTCCTTATTCGCCAGGAAATGTTTTGCCGTGGAAGACGGGTCACCACAGAGCTGTCTCTTTTGTGTTGAGACAAAGTTTGCTGAATTTACCTGCCAGCAGTTGCGTGTCCTCCCTTTCTTTTAAGGTCGATGGAGACGCACGAGTGTAAGGAGAACGGTGAATGGTGGCCGTTCATAACCCAGGATCATGAGAAACCGCAGAGTAAATTTTAGGAACGTAGACGTAGGACAGCGGAGAAAACTTCACTCAGGGACTTCAGTGAACTCTCCTTACAATGCTGAGGCCTGACACGCCTAGTGCCTGGGGGCAACCCGGCTCCTGCCCTAGCCCTCCCTCAGGTGGTGCCTTTTCTCTCCCAGCAATATTTCTCCGTGAAATTCTGCTGTTGATGAAAACTATTTGCCATGGCTTTGTTGTTTCACCTCCTTGGCTCATCTTTGAAGTACAAATGCTTTTCGACACGGGTGCTGAGTCCTTGAGCTTTCCTTTGTCTTGGCTCAATCAATGCAGATTCCTGTGCTGAATAAGCCATGGCCTAGCACAGGTGGGTGCTTGTCCTTATATGGGGGACACGCAGCAATTTCCTTTGTCAAGACCCACCTGGCTTGATCAAGGTTCTTTATTCCCGTGAAAACGATTTTTATCCAAATTCTAGAGGAGCACCAGTGTGCCTCTGGGAGGTACACCCGGGCCTGCTGAACAGAGGCTCCGGAGTTTTCATTTCTGACTAAAATTCAACACGGAATTTCATGGATGTAAGGAAACCGTGAATTGTGGACCTACCAGATTCTCACATCTTCATTGTCTAATGGAAGCTTAAGTTTCCCAGTCTGATCCGGCTGCCACTTCATTTCTGGCAATGACCATTCAATTGTGGACGTTCAGCCTTCTTCACAATTCTCTTATAACGGCATCTTCCCGCGCCACATTAAGACCACTCGGTGGAGGTTTATGTGACTCAGGACAACTCTTTATTTCAGGTGACTAGAACAAAGGGTATTCACAGAGGTTGATGATCACTTATTAAAGTTCCGTTTCTCTATGATGCCCACTGATGACTCTTCTACATCTGAGGGCAAAGAACTCGTGCAGCATGATATTCTCAGTTCAGCCACGCCGCCTGCAGTTTCTTCCTTGCAGAAAAATCTTTCCCAGTGTACTTCTTTAAAATGCTGCAAAATAGTGGGACAGAAGATTTCGGTTTAGGGTCAACTTTAAACGGAAATAGGTACAGGCATGTGGGCATGTTTAGAGACAGTGTTAGAGTTCAGGTTAGAGTGACGGCTGCGTGAAGATTTGGGTTAGGGTAAGGTTGTGGATCAAATGTAGGGTGAGTGTGAGGTTGAAGGTAAGAGTAGGGTTTAGTGCTTAAGGATAAATGAACCTATTGTCTCATTTAGGCTTATGGTAAACTTGACTGTTTAGGTATGGGTTGGGGTTAATATTTGTGTGAGGGTTAGAAAGTGTGCGAGGTTAAGAGTTGGGGTCAGGCTTGCGGCTTGTGTGTTACATCCGTTTTGGTTGTGGATAAGTTTATCTCTCCGTCTAGTTTAAGGGATTGGATAACATTAACCGTGATATGGAGGCTTGGATTGAAGTTGATGGATAGAGTTAAGTTAGGTTCAGGCGAAGGGTGAAGGTTAGGAGTAAGGTTAGTTGTAGGGGGAGCTGCATGTTCACATCAGATTTGGGGTTAGGATTAGGCTTAGCCTTAGCATAGACATACGGTTAAGGTTAGGGCTTGGTTTAGGGTGAGCCTTAGGTTAGGGTTCAGTTTAAGGTTAGGAGTCTACAGAATTACACCTAGGCTTAGGGTTACACCTCTTTTGGGGTTTAGACCTAGAACTAGCTTTTGACCTAGGTTAGGGTTAGGATTAGGGTTGGTTTTAGGATAGGATTTAGGTTTGAGGTTTCATTTTAGTGTAGGGTTATTGGAAGTACATCTGCTCTCCCTGCTTTTCCTTCACGATCACAATATTTCTGAGATTCATGGTTTAAGGAAAATCTTGCTCCTTGCCGGTTTCAATGCAAAAAGGCGCCACCTGCAGTTGGTTTTTCCGTCAAACTTATGCTCGCTCTTTGAGAACCTTGGGTCTTTGGGAATGCCATGAGTCCAGCAAGATTTTTCAGTTCAAGTGTGCCCCAAGCAGTGGGTTCTACCTCTGAGCAATACAGCCCGTGGAATTCCTGAGAATCTGGAACCTGCCATGAAGTTCAGGCTGCGTTTTATTCACACGGAAGAAGCTCCTTCGAGGTTCCCATGCCTCTGTACACTGATGCTTCCAGCAACGTCATGTCTCACAGGTCAATAGTGCTTCTCTGAGTTTCACTGGTCTAGGGTAAAGGGTGAAGCGCCTGGGTTCCCGTGCTTCACTACTGTATGGCCTCAAGATGATGTTTGTAGGCACAACGGCAAATCCATCGGTGGCAATTCTCTCATATTGTCATTGCGATGGGAAGATTCCTTATTCGCCAGGAAATGTTTTGCCGTGGAAGACGGGTCACCACAGAGCTGTCTCTTTTGTGTTGAGACAAAGTTTGCTGAATTTACCTGCCAGCAGTTGCGTGTCCTCCCTTTCTTTTAAGGTCGATGGAGACGCACGAGTGTAAGGAGAACGGTGAATGGTGGCCGTTCATAACCCAGGATCATGAGAAACCGCAGAGTAAATTTTAGGAACGTAGACGTAGGACAGCGGAGAAAACTTCACTCAGGGACTTCAGTGAACTCTCCTTACAATGCTGAGGCCTGACACGCCTAGTGCCTGGGGGCAACCCGGCTCCTGCCCTAGGTGGTTTTGTGGAGCGTGCCTCCCTCAGGTGGTGCCTTTTCTCTCCCAGCAATATTGCTCCGTGAAATTCTGCTGATGATGAAAACTATTTGCCATGGCTTTGTTGTTTCACCTCCTTGGCTCATCTTTGAAGTACAAATGCTTTTCGACACGGGTGCTGAGTCCTTGAGCTTTCCTTTGTCTTGGCTCAATCAATGCAGATTCCTGTGCTGAATAAGCCATGGACTAGCACATGTGGGTGCTTGTCCTTATATGGGGCACACGCAGGAATTTCGTTTGTCAAGACCCACCTGGCTTGATCAAGGTTCTTTATTCCTGTGAAAACGATTTTTATCCAAATTCTAGAGGAGCACCAGTGTGCCTCTGGGAGTTACACCCGGGCCTGCTGAACAGAGGCTCAGGAGTTTTCATTTCTGACTAAAATTCAACACGGAATTTCATGGATGTAAGGAAACCGTGAATTGTGGACCTACCAGATTCTCACATCTTCATTGTCTAATGGAAGCTTAAGTTTCCCAGTCTGATCCGGCTGCCACTTCATTTCTGGCAATGACCATTCAATTGTGGACGTTCAGCCTTCTTCAGAATTCTCTTATAACGGCATGTTCCCGCGCCACATTAAGACCACTCGGTGGAGGTTTATGTGACTCAGGACAACTCTTTATTTCAGGTGACTAGAACAAAGGGAATTCACAGAGGTTGATGATCACTTATTAAAGTTCCGTTTCTCTATGATGCCCACTGATGACACTTCTACATCTGAGGGCAAAGAACTCGT
Source organism: Tenrec ecaudatus (assembly GCF_050624435.1). Taxonomy (NCBI): domain Eukaryota; kingdom Metazoa; phylum Chordata; class Mammalia; order Afrosoricida; family Tenrecidae; genus Tenrec; species Tenrec ecaudatus. Next base: position 113,901 of record NW_027457848.1, read on the forward strand.
GCAGCATGATATTCTCAGTTCAGCCACGCCGCCTGCAGTTTCTTCCTTGCAGAAAAATCTTTCCCAGTGTACTTCTTTAAAATGCTGCAAAATAGTGGGACAGAAGATTTCGGTTTAGGGTCAACTTTAAACGGAAATATGTACAGGCATGTGGGCATGTTTAGAGACAGTGTTAGAGTTCAGGTTAGAGTGACGGCTGCGTGAGGATTTGGGTTATGGTAAGGTTGTGGATCAAATGTAGGGTGAGTGTGAGGTTGAAGGTAAGAGTAGGGTTTAGTGCTTAAGGATAAATGAACCTATTGTCTCATTTAGGCTTATGGTAAACTTGACTGTTTAGGTATGGGTTGGGGTTAATATTTGTGTGAGGGTTAGAAAGTGTGCGAGGTTAAGAGTTGGGGTCAGGCTTGCGGCTTGTGTGTTACATCCGTTTTGGTTGTGGATAAGTTTATCTCTCTGTCTAGTTTAAGGGATTGGATTACATTAACGGTGATATGGAGGCTTGGATTGAAGTTGATGGATAGAGTTAAGTTAGGTTCAGGCGAAGGGTGAAGGTTAGGAGTAAGGTTAGTTGTAGGGGGAGCTGCATGTTCACATCACATTTGGGGTTAGGATTAGGCTTAGCCTTAGCATAGACATACGGTTAAGGTTAGGGCTTGGTTTAGGGTGAGCCTTAGGTTAGGGTTCAGTTTAAGGTTAGGAGTCTACAGAATTAAACCTAGGCTTAGGGTTACACCTCTTTTTAGGTTTAGACCTAGGGCTAGCTTGTGACCTAGGTTAGGGTTAGGATTAGGGTTGGTTTTAGGATAGGATTTAGGTTTGAGGTTTCATTTTAGTGTAGGGTTATTGGAAGTACATCTGCTCTCCCTGGTTTTCCTTCACGATCACAATATTTCTGAGATTCATGGTTTAAGGAAAATCTTGCTCCTTGCCGGTTTCAAGGCAAAAAGGCGCCACCTACAGTTGGTTTTTCCGTCAAACTTATGCTCGCTCTTTGAGAACCTTGGGTCTTTGGGAATGCCGTGAGTCCAGCAAGATTTTTCAGTTCAAGTGTGCCCCAAGCAGTGGGTTCTACCTCTGAGCAATACAGCCCGTGGAATTCCTGAGAATATGGAACCTGCCATGAAGTTCAGGCTGCGTTTTATTCACACGGAAGAAGCTCCTTCGAGGTTCCCATGCCTCTGTACACTGATGCTTCCAGCAACGTCATGTCTCACAGGTCAATAGTGCTTCTCTGAGTTTCACTGGTCTAGGGTAAAGGGTGAAGCGCCTGGGTTCCCGTGCTTCACTACTGTATGGCCTCAAGATGATGTTTGTAGGCACAGCGGCAAATCCATCGGTGGCAATTCTCTCATATTGTCATTGCGATGGGAAGATTCCTTATTCGCCAGGAAATGTTTTGCCGTGGAAGACGGGTCACCACAGAGCTGTCTCTTTTGTGTTGAGACAAAGTTTGCTGAATTTACCTGCCAGCAGTCGCGTGTCCTCCCTTTCTTTTAAGGTCGATGGAGACGCACGAGTGTAAGGAGAACGGTGAATGGTGGCCGTTCATAACCCAGGATCATGAGAAACCGCAGAGTAAATTTTAGGAACGTAGACGTAGGACAGCGGAGAAAACTTCACTCAGGGACTTCAGTGAACTCTCCTTACAATGCTGAGGGCTGACACGCCTAGTGCCTGGGGGCAACCCGGCTCCTGCCCTAGGTGGTTTTGTGGAGCGTGCCTCCCTCAGGTGGTGCCTTTTCTCTCCCAGCAATATTGCTCTGTGATATTCTGCTGATGATGAAAACTATTTGCCATGGCTTTGTTGTTTCACCTCCTTGGCTCATCTTTGAAGTACAAATGCTTTTCGACACGGGTGCTGAGTCCTTGAGCTTTCCTTTGTCTTGGCTCAATCAATGCAGATTCCTGTGCTGAATAAGCCATGGACTAGCACAGGTGGGTGCTTGTCCTTATATGGGGCACACGCAGGAATTTCGTTTGTCAAGACCCACCTGGCTTGATCAAGGTTCTTTATTCCTGTGAAAACGATTTTTATCCAAATTCTAGAGGAGCACCAGTGTGCCTCTGGGAGCTACACCCGGGCCTGCTGAACAGAGGTTCCGGAGTTTTCATTTTCTGACTAAAATTCAACACGGAATTTCATGGATCTAAGGAAACCGTGAATTGTGGACCTACCAGATTCTCACATCTTCATTGTCTAATGGAAGCTTAAGTTTCCCAGTCTGATATGGCTGCCACTTCATTTCTGGCAATGACCATTCAATTGTGGACGTTCAGCCTTCTTCAGAATTCTCTTATAACGCCATCTTCCCGCGCTACATTAAGACCACTCGGTGGAGGTTTATGTGACTCAGGACAACTCTTTATTTCAGGTGACTAGAACAAAGGGAATTCACAGAGGTTGATGATCACTTATTAAAGTCCCGTTTCTCTATGATGCCCACTGATGACACTTCTACATCTGAGGGCAAAGAACTCGTGCAGCATGATATTCTCAGTTCAGCCACGCCGCCTGCAGTTTCTTCCTTGCAGAAAAATCTTTCCCAGTGTACTTCTTTAAAATGCTGCAAAATAGTGGGACAGAAGATTTCGGTTTAGGGTCAACTTTAAACGTAAATAGGTACAGGCATGTGGGCACGTTTAGAGACAGTGTTAGAGTTCAGGTTAGAGTGACGGCTGCGTGAGGATTTGGGTTATGGTAAGGTTGTGGATCAAATGTAGGGTGAGTGTGAGGTTGAAGGTAAGAGTAGGGTTTAGTGCTTAAGGATAAATGAACCTATTGTCTCATTTAGGCTTATGGTAAACTTGACTGTTTAGGTATGGGTTGGGGTTAATATTTGTGTGAGGGTTAGAAAGTGTGCGAGGTTAAGAGTTGGGGTCAGGCTTGCGGCTTGTGTGTTACATCCGTTTTGGTTGTGGATAAGTTTATCTCTCTGTCTAGTTTAAGGGATTGGATTACATTAACGGTGATATGGAGGCTTGGATTGAAGTTGATGGATAGAGTTAAGTTAGGTTCAGGCGAAGGGTGAAGGTTAGGAGCAAGGTTAGTTGTAGGGGGAGCTGCATGTTCACATCAGATTTGGGGTTAGGATTAGGCTTAGCCTTAGCATAGACATACGGTTAAGGTTAGGGCTTGGTTTAGGGTGAGCCTTAGGTTAGGGTTCAGTTTAAGGTTAGGAGTCTACAGAATTACACCTAGGCTTAGGGTTACACCTCTTTTTAGGTTCAGACCTAGGGCTAGCTTGTGACGTAGGTTAGGGTTAGGATTAGGGTTGGTTTTAGGATAGGATTTAGGTTTGAGGTTTCATTTTAGTGTAGGGTTATTGGAAGTACATCTGCTCTCCCTGGTTTTCCTTCACGATCACAATATTTCTGAGATTCATGGTTTAAGGAAAATCTTGCTCCTTGCCGGTTTCAAGGCAAAAAGGCGCCACCTGCAGTTGGTTTTTCCGTCAAACTTATGCTCGCTCTTTGAGAAACTTGGGTCTTTGGGAATGCCGTGAGTCCAGCAGGATTTTTCAGTTCAAGTGTGCCCCAAGCGGTGGGTTCTACCTCTGAGCAATACAGCCCGTGGAATTCCTGAGAATCTGGAACCTGCCATGAAGTTCAGGCTGCGTTTTATTCACACGGAAGAAGCTCCTTCGAGGTTCCCATGCCTCTGTACACTGATGCTTCCAGCAACGTCATGTCTCACAGGTCAATAGTGCTTCTCTGAGTTTCACTGGTCTAGGGTAAAGGGTGAAGCGCCTGGGTTCCCGTGCTTCACTACTGTATGGCCTCAAGATGATGTTTGTAGGCACAGCGGCAAATCCATCGGTGGCAATTCTCTCATATTGTCATTGCGATGGGAAGATTCCTTATTCGCCAGGAAATGTTTTGCCGTGGAAGACGGGTCACCACAGAGCTGTCTCTTTTGTGTTGAGACAAAGTTTGCTGAATTTACCTGCCAGCAGTCGCGTGTCCTCCCTTTCTTTTAAGGTCGATGGAGACGCACGAGTGTAAGGAGAACGGTGAATGGTGGCCGTTCATAACCCAGGATCATGAGAAACCGCAGAGTAAATTTTAGGAACGTAGACGTAGGACAGCGGAGAAAACTTCACTCAGGGACTTCAGTGAACTCTCCTTACAATGCTGAGGCCTGACACGCCTAGTGCCTGGGGGCAACCCGGCTCCTGCCCTAGGTGGTTTTGTGGAGCATGCTTCCCTCAGGTGGTGCCTTTTCTCTCCCAGCAATATTGCTCCGTGAAATTCTGCTGATGATGAAAACTATTTGCCATGGCTTTGTTGTTTCACCTCCTTGGCTCATCTTTGAAGTACAAATGCTTTTCGACACGGGTGCTGAGTCCTTGAGCTTTCCTTTGTCTTGGCTCAATCAATGCAGATTCCTGTGCTGAATAAGCCATGGACTAGCACAGGTGGGTGCTTGTCCTTATATGGGGCACACGCAGGAATTTCGTTTGTCAAGACCCACCTGGCTTGATCAAGGTTCTTTATTCCTGTGAAAACGATTTTTATCCAAATTCTAGAGGAGCACCAGTGTGCCTCTGGGAGCTACACCTGGGCCTGCTGAACAGAGGCTCCGGAGTTTTCATTTCTGACTAAAATTCAACACGGAATTTCATGGATCTAAGGAAACCTTGAATTATGGACCTACCAGATTCTCACATCTTCATTGTCTAATGGAAGCTTAAGTTTCCCAGTCTGATCCGGCTGCCACTTCATTTCTGGCAATGACCATTCAATTGTGGACGTTCAGCCTTCTTCAGAATTCTCTTATAAGGGCATGTTCCCGCGCCACATTAAGACCACTCGGTGGAGGTTTATGTGACTCAGGACAACTCTTTATTTCAGGTGACTAGAACAAAGGGAATTCACAGAGGTTTATGATCACTTATTAAAGTCCCGTTTCTCTATGATGCCCACTGATGACACTTCTACATCTGAGGGCAAAGAACTTGTGCAGCATGTTATTCTCAGTTCAGCCACGCCGCCTGCAGTTTCTTCCTTGCAGAAAAATCTTTCCCAGTGTACTTCTTTAAAATGCTGCAAAATAGTGGGACAGAAGATTTCGGTTTAGGGTCAACTTTAAACGGAAATAGGTTCAGGCATGTGGGCATGTTTAGAGACAGTGTTAGAGTTCAGGTTAGAGTGACGGCTGCGTGAGGATTTGGGTTATGGTAAGGTTGTGGATCAAATGTAGGGTGAGTGTGAGGTTGAAGGTAAGAGTAGGGTTTAGTGCTTAAGGATAAATGAACCTATTGTCTCATTTAGGCTTATGGTAAACTTGACTGTTTAGGTATGGGTTGGGGTTAATATTTGTGTGAGGGTTAGAAAGTGTGCGAGGTTAAGAGTTGGGGTCAGGCTTGCGGCTTGTGTGTTACATCCGTTTTGGTTGTGGATAAGTTTATCTCTCCGTCTAGTTTAAGGGATTGGATAACATTAACCGTGATATGGAGGCTTGGATTGAAGTTGATGGATAGAGTTAAGTTAGGTTCAGGCGAAGGGTGAAGGTTAGGAGTAAGGTTAGTTGTAGGGGGAGCTGCATGTTCACATCAGATTTGGGGTTAGGATTAGGCTTAGCCTTAGCATAGACATACGGTTAAGGTTAGGGCTTGGTTTAGGGTGAGCCTTAGGTTAGGGTTCAGTTTGAGGTTAGGAGTCTACAGAATTACACCTAGGCTTAGGGTTACACCTCTTTTTAAGTTTAGACCTAGGGCTAGCTTTTGACCTAGGTTAGGGTTAGGATTAGGGTTGGTTTTAGGATAGGATTTAGGTTTGAGGTTTCATTTTAGTGTAGGGTTATTGGAAGTACATCTGCTCTCCCTGGTTTTCCTTCACGATCACAATATTTCTGAGATTCATGGTTTAAGGAAAATCTTGCTCCTTGCCGGTTTCAAGGCAAAAAGGCGCCACCGGCAGTTGGTTTTTCCGTCAAACTTATGCTCGCTCTTTGAGAACCTTGGGTCTTTGGGAATGCCGTGAGTCCAGCAAGATTTTTCGTTCAAGTGTGCCCCAAGCAGTGGGTTCTACCTCTGAGCAATACAGCCCGTAGAATTCCAGAGAATCTGGAACCTGCCATGAAGTTCAGCCTGCATTTTATTCACACGGAAGAAGCTCCTTCGTGGTTCCCATGCCTCTGTACACTGATGCTTCCAGCAACGTCATGTCTCACAGGTCAATAGTGCTTCTCTGAGTTTCACTGGTCTAGGGTAAAGGGTGAATTGCCTGGGTTCCCGTGCTTCACTACTGTATGGCCTCAAGATGATGTTTGTAGGCACAGCGGCAAATCCATCGGTGGCAATTCTCTCATATTGTCATTGCGATGGGAAGATTCCTTATTCGCCAGGAAATGTTTTGCCGTGGAAGACGGGTCACCACAGAGCTGTCTCTTTTGTGTTGAGACAAAGTTTGCTGAATTTACCTGCCAGCAGTTGCGTGTCCTCCCTTTCTTTTAAGGTCGATGGAGACGCACGAGTGTAAGGAGAACGGTGAATGGTGGCCGTTCATAACCCAGGATCATGAGAAACCGCAGAGTAAATTTTAGGAACGTAGACGTAGGACAGCGGAGAAAACTTCACTCAGGGACTTCAGTGAACTCTCCTTACAATGCTGAGGCCTGACACGCCTAGTGCCTGGGGGCAACCCGGCTCCTGCCCTAGCCCTCCCTCAGGTGGTGCCTTTTCTCTCCCAGCAATATTTCTCCGTGAAATTCTGCTGTTGATGAAAACTATTTGCCATGGCTTTGTTGTTTCACCTCCTTGGCTCATCTTTGAAGTACAAATGCTTTTCGACACGGGTGCTGAGTCCTTGAGCTTTCCTTTGTCTTGGCTCAATCAATGCAGATTCCTGTGCTGAATAAGCCATGGCCTAGCACAGGTGGGTGCTTGTCCTTATATGGGGGACACGCAGCAATTTCCTTTGTCAAGACCCACCTGGCTTGATCAAGGTTCTTTATTCCCGTGAAAACGATTTTTATCCAAATTCTAGAGGAGCACCAGTGTGCCTCTGGGAGGTACACCCGGGCCTGCTGAACAGAGGCTCCGGAGTTTTCATTTCTGACTAAAATTCAACACGGAATTTCATGGATCTAAGGAAACCGTGAATTGTGGACCTACCAGATTCTCACATCTTCATTGTCTAATGGAAGCTTAAGTTTCCCAGTCTGATCCGGCTGCCACTTCATTTCTGGCAATGACCATTCAATTGTGGACGTTCAGCCTTCTTCACAATTCTCTTATAACGGCATCTTCCCGCGCCACATTAAGACCACTCGGTGGAGGTTTATGTGACTCAGGACAACTCTTTATTTCAGGTGACTAGAACAAAGGGTATTCACAGAGGTTGATGATCACTTATTAAAGTTCCGTTTCTCTATGATGCCCACTGATGACTCTTCTACATCTGAGGGCAAAGAACTCGTGCAGCATGATATTCTCAGTTCAGCCACGCCGCCTGCAGTTTCTTCCTTGCAGAAAAATCTTTCCCAGTGTACTTCTTTAAAATGCTGCAAAATAGTGGGACAGAAGATTTCGGTTTAGGGTCAACTTTAAACGGAAATATGTACAGGCATGTGGGCATGTTTAGAGACAGTGTTAGAGTTCAGGTTAGAGTGACGGCTGCGTGAAGATTTGGGTTAGGGTAAGGTTGTGGATCAAATGTAGGGTGAGTGTGAGGTTGAAGGTAAGAGTAGGGTTTAGTGCTTAAGGATAAATGAACCTATTGTCTCATTTAGGCTTATGGTAAACTTGACTGTTTAGGTATGGGTTGGGGTTAATATTTGTGTGAGGGTTAGAAAGTGTGCGAGGTTAAGAGTTGGGGTCAGGCTTGCGGCTTGTGTGTTACATCCGTTTTGGTTGTGGATAAGTTTATCTCTCCGTCTAGTTTAAGGGATTGGATAACATTAACCGTGATATGGAGGCTTGGATTGAAGTTGATGGATAGAGTTAAGTTAGGTTCAGGCGAAGGGTGAAGGTTAGGAGTAAGGTTAGTTGTAGGGGGAGCTGCATGTTCACATCAGATTTGGGGTTAGGATTAGGCTTAGCCTTAGCATAGACATACGGTTAAGGTTAGGGCTTGGTTTAGGGTGAGCCTTAGGTTAGGGTTCAGTTTAAGGTTAGGAGTCTACAGAATTACACCTAGGCTTAGGGTTACACCTCTTTTGGGGTTTAGACCTAGAACTAGCTTTTGACCTAGGTTAGGGTTAGGATTAGGGTTGGTTTTAGGATAGGATTTAGGTTTGAGGTTTCATTTTAGTGTAGGGTTATTGGAAGTACATCTGCTCTCCCTGCTTTTCCTTCACGATCACAATATTTCTGAGATTCATGGTTTAAGGAAAATCTTGCTCCTTGCCGGTTTCAATGCAAAAAGGCGCCACCTGCAGTTGGTTTTTCCGTCAAACTTATGCTCGCTCTTTGAGAACCTTGGGTCTTTGGGAATGCCATGAGTCCAGCAAGATTTTTCAGTTCAAGTGTGCCCCAAGCAGTGGGTTCTACCTCTGAGCAATACAGCCCGTGGAATTCCTGAGAATCTGGAACCTGCCATGAAGTTCAGGCTGCGTTTTATTCACACGGAAGAAGCTCCTTCGAGGTTCCCATGCCTCTGTACACTGATGCTTCCAGCAACGTCATGTCTCACAGGTCAATAGTGCTTCTCTGAGTTTCACTGGTCTAGGGTAAAGGGTGAAGCGCCTGGGTTCCCGTGCTTCACTACTGTATGGCCTCAAGATGATGTTTGTAGGCACAACGGCAAATCCATCGGTGGCAATTCTCTCATATTGTCATTGCGATGGGAAGATTCCTTATTCGCCAGGAAATGTTTTGCCGTGGAAGACGGGTCACCACAGAGCTGTCTCTTTTGTGTTGAGACAAAGTTTGCTGAATTTACCTGCCAGCAGTTGCGTGTCCTCCCTTTCTTTTAAGGTCGATGGAGACGCACGAGTGTAAGGAGAACGGTGAATGGTGGCCGTTCATAACCCAGGATCATGAGAAACCGCAGAGTAAATTTTAGGAACGTAGACGTAGGACAGCGGAGAAAACTTCACTCAGGGACTTCAGTGAACTCTCCTTACAATGCTGAGGCCTGACACGCCTAGTGCCTGGGGGCAACCCGGCTCCTGCCCTAGGTGGTTTTGTGGAGCGTGCCTCCCTCAGGTGGTGCCTTTTCTCTCCCAGCAATATTGCTCCGTGAAATTCTGCTGATGATGAAAACTATTTGCCATGGCTTTGTTGTTTCACCTCCTTGGCTCATCTTTGAAGTACAAATGCTTTTCGACACGGGTGCTGAGTCCTTGAGCTTTCCTTTGTCTTGGCTCAATCAATGCAGATTCCTGTGCTGAATAAGCCATGGACTAGCACATGTGGGTGCTTGTCCTTATATGGGGCACACGCAGGAATTTCGTTTGTCAAGACCCACCTGGCTTGATCAAGGTTCTTTATTCCTGTGAAAACGATTTTTATCCAAATTCTAGAGGAGCACCAGTGTGCCTCTGGGAGTTACACCCGGGCCTGCTGAACAGAGGCTCAGGAGTTTTCATTTCTGACTAAAATTCAACACGGAATTTCATGGATGTAAGGAAACCGTGAATTGTGGACCTACCAGATTCTCACATCTTCATTGTCTAATGGAAGCTTAAGTTTCCCAGTCTGATCCGGCTGCCACTTCATTTCTGGCAATGACCATTCAATTGTGGACGTTCAGCCTTCTTCAGAATTCTCTTATAACGGCATGTTCCCGCGCCACATTAAGACCACTCGGTGGAGGTTTATGTGACTCAGGACAACTCTTTATTTCAGGTGACTAGAACAAAGGGAATTCACAGAGGTTGATGATCACTTATTAAAGTTCCGTTTCTCTATGATGCCCACTGATGACACTTCTACATCTGAGGGCAAAGAACTCGTGCAGCATGATATTCTCAGTTCAGCCACGCCGCCTGCAGTTTCTTCCTTGCAGAAAAATCTTTCCCAGTGTACTTCTTTAAAATGCTGCAAAATAGTGGGACAGAAGATTTCGGTTTAGGGTCAACTTTAAACGGAAATATGTACAGGCATGTGGGCATGTTTAGAGACAGTGTTAGAGTTCAGGTTAGAGTGACGGCTGCGTGAGGATTTGGGTTATGGTAAGGTTGTGGATCAAATGTAGGGTGAGTGTGAGGTTGAAGGTAAGAGTAGGGTTTAGTGCTTAAGGATAAATGAACCTATTGTCTCATTTAGGCTTATGGTAAACTTGACTGTTTAGGTATGGGTTGGGGTTAATATTTGTGTGAGGGTTAGAAAGTGTGCGAGGTTAAGAGTTGGGGTCAGGCTTGCGGCTTGTGTGTTACATCCGTTTTGGTTGTGGATAAGTTTATCTCTCTGTCTAGTTTAAGGGATTGGATTACATTAACGGTGATATGGAGGCTTGGATTGAAGTTGATGGATAGAGTTAAGTTAGGTTCAGGCGAAGGGTGAAGGTTAGGAGTAAGGTTAGTTGTAGGGGGAGCTGCATGTTCACATCACATTTGGGGTTAGGATTAGGCTTAGCCTTAGCATAGACATACGGTTAAGGTTAGGGCTTGGTTTAGGGTGAGCCTTAGGTTAGGGTTCAGTTTAAGGTTAGGAGTCTACAGAATTAAACCTAGGCTTAGGGTTACACCTCTTTTTAGGTTTAGACCTAGGGCTAGCTTGTGACCTAGGTTAGGGTTAGGATTAGGGTTGGTTTTAGGATAGGATTTAGGTTTGAGGTTTCATTTTAGTGTAGGGTTATTGGAAGTACATCTGCTCTCCCTGGTTTTCCTTCACGATCACAATATTTCTGAGATTCATGGTTTAAGGAAAATCTTGCTCCTTGCCGGTTTCAAGGCAAAAAGGCGCCACCTACAGTTGGTTTTTCCGTCAAACTTATGCTCGCTCTTTGAGAACCTTGGGTCTTTGGGAATGCCGTGAGTCCAGCAAGATTTTTCAGTTCAAGTGTGCCCCAAGCAGTGGGTTCTACCTCTGAGCAATACAGCCCGTGGAATTCCTGAGAATATGGAACCTGCCATGAAGTTCAGGCTGCGTTTTATTCACACGGAAGAAGCTCCTTCGAGGTTCCCATGCCTCTGTACACTGATGCTTCCAGCAACGTCATGTCTCACAGGTCAATAGTGCTTCTCTGAGTTTCACTGGTCTAGGGTAAAGGGTGAAGCGCCTGGGTTCCCGTGCTTCACTACTGTATGGCCTCAAGATGATGTTTGTAGGCACAGCGGCAAATCCATCGGTGGCAATTCTCTCATATTGTCATTGCGATGGGAAGATTCCTTATTCGCCAGGAAATGTTTTGCCGTGGAAGACGGGTCACCACAGAGCTGTCTCTTTTGTGTTGAGACAAAGTTTGCTGAATTTACCTGCCAGCAGTCGCGTGTCCTCCCTTTCTTTTAAGGTCGATGGAGACGCACGAGTGTAAGGAGAACGGTGAATGGTGGCCGTTCATAACCCAGGATCATGAGAAACCGCAGAGTAAATTTTAGGAACGTAGACGTAGGACAGCGGAGAAAACTTCACTCAGGGACTTCAGTGAACTCTCCTTACAATGCTGAGGGCTGACACGCCTAGTGCCTGGGGGCAACCCGGCTCCTGCCCTAGGTGGTTTTGTGGAGCGTGCCTCCCTCAGGTGGTGCCTTTTCTCTCCCAGCAATATTGCTCTGTGATATTCTGCTGATGATGAAAACTATTTGCCATGGCTTTGTTGTTTCACCTCCTTGGCTCATCTTTGAAGTACAAATGCTTTTCGACACGGGTGCTGAGTCCTTGAGCTTTCCTTTGTCTTGGCTCAATCAATGCAGATTCCTGTGCTGAATAAGCCATGGACTAGCACAGGTGGGTGCTTGTCCTTATATGGGGCACACGCAGGAATTTCGTTTGTCAAGACCCACCTGGCTTGATCAAGGTTCTTTATTCCTGTGAAAACGATTTTTATCCAAATTCTAGAGGAGCACCAGTGTGCCTCTGGGAGCTACACCCGGGCCTGCTGAACAGAGGCTCCGGAGTTTTCATTTTCTGACTAAAATTCAACACGGAATTTCATGGATCTAAGGAAACCGTGAATTGTGGACCTACCAGATTCTCACATCTTCATTGTCTAATGGAAGCTTAAGTTTCCCAGTCTGATATGGCTGCCACTTCATTTCTGGCAATGACCATTCAATTGTGGACGTTCAGCCTTCTTCAGAATTCTCTTATAACGCCATCTTCCCGCGCTACATTAAGACCACTCGGTGGAGGTTTATGTGACTCAGGACAACTCTTTATTTCAGGTGACTAGAACAAAGGGAATTCACAGAGGTTGATGATCACTTATTAAAGTCCCGTTTCTCTATGATGCCCACTGATGACACTTCTACATCTGAGGGCAAAGAACTCGTGCAGCATGATATTCTCAGTTCAGCCACGCCGCCTGCAGTTTCTTCCTTGCAGAAAAATCTTTCCCAGTGTACTTCTTTAAAATGCTGCAAAATAGTGGGACAGAAGATTTCGGTTTAGGGTCAACTTTAAACGTAAATAGGTACAGGCATGTGGGCACGTTTAGAGACAGTGTTAGAGTTCAGGTTAGAGTGACGGCTGCGTGAGGATTTGGGTTATGGTAAGGTTGTGGATCAAATGTAGGGTGAGTGTGAGGTTGAAGGTAAGAGTAGGGTTTAGTGCTTAAGGATAAATGAACCTATTGTCTCATTTAGGCTTATGGTAAACTTGACTGTTTAGGTATGGGTTGGGGTTAATATTTGTGTGAGGGTTAGAAAGTGTGCGAGGTTAAGAGTTGGGGTCAGGCTTGCGGCTTGTGTGTTACATCCGTTTTGGTTGTGGATAAGTTTATCTCTCTGTCTAGTTTAAGGGATTGGATTACATTAACGGTGATATGGAGGCTTGGATTGAAGTTGATGGATAGAGTTAAGTTAGGTTCAGGCGAAGGGTGAAGGTTAGGAGCAAGGTTAGTTGTAGGGGGAGCTGCATGTTCACATCAGATTTGGGGTTAGGATTAGGCTTAGCCTTAGCATAGACATACGGTTAAGGTTAGGGCTTGGTTTAGGGTGAGCCTTAGGTTAGGGTTCAGTTTAAGGTTAGGAGTCTACAGAATTACACCTAGGCTTAGGGTTACACCTCTTTTTAGGTTCAGACCTAGGGCTAGCTTGTGACGTAGGTTAGGGTTAGGATTAGGGTTGGTTTTAGGATAGGATTTAGGTTTGAGGTTTCATTTTAGTGTAGGGTTATTGGAAGTACATCTGCTCTCCCTGGTTTTCCTTCACGATCACAATATTTCTGAGATTCATGGTTTAAGGAAAATCTTGCTCCTTGCCGGTTTCAAGGCAAAAAGGCGCCACCTGCAGTTGGTTTTTCCGTCAAACTTATGCTCGCTCTTTGAGAAACTTGGGTCTTTGGGAATGCCGTGAGTCCAGCAGGATTTTTCAGTTCAAGTGTGCCCCAAGCAGTGGGTTCTACCTCTGAGCAATACAGCCCGTGGAATTCCTGAGAATCTGGAACCTGCCATGAAGTTCAGGCTGCGTTTTATTCACACGGAAGAAGCTCCTTCGAGGTTCCCATGCCTCTGTACACTGATGCTTCCAGCAACGTCATGTCTCACAGGTCAATAGTGCTTCTCTGAGTTTCACTGGTCTAGGGTAAAGGGTGAAGCGCCTGGGTTCCCGTGCTTCACTACTGTATGGCCTCAAGATGATGTTTGTAGGCACAGCGGCAAATCCATCGGTGGCAATTCTCTCATATTGTCATTGCGATGGGAAGATTCCTTATTCGCCAGGAAATGTTTTGCCGTGGAAGACGGGTCACCACAGAGCTGTCTCTTTTGTGTTGAGACAAAGTTTGCTGAATTTACCTGCCAGCAGTCGCGTGTCCTCCCTTTCTTTTAAGGTCGATGGAGACGCACGAGTGTAAGGAGAACGGTGAATGGTGGCCGTTCATAACCCAGGATCATGAGAAACCGCAGAGTAAATTTTAGGAACGTAGACGTAGGACAGCGGAGAAAACTTCACTCAGGGACTTCAGTGAACTCTCCTTACAATGCTGAGGCCTGACACGCCTAGTGCCTGGGGGCAACCCGGCTCCTGCCCTAGGTGGTTTTGTGGAGCATGCTTCCCTCAGGTGGTGCCTTTTCTCTCCCAGCAATATTGCTCCGTGAAATTCTGCTGATGATGAAAACTATTTGCCATGGCTTTGTTGTTTCACCTCCTTGGCTCATCTTTGAAGTACAAATGCTTTTCGACACGGGTGCTGAGTCCTTGAGCTTTCCTTTGTCTTGGCTCAATCAATGCAGATTCCTGTGCTGAATAAGCCATGGACTAGCACAGGTGGGTGCTTGTCCTTATATGGGGCACACGCAGGAATTTCGTTTGTCAAGACCCACCTGGCTTGATCAAGGTTCTTTATTCCTGTGAAAACGATTTTTATCCAAATTCTAGAGGAGCACCAGTGTGCCTCTGGGAGCTACACCTGGGCCTGCTGAACAGAGGCTCCGGAGTTTTCATTTCTGACTAAAATTCAACACGGAATTTCATGGATCTAAGGAAACCTTGAATTATGGACCTACCAGATTCTCACATCTTCATTGTCTAATGGAAGCTTAAGTTTCCCAGTCTGATCCGGCTGCCACTTCATTTCTGGCAATGACCATTCAATTGTGGACGTTCAGCCTTCTTCAGAATTCTCTTATAACGGCATGTTCCCGCGCCACATTAAGACCACTCGGTGGAGGTTTATGTGACTCAGGACAACTCTTTATTTCAGGTGACTAGAACAAAGGGAATTCACAGAGGTTTATGATCACTTATTAAAGTCCCGTTTCTCTATGATGCCCACTGATGACACTTCTACATCTGAGGGCAAAGAACTTGTGCAGCATGTTATTCTCAGTTCAGCCACGCCGCCTGCAGTTTCTTCCTTGCAGAAAAATCTTTCCCAGTGTACTTCTTTAAAATGCTGCAAAATAGTGGGACAGAAGATTTCGGTTTAGGGTCAACTTTAAACGGAAATAGGTTCAGGCATGTGGGCATGTTTAGAGACAGTGTTAGAGTTCAGGTTAGAGTGACGGCTGCGTGAGGATTTGGGTTATGGTAAGGTTGTGGATCAAATGTAGGGTGAGTGTGAGGTTGAAGGTAAGAGTAGGGTTTAGTGCTTAAGGATAAATGAACCTATTGTCTCATTTAGGCTTATGGTAAACTTGACTGTTTAGGTATGGGTTGGGGTTAATATTTGTGTGAGGGTTAGAAAGTGTGCGAGGTTAAGAGTTGGGGTCAGGCTTGCGGCTTGTGTGTTACATCCGTTTTGGTTGTGGATAAGTTTATCTCTCCGTCTAGTTTAAGGGATTGGATAACATTAACCGTGATATGGAGGCTTGGATTGAAGTTGATGGATAGAGTTAAGTTAGGTTCAGGCGAAGGGTGAAGGTTAGGAGTAAGGTTAGTTGTAGGGGGAGCTGCATGTTCACATCAGATTTGGGGTTAGGATTAGGCTTAGCCTTAGCATAGACATACGGTTAAGGTTAGGGCTTGGTTTAGGGTGAGCCTTAGGTTAGGGTTCAGTTTGAGGTTAGGAGTCTACAGAATTACACCTAGGCTTAGGGTTACACCTCTTTTTAAGTTTAGACCTAGGGCTAGCTTTTGACCTAGGTTAGGGTTAGGATTAGGGTTGGTTTTAGGATAGGATTTAGGTTTGAGGTTTCATTTTAGTGTAGGGTTATTGGAAGTACATCTGCTCTCCCTGGTTTTCCTTCACGATCACAATATTTCTGAGATTCATGGTTTAAGGAAAATCTTGCTCCTTGCCGGTTTCAAGGCAAAAAGGCGCCACCGGCAGTTGGTTTTTCCGTCAAACTTATGCTCGCTCTTTGAGAACCTTGGGTCTTTGGGAATGCCGTGAGTCCAGCAAGATTTTTCGTTCAAGTGTGCCCCAAGCAGTGGGTTCTACCTCTGAGCAATACAGCCCGTAGAATTCCAGAGAATCTGGAACCTGCCATGAAGTTCAGCCTGCATTTTATTCACACGGAAGAAGCTCCTTCGTGGTTCCCATGCCTCTGTACACTGATGCTTCCAGCAACGTCATGTCTCACAGGTCAATAGTGCTTCTCTGAGTTTCACTGGTCTAGGGTAAAGGGTGAATTGCCTGGGTTCCCGTGCTTCACTACTGTATGGCCTCAAGATGATGTTTGTAGGCACAGCGGCAAATCCATCGGTGGCAATTCTCTCATATTGTCATTGCGATGGGAAGATTCCTTATTCGCCAGGAAATGTTTTGCCGTGGAAGACGGGTCACCACAGAGCTGTCTCTTTTGTGTTGAGACAAAGTTTGCTGAATTTACCTGCCAGCAGTTGCGTGTCCTCCCTTTCTTTTAAGGTCGATGGAGACGCACGAGTGTAAGGAGAACGGTGAATGGTGGCCGTTCATAACCCAGGATCATGAGAAACCGCAGAGTAAATTTTAGGAACGTAGACGTAGGACAGCGGAGAAAACTTCACTCAGGGACTTCAGTGAACTCTCCTTACAATGCTGAGGCCTGACACGCCTAGTGCCTGGGGGCAACCCGGCTCCTGCCCTAGCCCTCCCTCAGGTGGTGCCTTTTCTCTCCCAGCAATATTTCTCCGTGAAATTCTGCTGTTGATGAAAACTATTTGCCATGGCTTTGTTGTTTCACCTCCTTGGCTCATCTTTGAAGTACAAATGCTTTTCGACACGGGTGCTGAGTCCTTGAGCTTTCCTTTGTCTTGGCTCAATCAATGCAGATTCCTGTGCTGAATAAGCCATGGCCTAGCACAGGTGGGTGCTTGTCCTTATATGGGGGACACGCAGCAATTTCCTTTGTCAAGACCCACCTGGCTTGATCAAGGTTCTTTATTCCCGTGAAAACGATTTTTATCCAAATTCTAGAGGAGCACCAGTGTGCCTCTGGGAGGTACACCCGGGCCTGCTGAACAGAGGCTCCGGAGTTTTCATTTCTGACTAAAATTCAACACGGAATTTCATGGATGTAAGGAAACCGTGAATTGTGGACCTACCAGATTCTCACATCTTCATTGTCTAATGGAAGCTTAAGTTTCCCAGTCTGATCCGGCTGCCACTTCATTTCTGGCAATGACCATTCAATTGTGGACGTTCAGCCTTCTTCACAATTCTCTTATAACGGCATCTTCCCGCGCCACATTAAGACCACTCGGTGGAGGTTTATGTGACTCAGGACAACTCTTTATTTCAGGTGACTAGAACAAAGGGTATTCACAGAGGTTGATGATCACTTATTAAAGTTCCGTTTCTCTATGATGCCCACTGATGACTCTTCTACATCTGAGGGCAAAGAACTCGTGCAGCATGATATTCTCAGTTCAGCCACGCCGCCTGCAGTTTCTTCCTTGCAGAAAAATCTTTCCCAGTGTACTTCTTTAAAATGCTGCAAAATAGTGGGACAGAAGATTTCGGTTTAGGGTCAACTTTAAACGGAAATAGGTACAGGCATGTGGGCATGTTTAGAGACAGTGTTAGAGTTCAGGTTACAGTGACGGCTGCGTGAAGATTTGGGTTAGGGTAAGGTTGTGGATCAAATGTAGGGTGAGTGTGAGGTTGAAGGTAAGAGTAGGGTTTAGTGCTTAAGGATAAATGAACCTATTGTCTCATTTAGGCTTATGGTAAACTTGACTGTTTAGGTATGGGTTGGGGTTAATATTTGTGTGAGGGTTAGAAAGTGTGCGAGGTTAAGAGTTGGGGTCAGGCTTGCGGCTTGTGTGTTACATCCGTTTTGGTTGTGGATAAGTTTATCTCTCCGTCTAGTTTAAGGGATTGGATAACATTAACCGTGATATGGAGGCTTGGATTGAAGTTGATGGATAGAGTTAAGTTAGGTTCAGGCGAAGGGTGAAGGTTAGGAGTAAGGTTAGTTGTAGGGGGAGCTGCATGTTCACATCAGATTTGGGGTTAGGATTAGGCTTAGCCTTAGCATAGACATACGGTTAAGGTTAGGGCTTGGTTTAGGGTGAGCCTTAGGTTAGGGTTCAGTTTAAGGTTAGGAGTCTACAGAATTACACCTAGGCTTAGGGTTACACCTCTTTTGGGGTTTAGACCTAGAACTAGCTTTTGACCTAGGTTAGGGTTAGGATTAGGGTTGGTTTTAGGATAGGATTTAGGTTTGAGGTTTCATTTTAGTGTAGGGTTATTGGAAGTACATCTGCTCTCCCTGCTTTTCCTTCACGATCACAATATTTCTGAGATTCATGGTTTAAGGAAAATCTTGCTCCTTGCCGGTTTCAATGCAAAAAGGCGCCACCTGCAGTTGGTTTTTCCGTCAAACTTATGCTCGCTCTTTGAGAACCTTGGGTCTTTGGGAATGCCATGAGTCCAGCAAGATTTTTCAGTTCAAGTGTGCCCCAAGCAGTGGGTTCTACCTCTGAGCAATACAGCCCGTGGAATTCCTGAGAATCTGGAACCTGCCATGAAGTTCAGGCTGCGTTTTATTCACACGGAAGAAGCTCCTTCGAGGTTCCCATGCCTCTGTACACTGATGCTTCCAGCAACGTCATGTCTCACAGGTCAATAGTGCTTCTCTGAGTTTCACTGGTCTAGGGTAAAGGGTGAAGCGCCTGGGTTCCCGTGCTTCACTACTGTATGGCCTCAAGATGATGT
Source organism: Tenrec ecaudatus (assembly GCF_050624435.1). Taxonomy (NCBI): domain Eukaryota; kingdom Metazoa; phylum Chordata; class Mammalia; order Afrosoricida; family Tenrecidae; genus Tenrec; species Tenrec ecaudatus. Next base: position 132,530 of record NW_027457848.1, read on the forward strand.
TTGTAGGCACAACGGCAAATCCATCGGTGGCAATTCTCTCATATTGTCATTGCGATGGGAAGATTCCTTATTCGCCAGGAAATGTTTTGCCGTGGAAGACGGGTCACCACAGAGCTGTCTCTTTTGTGTTGAGACAAAGTTTGCTGAATTTACCTGCCAGCAGTTGCGTGTCCTCCCTTTCTTTTAAGGTCGATGGAGACGCACGAGTGTAAGGAGAACGGTGAATGGTGGCCGTTCATAACCCAGGATCATGAGAAACCGCAGAGTAAATTTTAGGAACGTAGACGTAGGACAGCGGAGAAAACTTCACTCAGGGACTTCAGTGAACTCTCCTTACAATGCTGAGGCCTGACACGCCTAGTGCCTGGGGGCAACCCGGCTCCTGCCCTAGGTGGTTTTGTGGAGCGTGCCTCCCTCAGGTGGTGCCTTTTCTCTCCCAGCAATATTGCTCCGTGAAATTCTGCTGATGATGAAAACTATTTGCCATGGCTTTGTTGTTTCACCTCCTTGGCTCATCTTTGAAGTACAAATGCTTTTCGACACGGGTGCTGAGTCCTTGAGCTTTCCTTTGTCTTGGCTCAATCAATGCAGATTCCTGTGCTGAATAAGCCATGGACTAGCACATGTGGGTGCTTGTCCTTATATGGGGCACACGCAGGAATTTCGTTTGTCAAGACCCACCTGGCTTGATCAAGGTTCTTTATTCCTGTGAAAACGATTTTTATCCAAATTCTAGAGGAGCACCAGTGTGCCTCTGGGAGTTACACCCGGGCCTGCTGAACAGAGGCTCAGGAGTTTTCATTTCTGACTAAAATTCAACACGGAATTTCATGGATGTAAGGAAACCGTGAATTGTGGACCTACCAGATTCTCACATCTTCATTGTCTAATGGAAGCTTAAGTTTCCCAGTCTGATCCGGCTGCCACTTCATTTCTGGCAATGACCATTCAATTGTGGACGTTCAGCCTTCTTCAGAATTCTCTTATAACGGCATGTTCCCGCGCCACATTAAGACCACTCGGTGGAGGTTTATGTGACTCAGGACAACTCTTTATTTCAGGTGACTAGAACAAAGGGAATTCACAGAGGTTGATGATCACTTATTAAAGTTCCGTTTCTCTATGATGCCCACTGATGACACTTCTACATCTGAGGGCAAAGAACTCGTGCAGCATGATATTCTCAGTTCAGCCACGCCGCCTGCAGTTTCTTCCTTGCAGAAAAATCTTTCCCAGTGTACTTCTTTAAAATGCTGCAAAATAGTGGGACAGAAGATTTCGGTTTAGGGTCAACTTTAAACGGAAATATGTACAGGCATGTGGGCATGTTTAGAGACAGTGTTAGAGTTCAGGTTAGAGTGACGGCTGCGTGAGGATTTGGGTTATGGTAAGGTTGTGGATCAAATGTAGGGTGAGTGTGAGGTTGAAGGTAAGAGTAGGGTTTAGTGCTTAAGGATAAATGAACCTATTGTCTCATTTAGGCTTATGGTAAACTTGACTGTTTAGGTATGGGTTGGGGTTAATATTTGTGTGAGGGTTAGAAAGTGTGCGAGGTTAAGAGTTGGGGTCAGGCTTGCGGCTTGTGTGTTACATCCGTTTTGGTTGTGGATAAGTTTATCTCTCTGTCTAGTTTAAGGGATTGGATTACATTAACGGTGATATGGAGGCTTGGATTGAAGTTGATGGATAGAGTTAAGTTAGGTTCAGGCGAAGGGTGAAGGTTAGGAGTAAGGTTAGTTGTAGGGGGAGCTGCATGTTCACATCACATTTGGGGTTAGGATTAGGCTTAGCCTTAGCATAGACATACGGTTAAGGTTAGGGCTTGGTTTAGGGTGAGCCTTAGGTTAGGGTTCAGTTTAAGGTTAGGAGTCTACAGAATTAAACCTAGGCTTAGGGTTACACCTCTTTTTAGGTTTAGACCTAGGGCTAGCTTGTGACCTAGGTTAGGGTTAGGATTAGGGTTGGTTTTAGGATAGGATTTAGGTTTGAGGTTTCATTTTAGTGTAGGGTTATTGGAAGTACATCTGCTCTCCCTGGTTTTCCTTCACGATCACAATATTTCTGAGATTCATGGTTTAAGGAAAATCTTGCTCCTTGCCGGTTTCAAGGCAAAAAGGCGCCACCTACAGTTGGTTTTTCCGTCAAACTTATGCTCGCTCTTTGAGAACCTTGGGTCTTTGGGAATGCCGTGAGTCCAGCAAGATTTTTCAGTTCAAGTGTGCCCCAAGCAGTGGGTTCTACCTCTGAGCAATACAGCCCGTGGAATTCCTGAGAATATGGAACCTGCCATGAAGTTCAGGCTGCGTTTTATTCACACGGAAGAAGCTCCTTCGAGGTTCCCATGCCTCTGTACACTGATGCTTCCAGCAACGTCATGTCTCACAGGTCAATAGTGCTTCTCTGAGTTTCACTGGTCTAGGGTAAAGGGTGAAGCGCCTGGGTTCCCGTGCTTCACTACTGTATGGCCTCAAGATGATGTTTGTAGGCACAGCGGCAAATCCATCGGTGGCAATTCTCTCATATTGTCATTGCGATGGGAAGATTCCTTATTCGCCAGGAAATGTTTTGCCGTGGAAGACGGGTCACCACAGAGCTGTCTCTTTTGTGTTGAGACAAAGTTTGCTGAATTTACCTGCCAGCAGTCGCGTGTCCTCCCTTTCTTTTAAGGTCGATGGAGACGCACGAGTGTAAGGAGAACGGTGAATGGTGGCCGTTCATAACCCAGGATCATGAGAAACCGCAGAGTAAATTTTAGGAACGTAGACGTAGGACAGCGGAGAAAACTTCACTCAGGGACTTCAGTGAACTCTCCTTACAATGCTGAGGGCTGACACGCCTAGTGCCTGGGGGCAACCCGGCTCCTGCCCTAGGTGGTTTTGTGGAGCGTGCCTCCCTCAGGTGGTGCCTTTTCTCTCCCAGCAATATTGCTCTGTGATATTCTGCTGATGATGAAAACTATTTGCCATGGCTTTGTTGTTTCACCTCCTTGGCTCATCTTTGAAGTACAAATGCTTTTCGACACGGGTGCTGAGTCCTTGAGCTTTCCTTTGTCTTGGCTCAATCAATGCAGATTCCTGTGCTGAATAAGCCATGGACTAGCACAGGTGGGTGCTTGTCCTTATATGGGGCACACGCAGGAATTTCGTTTGTCAAGACCCACCTGGCTTGATCAAGGTTCTTTATTCCTGTGAAAACGATTTTTATCCAAATTCTAGAGGAGCACCAGTGTGCCTCTGGGAGCTACACCCGGGCCTGCTGAACAGAGGTTCCGGAGTTTTCATTTTCTGACTAAAATTCAACACGGAATTTCATGGATCTAAGGAAACCGTGAATTGTGGACCTACCAGATTCTCACATCTTCATTGTCTAATGGAAGCTTAAGTTTCCCAGTCTGATATGGCTGCCACTTCATTTCTGGCAATGACCATTCAATTGTGGACGTTCAGCCTTCTTCAGAATTCTCTTATAACGCCATCTTCCCGCGCTACATTAAGACCACTCGGTGGAGGTTTATGTGACTCAGGACAACTCTTTATTTCAGGTGACTAGAACAAAGGGAATTCACAGAGGTTGATGATCACTTATTAAAGTCCCGTTTCTCTATGATGCCCACTGATGACACTTCTACATCTGAGGGCAAAGAACTCGTGCAGCATGATATTCTCAGTTCAGCCACGCCGCCTGCAGTTTCTTCCTTGCAGAAAAATCTTTCCCAGTGTACTTCTTTAAAATGCTGCAAAATAGTGGGACAGAAGATTTCGGTTTAGGGTCAACTTTAAACGTAAATAGGTACAGGCATGTGGGCACGTTTAGAGACAGTGTTAGAGTTCAGGTTAGAGTGACGGCTGCGTGAGGATTTGGGTTATGGTAAGGTTGTGGATCAAATGTAGGGTGAGTGTGAGGTTGAAGGTAAGAGTAGGGTTTAGTGCTTAAGGATAAATGAACCTATTGTCTCATTTAGGCTTATGGTAAACTTGACTGTTTAGGTATGGGTTGGGGTTAATATTTGTGTGAGGGTTAGAAAGTGTGCGAGGTTAAGAGTTGGGGTCAGGCTTGCGGCTTGTGTGTTACATCCGTTTTGGTTGTGGATAAGTTTATCTCTCTGTCTAGTTTAAGGGATTGGATTACATTAACGGTGATATGGAGGCTTGGATTGAAGTTGATGGATAGAGTTAAGTTAGGTTCAGGCGAAGGGTGAAGGTTAGGAGCAAGGTTAGTTGTAGGGGGAGCTGCATGTTCACATCAGATTTGGGGTTAGGATTAGGCTTAGCCTTAGCATAGACATACGGTTAAGGTTAGGGCTTGGTTTAGGGTGAGCCTTAGGTTAGGGTTCAGTTTAAGGTTAGGAGTCTACAGAATTACACCTAGGCTTAGGGTTACACCTCTTTTTAGGTTCAGACCTAGGGCTAGCTTGTGACGTAGGTTAGGGTTAGGATTAGGGTTGGTTTTAGGATAGGATTTAGGTTTGAGGTTTCATTTTAGTGTAGGGTTATTGGAAGTACATCTGCTCTCCCTGGTTTTCCTTCACGATCACAATATTTCTGAGATTCATGGTTTAAGGAAAATCTTGCTCCTTGCCGGTTTCAAGGCAAAAAGGCGCCACCTGCAGTTGGTTTTTCCGTCAAACTTATGCTCGCTCTTTGAGAAACTTGGGTCTTTGGGAATGCCGTGAGTCCAGCAGGATTTTTCAGTTCAAGTGTGCCCCAAGCAGTGGGTTCTACCTCTGAGCAATACAGCCCGTGGAATTCCTGAGAATCTGGAACCTGCCATGAAGTTCAGGCTGCGTTTTATTCACACGGAAGAAGCTCCTTCGAGGTTCCCATGCCTCTGTACACTGATGCTTCCAGCAACGTCATGTCTCACAGGTCAATAGTGCTTCTCTGAGTTTCACTGGTCTAGGGTAAAGGGTGAAGCGCCTGGGTTCCCGTGCTTCACTACTGTATGGCCTCAAGATGATGTTTGTAGGCACAGCGGCAAATCCATCGGTGGCAATTCTCTCATATTGTCATTGCGATGGGAAGATTCCTTATTCGCCAGGAAATGTTTTGCCGTGGAAGACGGGTCACCACAGAGCTGTCTCTTTTGTGTTGAGACAAAGTTTGCTGAATTTACCTGCCAGCAGTCGCGTGTCCTCCCTTTCTTTTAAGGTCGATGGAGACGCACGAGTGTAAGGAGAACGGTGAATGGTGGCCGTTCATAACCCAGGATCATGAGAAACCGCAGAGTAAATTTTAGGAACGTAGACGTAGGACAGCGGAGAAAACTTCACTCAGGGACTTCAGTGAACTCTCCTTACAATGCTGAGGCCTGACACGCCTAGTGCCTGGGGGCAACCCGGCTCCTGCCCTAGGTGGTTTTGTGGAGCATGCTTCCCTCAGGTGGTGCCTTTTCTCTCCCAGCAATATTGCTCCGTGAAATTCTGCTGATGATGAAAACTATTTGCCATGGCTTTGTTGTTTCACCTCCTTGGCTCATCTTTGAAGTACAAATGCTTTTCGACACGGGTGCTGAGTCCTTGAGCTTTCCTTTGTCTTGGCTCAATCAATGCAGATTCCTGTGCTGAATAAGCCATGGACTAGCACAGGTGGGTGCTTGTCCTTATATGGGGCACACGCAGGAATTTCGTTTGTCAAGACCCACCTGGCTTGATCAAGGTTCTTTATTCCTGTGAAAACGATTTTTATCCAAATTCTAGAGGAGCACCAGTGTGCCTCTGGGAGCTACACCTGGGCCTGCTGAACAGAGGCTCCGGAGTTTTCATTTTCTGACTAAAATTCAACACGGAATTTCATGGATCTAAGGAAACCGTGAATTGTGGACCTACCAGATTCTCACATCTTCATTGTCTAATGGAAGCTTAAGTTTCCCAGTCTGATCCGGCTGCCACTTCATTTCTGGCAATGACCATTCAATTGTGGACGTTCAGCCTTCTTCAGAATTCTCTTATAACGGCATGTTCCCGCGCCACATTAAGACCACTCGGTGGAGGTTTATGTGACTCAGGAAAACTCTTTATTTCAGGTGACTAGAACAAAGGGAATTCACAGAGGTTGATGATCACTTATTAAAGTCCCGTTTCTCTATGATGCCCACTGATGACACTTCTACATCTGAGGGCAAAGAACTCATGCAGCATGATATTCTCAGTTCAGCCACGCCGCCTGCAGTTTCTTCCTTGCAGAAAAATCTTTCCCAGTGTACTTCTTTAAAATGCTGCAAAATAGTGGCACAGAAGATTTCGGTTTAGGGTCAACTTTAAACGGAAATAGGTACAGGCATGTGGGCATGTTTAGAGACAGTGTTAGAGTTCAGGTTAGAGTGATGGCTGCGTGAGGATTTGGGTTAGGGTAAGGTTGTGGATCAAATGTAGGGTGAGTGTGAGGTTGAAGGTAAGAGTAGGGTTTAGTGCTCAAGGATAAATGAACCTATTGTCTCATTTAGGCTTATGGTAAACTTGACTGTTTAGGTATGGGTTGGGGTTAATATTTGTGTGAGGGTTAGAAAGGGTGCGAGGTTAAGAGTTGGGGTCAGGCTTGCGGCTTGTGTGTTACATCCGTTTTGGTTGTGGATAAGTTTATCTCTCTGTCTAGTTTAAGGGATTGGATTACATTAACGGTGATATGGAGGCTTGGATTGAAGTTGATGGATAGAGTTAAGTTAGGTTCAGGCGAAGGGTGAAGGTTAGGAGTAAGGTTAGTTGTAGGGGGAGCTGCATGTTCACATCAGATTTGGGGTTAGGATTAGGCTTAGCCTTAGCATAGACATACGGTTAAGGTTAGGGCTTGGTTTAGGGTGAGCCTTAGGTTAGGGTTCAGTTTAAGGTTAGGAGTCTACAGAATTACACCCAGGCTTAGGGTTACACCTCTTTTTAGGTTTAGACCTAGGGCTAGCTTTTGACCTAGGTTAGGGTTAGGATTAGGGTTGGTTTTAGGATAGGATTTAGGTTTGAGGTTTCATTTTAGTGTAGGGTTATTGGAAGTACATCTGCTCTCCCTGGTTTTCCTTCACGATCACAATATTTCTGAGATTCATGGTTTAAGGAAAATCTTGCTCCTTGCCGGTTTCAAGGCAAAAAGGCGCCACCTGCAGTTGGTTTTTCCGTCAAACTTATGCTCGCTCTTTGAGAACCTTGGGTCTTTGGGAATGCCGTGAGTCCAGCAAGATTTTTCAGTTCAAGTGTGCCCCAAGCAGTGGGTTCTACCTCTGAGCAATACAGCCCGTGGAATTCCTGAGAATCTGGAACCTGCCATGAAGTTCAGGCTGCGTTTTATTCACACGGAAGAAGCTCCTTCGAGGTTCCCATGCCTCTGTACACTGATCCTTCCAGCAACGTCATGTCTCACAGGTCAATAGTGCTTATCTGAGTTTCACTGGTCTAGGGTAAAGGGTGAAGCGCCTGGGTTCCCGTGCTTCACTACTGTATGGCCTCAAGATGATGTTTGTAGGCACAGGGGCAAATCCATCGGTGGCAAATCTCTCATATTGTCATTGCGATGGGAAGATTCCTTATTCGCCAGGAAATGTTTTGCCGTGGAAGACGGGTCACCACAGAGCTGTCTCTTTTGTGTTGAGACAAAGTTTGCTGAATTTACCTTCCAGCAGTTGCGTGTCCTCCCTTTCTTTTAAGGTCGATGGAGACGCACGAGTGTAAGGAGAACGGTGAATGGTGGCCGTTCATAACCCAGGATCATGAGAAACCGCAGAGTAAATTTTAGGAACGTAGACGTAGGACAGCGGAGAAAACCTCACTCAGGGACTTCAGTGAACTCTCCTTACAATGCTGAGGCCTGACACGCCTAGTGCCTGGGGGCAACCCGGCTCCTTCCCTAGGTGGTTTTGTGGAGTGTGCCTCCCTCAGGTGGTGCCTTTTCTCTCCCAGCAATATTGCTCCGTGAAATTCTGCTGTTGATGAAAACTATTTGCCATGGCTTTGTGGTTTCACCTCCTTGGCTCATCTTTGAAGTACAAATGCTTTTCGACTCCAGTGCTGAGTCCTTGAGCTTTCCTTTGTCTTGGCTCAATCAATGCAGATTCCTGTGCTGAATAAGCCAGGGACTAGCACAGGTGGGTGCTTGTCCTTATATGGGGCACACGCAGGAATTTCGTTTGTCAAGACCCACCTGGCTTGATCAAGGTTCTTTATTCCTGTGAAAACGATTTTTATCCAAATTCTAGAGGAGCACCCGTGTGCCTCTGGGAGCTACACCCGGGCCTGCTGAACAGAGGCTCCGGAGTTTTCATTTTCTGACTAAAATTCAACACGGAATTTCATGGATCTAAGGAAACCATGAATTGTGGACCTACCAGATTCTCACATCTTCATTGTCTAATGGAAGCTTAAGTTTCCCAGTCTGATCCGGCTGCCACTTCATTTCTGGCAATGACCATTCAATTGTGGACGTTCAACCTTCTTCAGAATTCTCCTATAGCGGCATGTTCCCGCGCGACATTAAGACCACTCGGTGGAGGTTTATGTGACTCAGGACAACTCTTTATTTCAGGTGACTAGAACAAAGGGAATTCACAGAGGTTGATGATCACTTATTAAAGTCCCGTTTCTCTATGATGCCCACTGATGACACTTCTACATCTGAGGGCAAAGAACTCGTGCAGCATGATATTCTCAGTTCAGCCACGCCGCCTGCAGTTTCTTCCTTGCAGAAAAATCTTTCCCAGTGTACTTCTTTAAAATGCTGCAAAATAGTGGGACAGAAGATTTCGGTTTAGGGTCAAGTTTAAACGGAAATATGTACAGGCATGTGGGCATGTTTAGAGACAGTGTTAGAGTTCAGGTTAGAGTGACGGCTGCGTGAGGATTTGGGTTATGGTAAGGTTGTGGATCAAATGTAGGGTGAGTGTGAGGTTGAAGGTAAGAGTAGGGTTTAGTGCTTAAGGATAAATGAACCTATTGTCTCATTTAGGCTTATGGTAAACTTGACTGTTTAGGTATGGGTTGGGGTTAATATTTGTGTGAGGGTTAGAAAGTGTGCGAGGTTAAGAGTTGGGGTCAGGCTTGCGGCTTGTGTGTTACATCCCTTTTGGTTGTGGGTAAGTTTATCTCTCTGTCTAGTTTAAGGGATTGGATTACATCATCGGTAATATGGAGGCTTGGATTGAAGTTGATGGATAGAGTTAAGTTAGGTTCAGGCGAAGGGTGAAGGTTAGGAGTAAGGTCAGTTGTAGGGGGAGCTGCATGTTCACATCAGATTTGGGGTTAGGATTGGGCTTAACCTTAGGGTAGATATACGGTTAGGGTTAGGGTTTGGTTTAGGGTGAGCCTTAGGTTAGTTTAAGGTTAGGAGTCTACAGAATTACACCTAGGATTAGGGTTACACCTCTTTTTAGGTTTAGACCTAGGGATAGCTTTTGACCTAGGTTAGGGTTAGCATTAGGGTTGGTTTTAGGATAGGATTTAGGTTTGAGGTTTCATTTTAGTGTAGGGTTATTGGAAGTACATCTGCTCTCCCTGGTTTTCCTTCACGATCACAATATTTCTGAGATTCATGGTTTAAGGAAAATCTTGCTCCTTGCCGGTTTCAAGGCAAAAAGGCGCCACCTGCATTTGGTTTTTCCGTCAAACTTAGGCTCGCACTTTGAGAACCTTGGGTCTTTGGGAATGCCGTGAGTCCAGCAAGATTTTTCAGTTCAAGTGTGCCCCAAGCAGTGGGTTCTACCTCTGAGCAATACAGCCCGTGGAATTCCTGAGAATCTGGAACCTGCCATGAAGTTCAGGCTGCGTTTTATTCACACGGAAGAAGCTCCTCCGAGGTTCCCATGTCTCTGTACACTGATGCTTCCAGCAACGTCATGTCTCACAGGTCAATAGTGCTTCTCTGAGTTTCACTGGTCTAGGGTGAAGGGTGAAGCGCCTGGGTTCCCGTGCTTCACTACTGTATGGCCCCAAGATGATGTTTGTAGGCACAGCGGCAAATCCATCTGTGGCAATTCTCTCATATTGTCATTGCGATGGGAAGATTCCTTATTCGCCAGGAAATGTTTTGCCGTGGAAGACGGGTCACCACAGAGCTGTCTCTTTTGTGTTGAGACAAAGTTTGCTGAATTTACCTGCCAGCAGTTGCGTGTCCTCCCTTTCTTTTAAGGTCGATGGAGAAGCACGAGTGTAAGGAGAACGGTGAATGGTGGCCGTTCATAACCCAGGATCATGAGAAACCGCAGAGTAAATTTTAGGAACGTAGACGTAGGACAGCGGAGAAAACTTCACCCAGGGACTTCAGTGAACTCTCCTTACAATGCTGAGGCCTGACACGCCTAGTGCCTGGGGGCAACCCGGCTCCTGCCCTAGGTGGTTTTGTGGAGCGTGCCTCCCTCAGGTGGTTCCTTTTCTCTCCCATCAATATTGCTCCGTGAAATTCTGCTGTTGATGAAAACTATTTGCCATGGCTTTGTTGTTTCACCTCCTTGGCTCATCTTTGAAGTACAAATGCTTTTGGACACTGGTGCTGAGTCCTTGAGCTTTCCTTTGTCTTGGCTCAATCAATGCAGATTCCTGTGCTGAATAAGCCATGGACTAGCACAGGTGGGTGCTTGTCCTTATATGGGGCACACGCAGGAATTTCGTTTGTCAAGACCCACCTGGCTTGATCAAGGTTCTTTATTCCTGTGAAAACGATTTTTATCCAAATTCTAGAGGAGCACCAGTGTGCCTCTGGGAGCTACACCCGGGCCTGCTGAACAGAGGCTCCGGAGTTTTCATTTTCTGACTAAAATTCAACACGGAATTTCATGGATCTAAGGAAACCGTGAATTGTGGACCTACCAGATTCTCACATCTTCATTGTCTAATGGAAGCTTAAGTTTCCCAGTCTGATCCGGCTGCCACTTCATTTCTGGCAATGACCATTCAATTGTGGACGTTCAGCCTTCTTCACAATTCTCTTATAACGGCATGTTCCCGCGCCACATTAAGACCGCTCAGTGGAGGTTTATGTGACTCAGGACAACTCTTTATTTCAGGTGACTAGAACAAAGGGAATTCACAGAGGTTGATGATCACTTATTAAAGTCCCGTTTCTCTATGATGCCCACTGATGACACTTCTACATCTGAGGGCAAAGAACTCGTGCAGCATGATATTCTCAGTTCGGCCACGCCGACTGCAGTTTCTTCCTTGCAGAAAAATCTTTCCCAGTGTACTTCTTTAAAATGCTGCAAAATAGTGGGACAGAAGATTTCGGTTTAGGGTCAACGTTAAACGGAAATAGGTACAGGCATGTGGGCATGTTTAGAGACAGTGTTAGATTTCAGGTTAGAGTGACGGCTGCGTGAGGATTTGGGTTATGGTAAGGTTGTGGATCAAATGTAGGGTGAGTGTGAGGTTGAAGGTAAGAGTAGGGTTAAGTGCTTAAGGATAAATGAACCTATTGTCTCATTTAAGCTTATGGTAAACTTGACTGTTTAGGTATGGGTTGGGGTTAATATTTGTGTGAGGGTTAGAAAGTGTGCGAGGTTAAGAGTTGGGGTCAGGTTTGCGGCTTGTGTGTTACATCCGTTTTGGTTGTGGATAAGTTTATCTCTCTGTGTAGTTTAAGGGATTGGATTACATTAACGGTGATATGGAGGCTTGGATTGAAGTTGATGGATAGAGTTAAGTTAGGTTCAGGCGAAGGGTGAAGGTTTGGAATAAGGGTAGTTGTAGGGGGAGCTGCATGTTCACATCAGATTTGGGGTTAGGATTAGGCTTAGCCTTAGCATAGACATACGGTTAAGGTTAGGGCTTGGTTTAGGGTGAGCCTTAGCTTAGGGTTCAGTTTAAGGTTAGGAGTCTACAGAATTACACCTAGGCTTAGGGTTACACCTCTTTTTAGGTTTAGACCTAGGGCTAGCTTTTGACCTAGGTTAGGGTTAGGATTAGGGTTGGTTTTAGGATAGGATTTAGGTCTGAGGTTTCATTTTAGTGTAGGGTTATTGGAAGTACATCTGCTCTCCCTGGTTTTCCTTCACGATCACAATATTTCTGAGATTCATGGTTTAAGGAAAATCTTGCTCCTTGCCGGTTTCAAGGCAAAAAGGCGCCACATGCAGTTGGTTTTTCCGTCAAACTTAGGCTCGCTCTTTGAGAACCTTGGGTCTTTGGGAATGCCGTGAGTCCAGCAAGATTTTTCAGTTCAAGTGTGCCCCAAGCAGTGGGTTCTACCTCTGAGCAATACAGCCCGTGGAATTCCTGAGAATCTGGAACTTGCCATGAAGTTCAGGCTGCGTTTTATTCACACGAAAGAAGCTCCTCCGAGGTTCCCATGTCTCTGTACACTGATGCTTCCAGCAACGTCATGTCTCACAGGTCAATAGTGCTTCTCTGAGTTTCACTGGTCTAGGGTGAAGGGTGAAGCGCCTGGGTTCCCGTGCTTCACTACTGTATGGCCCCAAGATGATGTTTGTAGGCACAGCGGCAAATCCATCTGTGGCAATTCTCTCATATTGTCATTGCGATGGGAAGATTCCTTATTCGCCAGGAAATGTTTTGCCGTGGAAGACGGGTCACCACAGAGCTGTCTCTTTTGTGTTGAGACAAAGTTTGCTGAATTTACCTGCCAGCAGTTGCGTGTCCTCCCTTTCTTTTAAGGTCGATGGAGACGCACGAGTGTAAGGAGAACGGTGAATGGTGGCCGTTCATAACCCAGGATCATGAGAAACCGCAGAGTAAATTTTAGGAACGTAGACGTAGGACAGCGGAGAAAACTTCACCCAGGGACTTCAGTGAACTCTCCTTACAATGCTGAGGCCTGACACGCCTAGTGCCTGGGGGCAACCCGGCTCCTGCCCTAGGTGGTTTTGTGGAGCGTGCCTCCCTCAGGTGGTGCCTTTTCTCTCCCATCAATATTGCTCCGTGAAATTCTGCTGTTGATGAAAACTATTTGCCATGGCTTTGTTGTTTCACCTCCTTGGCTCATCTTTGAAGTACAAATGCTTTTGGACACTGGTGCTGAGTCCTTGAGCTTTCCTTTGTCTTGGCTCAATCAATGCAGATCCCTGTGCTGAATAAGCCATGGACTAGCACAGGTGGGTGCTTGTCCTTATATGGGGCACAAGCAGGAATTTCGTTTGTCAAGACCCACCTGGCTTGATCAAGGTTCTTTATTCCTGTGAAAACGATTTTTATCCAAATTCTAGAGGAGCACCAGTGTGCCTCTGGGAGCTACACCCGGGCCTGCTGAACAGAGGCTCCGGAGTTTTCATTTTCTGACTAAAATTCAACACGGAATTTCATGGATCTAAGGAAACCGTGAATTGTGGACCTACCAGATTCTCACATCTTCATTGTCTAATGGAAGCTTAAGTTTCCCAGTCTGATCCGGCTGCCACTTCATTTCTGGCAATGACCATTCAATTGTGGACGTTCAGCCTTCTTCACAATTCTCTTATAACGGCATGTTCCCGCGCCACATTAAGACCGCTCGGTGGAGGTTTATGTGACTCAGGACAACTCTTTATTTCAGGTGACTAGAACAAAGGGAATTCACAGAGGTTGATGATCACTTATTAAAGTCCCGTTTCTCTATGATGCCCACTGATGACACTTCTACATCTGAGGGCAAAGAACTCGTGCAGCATGATATTCTCAGTTCGGCCACGCCGCCTGCAGTTTCTTCCTTGCAGAAAAATCTTTCCCAGTGTACTTCTTTAAAATGCTGCAAAATAGTGGGACAGAAGATTTCGGTTTAGGGTCAACTTTAAACGGAAATAGGTACAGGCATGTGGGCATGTTTAGAGACAGTGTTAGATTTCAGGTTAGAGTGACGGCTGCGTGAGGATTTGGGTTATGGTAAGGTTGTGGATCAAATGTAGGGTGAGTGTGAGGTTGAAGGTAAGAGTAGGGTTAAGTGCTTAAGGATAAATGAACCTATTGTCTCATTTAAGCTTATGGTAAACTTGACTGTTTAGGTATGGGTTGGGGTTAATATTTGTGTGAGGGTTAGAAAGTGTGCGAGGTTAAGAGTTGGGGTCAGGTTTGCGGCTTGTGTGTTACATCCGTTTTGGTTGTGGATAAGTTTATCTCTCTGTGTAGTTTAAGGGATTGGATTACATTAACGGTGATATGGAGGCTTGGATTGAAGTTGATGGATAGAGTTAAGTTAGGTTCAGGCGAAGGGTGAAGGTTTGGAATAAGGGTAGTTGTAGGGGGAGCTGCATGTTCACATCAGATTTGGGGTTAGGATTAGGCTTAGCCTTAGCATAGACATACGGTTAAGGTTAGGGCTTGGTTTAGGGTGAGCCTTAGCTTAGGGTTCAGTTTAAGGTTAGGAGTCTACAGAATTACACCTAGGCTTAGGGTTACACCTCTTTTTAGGTTTAGACCTAGGGCTAGCTTTTGACCTAGGTTAGGGTTAGGATTAGGGTTGGTTTTAGGATAGGATTTAGGTTTGAGGTTTCATTTTAGTGTAGGGTTATTGGAAGTACATCTGCTCTCCCTGGTTTTCCTTCACGATCACAATATTTCTGAGATTCATGATTTAAGGAAAATCTTGCTCCTTGCCGGTTTCAAGGCAAAAAGGCGCCACATGCAGTTGGTTTTTCCGTCAAACTTATGCTCGCTCATTGAGAACCTTGGGTCTTTGGGAATGCCGTGAGTCCAGCAAGATTTTTCAGTTCAAGTGTGCCCCAAGCAGTGGGTTCTACCTCTGAGCAATACAGCCCGTGGAATTCCTGAGAATCTGGAACCTGCCATGAAGTTCAGGCTGCGTTTTATTCACACGGAAGAAGCTCCTCCGAGGTTCCCATGTCTCTGTACACTGATGCTTCCAGCAACGTCATGTCTCACAGGTCAATAGTGCTTCTCTGAGTTTCACTGGTCTAGGGTGAAGGGTGAAGCGCCTGGGTTCCCGTGCTTCACTACTGTATGGCCCCAAGATGATGTTTGTAGGCACAGCGGCAAATCCATCTGTGGCAATTCTCTCATATTGTCATTGCGATGGGAAGATTCCTTATTCGCCAGGAAATGTTTTGCCGTGGAAGACGGGTCACCACAGAGCTGTCTCTTTTGTGTTGAGACAAAGTTTGCTGAATTTACCTGCCAGCAGTTGCGTGTCCTCCCTTTCTTTTAAGGTCGATGGAGACGCACGAGTGTAAGGAGAACGGTGAATGGTGGCCGTTCATAACCCAGGATCATGAGAAACCGCAGAGTAAATTTTAGGAACGTAGACGTAGGACAGCGGAGAAAACTTCACCCAGGGACTTCAGTGAACTCTCCTTACAATGCTGAGGCCTGAACGCCTAGTGCCTGGGGGCAACCCGGCTCCTGCCCTAGGTGGTTTTGTGGAGCGTGCCTCCCTCAGGTGGTGCCTTTTCTCTCCCATCAATATTGCTCCGTGAAATTCTGCTGTTGATGAAAACTATTTGCCATGGCTTTGTTGTTTCACCTCCTTGGCTCATCTTTGAAGTACAAATGCTTTTGGACACTGGTGCTGAGTCCTTGAGCTTTCCTTTGTCTTGGCTCAATCAATGCAGATTCCTGTGCTGAATAAGCCATGGACTAGCACAGGTGGGTGCTTGTCCTTATATGGGGCACATGCAGGAATTTCGTTTGTCAAGACCCACCTGGCTTGATGAAGGTTCTTTATTCCTGTGAAAACGATTTTTATCCAAATTCTAGAGGAGCACCAGTGTGCCTCTGGGAGCTACACCCGGGCCTGCTGAACAGAGGCTCCGGAGTTTTCATTTTCTGACTAAAATTCAACACGGAATTTCATGGATCTAAGGAAACCGTGAATTGTGGACCTACCAGATTCTCACATCTTCATTGTCTAATGGAAGCTTAAGTTTCCCAGTCTGATCCGGCTGCCACTTCATTTCTGGCAATGACCATTCAATTGTGGACGTTCAGCCTTCTTCACAATTCTCTTATAACGGCATGTTCCCGCGCCACATTAAGACCGCTCGGGGGATGTTTATGTGACTCAGGACAACTCTTTATTTCAGGTGACTAGAACAAAGGGAATTCACAGAGGTTGATGATCACTTATTAAAGTCCCATTTCTCTATGATGCCCACTGATGACACTTCTACATCTGAGGGCAAAGAACTCGTGCAGCATGATATTCTCAGTTCGGCCACGCCGCCTGCAGTTTCTTCCTTGCAGAAAAATCTTTCCCAGTGTACTTCTTTAAAATGCTGCAAAATAGTGGGACAGAAGATTTCAGTTTAGGGTCAACTTTAAACGGAAATAGGTACAGGCATGTGGGCATGTTTAGAGACAGTGTTAGAGTTCAGGTTAGAGTGACGGCTGCGTGAGGATTTGGGTTATGGTAAGGTTGTGGATCAAATGTAGGGTGAGTGTGAGGTTGAAGGTAAGAGTAGGGTTTAGTGCTTAAGGATAAATGAACCTATTGTCTCATTTAGGCTTATGGTAAACTTGACTGTTTAGGTATGGGTTGGGGTTAATATTTGTGTGAGGGTTAGAAAGTGTGCGAGATTAAGAGTTGGGGTCAGGCTTGCGGCTTGTGTGTTACATCCGTTTTGGTTGTGGATAAGTTTATCTCTCTGTCTAGTTTAAGGGATTGGATTACATTAACGGTGATATGGAGGCTTGGATTGAAGTTGATGGATAGAGTTAAGTTAGGTTCAGGCGAAGGGTGAAGGTTAGGAGTAAGGTTAGTTGTAGGGGGAGCTGCATGTTCACATCAGATTTGGGGTTAGGATTAGGCTTAGCCTTAGCATAGACATATGGTTAAGGTTAGGGCTTGGTTTAGGGTGAGCCTTAGGTTAGGGTTCAGTTTAAGTTTAGGAGTCTACAGAATTACACCTAGGCTTAGGGTTACACCTCTTTTTAGGTTTAGACCTAGGGCTAGCTTTTGACCTAGGTTAGGGTTAGGATTAGGGTTGGTTTTAGGATAGGATTTAGGTTTGAGGTTTCATTTTAGTGTAGGGTTATTGGAAGTACATCTGCTCTCCCTGGTTTTCCTTCACGATCACAATATTTCTGAGATTCATGATTTAAGGAAAATCTTGCTCCTTGCCGGTTTCAAGGCAAAAAGGCGCCACATGCATTTGGTTTTTCCGTCAAACTTATGCTCGCTCATTGAGAACCTTGGGTCTTTGGGAATACCGTGAGTCCAGCAAGATTTTTCAGTTCAAGTGTGCCCCAAGCAGTGGGTTCTACCTCTGAGCAATACAGCCCGTGGAATTCCTGAGAATCTGGAACCTGCCATGAAGTTCAGCCTGCGTTTTATTCACACGGAAGAAGCTCCTTCGAGGTTCCCATGCCTCTGTACACTGATGCTTCCAGCAACGTCATGTCTCACAGGTCAATAGTGCTTCTCTGAGTTTCACTGGTCTAGGGTAAAGGGTGAAGCGCCTGGGTTCCCGTGCTTCACTACTGTATGGCCTCAAGATGATGTTTGTAGGCACAGCGGCAAATCCATCGGTGGCAATTCTCTCATATTGTCATTGCGATGGGAAGATTCCTTATTCGCCAGGAAATGTTTTGCCGTGCAAGACGGGTCACCACAGAGCTGTCTCTTTTGTGTTGAGACAAAGTTTGCTGAATTTACCTGCCAGCCCTTGCGTGTCCTCCCTTTCTTTTAAGGTCGATGGAGACGCGCGAGTGTAAGGAGAACGGTGAATGGTGGCCGTTCATAACCCAGGATCATGAGAAACCGCAGAGTAAATTTTAGGAACGTAGACGTAGGACAGCGGAGAAAACTTCACTCAAGGACGTCAGTGAACTCTCCTTACAATGCTGAGGCCTGACACGCCTAGTGCCTGGGGGCAACCCGGCTCCTGCCCTAGGTGGTTTTGTGGAGCATGCCTCCCTCAGGTGGTGCCTTTTCTCTTGCAGCAATATTGCTCCGTGTAATTCTGCTGTTGATGAAAACTATTTGCCATGGCTTTGTTGTTTCACCTCCTTGGCTCATCTTTGAAGTACAAATGCTTTTCGACAGTGGTGCTGAGTCCTTGAGCTTTCTTTTGTCTTGGCTCAATCAATGCAGATTCCTGTGCTGAATAAGCCATGGACTAGCACAGGTGGGTGCTTGTCCTTATATGGGGCACACGCAGAAATTTCCTTTGTCAAGACCCACCTGGCTTGATCAAGGTTCTTTATTCCCATGAAAACGATTTTTATCCAAATTCTAGAGGAGCACCTGTGTGCCTCTGGGAGCTACACCCGGGCCTGCTGAACAGAGGCTCCGGAGTTTTCATTTCTGACTAAAATTCAACACGGAATTTCTTGGATCTCAGGACACCGTGAATTGTGCACCTACCACATTCTCACATCTTCATTGTCTAATGGAAGCTTAAGTTTCCCAGTCTGATCCGGCTGCCACTTCATTTCTGGCAATGACCATTCAATTGTGGACGTTCAGCCTTCTTCAGAATGCTCTTATAACGGCATGTTCCCGCGCCACATTAAGACCACTCGGTGGAGGTTTATGTGACTCAGGATAACTCTTTATTTCAGGTGACTAGAACAAAGGGTATTCACAGAGGTTGATGATCACTTATTAAAGTCCCATTTCTCTATGATGCCCACTGATGACACATCTACATCTGAAGGCAAAGAACTCGTGCAGCATGATATTCTCAGTTCAGCCACGCCGCCTGCAGTTTCTTCCTTGCAGAAAAATCTTTCCCAGTGTACTTCTTTAAAATGCTGCAAAATAGTGGGACAGAAGATTTCGGTTTAGGGTCAACTTTAAACGGAAATAGGTACAGGCATGTGGGCATGTTTAGTGACAGTGTTAGAGTTCAGGTTAGAGTGATGGCTGCGTGAGGATTTGGGTTATGGTAAGGTTGTGGATCAAATGTAGGGTGAGTGTGAGGTTGAAGGTAAGAGTAGGGTTTAGTGCTTAAGGATAAATGAACCTATTGTCTCATTTAGGCTTATGGTAAACTTGACTGTTTAGGTATGGTTTGGTGTTAATATTTGTGTGAGGGTTAGAAAGTGTGCGAGATTAAGAGTTGGGGTCAGGCTTGCGGCTTGTGTGTTACATCCGTTTTGGTTGTGGATAAGTTTATCTGTCTGTCTAGTTTAAGGGATTGGATTACATTAACGGTGATATGGAGGCTTGGATTGAAGTTGATGGATAGAGTTAAGTTAGGTTCAGGCGAAGGGTGAAGGTTAGGAGTAAGGTTAGTTGTAGGGGGAGCTGCATGTTCACATCAGATTTGGGGTTAGGATTAGGCTTAGCCTTAGCATAGACATATGGTTAAGGTTAGGGCTTGGTTTAGGGTGAGCCTTAGGTTAGGGTTCAGTTTAAGTTTAGGAGTCTACAGAATTACACCTAGGCTTAGGGTTACACCTCTTTTTAGGTTTAGACCTAGGGCTAGCTTTTGACCTAGGTTAGGGTTAGGATTAGGGTTGGTTTTAGGATAGGATTTAGGTTTGAGGTTTCATTTTAGTGTAGGGTTATTGGAAGTACATCTGCTCTCCCTGGTTTTCCTTCACGATCACAATATTTCTGAGATTCATGGTTTAAGGAAAATCTTGCTCCTTGCCGGTTTCAAGGCAAAAAGGCGCCACCTGCAGTTGGTTTTTCCGTCAAACTTAGGCTCGCTCTTTGAGAAACTTGGGTCTTTGGGAATGCCGTGAGTCCAGCAAGATTTTTCAGTTCAAGTGTGCCCCAAGCAGTGGGTTCTACCTCTGAGCAATACAGCCCGTGGAATTCCTGAGAATCTGGAACCTGCCATGAAGTTCAGCCTGCGTTTTATTCACACGGAAGAAGCTCCTTCGAGGTTCCCATGCCTCTGTACACTGATGCTTCCAGCAACGTCATGTCTCACAGGTCAATAGTGCTTCTCTGAGTTTCACTGGTCTAGGGTAAAGGGTGAAGCGCCTGGGTTCCCGTGCTTCACTACTGTATGGCCTCAAGATGATGTTTGTAGGCACAGCGGCAAATCCATCGGTGGCAATTCTCTCATATTGTCATTGCGATGGGAAGATTCCTTATTCGCCAGGAAATGTTTTGCCGTGCAAGACGGGTCACCACAGAGCTGTCTCTTTTGTGTTGAGACAAAGTTTGCTGAATTTACCTGCCAGCCCTTGCGTGTCCTCCCTTTCTTTTAAGGTCGATGGAGACGCACGAGTGTAAGGAGAACGGTGAATGGTGGCCGTTCATAACCCAGGATCATGAGAAACCGCAGAGTAAATTTTAGGAACGTAGACGTAGTACAGCGGAGAAAACTTCACTCAAGGACGTCAGTGAACTCTCCTTACAATGCTGAGGCCTGACACGCCTAGTGCCTGGGGGCAACCCGGCTCCTGCCCTAGGTGGTTTTGTGGAGCATGCCTCCCTCAGGTGGTGCCTTTTCTCTCCCATCAATATTGCTCCGTGTAATTCTGCTGTTGATGAAAACTATTTGCCATGGCTTTGTTGTTTCACCTCCTTGGCTCATCTTTGAAGTACAAATGCTTTTCGACAGTGGTGCTGAGTCCTTGAGCTTTCTTTTGTCTTGGCTCAATCAATGCAGATTCCTGTGCTGAATAAGCCATGGACTAGCACAGGTGGGTGCTTGTCCTTATATGGGGCACACGCAGAAATTTCCTTTGTCAAGACCCACCTGGCTTGATCAAGGTTCTTTATTCCCATGAAAACGATTTTTATCCAAATTCTAGAGGAGCACCTGTGTGCCTCTGGGAGCTACACCCGGGCCTGCTGAACAGAGGCTCCGGAGTTTTCATTTCTGACTAAAATTCAACACGGAATTTCATGGATCTAAGGACACCGTGAATTGTGCACCTACCACATTCTCACATCTTCATTGTCTAATGGAAGCTTAAGTTTCCCAGTCTGATCCGGCTGCCACTTCATTTCTGGCAATGACCATTCAATTGTGGACGTTCAGCCTTCTTCAGAATGCTCTTATAACGGCATGTTCCCGCGCCACATTAAGACCACTCGGTGGAGGTTTATGTGACTCAGGATAACTCTTTATTTCAGGTGACTAGAACAAAGGGTATTCACAGAGGTTGATGATCACTTATTAAAGTCCCATTTCTCTATGATGCCCACTGATGACACATCTACATCTGAAGGCAAAGAACTCGTGCAGCGTGATATTCTCAGTTCAGCCACGCCGCCTGCAGTTTCTTCCTTGCAGAAAAATCTTTCCCAGTGTACTTCTTTAAAATGCTGCAAAATAGTGGGACAGAAGATTTCGGTTTAGGGTCAACTTTAAACGGAAATAGGTACAGGCATGTGGGCATGTTTAGAGACAGTGTTAGAGTTCAGGTTAGAGTGATGGCTGCGTGAGGATTTGGGTTATGGTAAGGTTGTGGATCAAATGTAGGGTGAGTGTGAGGTTGAAGGTAAGAGTAGGGTTTAGTGCTTAAGGATAAATGAACCTATTGTCTCATTTAGGCTTATGGTAAACTTGACTGTTTAGGTATGGTTTGGTGTTAATATTTGTGTGAGGGTTAGAAAGTGTGCGAGATTAAGAGTTGGGGTCAGGCTTGCGGCTTGTGTGTTACATCCGTTTTGGTTGTGGATAAGTTTATCTGTCTGTCTAGTTTAAGGGATTGGATTACATTAACGGTGATATGGAGGCTTGGATTGAAGTTGATGGATAGAGTTAAGTTAGGTTAAGGCGAAGGGTGAAGGTTAGGAGTAAGGTTAGTTGTAGGGGGAGCTGCATGTTCACATCAGATTTGGGGTTAGGATTAGGCTTAGCCTTAGCATAGACATATGGTTAAGGTTAGGGCTTGGTTTAGGGTGAGCCTTAGGTTAGGGTTCAGTTTAAGTTTAGGAGTCTACAGAATTACACCTAGGCTTAGGGTTACACCTCTTTTTAGGTTTAGACCTAGGGCTAGCTTTTGACCTAGGTTAGGGTTAGGATTAGGGTTGTTTTAGGATAGGATTTAGGTTTGAGGTTTCATTTTAGTGTAGGGTTATTGGAAGTACATCTGCTCTCCCTGGTTTTCCTTCACGATCACAATATTTCTGAGATTCATGGTTTAAGGAAAATCTTGCTCCTTGCCGGTTTCAAGGCAAAAAGGCGCCACCTGCAGTTGGTTTTTCCGTCAAACTTAGGCTCGCTCTTTGAGAAACTTGGGTCTTTGGGAATGCCGTGAGTCCAGCAAGATTTTTCAGTTCAAGTGTGCCCCAAGCAGTGGGTTCTACCTCTGAGCAATACAGCCCGTGGAATTCCTGAGAATCTGGAACCTGCCATGAAGTTCAGGCTGCGTTTTATTCACACGGAAGAAGCTCCTTCGAGGTTCCCATGCCTCTGTACACTGATGCTTCCAGCAACGTCATGTCTCACAGGTCAATAGTGCTTCTCTGAGTTTCACTGGTCTAGGGTAAAGGGTGAAGCGCCTGGGTTCCCGTGCTTCACTACTGTATGGCCTCAAGATGATGTTTGTAGGCACAGCGGCAAATCCATCGGTGGCAATTCTCTCATATTGTCATTGCGATGGGAAGATTCCTTATTCGCCAGGAAATGTTTTGCCGTGCAAGACGGGTCACCACAGAGCTGTCTCTTTTGTGTTGAGACAAAGTTTGCTGAATTTACCTGCCAGCCCATGCGTGTCCTCCCTTTCTTTTAAGGTCGATGGAGACGCACGAGTGTAAGGAGAACGGTGAATGGTGGCCGTTCATAACCCAGGATCATGAGAAACCGCAGAGTAAATTTTAGGAACGTAGACGTAGTACAGAGGAGAAAACTTCACTCAAGGACGTCAGTGAACTCTCCTTACAATGCTGAGGCCTGACACGCCTAGTGCCTGGGGGCAACCCGGCTCCTGCCCTAGGTGGTTTTGTGGAGCATGCCTCCCTCAGGTGGTGCCTTTTCTCTCACAGCAATATTGCTCCCTGTAATTCTGCTGTTGATGAAAACTATTTGCCATGGCTTTGTTGTTTCACCTCCTTGGCTCATCTTTGAAGTACAAATGCTTTTCGACAGTGGTGCTGAGTCCTTGAGCTTTCTTTTGTCTTGGCTCAATCAATGCAGATTCCTGTGCTGAATAAGCCATGGACTAGCACAGGTGGGTGCTTGTCCTTATATGGGGCACATGCAGAAATTTCCTTTGTCAAGACCCACCTGGCTTGATCAAGGTTCTTTATTCCCATGAAAACGATTTTTATCCAAATTCTAGAGGAGCACCTGTGTGCCTCTGGGAGCTACACCCGGGCCTGCTGAACAGAGGCTCCGGAGTTTTCATTTCTGACTAAAATTCAACACGGAATTTCATGGATCTAAGGACACCGTGAATTGTGCACCTACCAGATTCTCACATCTTCATTGTCTAATGGAAGCTTAAGTTTCCCAGTCTGATCCGGCTGCCACTTCATTTCTGGCAATGACCATTCAATTGTGGACGTTCAGCCTTCTTCAGAATGCTCTTATAACGGCATGTTCCCGCGCCACATTAAGACCACTCAGTGGAGGTTTATGTGACTCAGGATAACTCTTTATTTCAGGTGACTAGAACAAAGGGTATTCACAGAGGTTGATGATCACTTATTAAAGTCCCATTTCTCTATGATGCCCACTGATGACACATTTACATCTGAAGGCAAAGAATTCGTGCAGCATGATATTCTCAGTTCAGCCACGCCGCCTGCAGTTTCTTCCTTGCAGAAAAATCTTTCCCAGTGTACTTCTTTAAAATGCTGCAAAATAGTGGGACAGAAGATTTCGGTTTAGGGTCAACTTTAAACGGAAATAGGTACAGGCATGTGGGCATGTTTAGAGACAGTGTTAGAGTTCAGGTTAGAGTGATGGCTGCGTGAGGATTTGGGTTATGGTAAGGTTGTGGATCAAATGTAGGGTGAGTGTGAGGTTGAAGGTAAGAGTAGGGTTTAGTGCTTAAGGATAAATGAACCTATTGTCTCATTTAGGCTTATGGTAAACTTCACTGTTTAGGTATGGGTTGGTGTTAATATTTGTGTGAGGGTTAGAAAGTGTGCGAGATTAAGAGTTGGGGTCAGGCTTGCGGCTTGTGTGTTACATCCGTTTTGGTTGTGGATAAGTTTATCTGTCTGTCTAGTTTAAGGGATTGGATTACATTAACGGTGATATGGAGGCTTGGATTGAAGTTGATGGATAGAGTTAAGTTAGGTTAAGGCGAAGGGTGAAGGTTAGGAGTAAGGTTAGTTGTAGGGGGAGCTGCATGTTCACATCAGATTTGGGGTTAGGATTAGGCTTAGCCTTAGCATAGACATATGGTTAAGGTTAGGGCTTGGTTTAGGGTGAGCCTTAGGTTAGGGTTCAGTTTAAGTTTAGGAGTCTACAGAATTACACCTAGGCTTAGGGTTACACCTCTTTTTAGGTTTAGACCTAGGGCTAGTTTTGACCTAGGTTAGGGTTAGGATTAGGGTTGGTTTTAGGATAGGATTTAGGTTTGAGGTTTCATTTTAGTGTAGGGTTATTGGAAGTACATCTGCTCTCCCTGGTTTTCCTTCACGATCACAATATTTCTGAGATTCATGGTTTAAGGAAAATCTTGCTCCTTGCCGGTTTCAAGGCAAAAAGGTGCCACCTGTAGTTGGTTTTTCCGTCAAACTTATGCTCGCTCTTTGAGAACCTTGGGTCTTTGGGAATGCCGTGAGTCCAGCAAGATTTTTCAGTTCAAGTGTGCCCCAAGCAGTGGGTTCTACCTCTGAGCAATACAGCCCGTGGAATTCCTGAGAATCTGGAACCTGCCATGAAGTTCAGGCTGCGTTTTATTCACACGGAAGAAGCTCCTTCGAGGTTCCCATGCCTCTGTACACTGATGCTTCCAGCAACGTCATGTCTCACAGGTCAATAGTGCTTCTCTGAGTTTCACTGGTCTAGGGTAAAGGGTGAAGCGCCTGGGTTCCCGTGCTTCACTACTGTATGGCCTCAAGATGATGTTTGTAGGCACAGCGGCAAATCCATCGGTGGCAATTCTCTCATATTGTCATTGCGATGGGAAGATTCCTTATTCGCCAGGAAATGTTTTGCCGTGGAAGACGGGTCACGACAGAGCTGTCTCTTTTGTGTTGAGACAAAGTTTGCTGAATTTACCTGCCAGCAGTTGCGTGTCCTCCCTTTCTTTTAAGGTCGATGGAGACGCACGAGTGTAAGGAGAACGGTGAATGGTGGCCGTTCATAACCCAGGATCATGAGAAACCGCAGAGTAAATTTTAGGAACGTAGACGTAGGACAGTGGAGAAAACTTCACTCAGGGACTTCAGTGAACTCTCCTTACAATGCTGAGGCCTGACACGCCTAGTGCCTGGGGGCAACCCGGCTCCTGCCCTAGGTGGTTTTGTGGAGCATGCCTCCCTCAGGTGGTGCCTTTTCTCTCCCAGCAATATTGCTCCGTGAAATTCTGCTGTTGATGAAAACTATTTGCCATGGCTTTGTTGTTTCCCCTCCTTGGCTCATCTTTGAAGTACAAATGCTTTTCGACAGGGGTGCTGAGTCCTTGAGCATTCTTTTGTCTTGGCTCAATCAATGCAGATTCCTGTGCTGAATAAGCCATGGACTAGCACAGGTGGGTGCTTGTCCTTATATGGGGCACACGCAGGAATTTCGTTTGTCAAGACCCACCTGGCTTGATCAAGGTTCTTTATTCCCGTGAAAACGATTTTTATCCAAATTCTAGAGGAGCACCAGTGTGCCTCTGGGAGCTAAACCCGGGCCTGCTGAACAGAGGCTCCGCAGTTTTCATTTCTGACTAAAATTCAACACGGAATTTCATGGATCTAAGGACACCGTGAATTGTGCACCTACCAGATTCTCACATCTTCATTGTCTAATGGAAGCTTAAGTTTCCCAGTCTGATCCGGCTGCCACTTCATTTCTGGCAATGACCATTCAATTGTGGACGTTCAGCCTTCTTCAGAATGCTCTTATAACGGCATGTTCCCGCGCCACATTAAGACCACTCGGTGGAGGTTTATGTGACTCAGGATAACTCTTTATTTCAGGTGACTAGAACAAAGGGTATTCACAGAGGTTGATGATCACTTATTAAAGTCCCATTTCTCTATGATGCCCACTGATGACACATCTACATCTGAAGGCAAAGAACTCGTGCAGCATGATATTCTCAGTTCAGCCACGCCGCCTGCAGTTTCTTCCTTGCAGAAAAATCTTTCCCAGTGTACTTCTTTAAAATGCTGCAAAATAGTGGGACAGAAGATTTCGGTTTAGGGTCAACTTTAAACGGAAATAGGTACAGGCATGTGGGCATGTTTAGAGACAGTGTTAGAGTTCAGGTTAGAGTGATGGCTGCGTGAGGATTTGGGTTATGGTAAGGTTGTGGATCAAATGTAGGGTGAGTGTGAGGTTGAAGGTAAGAGTAGGGTTTAGTGCTTAAGGATAAATGAACCTATTGTCTCATTTAGGCTTATGGTAAACTTGACTGTTTAGGTATGGGTTGGTGTTAATATTTGTGTGAGGGTTAGAAAATGTGCGAGATTAAGAGTTGGGGTCAGGCTTGCGGCTTGTGTGTTACATCCGTTTTGGTTGTGGATAAGTTTATCTGTCTGTCTAGTTTAAGGGATTGGATTACATTAACGGTGATATGGAGGCTTGGATTGAAGTTGATGGATAGAGTTAAGTTAGGTTAAGGCGAAGGGTGAAGGTTAGGAGTAAGGTTAGTTGTAGGGGGAGCTGCATGTTCACATCAGATTTGGGGTTAGGATTAGGCTTAGCCTTAGCATAGACATATGGTTAAGGTTAGGGCTTGGTTTAGGGTGAGCCTTAGGTTAGGGTTCAGTTTAAGTTTAGGAGTCTACAGAATTACACCTAGGCTTAGGGTTACACCTCTTTTTAGGTTTAGACCTAGGGCTAGCTTTTGACCTAGGTTAGGGTTAGGATTAGGGTTGGTTTCAGGATAGGATTTAGGTTTGAGGTTTCATTTTAGTGTAGGGTTATTGGAAGTACATCTGCTCTCCCTGGTTTTCCTTCACGATCACAATATTTCTGAGATTCATGGTTTAAGGAAAATCTTGCTCCTTGCCGGTTTCAAGGCAAAAAGGCGCCACCTGTAGTTGGTTTTTCCGTCAAACTTATGCTCGCTCTTTGAGAAACTTGGGTCTTTGGGAATGCCGTGAGTCCAGCAAGATTTTTCAGTTCAAGTGTGCCCCAAGCAGTGGGTTCTACCTCTGAGCAATACAGCCCGTGGAATTCCTGAGAATCTGGAACCTGCCATGAAGTTCAGGCTGCGTTTTATTCACACGGAAGAAGCTCCTTCGAGGTTCCCATGCCTCTGTACACTGATGCTTCCAGCAACGTCATGTCTCACAGGTCAATAGTGCTTCTCTGAGTTTCACTGGTCTAGGGTAAAGGGTGAAGCGCCTGGGTTCCCGTGCTTCACTACTGTATGGCCTCAAGATGATGTTTGTAGGCACAGCGGCAAATCCATCGGTGGCAATTCTCTCATATTGTCATTGCGATGGGAAGATTCCTTATTCGCCAGGAAATGTTTTGCCGTGGAAGACGGGTCACCACATAGCTGTATCTTTTGTGTTGAGACAAAGTTTGCTGAATTTACCTGCCAGCAGTTGCGTGTCCTCCCTTTCTTTTAAGGTCGATGGAGACGCACGAGTGTAAGGAGAACGGTGAATGGTGGCCGTTCATAACCCAGGATCATGAGAAACCGCAGAGTAAATTTTATGAACGTAGACATAGGACAGCGGAGAAAACTTCACCCAGGGACTTCAGTGAACTCTCCTTACAATGCTGAGGCCTGACACGCCTAGTTCCTGGGGGCAACCCGGCTCCTGCCCTAGGTGGTTTTGTGGAGCATGCCTCCCTCAGGTGGTGCCTTTTCTCTCCCAGCAATATTGCTCCGTGAAATTCTGCTGTTGATGAAAAGTATTTGCCATGGCTTTGTTGTTTCACCTCCTTGGCTCATCTTTGAAGTACAAATGCTTTTCGACACGGGTGCTGAGTCCTTGAGCTTTCCTTTGTCTTGGCTCAATCAATGCAGATTCCTGTGCTGAATAAGCCATGGACTAGCACAGGTGTATGTTTGTCCTTATATGGGGCACACGCAGGAATTTCTTTTGTCAAGACCCACCTGGCTTGATCAAGGTTCTTTATTCCTTTGAAAACGATTTTTATCCAAATTCTAGAGGAGCACCAGTGTGCCTCTGGGAGCTACACCCGGGCCTGCTGAACAGAGGCTCCGGAGTTTTCATTTTCTGACTAAAATTCAACACGGAATTTCATGGATCTAAGGAAACCGTGAATTGTGGACCTACCAGATTCTCACATCTTCATTGTCTAATGGAAGCTTAAGTTTCCCAGTCTGATCCGGCTGCCACTTCATTTCTGGCAATGACCATTCAATTGTGGACGTTCAGCCTTCTTCAGAATTCTCCTATAGAGGCATGTTCCCGCGCGACATTAAGACCACTCGGTGGAGGTTTATGTGACTCAGGACAACTCTTTATTTCAGGTGACTAGAACAAAGGGAATTCACAGAGGTTGATGATCACTTATTAAAGTCCCGTTTCTCTATGATGCCCACTGATGACACTTCTACATCTGAGGCCAAAGAACTCGTGCAGCATGATATTCTCAGTTCAGCCACGCCGCCTGCAGTTTCTTCCTTGAAGAAAAATCTTTCCCAGTGTACTTCTTTAAAATGCTGCAAAATAGTGGGACAGAAGATTTCGGTTTAGGGTCAACTTTAAACGGAAATATGTACAGGCATGTGGGCATGTTTAGAGACAGTGTTAGAGTTCAGGTTAGAGTGACGGCTGCGTGAGGATTTGGGTTATGGTAAGGTTGTGGATCAAATGTAGGGTGAGTGTGAGGTTGAAGGTAAGAGTAGGGTTTAGTGCTTAAGGATAAATGAACCTATTGTCTCATTTAGGCTTATGGTAAACTTGACTGTTTAGGTATGGGTTGGGGTTAATATTTGTGTGAGGGTTAGAAAGTGTGCGAGGTTAAGAGTAGGGGTCAGGCTTGCGGCTTGTGTGTTACATCCCTTTTGGTTGTGGGTAAGTTTATCTCTCTGTCTAGTTTAAGGGATTGGATTACATCATCGGTACTATGGAGGCTTGGATTGAAGTTGATGGATAGAGTTAAGTTAGGTTCAGGCGAAGGGTGAAGGTTAGGAGTAAGGTTAGTTGTAGGGGGAGCTGCATGTTCACATCAGATTTGGGGTTAGGATTGGGCTTAACCTTAGGGTAGATATACGGTTAGGGTTAGGGTTTGGTTTAGGGTGAGCCTTAGGTTAGTTTAAGGTTAGGAGTCTACAGAATTACACCTAGGCTTAGGGTTACACCTCTTTTTAGGTTTAGACCTAGGGATAGCTTTTGACCTAGGTTAGGGTTAGCATTAGGGTTGGTTTTAGGATAGGATTTAGGTTTGAGGTTTCATTTTAGTGTAGGGTTATTGGAAGTACATCTGCTCTCCCTGGTTTTCCTTCACGATCACAATATTTCTGAGATTCATGGTTTAAGGAAAATCTTGCTCCTTGCCGGTTTCAAGGCAAAAAGGCGCCACCTGCAGTTGGTTTTTCCGTCAAACTTAGGCTCGCACTTTGAGAACCTTGGGTCTTTGGGAATGCCGTGAGTCCAGCAAGATTTTTCAGTTCAAGTGTGCCCCAAGCAGTGGGTTCTACCTCTGAGCAATACAGCCCGTGGAATTCCTGAGAATCTGGAACCTGCCATGAAGTACAGCCTGCGTTTTATTCACACGGAAGAAGCTCCTCCGAGGTTCCCATGTCTCTGTACACTGATGCTTCCAGCAACGTCATGTCTCACAGGTCAATAGTGCTTCTCTGAGTTTCACTGGTCTAGGGTGAAGGGTGAAGCGCCTGGGTTCCCGTGCTTCACTACTGTATGGCCCCAAGATGATGTTTGTAGGCACAGCGGCAAATCCATCTGTGGCAATTCTCTCATATTGTCATTGCGATGGGAAGATTCCTTATTCGCCAGGAAATGTTTTGCCGTGGAAGACGGGTCACGACAGAGCTGTCTCTTTTGTGTTGAGACAAAGTTTGCTGAATTTACCTGCCAGCAGTTGCGTGTCCTCCCTTTCTTTTAAGGTCGATGGAGACGCACGAGTGTAAGGAGAACGGTGAATGGTGGCCGTTCATAACCCAGGATCATGAGAAACCGCAGAGTAAATTTTAGGAACGTAGACATAGGACAGCAGAGAAAACTTCACTCAGGGACTTCAGTGAACTCTCCTTACAATGCTGAGGCCTGACACGCCTAGTGCCTGGGGGCAACCCGGCTCCTGCCCTAGGTGGTTTTGTGGAGCGTGCCTCCCTCAGGTGGTGCCTTTTCTCTCCCTGCAATATTGCTCCGTGAAATTCTGCTGTTGATGAAAACTATTTGCCATGGCTTTGTTGTTTCACCTCCTTGGCTCATCTTTGAAGTACAAATGCTTTTCTACCCGGGTGCTGAGTCCTTGAGCTTTCCTTTGTCTTGGCTCAATCAATGCAGATTCCTGTGCTGAATAAGCCATGGACTAGCACAGGTGGGTGCTTGTCCTTATATGGGGCACATGCAGGAATTTCGTTTGTCAAGACCCACCTGGCTTGATCAAGGTTCTTTATTCCTTTGAAAACGATTTTTATCCAAATTCTAGAGGAGCACCAGTGTGCCTCTGGGAGCTACACCCGGGCCTGCTGAACAGAGGCTCCGGAGTTTTCATTTTCTGACTAAAATTCAACACGGAATTTCATGGATCTAAGGAAACCGTGAATTGTGGACCTACCAGATTCTCACATCTTCATTGTCTAATGGAAGCTTAAGTTTCCCAGTCTGATCCGGCTGCCACTTCATTTCTGGCAATGATCATTCAATTGTGGACGTTCAGCCTTCTTCAGAATTCTCTTATAACGGCATGTTCCCGCGCCACATTAAGACCACTCGGTGGAGGTTTATGTGACTCAGGACAACTCTTTATTTCAGGTGACTAGAACAAAGGGAATTCACAGAGGTTGATGATCACTTATTAAAGTCCCATTTCTCTATGATGCCCACTGATGACACTTCTACATCTGAGGGCAAAGAACTCGTGCAGCATGATATTCTCAGTTCAGCCACGCCGCCTGCAGTTTCTTCCTTGCAGAAAAATCTTTCCCAGTGTACTTCTTTAAAATGCTGCAAAATAGTGGGACAGAAGATTTCGGTTTAGGGTCAACTTTAAACGGAAATAGGTACAGGCATGTGGGCATGTTTAGAGACAGTGTTAGAGTTCAGGTTAGAGTGACGGCTGCGTGAGGATTTGGATTATGGTAAGGTTGTGGATCAAATGTAGGGTGAGTGTGAGGTTGAAGGTAAGAGTAGGGTTTAATGCTTAAGGATAAATGAACCTATTGTCTCATTTAGGCTTATGGTAAACTTGAGTGTTTCTGTATGGGTTGGGGTTAATATTTGTGTGAGGGTTAGAAAGTGTGCGAGGTTAAGAGTTGGGGTCAGGCTTGCGGCTTGTGTGTTACATCCGTTTTGGTTGTGGATAAGTTTATCTCTCTGTCTAGTTTAAGGGATTGGATTACATTAACGGTGATATGGAGGCTTGGATTGAAGTTGATGGATTGAGTTAAGTTAGGTTCAGGTGAAGGGTGAAGGTTAGGAGTAAGGTTAGTTGTAGGGGGAGCTGCATGTTCACATCAGATTTGGGGTTAGGATTAGGCTTAGCCTTAGCATAGACATACGGTTAAGGTTAGGGCTTGGTTTAGGGTGAGCCTTAGGTTAGGGTTCAGTTTAAGGTTAGGAGTCTACAGAATTACACCTAGGCTTAGGGTTACACCTCTTTTTAGTTATAGACCTAGGGCTAGCTTTTGACCTAGGTTAGGGTTAGGATTAGGGTTGGTTTTAGGATAGGATTTAGGTTTGAGGTTTCATTTTAGTGTAGGGTTATTGGAAGTACATCTGCTCTCCCTGGTTTTCCTTCACGATCACAATATTTCTGAGATTCATGGTTTAAGGAAAATCTTGCTCCTTGCCGCTTTCAAGGCAAAAAGGCGCCACCTGCAGTTGGTTTTTCCGTCAAACTTATGCTCGCTCTTTGAGAACCTTGGGTCTTTGGGAATGCCGTGAGTCCAGCAAGATTTTTCAGTTCAAGTGTGCCCCAAGCAGTGGGTTCTACCTCTGAGCAATACAGCCCGTGGAATTCCTGAGAATCTGGAACCTGCCATGAAGTTCAGGCTGCGTTTTATTCACACGGAAGAAGCTCCTTCGAGGTTCCCATGCCTCTGTACACTGATGCTTCCAGTAACGTCATGTCTCACAGGTCAATAGTGCTTCTCTGAGTTTCACTGGTCTAGGGTAAAGGGTGAAGCGCCTGGGTTCCCGTGCTTCACTACTGTATGGCCTCAAGATGATGTTTGTAGGCACAGCAGCAAATCCATCTGTGGCAATTCTCTCATATTGTCATTGCGATGGGAAGATTCCTTATTGGCCAGGAAATGTTTTGCCGTGGAAGACGGGTCACCACAGAGCTGTCTCTTTTGTGTTGAGACAAAGTTTGCTGAATTTACCCGCCAGCAGTTGCGTGTCCTCCCTTTCTTTTAAGGTCGATGGAGACGCACGAGTGTAAGGAGAACGGTGAATGGTGGCCGTTCATAACCCAGGATCATGAGAAACCGCAGAGTAAATTTTAGGAACTTAGACGTAGGACAGCAGAGAAAACTTCACTCAGGGACTTCAGTGAACTCTCCTTACAATGCTGAGGCCTGACACGCCTAGTGCCTGGGGGCAACCCGGCTCCTGCGCTAGGTGGTTTTGTGGAGCGTGCCTCCCTCAGGTGGTGCCTTTTCTCTCCCTGCAATATTGCTCCGTGAAATTCTGCTGTTGATGAAAACTATTTGCCATGGCTTTGTTGTTTCACCTCCTTGGCTCATCTTTGAAGTACAAATGCTTTTCTACACGGGTGCTGAGTCCTTGAGCTTTCCTTTGTCTTGGCTCAATCAATGCAGATTCCTGTGCTGAATAAGCCATGGACTAGCACAGGTGGGTGCTTGTCCTTATATGGGGCACACGCAGGAATTTCGTTTGTCAAGACCCACCTGGCTTGATCAAGGTTCTTTATTCCCCTGAAAACTATTTTTATCCAAATTCTAGAGGAGCACCAGTGTGCCTCTGGGAGCTACACCCGACCCTGCTGAACAGAGGCTCCGGAGTTTTCATTTTCTGACTAAAATTCAACACGGAATTTCATGGATCTAAGGAAACCGTGAATTGTGGACCTACCAGATTCTCACATCTTCATTGTCTAATGGAAGCTTAAGTTTCCCAGTCTGATCCGGCTGCCACTTCATTTCTGGCAATGATCATTCAATTGTGGACGTTCAGCCTTCTTCAGAATTCTCTTATAACGGCATGTTCCCGCGCCACATTAAGACCACTCGGTGGAGGTTTATGTGACTCAGGACAACTCTTTATTTCAGGTGACTAGAACAAAGGGAATTCACAGAGGTTGATGATCACTTATTAAAGTCCCATTTCTCTATGATGCCCACTGATGACACTTCTACATCTGAGGGCAAAGAACTCGTGCAGCATGATATTCTCAGTTCAGCCACGCCGCCTGCAGTTTCTTCCTTGCAGAAAAATCTTTGCCAGTGTACTTCTTTAAAATGCTGCAAAATAGTGGGACAGAAGATTTCGGTTTAGGGTCAACTTTAAACGGAAATAGGTACAGGTATGTGGGCATGTTTAGAGACAGTGTTAGAGTTCAGGTTAGAGTGACGGCTGCGTGAGGATTTGGGTTATGGTAAGGTTGTGGATCAAATGTAGGGTGAGTGTGAGGTTGAAGGTAAGAGTAGGGTTTAATGCTTAAGGATAAATGAACCTATTGTCTCATTTAGGCTTATGGTAAACTTGAGTGTTTCTGTATGGGTTGGGGTTAATATTTGTGTGAGGGTTAGAAAGTGTGCGAGGTTAAGAGTTGGGGTCAGGCTTGCGGCTTGTGTGTTACATCCGTTTTGGTTGTGGATAAGTTTATCTCTCTGTCTAGTTTAAGGGATTGGATTACATTAACGGTGATATGGAGGCTTGGATTGAAGTTGATGGATAGAGTTAAGTTAGGTTCAGGTGAAGGGTGAAGGTTAGGAGTAAGGTTAGTTGTAGGGGGAGCTGCATGTTCACATCAGATTTGGGGTTAGGATTAGGCTTAGCCTTAGCATAGACATACGGTTAAGGTTAGGGCTTGGTTTAGGGTGAGCCTTAGGTTAGGGTTCAGTTTAAGGTTAGGAGTCTACAGAATTACACCTAGGCTTAGGGTTACACCTCTTTTTAGGTTTAGACCTAGGGCTAACTTTTGACCTAGGTTAGGGTTAGGATTAGGGTTGGTTTTAGGATAGGATTTAGGTTTGAGGTTTCATTTTAGTGTAGGGTTATTGGAAGTACATCTGCTCTCCCTGGTTTTCCTTCACGATCACAATATTTCTGAGATTCATGGTTTAAGGAAAATCTTGCTCCTTGCCGGTTTCAAGGCAAAAAGGCGCCACCTGCAGTTGGTTTTTCCGTCAAACTTATGCTCGCTCTTTGAGAACCTTGGGTCTTTGGGAATGCCGTGAGTCCAGCAAGATTTTTCAGTTCAAGTGTGCCCCAAGCAGTGGGTTCTACCTCTGAGCAATACAGCCCGTGGAATTCCTGAGAATCTGGAACCTGCCATGAAGTTCAGCCTGCGTTTTATTCACACGGAAGAAGCTCCTTCGAGGTTCCCATGCCTCTGTACACTGATGCTTCCAGCAACGTCATGTCTCACAGGTCAATAGTGCTTCTCTGAGTTTCACTGGTCTAGGGTAAAGGGTGAAGCGCCTGGGTTCCCGTGCTTCACTACTGTATGGCCTCAAGATGATGTTTGTAGGCACAGCGGCAAATCCATCGGTGGCAATTCTCTCATATTGTCATTGCGATGGGAAGATTCCTTATTGGCCAGGAAATGTTTTGCCGTGGAAGACGGGTCACCACAGAGCTGTCTCTTTTGTGTTGAGACAAAGTTTGCTGAATTTACCTGCCAGCAGTTGCGTGTCCTCCCTTTCTTTTAAGGTCGATGGAGACGCACGAGTGTAAGGAGAACGGTGAATGGTGGCCGTTCATAACCCAGGATCATGAGAAACCGCAGAGTAAATTTTAGGAACGTAGACGTAGGACAGCGGAGAAAACTTCACTCAGGGACTTCAGTGAACTCTCCTTACAATGCTGAGGCCTGACACGCCTAGTGCCTGGGGGCAACCCGGCTCCTGCCCTAGGTGGTTTTGTGGAGCATGCCTCCCTCAGGTGGTGCCTTTTCTCTCCCAGCAATATTGCTCCGTGAAATTCTGCTGTTGATGAAAACTATTTGCCATGGCTTTGTTGTTTCCCCTCCTTGGCTCATCTTTGAAGTACAAATGCTTTTCGACAGGGGTGCTGAGTCCTTGAGCATTCTTTTGTCTTGGCTCAATCAATGCAGATTCCTGTGCTGAATAAGCCATGGACTAGCACAGGTGGGTGCTTGTCCTTATATGGGGCACACGCAGGAATTTCGTTTGTCAAGACCCACCTGGCTTGATCAAGGTTCTTTATTCCCATGAAAACGATTTTTATCCAAATTCTAGAGGAGCACCAGTGTGCCTCTGGGAGCTAAACCCGGGCCTGCTGAACAGAGGCTCCGCAGTTTTCATTTCTGACTAAAATTCAACACGGAATTTCATGGATCTAAGGAAACCTTGAATTGTGGACCTACCAGATTCTCACATCTTCATTGTCTATTGGAAGCTTAAGTTTCCCAGTCTGATCCGGCTGCCACTTCATTTCTGGCAATGACCATTCAATTGTGGACGTTCAGCCTTCTTCAGAATTCTCTTATAATGGCATGTTCCCGCGCCACATTAAGACCACTCGGTGGAGGTTTATGTGACTCAGGACAACTCTTTATTTCAGGTGACTAGAACAAAGGGAATTCACAGAGGTTGATGATCACTTATTAAAGTCCCATTTCTCTATGATGCCCACTGATGACACTTCTACATCTGAAGGCAAAGAACTCGTGCAGCATGATATTCTCAGTTCAGCCACGCCGCCTGCAGTTTCTTCCTTGCAGAAAAATCTTTCCCAGTGTACTTCTTTAAAATGCTGCAAAATAGTGGGACAGAAGATTTCGGTTTAGGGTCAACTTTAAACGGAAATAGGTACAGGCATGTGGGCATGTTTAGAGACAGTGTTAGAGTTCAGGTTAGAGTGATGGCTGCGTGAGGATTTGGGTTATGGTAAGGTTGTGGATCAAATGTAGGGTGAGTGTGAGGTTGAAGGTAAGAGTAGGGTTTAGTGCTTAAGGATAAATGAACCTATTGTCTCATTTAGGCTTATGGTAAACTTCACTGTTTAGGTATGGGTTGGTGTTAATATTTGTGTGAGGGTTAGAAAGTGTGCGAGATTAAGAGTTGGGGTCAGGCTTGCGGCTTGTGTGTTACATCCGTTTTGGTTGTGGATAAGTTTATCTGTCTGTCTAGTTTAAGGGATTGGATTACATTAACGGTGATATGGAGGCTTGGATTGAAGTTGATGGATAGAGTTAAGTTAGGTTAAGGCGAAGGGTGAAGGTTAGGAGTAAGGTTAGTTGTAGGGGGAGCTGCATGTTCACATCAGATTTGGGGTTAGGATTAGGCTTAGCCTTAGCATAGACATATGGTTAAGGTTAGGGCTTGGTTTAGGGTGAGCCTTAGGTTAGGGTTCAGTTTAAGTTTAGGAGTCTACAGAATTACACCTAGGCTTAGGGTTACACCTCTTTTTAGGTTTAGACCTAGGGCTAGCTTTTGACCTAGGTTAGGGTTAGGATTAGGGTTGGTTTTAGGATAGGATTTAGGTTTGAGGTTTCATTTTAGTGTAGGGTTATTGGAAGTACATCTGCTCTCCCTGGTTTTCCTTCACGATCACAATATTTCTGAGATTCATGGTTTAAGGAAAATCTTGCTCCTTGCCGGTTTCAAGGCAAAAAGGCGCCACCTGTAGTTGGTTTTTCCGTCAAACTTATGCTCGCTCTTTGAGAACCTTGGGTCTTTGGGAATGCCGTGAGTCCAGCAAGATTTTTCAGTTCAAGTGTGCCCCAAGCAGTGGGTTCTACCTCTGAGCAATACAGCCCGTGGAATTCCTGAGAATCTGGAACCTGCCATGAAGTTCAGGCTGCGTTTTATTCACACGGAAGAAGCTCCTTCGAGGTTCCCATGCCTCTGTACACTGATGCTTCCAGCAACGTCATGTCTCACAGGTCAATAGTGCTTCTCTGAGTTTCACTGGTCTAGGGTAAAGGGTGAAGCGCCTCGGTTCCCGTGCTTCACTACTGTATGGCCTCAAGATGATGTTTGTAGGCACAGCGGCAAATCCATCGGTGACAATTCTCTCATATTGTCATTGCGATGGGAAGCTTCCTTATTCGCCAGGAAATGTTTTGCCGTGGAAGACGGGTCACGACAGAGCTGTCTCTTTTGTGTTGAGACAAAGTTTGCTGAATTTACCTGCCAGCAGTTGCGTGTCCTCCCTTTCTTTTAAGGTCGATGGAGACGCACGAGTGTAAGGAGAACGGTGAATGGTGGCCGTTCATAACCCAGGATCATGAGAAACCGCAGAGTAAATTTTAGGAACGTAGACGTAGGACAGCGGAGAAAACTTCACTCAGGGACTTCAGTGAACTCTCCTTACAATGCTGAGGCCTGACACGCCTAGTGCCTGGGGGCAACCCGGCTCCTGCCCTAGGTGGTTTTGTGGAGCATGCCTCCCTCAGGTGGTGCCTTTTCTCTCCCAGCAATATTGCTCCGTGAAATTCTGCTGTTGATGAAAACTATTTGCCATGGCTTTGTTGTTTCCCCTCCTTGGCTCATCTTTGAAGTACAAATGCTTTTCGACAGGGGTGCTGAGTCCTTGAGCATTCTTTTGTCTTGGCTCAATCAATGCAGATTCCTGTGCTGAATAAGCCATGGACTAGCACAGGTGGGTGCTTGTCCTTATATGGGGCACACGCAGGAATTTCGTTTGTCAAGACCCACCTGGCTTGATCAAGGTTCTTTATTCCCATGAAAACGATTTTTATCCAAATTCTAGAGGAGCACCAGTGTGCCTCTGGGAGCTAAACCCGGGCCTGCTGAACAGAGGCTCCGCAGTTTTCATTTCTGACTAAAATTCAACACGGAATTTCATGGATCTAAGGAAACCTTGAATTGTGGACCTACCAGATTCTCACATCTTCATTGTCTAATGGAAGCTTAAGTTTCCCAGTCTGATCCGGCTGCCACTTCATTTCTGGCAATGACCATTCAATTGTGGACGTTCAGCCTTCTTCAGAATTCTCTTATAACGGCATGTTCCCGCGCCACATTAAGACCACTCGGTGGAGGTTTATGTGACTCAGGACAACTCTTTATTTCAGGTGACTAGAACAAAGGGAATTCACAGAGGTTGATGATCACTTATTAAAGTCCCATTTCTCTATGATGCCCACTGATGACACTTCTACATCTGAAGGCAAAGAACTCGTGCAGCATGATATTCTCAGTTCAGCCACGCCGCCTGCAGTTTCTTCCTTGCAGAAAAATCTTTCCCAGTGTACTTCTTTAAAATGCTGCAAAATAGTGGGACAGAAGATTTCGGTTTAGGGTCAACTTTAAACGGAAATAGGTATAGGCATGTAGGCATGTTTAGAGACAGTGTTAGATTTCAGGTTAGAGTGATGGCTGCGTGAGGATTTGGGTTATGGTAAGGTTGTGGATGAAATGTAGGGTGAGTGTGAGGTTGAAGGTAAGAGTAGGGTTTAGTGCTTAAGGATAAATGAACCTATTGTCTCATTTAGGCTTATGGTAAACTTGACTGTTTAGGTATGGGTTGGGGTTAATATTTGTGTGAGGGTGAGAAAGTGTGCGAGATTAAGAGTTGGGGTCAGGCTTGCGGCTTGTGTGTTACATCCGTTTTGGTTGTGGATAAGTTTATCTGTCTGTCTAGTTTAAGGGATTGGATTACATTAACGGTGATATGGAGGCTTGGATTGAAGTTGATGGATAGAGTTAAGTTAGGTTAAGGCGAAGGGTGAAGGTTAGGAGTAAGGTTAGTTGTAGGGGGAGCTGCATGTTCACATCAGATTTGGGGTTAGGATTAGGCTTAGCCTTAGCATAGACATATGGTTAAGGTTAGGGCTTGGTTTAGGGTGAGCCTTAGGTTAGGGTTCAGTTTAAGTTTAGGAGTCTACAGAATTACACCTAGGCTTAGGGTTACACCTCTTTTTAGGTTTAGACCTAGGGCTAGCTTTTGACCTAGGTTAGGGTTAGGATTAGGGTTGGTTTTAGGATAGGATTTAGGTTTGAGGTTTCATTTTAGTGTAGGGTTATTGGAAGTACATCTGCTCTCCCTGGTTTTCCTTCACGATCACAATATTTCTGAGATTCATGGTTTAAGGAAAATCTTGCTCCTTGCCGGTTTCAAGGCAAAAAGGCGCCACCTGTAGTTGGTTTTTCCGTCAAACTTATGCTCGCTCTTTGAGAACCTTGGGTCTTTGGGAATGCCGTGAGTCCAGCAAGATTTTTCAGTTCAAGTGTGCCCCAAGCAGTGGGTTCTACCTCTGAGCAATACAGCCCGTGGAATTCCTGAGAATCTGGAACCTGCCATGAAGTTCAGGCTGCGTTTTATTCACACGGAAGAAGCTCCTTCGAGGTTCCCATGCCTCTGTACACTGATGCTTCCAGCAACGTCATGTCTCACAGGTCAATAGTGCTTCTCTGAGTTTCACTGGTCTAGGGTAAAGGGTGAAGCGCCTGGGTTCCCGTGCTTCACTACTGTATGGCCTCAAGATGATGTTTGTAGGCACAGCGGCAAATCCATCGGTGGCAATTCTCTCATATTGTCATTGCGATGGGAAGATTCCTTATTCGCCAGGAAATGTTTTGCCGTGGAAGACGGGTCACCACATAGCTGTCTCTTTTGTGTTGAGACAAAGTTTGCTGAATTTACCTGCCAGCAGTTGCGTGTCCTCCCTTTCTTTTAAGGTCGATGGAGACGCACGAGTGTAAGGAGAACGGTGAATGGTGGCCGTTCATAACCCAGGATCATGAGAAACCGCAGAGTAAATTTTAGGAACGTAGACATAGGACAGCGGAGAAAACTTCACCCAGGGACTTCAGTGAACTCTCCTTACAATGCTGAGGCCTGACACGCCTAGTGCCTGGGGGCAACCCGGCTCCTGCCCTAGGTGGTTTTGTGGAGCATGCCTCCCTCAGGTGGTGCCTTTTCTCTCCCAGCAATATTGCTCCGTGAAATTCTGCTGTTGATGAAAAGTATTTGCCATGGCTTTGTTGTTTCACCTCCTTGGCTCATCTTTGAAGTACAAATGCTTTTCTACCCGGGTGCTGAGTCCTTGAGCTTTCCTTTGTCTTGGCTCAATCAATGCAGATTCCTGTGCTGAATAAGCCATGGACTAGCACAGGTGGGTGCTTGTCCTTATATGGGGCACACGCAGGAATTTCGTTTGTCAAGACCCACCTGGCTTGATCAAGGTTCTTTATTCCCCTGAAAACTATTTTTATCCAAATTCTAGAGGAGCACCAGTGTGCCTCTGGGAGCTAAACCCGGGCCTGCTGAACAGAGGCTCCGGAGTTTTCATTTTCTGACTAAAATTCAACACGGAATTTCATGGATCTAAGGAAACCGTGAATTGTGGACCTACCAGGTTCTCACATCTTCATTGTCTAATGGAAGCTTAAGTTTCCCAGTCTGATCCGGCTGCCACTTCATTTCTGGCAATGATCATTCAATTGTGGACGTTCAGCCTTCTTCAGAATTCTCTTATAACGGCATGTTCCCGCGCGACATTAAGACCACTCGGTGGAGGTTTATGTGACTCAGGACAACTCTTTATTTCAGGTGACTAGAACAAACGGAATTCACAGAGGTTGATGATCACTTATTAAAGTCCCGTTTCTCTATGATGCCCACTGATGACACTTCTACATCTGAGGCCAAAGAACTCGTGCAGCATGATATTCTCAGTTCAGCCACGCCGCCTGCAGTTTCTTCCTTGCAGAAAAATCTTTCCCAGTGTACTTCTTTAAAATGCTGCAAAATAGTGGGACAGAAGATTTCGGTTTAGGGTCAACTTTAAACGGAAATATGTACAGGCATGTGGGCATGTTTAGAGACAGTGTTAGAGTTCAGGTTAGAGTGACGGCTGCGTGAGGATTTGGGTTATGGTAAGGTTGTGGATCAAATGTAGGGTGAGTGTGAGGTTGAAGGTAAGAGTAGGGTTTAGTGCTTAAGGATAAATGAACCTATTGTCTCATTTAGGCTTATGGTAAACTTGACTGTTTAGGTATGGGTTGGGGTTAATATTTGTGTGAGGGTGAGAAAGTGTGCGAGGTTAAGAGTAGGGGTCAGGCTTGCGGCTTGTGTGTTACATCCCTTTTGGTTGTGGGTAAGTTTATCTCTCTGTCTAGTTTAAGGGATTGGATTACATCATCGGTAATATGGAGGCTTGGATTGAAGTTGATGGATAGAGTTAAGTTAGGTTCAGGCGAAGGGTGAAGGTTAGGAGTAAGGTTAGTTGTAGGGGGAGCTGCATGTTCACATCAGATTTGGGGTTAGGATTGGGCTTAACCTTAGGGTAGATATACGGTTAGGGTTAGGGTTTGGTTTAGGGTGAGCCTTAGGTTAGTTTAAGGTTAGGAGTCTACAGAATTACACCTAGGCTTAGGGTTACACCTCTTTTTAGGTTTAGACCTAGGGCTAGCTTTTGACCTAGGTTAGGGTTAGCATTAGGGTTGGTTTTAGGATAGGATTTAGGTTTGAGGTTTCATTTTAGTGTAGGGTTATTGGAAGTACATCTGCTCTCCCTGGTTTTCCTTCACGATCACAATATTTCTGAGATTCATGGTTTAAGGAAAATCTTGCTCCTTGCCGGTTTCAAGGCAAAAAGGCGCCACCTGCAGTTGGTTTTTCCGTCAAACTTATGCTCGCACTTTGAGAACCTTGGGTCTTTGGGAATGCCATGAGTCCAG
The DNA here is from genome assembly GCF_050624435.1 of Tenrec ecaudatus. NCBI lineage: Eukaryota > Metazoa > Chordata > Mammalia > Afrosoricida > Tenrecidae > Tenrec > Tenrec ecaudatus. Next base: position 174,378 of record NW_027457848.1, read on the forward strand.
CAAGATTTTTCAGTTCAAGTGTGCCCCAAGCAGTGGGTTCTACCTCTGAGCAATACAGCCCGTGGAATTCCTGAGAATCTGGAACCTGCCATGAAGTACAGCCTGCGTTTTATTCACACGGAAGAAGCTCCTCCGAGGTTCCCATGTCTCTGTACACTGATGCTTCCAGCAACGTCATGTCTCACAGGTCAATAGTGCTTCTCTGAGTTTCACTGGTCTAGGGTGAAGGGTGAAGCGCCTGGGTTCCCGTGCTTCACTACTGTATGGCCCCAAGATGATGTTTGTAGGCACAGCGGCAAATCCATCTGTGGCAATTCTCTCATATTGTCATTGCGATGGGAAGATTCCTTATTCGCCAGGAAATGTTTTGCCGTGGAAGACGGGTCACGACAGAGCTGTCTCTTTTGTGTTGAGACAAAGTTTGCTGAATTTACCTGCCAGCAGTTGCGTGTCCTCCCTTTCTTTTAAGGTCGATGGAGACGCACGAGTGTAAGGAGAACGGTGAATGGTGGCCGTTCATAACCCAGGATCATGAGAAACCGCAGAGTAAATTTTAGGAACGTAGACATAGGACAGAAGAGAAAACTTCACTCAGGGACTTCAGTGAACTCTCCTTACAATGCTGAGGCCTGACACGCCTAGTGCCTGGGGGCAACCCGGCTCCTGCCCTAGGTGGTTTTGTGGAGCATGCCTCCCTCAGGTGGTGCCTTTTCTCTCCCTGCAATATTGCTCCGTGAAATTCTGCTGTTGATGAAAGTATTTGCCATGGCTTTGTTGTTTCACCTCCTTGGCTCATCTTTGAAGTACAAATGCTTTTCTACCCGGGTGCTGAGTCCTTGAGCTTTCCTTTGTCTTTGCTCAATCAATGCAGATTCCTGTGCTGAATAAGCCATGGCCTAGCACAGGTGGGTGCTTGTCCTTATATGGGGCACACGCAGGAATTTCGTTTGTCAAGACCCACCTGGCTTGATCAAGGTTCTTTATTCCCATGAAAACGATTTTTATCCAAATTCTAGAGGAGCACCAGTGTGCCTCTGGGAGCTAAACCCGGGCCTGCTGAACAGAGGCTCCGCAGTTTTCATTTCTGACTAAAATTCAACACGGAATTTCATGGATCTAAGGAAACCTTGAATTGTGGACCTACCAGATTCTCACATCTTCATTGTCTATTGGAAGCTTAAGTTTCCCAGTCTGATCCGGCTGCCACTTCATTTCTGGCAATGACCATTCAATTGTGGACGTTCAGCCTTCTTCAGAATTCTCTTATAACGGCATGTTCCCGCGCCACATTAAGACCACTCGGTGGAGGTTTATGTGACTCAGGACAACTCTTTATTTCAGGTGACTAGAACAAAGGGAATTCACAGAGGTTGATGATCACTTATTAAAGTCCCATTTCTCTATGATGCCCACTGATGACACTTCTACATCTGAAGGCAAAGAACTCGTGCAGCATGATATTCTCAGTTCAGCCACGCCGCCTGCAGTTTCTTCCTTGCAGAAAAATCTTTCCCAGTGTACTTCTTTAAAATGCTGCAAAATAGTGGGACAGAAGATTTCGGTTTAGGGTCAACTTTAAACGGAAATAGGTATAGGCATGTAGGCATGTTTAGAGACAGTGTTAGATTTCAGGTTAGAGTGATGGCTGCGTGAGGATTTGGGTTATGGTAAGGTTGTGGATGAAATGTAGGGTGAGTGTGAGGTTGAAGGTAAGAGTAGGGTTTAGTGCTTAAGGATAAATGAACCTATTGTCTCATTTAGGCTTATGGTAAACTTGACTGTTTAGGTATGGGTTGGGGTTAATATTTGTGTGAGGGTGATAAAGTGTGCGAGATTAAGAGTTGGGGTCAGGCTTGCGGCTTGTGTGTTACATCCGTTTTGGTTGTGGATAAGTTTATCTCTCTGTGTAGTTTAAGGGATTGGATTACATTAACGGTGATATGGAGGCTTGGATTGAAGTTGATGGATAGAGTTAAGTTAGGTTCAGGCGAAGGGTGAAGGTTAGGAGTAAAGTTAGTTGTAGGGGGAGCTGCATGTTCACATCAGATTTGGCGTTAGGATTAGGCTTAGCCTTAGCATAGACATATGGTTAAGGTTAGGGCTTGGTTTAGGGTGAGCCTTAGCTTAGGGTTCAGTTTAAGGTTAGGAGTCTACAGAATTACACCTAGGCTTAGGGTTACACCTCTTTTTAGTTATAGACCTAGGGCAGGCTTTTGACCTAGGTTAGGGTTAGGATTAGGGTTGGTTTTAGGATAGGATTTAGGTTTGAGGTTTCATTTTAGTGTAGGGTTATTGGAAGTACATCTGCTCTCCCTGGTTTTCCTTCACGATTACAATATTTCTGAGATTCATGGTTTAAGGAAAATCTTGCTCCTTGCCGGTTTCAAGGCAAAAAGGCGCCACCTGCAGTTGGTTTTTCCGTCAAACTTAGGCTCGCTCTTTGAGAAACTTGGGTCTTTGGGAATGCCGTGAGTCCAGCAAGATTTTTCAGTTCAAGTGTGCCCCAAGCAGTGGGTTCTACCTCTGAGCAATACAGCCCGTGGAATTCCTGAGAATCTGGAACCTGCCATGAAGTTCAGCCTGCGTTTTATTCACACGGAAGAAGCTCCTCCGAGGTTCCCATGTCTCTGTACACTGATGCTTCCAGCAACGTCATGTCTCACAGGTCAATAGTGCTTCTCTGAGTTTCACTGGTCTAGGGTGAAGGGTGAAGCGCCTGGGTTCCCGTGCTTCACTACTGTATGGCCCCAAGATGATGTTTGTAGGCACAGCGGCAAATCCATCTGTGGCAATTCTCTCATATTGTCATTGCGATGGGAAGATTCCTTATTCGCCAGGAAATGTTTTGCCGTGGAAGATGGGTCACCACAGAGCTGTCTCTTTTGTGTTGAGACAAAGTTTGCTGAATTTACCTGCCAGCAGTTGCGTGTCCTCCCTTTCTTTTAAGGTCGATGGAGACGCACGAGTGTAAGGAGAACGGTGAATGGTGGCCGTTCATAACCCAGGATCATGAGAAACCGCAGAGTAAATTTTAGGAACGTAGACGTAGGACAGCGGAGAAAACTTCACCCAGGGACTTCAGTGAACTCTCCTTACAATGCTGAGGCCTGACACGCCTAGTGCCTGGGGGCAACCCGGCTCCTGCCCTAGGTGGTTTTGTGGAGCGTGCCTCCCTCAGGTGGTGCCTTTTCTCTCCCATCAATATTGCTCCGTGAAATTCTGCTGTTGATGAAAACTATTTGCCATGGCTTTGTTGTTTCACCTCCTTGGCTCATCTTTGAAGTACAAATGCTTTTGGACACTGGTGCTGAGTCCTTGAGCTTTCCTTTGTCTTGGCTCAATCAATGCAGATTCCTGTGCTGAATAAGCCATGGACTAGCACAGGTGGGTGCTTGTCCTTATATGGGGCACACGCAGGAATTTCGTTTGTCAAGACCCACCTGGCTTGATCAAGGTTCTTTATTCCCGTGAAAACGATTTTTATCCAAATTCTAGAGGAGCACCAGTGTGCCTCTGGGAGCTACACCCGGGCCTGCTGAACAGAGGCTCCGGAGTTTTCATTTTCTGACTAAAATTCAACACGGAATTTCATGGATCTAAGGAAACCGTGAATTGTGGCCCTACCAGATTCTCACATCTTCATTGTCTAATGGAAGCTTAAGTTTCCCAGTCTGATCCGGCTGCCACTTCATTTCTGGCAATGACCATTCAATTGTGGACGTTCAGCCTTCTTCAGAATTCTCCTATAACGGCATGTTCCCGCGCGACATTAAGACCACTCGGTGGAGGTTTATGTGACTCAGGACAACTCTTTATTTCAGGTGACTAGAACAAAGGGAATTCACAGAGGTTGATGATCACTTATTAAAGTCCCGTTTCTCTATGATGCCCACTGATGACACTTCTACATCTGAGGGCAAAGAACTCGTGCAGCATGATATTCTCAGTTCAGCCACGCCGCCTGCAGTTTCTTCCTTGCAGAAAAATCTTTCCCAGTGTACTTCTTTAAAATGCTGCAAAATAGTGGGACAGAAGATTTCGGTTTAGGGTCAACTTTAAACGGAAATATGTACAGGCATGTGGGCATGTTTAGAGACAGTGTTAGAGTTCAGGTTAGAGTGACGGCTGCGTGAGGATTTGGGTTATGGTAAGGTTGTGGATGAAATGTAGGGTGAGTGTGAGGTTGAAGGTAAGAGTAGGGTTTAGTGCTTAAGGATAAATGAACCTATTGTCTCATTTAGGCTTATGGTAAACTTGACTGTTTAGGTATGGGTTGGGGTTAATATTTGTGTGAGGGTTAGAAAGTGTGCGAGGTTAAGAGTTGGGGTCAGGCTTGCGGCTTGTGTGTTACATCCGTTTTGGTTGTGGGTAAGTTTATCTCTCTGTCTAGTTTAAGGGATTGGATTACATCATCGGTAATATGGAGGCTTGGATTGAAGTTGATGGATAGAGTTAAGTTAGGTTCAGGCGAAGGGTGAAGGTTAGGAGTAAGGTTAGTTGTAGGGGGAGCTGCATGTTCACATCAGATTTGGGGTTAGGATTGGGCTTAACCTTAGGGTAGATATACGGTTAGGGTTAGGGTTTGGTTTAGGGTGAGCCTTAGGTTAGTTTAAGGTTAGGAGTCTACAGAATTACACCTAGGCTTAGGGTTACACCTGTTTTTAGGTTTAGACCTAGGGCTAGCTTTTGACCTAGGTTAGGGTTAGCATTAGGGTTGGTTTTAGGATAGGATTTAGGTTTGAGGTTTCATTTTAGTGTAGGGTTATTGGAAGTACATCTGCTCTCCCTGGTTTTCCTTCACGATCACAATATTTCTGAGATTCATGGTTTAAGGAAAATCTTGCTCCTTGCCGGTTTCAAGGCAAAAAGGCGCCACCTGCATTTGGTTTTTCCGTCAAACTTAGGCTCGCACTTTGAGAACCTTGGGTCTTTGGGAATGCCGTGAGTCCAGCAAGATTTTTCAGTTAAAGTGTGCCCCAAGCAGTGGGTTCTACCTCTGAGCAATACAGCCCGTGGAATTCCTGAGAATCTGGAACCTGCCATGAAGTTCAGGCTGCGTTTTATTCACACGGAAGAAGCTCCTCCGAGGTTCCCATGTCTCTGTACACTGATGCTTCCAGCAACGTCATGTCTCACAGGTCAATAGTGCTTCTCTGAGTTTCACTGGTCTAGGGTGAAGGGTGAAGCGCCTGGGTTCCCGTGCTTCACTACTGTATGGCCCCAAGATGATGTTTGTAGGCACAGCGGCAAATCCATCTGTGGCAATTCTCTCATATTGTCATTGCGATGGGAAGATTCCTTATTCGCCAGGAAATGTTTTGCCGTGGAAGACGGGTCACCACAGAGCTGTCTCTTTTGTGTTGAGACAAAGTTTGCTGAATTTACCTGCCAGCAGTTGCGTGTACTCCCTTTCTTTTAAGGTCGATGGAGAAGCACGAGTGTAAGGAGAACGGTGAATGGTGGCCGTTCATAACCCAGGATCATGAGAAACCGCAGAGTAAATTTTAGGAACGTAGACGTAGGACAGCGGAGAAAACTTCACCCAGGGACTTCAGTGAATTCTCCTTACAATGCTGAGGCCTGACACGCCTAGTGCCTGGGGGCAACCCGGCTCCTGCCCTAGGTGGTTTTGTGGAGCGTGACTCCCTCAGGTGGTGCCTTTTCTCTCCCATCAATATTGCTCCGTGAAATTCTGCTGTTGATGAAAACTATTTGCCATGGCTTTGTTGTTTCACCTCCTTGGCTCATCTTTGAAGTACAAATGCTTTTGGACACTGGTGCTGAGTCCTTGAGCTTTCCTTTGTCTTGGCTCAATCAATGCAGATTCCTGTGCTGAATAAGCCATGGACTAGCACAGGTGGGTGCTTGTCCTTATATGGGGCACACGCAGGAATTTCGTTTGTCAAGACCCACCTGGCTTGATCAAGGTTCTTTATTCCTGTGAAAACGATTTTTATCCAAATTCTAGAGGAGCACCAGTGTGCCTCTGGGAGCTACACCCGGGCCTGCTGAACAGAGGCTCCGGAGTTTTCATTTTCTGACTAAAATTCAACACGGAATTTCATGGATCTAAGGAAACCGTGAATTGTGGACCTACCAGATTCTCACATCTTCATTGTCTAATGGAAGCTTAAGTTTCCCAGTCTGATCCGGCTGCCACTTCATTTCTGGCAATGACCATTCAATTGTGGACGTTCAGCCTTCTTCACAATTCTCTTATAACGGCATGTTCCCGCGCCACATTAAGACCGCTCGGTGGAGGTTTATGTGACTCAGGACAACTCTTTATTTCAGGTGACTAGAACAAAGGGAATTCACAGAGGTTGATGATCACTTATTAAAGTCCCGTTTCTCTATGATGCCCACTGATGACACTTCTACATCTGAGGGCAAAGAACTCGTGCAGCATGATATTCTCAGTTCGGCCACGCCGCCTGCAGTTTCTTCCTTGCAGAAAAATCTTTCCCAGTGTACTTCTTTAAAATGCTGCAAAATAGTGGGACAGAAGATTTCGGTTTAGGGTCAACTTTAAACGGAAATAGGTACAGGCATGTGGGCATGTTTAGAGACAGTGTTAGATTTCAGGTTAGAGTGACGGCTGCGTGAGGATTTGGGTTATGGTAAGGTTGTGGATCAAATGTAGGGTGAGTGTGAGGTTGAAGGTAAGAGTAGGGTTAAGTGCTTAAGGATAAATGAACCTATTGTCTCATTTAAGCTTATGGTAAACTTGACTGTTTAGGTATGGGTTGGGGTTAATATTTGTGTGAGGGTTAGAAAGTGTGCGAGGTTAAGAGTTGGGGTCAGGTTTGCGGCTTGTGTGTTACATCCGTTTTGGTTGTGGATAAGTTTATCTCTCTGTGTAGTTTAAGGGATTGGATTACATTAACGGTGATATGGAGGCTTGGATTGAAGTTGATGGATAGAGTTAAGTTAGGTTCAGGCGAAGGGTGAAGGTTTGGAATAAGGGTAGTTGTAGGGGGAGCTGCATGTTCACATCAGATTTGGGGTTAGGATTAGGCTTAGCCTTAGCATAGACATACGGTTAAGGTTAGGGCTTGGTTTAGGGTGAGCCTTAGCTTAGGGTTCAGTTTAAGGTTAGGAGTCTACAGAATTACACCTAGGCTTAGGGTTACACCTCTTTTTAGGTTTAGACCTAGGGCTAGCTTTTGACCTAGGTTAGGGTTAGGATTAGGGTTGGTTTTAGGATAGGATTTAGGTTTGAGGTTTCATTTTAGTGTAGGGTTATTGGAAGTACATCTGCTCTCCCTGGTTTTCCTTCACGATCACAATATTTCTGAGATTCATGATTTAAGGAAAATCTTGCTCCTTGCCGGTTTCAAGGCAAAAAGGCGCCACATGCAGTTGGTTTTTCCGTCAAACTTATGCTCGCTCTTTGAGAACCTTGGGTCTTTGGGAATGCCGTGAGTCCAGCAAGATTTTTCAGTTCAAGTGTGCCCCAAGCAGTGGGTTCTACCTCTGAGCAATACAGCCCGTGGAATTCCTGAGAATCTGGAACCTGCCATGAAGTTCAGGCTGCGTTTTATTCACACGGAAGAAGCTCCTTCGAGGTTCCCATGTCTCTGTACACTGATGCTTCCAGCAACGTCATGTCTCACAGGTCAATAGTGCTTCTCTGAGTTTCACTGGTCTAGGGTGAAGGGTGAAGCGCCTGGGTTCCCGTGCTTCACTACTGTATGGCCCCAAGATGATGTTTGTAGGCACAGCGGCAAATCCATCTGTGGCAATTCTCTCATATTGTCATTGCGATGGGAAGATTCCTTATTCGCCAGGAAATGTTTTGCCGTGGAAGACGGGTCACCACAGAGCTGTCTCTTTTGTGTTGAGACAAAGTTTGCTGAATTTACCTGCCAGCAGTTGCGTGTCCTCCCTTTCTTTTAAGGTCGATGGAGACGCACGAGTGTAAGGAGAACGGTGAATGGTGGCCGTTCATAACCCAGGATCATGAGAAACCGCAGAGTAAATTTTAGGAACGTAGACGTAGGACAGCGGAGAAAACTTCACCCAGGGACTTCAGTGAACTCTCCTTACAATGCTGAGGCCTGACACGCCTAGTGCCTGGGGGCAACCCGGCTCCTGCCCTAGGTGGTTTTGTGGAGCGTGCCTCCCTCAGGTGGTGCCTTTTCTCTCCCATCAATATTGCTCCGTGAAATTCTGCTGTTGATGAAAACTATTTGCCATGGCTTTGTTGTTTCACCTCCTTGGCTCATCTTTGAAGTACAAATGCTTTTGGACACTGGTGCTGAGTCCTTGAGCTTTCCTTTGTCTTGGCTCAATCAATGCAGATTCCTGTGCTGAATAAGCCATGGACTAGCACAGGTGGGTGCTTGTCCTTATATGGGGCACACGCAGGAATTTCGTTTGTCAAGACCCACCTGGCTTGATCAAGGTTCTTTATTCCTGTGAAAACGATTTTTATCCAAATTCTAGAGGAGCACCAGTGTGCCTCTGGGAGCTACACCCGGGCCTGCTGAACAGAGGCTCCGGAGTTTTCATTTTCTGACTAAAATTCAACACGGAATTTCATGGATCTAAGGAAACCGTGAATTGTGGACCTACCAGATTCTCACATCTTCATTGTCTAATGGAAGCTTAAGTTTCCCAGTCTGATCCGGCTGCCACTTCATTTCTGGCAATGACCATTCAATTGTGGACGTTCAGCCTTCTTCACAATTCTCTTATAACGGCATGTTCCCGCGCCACATTAAGACCGCTCGGTGGAGGTTTATGTGACTCAGGACAACTCTTTATTTCAGGTGACTAGAACAAAGGGAATTCACAGAGGTTGATGATCACTTATTAAAGTCCCGTTTCTCTATGATGCCCACTGATGACACTTCTACATCTGAGGGCAAAGAACTCGTGCAGCATGATATTCTCAGTTCGGCCACGCCGCCTGCAGTTTCTTCCTTGCAGAAAAATCTTTCCCAGTGTACTTCTTTAAAATGCTGCAAAATAGTGGGACAGAAGATTTCGGTTTAGGGTCAACTTTAAACGGAAATAGGTACAGGCATGTGGGCATGTTTAGAGACAGTGTTAGAGTTCAGGTTAGAGTGACGGCTGCGTGAGGATTTGGGTTATGGTAAGGTTGTGGATCAAATGTAGGGTGAGTGTGAGGTTGAAGGTAAGAGTAGGGTTAAGTGCTTAAGGATAAATGAACCTATTGTCTCATTTAAGCTTATCGTAAACTTGACTGTTTAGGTATGGGTTGGGGTTAATATTTGTGTGAGGGTTAGAAAGTGTGCGAGGTTAAGAGTTGGGGTCAGGCTTGCGGCTTGTGTGTTACATCCGTTTTGGTTGTGGATAAGTTTATCTCTCTGTGTAGTTTAAGGGATTGGATTACATTAACGGTGATATGGAGGCTTGGATTGAAGTTGATGGATAGAGTTAAGTTAGGTTCAGGCGAAGGGTGAAGGTTAGGAGTAAGGTTAGTTGTAGGGGGAGCTGCATGTTCACATCAGATTTGGGGTTAGGATTAGGCTTAGCCTTAGCATAGACATAAGGTTAAAGTTAGGGCTTGGTTTAGGGTGAGCCTTAGCTTAGAGTTCAGTTTAAGGTTAGGAGTCTACAGAATTACACCTAGGCTTAGGGTTACACCTCTTTTTAGGTTTAGACCTAGGGCTAGCTTTTGACCTAGGTTAGGGTTAGGATTAGGGTTGGTTTTAGGATAGGATTTAGGTTTGAGGTTTCATTTTAGTGTAGGGTTATTGGAAGTACATCTGCTCTCCCTGGTTTTCCTTCACGATCACAATATTTCTGAGATTCATGATTTAAGGAAAATCTTGCTCCTTGCCGGTTTCAAGGCAAAAAGGCGCCACATGCAGTTGGTTTTTCCGTCAAACTTATGCTCGCTCTTTGAGAACCTTGGGTCTTTGGGAATGCCGTGAGTCCAGCAAGATTTTTCAGTTCAAGTGTGCCCCAAGCAGTGGGTTCTACCTCTGAGCAATACAGCCCGTGGAATTCCTGAGAATCTGGAACCTGCCATGAAGTTCAGGCTGCGTTTTATTCACACGGAAGAAGCTCCTTCGAGGTTCCCATGCCTCTGTACACTGATGCTTCCAGCAACGTCATGTCTCACAGGTCAATAGTGCTTCTCTGAGTTTCACTGGTCTAGGGTAAAGGGTGAAGCGCCTGGGTTCCCGTGCTTCACTACTGTATGGCCTCAAGATGATGTTTGTAGGCACAGCGGCAAATCCATCGGTGGCAATTCTCTCATATTGTCATTGCGATGGGAAGATTCCTTATTCGCCAGGAAATGTTTTGCCGTGGAAGACGGATCACCACAGAGCTGTCTTTTTGTGTTGAGACAAAGTTTGCTGAATTTACCTGCCAGCAGTTGCGTGTCCTCCCTTTCTTTTAAGGTCGATGGAGACGCACGAGTGTAAGGAGAACGGTGAATGGTGGCCGTTCATAACCCAGGATCATGAGAAACCGCAGAGTAAATTTTAGGAACGTAGACGTAGAACAGCGGAGAAAACTTCACTCAGGGACTTCAGTGAACTCTCCTTACAATGCTGAGGCCTGACACGCCTAGTGCCTGGGGGCAACCCGTCTCCCGCCCTAGGTGGTTTTGTGGAGCATGCCTCCCTCAGGTGGTGCCTTTTCTCTCCCAGCAATATTGCTCCGTGAAATTCTGCTGTTGATGAAAAGTATTTGCCATGGCTTTGTTGTTTCACCTCCTTGGCTCATCTTTGAAGTACAAATGCTTTTCTACCCGGGTGCTGAGTCCTTGAGCTTTCCTTTGTCTTGGCTCAATCAATGCAGATTCCTGTGCTGAATAAGCCATGGCCTAGCACAGGTGGGTGCTTGTCCTTATATGGGGCACATGCAGGAATTTCTTTTGTCAAGACCCACCTGGCTTGATCAAGGTTCTTTATTCCTTTGAAAACGATTTTTATCCAAATTCTAGAGGAGCACCAGTGTGCCTCTGGGAGCTACACCCGGGCCTGCTGAACAGAGGCTCCGGAGTTTTCATTTTCTGACTAAAATTCAACACGGAATTTCATGGATCTAAGGAAACCGTGAATTGTGGACCTACCAGATTCTCACATCTTCATTGTCTAATGGAAGCTTAAGTTTCCCAGTCTGATCCGGCTGCCACTTCATTTCTGGCAATGATCATTCAATTGTGGACGTTCAGCCTTCTTCAGAATTCTCTTATAACGGCATGTTCCCGCGCCACATTAAGACCACTCGGTGGAGGTTTATGTGACTCAGGACAACTCTTTATTTCAGGTGACTAGAACAAAGGGAATTCACAGAGGTTGATGATCACTTATTAAAGTCCCATTTCTCTATGATGCCCACTGATGACACTTCTACATCTGAGGGCAAAGAACTCGTGCAGCATGATATTCTCAGTTCAGCCACGCCGCCTGCAGTTTCTTCCTTGCAGAAAAATCTTTCCCAGTGTACTTCTTTAAAATGCTGCAAAATAGTGGGACAGAAGATTTCGGTTTAGGGTCAACTTTAAACGGAAATAGGTACAGGCATGTGGGCATGTTTAGAGACAGTGTTAGAGTTCAGGTTAGAGTGACGGCTGCGTGAGGATTTGGATTATGGTAAGGTTGTGGATGAAATGTAGGGTGAGTGTGAGGTTGAAGGTAAGAGTAGGGTTTAATGCTTAAGGATAAATGAACCTATTGTCTCATTTAGGCTTATGGTAAACTTGAGTGTTTCTGTATGGGTTGGGGTTAATATTTGTGTGAGGGTTAGAAAGTGTGCGAGGTTAAGAGTTGGGGTCAGGCTTGCGGCTTGTGTGTTACATCCGTTTTGGTTGTGGATAAGTTTATCTCTCTGTCTAGTTTAAGGGATTGGATTACATTAACGGTGATATGGAGGCTTGGATTGAAGTTGATGGATTGAGTTAAGTTAGGTTCAGGTGAAGGGTGAAGGTTAGGAGTAAGGTTAGTTGTAGGGGGAGCTGCATGTTCACATCAGATTTGGGGTTAGGATTAGGCTTAGCCTTAGCATAGACATACGGTTAAGGTTAGGGCTTGGTTTAGGGTGAGCCTTAGGTTAGGGTTCAGTTTAAGGTTAGGAGTCTACAGAATTACACCTAGGCTTAGGGTTACACCTCTTTTAAGGTTTAGACCTAGGGCTAACTTTTGACCTAGGTTAGGGTTAGGATTAGTGTTGGTTTTAGGATAGGATTTAGGTTTGAGGTTTCATTTTAGTGTAGGGTTATTGGAAGTACATCTGCTCTCCCTGGTTTTCCTTCACGATCACAATATTTCTGAGATTCATGGTTTAAGGAAAATCTTGCTCCTTGCCGCTTTCAAGGCAAAAAGGCGCCACCTGCAGTTGGTTTTTCCCTCAAACTTATGCTCGCTCTTTGAGAACCTTGGGTCTTTGGGAATGCCGTGAGTCCAGCAAGATTTTTCAGTTCAAGTGTGCCCCAAGCAGTGGGTTCTACCTCTGAGCAATACAGCCCGTGGAATTCCTGAGAATCTGGAACCTGCCATGAAGTTCAGGCTGCGTTTTATTCACACGGAAGAAGCTCCTTCGAGGTTCCCATGCCTCTGTACACTGATGCTTCCAGCAACGTCATGTCTCACAGGTCAATAGTGCTTCTCTGAGTTTCACTGGTCTAGGGTAAAGGGTGAAGCGCCTGGGTTCCCGTGCTTCACTACTGTATGGCCTCAAGATGATGTTTGTAGGCACAGCGGCAAATCCATCTGTGGCAATTCTCTCATATTGTCATTGCGATGGGAAGATTCCTTATTGGCCAGGAAATGTTTTGCCGTGGAAGACGGGTCACCACAGAGCTGTCTCTTTTGTGTTGAGACAAAGTTTGCTGAATTTACCTGCCAGCAGTTGCGTGTCCTCCCTTTCTTTTAAGGTCGATGGAGACGCACGAGTGTAAGGAGAACGGTGAATGGTGGCCGTTCATAACCCAGGATCATGAGAAACCGCAGAGTAAATTTTAGGAACGTAGACGTAGGACAGCAGAGAAAACTTCACTCAGGGACTTCAGTGAACTCTCCTTACAATGCTGAGGCCTGACACGCCTAGTGCCTGGGGGCAACCCGTCTCCTGCCCTAGGTGGTTTTGTGGAGCATGCCTCCCTCAGGTGGTGCCTTTTCTCTCCCTGCAATATTGCTCCGTGAAATTCTGCTGTTGATGAAAACTATTTGCCATGGCTTTGTTGTTTCACCTCCTTGGCTCATCTTTGAAGTACAAATGCTTTTCTACACGGGTGCTGAGACCTTGAGCTTTCCTTTGTCTTGGCTCAATCAATGCAGATTCCTGTGCTGAATAAGCCATGGACTAGCACAGGTGGGTGCTTGTCCTTATATGGGGCACACGCAGGAATTTCGTTTGTCAAGACCCACCTGGCTTGATCAAGGTTCTTTATTCCCCTGAAAACTATTTTTATCCAAATTCTAGAGGAGCACCAGTGTGCCTCTGGGAGCTACACCCGACCCTGCTGAACAGAGGCTCCGGAGTTTTCATTTTCTGACTAAAATTCAACACGGAATTTCATGGATCTAAGGAAACCGAGAATTGTGGACCTACCAGATTCTCACATCTTCATTGTCTAATGGAAGCTTAAGTTTCCCAGTCTGATCCGGCTGCCACTTCATTTCTGGCAATGACCATTCAATTGTGGACGTTCAGCCTTCTTCAGAATTCTCTTATAACGGCATGTTCCCGCGCCACATTAAGACCACTCGGTGGAGGTTTATGTGACTCAGGACAACTCTTTATTTCAGGTGACTAGAACAAAGGGAATTCACAGAGGTTGATGATCACTTATTAAAGTCCCATTTCTCTATGATGCCCACTGATGACACTTCTACATCTGAAGGCAAAGAACTCGTGCAGCATGATATTCTCAGTTCAGCCACGCCGCCTGCAGTTTCTTCCTTGCAGAAAAATCTTTCCCAGTGTACTTCTTTAAAATGCTGCAAAATAGTGGGACAGAAGATTTCGGTTTAGGGTCAACTTTAAACGGAAATAGGTATAGGCATGTAGGCATGTTTAGAGACAGTGTTAGATTTCAGGTTAGAGTGATGGCTGCGTGAGGATTTGGGTTATGGTAAGGTTGTGGATGAAATGTAGGGTGAGTGTGAGGTTGAAGGTAAGAGTAGGGTTTAGTGCTTAAGGATAAATGAACCTATTGTCTCATTTAGGCTTATGGTAAACTTGACTGTTTAGGTATGGGTTGGGGTTAATATTTGTGTGAGGGTGAGAAAGTGTGCGAGATTAAGAGTTGGGGTCAGGCTTGCGGCTTGTGTGTTACATCCGTTTTGGTTGTGGATAAGTTTATCTCTCTGTCTAGTTTAAGGGATTGGATTACATTAACGGTGATATGGAGGCTTGGATTGAAGTTGATGGATAGAGTTAAGTTAGGTTCAGGCGAAGGGTGAAGGTTAGGAGTAAGGTTAGTTGTAGGGGGAGCTGCATGTTCACATCAGATTTGGGGTTAGGATTAGGCTTAGCCTTAGCATAGACATATGGTTAAGGTTAGGGCTTGGTTTAGGGTGAGCCTTAGGTTAGGGTTCAGTTTAAGTTTAGGAGTCTACAGAATTACACCTAGGCTTAGGGTTACACCTCTTTTTAGGTTTAGACCTAGGGCTAGCTTTTGACCTAGGTTAGGGTTAGGATTAGGGTTGGTTTCAGGATAGGATTTAGGTTTGAGGTTTCATTTTAGTGTAGGGTTATTGGAAGTACATCTGCTCTCCCTGGTTTTCCTTCACGATCACAATATTTCTGAGATTCATGATTTAAGGAAAATCTTGCTCCTTGCCGGTTTCAAGGCAAAAAGGCGCCACCTGTAGTTGGTTTTTCCGTCAAACTTATGCTCGCTCTTTGAGAAACTTGGGTCTTTGGGAATGCCGTGAGTCCAGCAAGATTTTTCAGTTCAAGTGTGCCCCAAGCAGTGGGTTCTACCTCTGAGCAATACAGCCCGTGGAATTCCTGAGAATCTGGAACCTGCCATGAAGTTCAGGCTGCGTTTTATTCACACGGAAGAAGCTCCTTCGAGGTTCCCATGCCTCTGTACACTGATGCTTCCAGCAACGTCATGTCTCACAGGTCAATAGTGCTTCTCTGAGTTTCACTGGTCTAGGGTAAAGGGTGAAGCGCCTGGGTTCCCGTGCTTCACTACTGTATGGCCTCAAGATGATGTTTGTAGGCACAGCGGCAAATCCATCGGTGGCAATTCTCTCATATTGTCATTGCGATGGGAAGATTCCTTATTCGCCAGGAAATGTTTTGCCGTGGAAGACGGGTCACCACATAGCTGTATCTTTTGTGTTGAGACAAAGTTTGCTGAATTTACCTGCCAGCAGTTGCGTGTCCTCCCTTTCTTTTAAGGTCGATGGAGACGCACGAGTGTAAGGAGAACGGTGAATGGTGGCCGTTCATAACCCAGGATCATGAGAAACCGCAGAGTAAATTTTATGAACGTAGACATAGGACAGCGGAGAAAACTTCACCCAGGGACTTCAGTGAACTCTCCTTACAATGCTGAGGCCTGACACGCCTAGTTCCTGGGGGCAACCCGGCTCCTGCCCTAGGTGGTTTTGTGGAGCATGCCTCCCTCAGGTGGTGCCTTTTCTCTCCCAGCAATATTGCTCCGTGAAATTCTGCTGTTGATGAAAAGTATTTGCCATGGCTTTGTTGTTTCACCTCCTTGGCTCATCTTTGAAGTACAAATGCTTTTCGACACGGGTGCTGAGTCCTTGAGCTTTCCTTTGTCTTGGCTCAATCAATGCAGATTCCTGTGCTGAATAAGCCATGGACTAGCACAGGTGTATGTTTGTCCTTATATGGGGCACACGCAGGAATTTCTTTTGTCAAGACCCACCTGGCTTGATCAAGGTTCTTTATTCCTTTGAAAACGATTTTTATCCAAATTCTAGAGGAGCACCAGTGTGCCTCTGGGAGCTACACCCGGGCCTGCTGAACAGAGGCTCCGGAGTTTTCATTTTCTGACTAAAATTCAACACGGAATTTCATGGATCTAAGGAAACCGTGAATTGTGGACCTACCAGATTCTCACATCTTCATTGTCTAATGGAAGCTTAAGTTTCCCAGTCTGATCCGGCTGCCACTTCATTTCTGGCAATGACCATTCAATTGTGGACGTTCAGCCTTCTTCAGAATTCTCCTATAGAGGCATGTTCCCGCGCGACATTAAGACCACTCGGTGGAGGTTTATGTGACTCAGGACAACTCTTTATTTCAGGTGACTAGAACAAAGGGAATTCACAGAGGTTGATGATCACTTATTAAAGTCCCGTTTCTCTATGATGCCCACTGATGACACTTCTACATCTGAGGCCAAAGAACTCGTGCAGCATGATATTCTCAGTTCAGCCACGCCGCCTGCAGTTTCTTCCTTGAAGAAAAATCTTTCCCAGTGTACTTCTTTAAAATGCTGCAAAATAGTGGGACAGAAGATTTCGGTTTAGGGTCAACTTTAAACGGAAATATGTACAGGCATGTGGGCATGTTTAGAGACAGTGTTAGAGTTCAGGTTAGAGTGACGGCTGCGTGAGGATTTGGGTTATGGTAAGGTTGTGGATCAAATGTAGGGTGAGTGTGAGGTTGAAGGTAAGAGTAGGGTTTAGTGCTTAAGGATAAATGAACCTATTGTCTCATTTAGGCTTATGGTAAACTTGACTGTTTAGGTATGGGTTGGGGTTAATATTTGTGTGAGGGTTAGAAAGTGTGCGAGGTTAAGAGTAGGGGTCAGGCTTGCGGCTTGTGTGTTACATCCCTTTTGGTTGTGGGTAAGTTTATCTCTCTGTCTAGTTTAAGGGATTGGATTACATCATCGGTAATATGGAGGCTTGGATTGAAGTTGATGGATAGAGTTAAGTTAGGTTCAGGCGAAGGGTGAAGGTTAGGAGTAAGGTTAGTTGTAGGGGGAGCTGCATGTTCACATCAGATTTGGGGTTAGGATTGGGCTTAACCTTAGGGTAGATATACGGTTAGGGTTAGGGTTTGGTTTAGGGTGAGCCTTAGGTTAGTTTAAGGTTAGGAGTCTACAGAATTACACCTAGGCTTAGGGTTACACCTCTTTTTAGGTTTAGACCTAGGGATAGCTTTTGACCTAGGTTAGGGTTAGCATTAGGGTTGGTTTTAGGATAGGATTTAGGTTTGAGGTTTCATTTTAGTGTAGGGTTATTGGAAGTACATCTGCTCTCCCTGGTTTTCCTTCACGATCACAATATTTCTGAGATTCATGGTTTAAGGAAAATCTTGCTCCTTGCCGGTTTCAAGGCAAAAAGGCGCCACCTGCAGTTGGTTTTTCCGTCAAACTTATGCTCGCACTTTGAGAACCTTGGGTCTTTGGGAATGCCGTGAGTCCAGCAAGATTTTTCAGTTCAAGTGTGCCCCAAGCAGTGGGTTCTACCTCTGAGCAATACAGCCCGTGGAATTCCTGAGAATCTGGAACCTGCCATGAAGTACAGCCTGCGTTTTATTCACACGGAAGAAGCTCCTCCGAGGTTCCCATGTCTCTGTACACTGATGCTTCCAGCAACGTCATGTCTCACAGGTCAATAGTGCTTCTCTGAGTTTCACTGGTCTAGGGTGAAGGGTGAAGCGCCTGGGTTCCCGTGCTTCACTACTGTATGTCCCCAAGATGATGTTTGTAGGCACAGCGGCAAATCCATCTGTGGCAATTCTCTCATATTGTCATTGCGATGGGAAGATTCCTTATTCGCCAGGAAATGTTTTGCCGTGGAAGACGGGTCACGACAGAGCTGTCTCTTTTGTGTTGAGACAAAGTTTGCTGAATTTACCTGCCAGCAGTTGCGTGTCCTCCCTTTCTTTTAAGGTCGATGGAGACGCACGAGTGTAAGGAGAACGGTGAATGGTGGCCGTTCATAACCCAGGATCATGAGAAACCGCAGAGTAAATTTTAGGAACGTAGACATAGGACAGCAGAGAAAACTTCACTCAGGGACTTCAGTGAACTCTCCTTACAATGCTGAGGCCTGACACGCCTAGTGCCTGGGGGCAACCCGGCTCCTGCCCTAGGTGGTTTTGTGGAGCGTGCCTCCCTCAGGTGGTGCCTTTTCTCTCCCTGCAATATTGCTCCGTGAAATTCTGCTGTTGATGAAAACTATTTGCCATGGCTTTGTTGTTTCACCTCCTTGGCTCATCTTTGAAGTACAAATGCTTTTCTACCCGGGTGCTGAGTCCTTGAGCTTTCCTTTGTCTTGGCTCAATCAATGCAGATTCCTGTGCTGAATAAGCCATGGACTAGCACAGGTGGGTGCTTGTCCTTATATGGGGCACATGCAGGAATTTCGTTTGTCAAGACCCACCTGGCTTGATCAAGGTTCTTTATTCCTTTGAAAACGATTTTTATCCAAATTCTAGAGGAGCACCAGTGTGCCTCTGGGAGCTACACCCGGGCCTGCTGAACAGAGGCTCCGGAGTTTTCATTTTCTGACTAAAATTCAACACGGAATTTCAAGGATCTAAGGAAACCGTGAATTGTGGACCTACCAGATTCTCACATCTTCATTGTCTAATGGAAGCTTAAGTTTCCCAGTCTGATCCGGCTGCCACTTCATTTCTGGCAATGATCATTCAATTGTGGACGTTCAGCCTTCTTCAGAATTCTCTTATAACGGCATGTTCCCGCGCCACATTAAGACCACTCGGTGGAGGTTTATGTGACTCAGGACAACTCTTTATTTCAGGTGACTAGAACAAAGGGAATTCACAGAGGTTGATGATCACTTATTAAAGTCCCATTTCTCTATGATGCCCACTGATGACACTTCTACATCTGAGGGCAAAGAACTCGTGCAGCATGATATTCTCAGTTCAGCCACGCCGCCTGCAGTTTCTTCCTTGCAGAAAAATCTTTCCCAGTGTACTTCTTTAAAATGCTGCAAAATAGTGGGACAGAAGATTTCGGTTTAGGGTCAACTTTAAACGGAAATAGGTACAGGCATGTGGGCATGTTTAGAGACAGTGTTAGAGTTCAGGTTAGAGTGACGGCTGCGTGAGGATTTGGGTTATGGTAAGGTTGTGGATCAAATGTAGGGTGAGTGTGAGGTTGAAGGTAAGAGTAGGGTTTAATGCTTAAGGATAAATGAACCTATTGTCTCATTTAGGCTTATGGTCAACTTGAGTGTTTCTGTATGGGTTGGGGTTAATATTTGTGTGATGGTTAGAAAGTGTGCGAGGTTAAGAGTTGGGGTCAGGCTTGCGGCTTGTGTGTTACATCCGTTTTGGTTGTGGATAAGTTTATCTCTCTGTCTAGTTTAAGGGATTGGATTACATTAACGGTGATATGGAGGCTTGGATTGAAGTTGATGGATTGAGTTAAGTTAGGTTCAGGTGAAGGGTGAAGGTTAGGAGTAAGGTTAGTTGTAGGGGGAGCTGCATGTTCACATCAGATTTGGGGTTAGGATTAGGCTTAGCCTTAGCATAGACATAAGGTTAAGGTTAGGGCTTGGTTTAGGGTGAGCCTTAGGTTAGGGTTCAGTTTAAGGTTAGGAGTCTACAGAATTACACCTAGGCTTAGGGTTACACCTCTTTTTAGGTTTAGACCTAGGGCTAACTTTTGACCTAGGTTAGGGTTAGGATTAGTGTTGGTTTTAGGATAGGATTTAGGTTTGAGGTTTCATTTTAGTGTAGGGTTATTGGAAGTACATCTGCTCTCCCTGGTTTTCCTTCACGATCACAATATTTCTGAGATTCATGGTTTAAGGAAAATCTTGCTCCTTGCCGCTTTCAAGGCAAAAAGGCGCCACCTGCAGTTGGTTTTTCCGTCAAACTTATGCTCGCTCTTTGAGAACCTTGGGTCTTTGGGAATGCCGTGAGTCCAGCAAGATTTTTCAGTTCAAGTGTGCCCCAAGCAGTGGGTTCTACCTCTGAGCAATACAGCCCGTGGAATTCCTGAGAATCTGGAACCTGCCATGAAGTTCAGGCTGCGTTTTATTCACACGGAAGAAGCTCCTTCGAGGTTCCCATGCCTCTGTACACTGATGCTTCCAGTAACGTCATGTCTCACAGGTCAATAGTGCTTCTCTGAGTTTCACTGGTCTAGGGTAAAGGGTGAAGCGCCTGGGTTCCCGTGCTTCACTACTGTATGGCCTCAAGATGATGTTTGTAGGCACAGCAGCAAATCCATCTGTGGCAATTCTCTCATATTGTCATTGCGATGGGAAGATTCCTTATTGGCCAGGAAATGTTTTGCCGTGGAAGACGGGTCACCAAAGAGCTGTCTCTTTTGTGTTGAGACAAAGTTTGCTGAATTTACCTGCCAGCAGTTGCGTGTCCTCCCTTTCTTTTAAGGTCGATGGAGACGCACGAGTGTAAGGAGAACGGTGAATGGTGGCCGTTCATAACCCAGGATCATGAGAAACCGCAGAGTAAATTTTAGGAACTTAGACGTAGGACAGCAGAGAAAACTTCACTCAGGGACTTCAGTGAACTCTCCTTACAATGCTGAGGCCTGACACGCCTAGTGCCTGGGGGCAACCCGGCTCCTGCCCTAGGTGGTTTTGTGGAGCGTGCCTCCCTCAGGTGGTGCCTTTTCTCTCCCTGCAATATTGCTCCGTGAAATTCTGCTGTTGATGAAAACTATTTGCCATGGCTTTGTTGTTTCACCTCCTTGGCTCATCTTTGAAGTACAAATGCTTTTCTACACGGGTGCTGAGTCCTTGAGCTTTCCTTTGTCTTGGCTCAATCAATGCAGATTCCTGTGCTGAATAAGCCATGGACTAGCACAGGTGGGTGCTTGTCCTTATATGGGGCACACGCAGGAATTTCCTTTGTCAAGACCCACCTGGCTTGATCAAGGTTCTTTATTCCCCTGAAAACTATTTTTATCCAAATTCTAGAGGAGCACCAGTGTGCCTCTGGGAGCTACACCCGACCCTGCTGAACAGAGGCTCCGGAGTTTTCATTTTCTGACTAAAATTCAACACGGAATTTCATGGATCTAAGGAAACCGTGAATTGTGGACCTACCAGATTCTCACATCTTCATTGTCTAATGGAAGCTTAAGTTTCCCAGTCTGATCCGGCTGCCACTTCATTTCTGGCAATGATCATTCAATTGTGGACGTTCAGCCTTCTTCAGAATTCTCTTATAACGGCATGTTCCCGCGCCACATTAAGACCACTCGGTGGAGGTTTATGTGACTCAGGACAACTCTTTATTTCAGGTGACTAGAACAAAGGGAATTCACAGAGGTTGATGATCACTTATTAAAGTCCCATTTCTCTATGATGCCCACTGATGACACTTCTACATCTGAGGGCAAAGAACTCGTGCAGCATGATATTCTCAGTTCAGCCACGCCGCCTGCAGTTTCTTCCTTGCAGAAAAATCTTTGCCAGTGTACTTCTTTAAAATGCTGCAAAATAGTGGGACAGAAGATTTCGGTTTAGGGTCAACTTTAAACGGAAATAGGTACAGGCATGTGGGCATGTTTAGAGACAGTGTTAGAGTTCAGGTTAGAGTGACGGCTGCGTGAGGATTTGGGTTATGGTAAGGTTGTGGATCAAATGTAGGGTGAGTGTGAGGTTGAAGGTAAGAGTAGGGTTTAATGCTTAAGGATAAATGAACCTATTGTCTCATTTAGGCTTATGGTCAACTTGAGTGTTTCTGTATGGGTTGGGGTTAATATTTGTGTGATGGTTAGAAAGTGTGCGAGGTTAAGAGTTGGGGTCAGGCTTGCGGCTTGTGTGTTACATCCGTTTTGGTTGTGGATAAGTTTATCTCTCTGTCTAGTTTAAGGGATTGGATTACATTAACGGTGATATGGAGGCTTGGATTGAAGTTGATGGATAGAGTTAAGTTATGTTCAGGTGAAGGGTGAAGGTTAGGAGTAAGGTTAGTTGTAGGGGGAGCTGCATGTTCACATCAGATTTGGGGTTAGGATTAGGCTTAGCCTTAGCATAGACATACGGTTAAGGTTAGGGCTTGGTTTAGGGTGAGCCTTAGGTTAGGGTTCAGTTTAAGGTTAGGAGTCTACAGAATTACACCTAGGCTTAGGGTTACACCTCTTTTTAGGTTTAGACCTAGGGCTAACTTTTGACCTAGGTTAGGGTTAGGATTAGGGTTGGTTTTAGGATAGGATTTAGGTTTGAGGTTTCATTTTAGTGTAGGGTTATTGGAAGTACATCTGCTCTCCCTGGTTTTCCTTCACGATCACAATATTTCTGAGATTCATGGTTTAAGGAAAATCTTGCTCCTTGCCGGTTTCAAGGCAAAAAGGCGCCACCTGCAGTTGGTTTTTCCGTCAAACTTATGCTCGCTCTTTGAGAACCTTGGGTCTTTGGGAATGCCGTGAGTCCAGCAAGATTTTTCAGTTCAAGTGTGCCCCAAGCAGTGGGTTCTACCTCTGAGCAATACAGCCCGTGGAATTCCTGAGAATCTGGAACCTGCCATGAAGTTCAGGCTGCGTTTTATTCACACGGAAGAAGCTCCTTCGAGGTTCCCATGCCTCTGTACACTGATGCTTCCAGCAACGTCATGTCTCACAGGTCAATAGTGCTTCTCTGAGTTTCACTGGTCTAGGGTAAAGGGTGAAGCGCCTGGGTTCCCGTGCTTCACTACTGTATGGCCACAAGATGATGTTTGTAGGCACAGCGGCAAATCCATCGGTGGCAATTCTCTCATATTGTCATTGCGATGGGAAGATTCCTTATTGGCCAGGAAATGTTTTGCCGTGGAAGACGGGTCACCACAGAGCTGTCTCTTTTGTGTTGAGACAAAGTTTGCTGAATTTACCTGCCAGCAGTTGCGTGTCCTCCCTTTCTTTTAAGGTCGATGGAGACGCACGAGTGTAAGGAGAACGGTGAATGGTGGCCGTTCATAACCCAGGATCATGAGAAACCGCAGAGTAAATTTTAGGAACGTAGACGTAGGACAGCGGAGAAAACTTCACTCAGGGACTTCAGTGAACTCTCCTTACAATGCTGAGGCCTGACACGCCTAGTGCCTGGGGGCAACCCGGCTCCTGCCCTAGGTGGTTTTGTGGAGCATGCCTCCCTCAGGTGGTGCCTTTTCTCTCCCAGCAATATTGCTCCGTGAAATTCTGCTGTTGATGAAAACTATTTGCCATGGCTTTGTTGTTTCCCCTCCTTGGCTCATCTTTGAAGTACAAATGCTTTTCGACAGGGGTGCTGAGTCCTTGAGCATTCTTTTGTCTTGGCTCAATCAATGCAGATTCCTGTGCTGAATAAGCCATGGACTAGCACAGGTGGGTTCTTGTCCTTATATGGGGCACACGCAGGAATTTCGTTTGTCAAGACCCACCTGGCTTGATCAAGGTTCTTTATTCCCATGAAAACGATTTTTATCCAAATTCTAGAGGAGCACCAGTGTGCCTCTGGGAGCTAAACCCGGGCCTGCTGAACAGAGGCTCCGCAGTTTTCATTTCTGACTAAAATTCAACACGGAATTTCATGGATCTAAGGAAACCTTGAATTGTGGACCTACCAGATGCTCACATCTTCATTGTCTATTGGAAGCTTAAGTTTCCCAGTCTGATCCGGCTGCCACTTCATTTCTGGCAATGACCATTCAATTGTGGACGTTCAGCCTTCTTCAGAATTCTCTTATAACGGCATGTTCCCGCGCCACATTAAGACCACTCGGTGGAGGTTTATGTGACTCAGGACAACTCTTTATTTCAGGTGACTAGAACAAAGGGAATTCACAGAGGTTGATGATCACTTATTAAAGTCCCATTTCTCTATGATGCCCACTGATGACACTTCTACATCTGAAGGCAAAGAACTCGTGCAGCATGATATTCTCAGTTCAGCCACGCCGCCTGCAGTTTCTTCCTTGCAGAAAAATCTTTCCCAGTGTACTTCTTTAAAATGCTGCAAAATAGTGGGACAGAAGATTTCGGTTTAGGGTCAACTTTAAACGGAAATAGGTACAGGCATGTGGGCATGTTTAGAGACAGTGTTAGAGTTCAGGTTAGAGTGATGGCTGCGTGAGGATTTGGGTTATGGTAAGGTTGTGGATCAAATGTAGGGTGAGTGTGAGGTTGAAGGTAAGAGTAGGGTTTAGTGCTTAAGGATAAATGAACCTATTGTCTCATTTAGGCTTATGGTAAACTTCACTGTTTAGGTATGGGTTGGTGTTAATATTTGTGTGAGGGTTAGAAAGTGTGCGAGATTAAGAGTTGGGGTCAGGCTTGCGGCTTGTGTGTTACATCCGTTTTGGTTGTGGATAAGTTTATCTGTCTGTCTAGTTTAAGGGATTGGATTACATTAACGGTGATATGGAGGCTTGGATTGAAGTTGATGGATAGAGTTAAGTTAGGTTAAGGCGAAGGGTGAAGGTTAGGAGTAAGGTTAGTTGTAGGGGGAGCTGCATGTTCACATCAGATTTGGGGTTAGGATTAGGCTTAGCCTTAGCATAGACATATGGTTAAGGTTAGGGCTTGGTTTAGGGTGAGCCTTAGGTTAGGGTTCAGTTTAAGTTTAGGAGTCTACAGAATTACACCTAGGCTTAGGGTTACACCTCTTTTTAGGTTTAGACCTAGGGCTAGCTTTTGACCTAGGTTAGGGTTAGGATTAGGGTTGGTTTTAGGATAGGATTTAGGTTTGAGGTTTCATTTTAGTGTAGGGTTATTGGAAGTACATCTGCTCTCCCTGGTTTTCCTTCACGATCACAATATTTCTGAGATTCATGGTTTAAGGAAAATCTTGCTCCTTGCCGGTTTCAAGGCAAAAAGGCGCCACCTGTAGTTGGTTTTTCCGTCAAACTTATGCTCGCTCTTTGAGAACCTTGGGTCTTTGGGAATGCCGTGAGTCCAGCAAGATTTTTCAGTTCAAGTGTGCCCCAAGCAGTGGGTTCTACCTCTGAGCAATACAGCCCGTGGAATTCCTGAGAATCTGGAACCTGCCATGAAGTTCAGGCTGCGTTTTATTCACACGGAAGAAGCTCCTTCGAGGTTCCCATGCCTCTGTACACTGATGCTTCCAGCAACGTCATGTCTCACAGGTCAATAGTGCTTCTCTGAGTTTCACTGGTCTAGGGTAAAGGGTGAAGCGCCTGGGTTCCCGTGCTTCACTACTGTATGGCCTCAAGATGATGTTTGTAGGCACACTGGCAAATCCATCGGTGGCAATTCTCTCATATTGTCATTGCGATGGGAAGCTTCCTTATTCGCCAGGAAATGTTTTGCCGTGGAAGACGGGTCACGACAGAGCTGTCTCTTTTGTGTTGAGACAAAGTTTGCTGAATTTACCTGCCAGCAGTTGCGTGTCCTCCCTTTCTTTTAAGGTCGATGGAGACGCACGAGTGTAAGGAGAACGGTGAATGGTGGCCGTTCATAACCCAGGATCATGAGAAACCGCAGAGTAAATTTTAGGAACGTAGACGTAGGACAGCGGAGAAAACTTCACTCAGGGACTTCAGTGAACTCTCCTTACAATGCTGAGGCCTGACACGCCTAGTGCCTGGGGGCAACCCGGCTCCTGCCCTAGGTGGTTTTGTGGAGCATGCCTCCCTCAGGTGGTGCCTTTTCTCTCCCAGCAATATTGCTCCGTGAAATTCTGCTGTTGATGAAAACTATTTGCCATGGCTTTGTTGTTTCCCCTCCTTGGCTCATCTTTGAAGTACAAATGCTTTTCGACAGGGGTGCTGAGTCCTTGAGCATTCTTTTGTCTTGGCTCAATCAATGCAGATTCCTGTGCTGAATAAGCCCTGGACTAGCACAGGTGGGTGCTTGTCCTTATATGGGGCACACGCAGGAATTTCGTTTGTCAAGACCCACCTGGCTTGATCAAGGTTCTTTATTCCCATGAAAACGATTTTTATCCAAATTCTAGAGGAGCACCAGTGTGCCTCTGGGAGCTAAACCCGGGCCTGCTGAACAGAGGCTCCGCAGTTTTCATTTCTGACTAAAATTCAACACGGAATTTCATGGATCTAAGGAAACCTTGAATTGTGGACCTACCAGATTCTCACATCTTCATTGTCTAATGGAAGCTTAAGTTTCCCAGTCTGATCCGGCTGCCACTTCATTTCTGGCAATGACCATTCAATTGTGGACGTTCAGCCTTCTTCAGAATTCTCTTATAACGGCATGTTCCCGCGCCACATTAAGACCACTCGGTGGAGGTTTATGTGACTCAGGACAACTCTTTATTTCAGGTGACTAGAACAAAGGGAATTCACAGAGGTTGATGATCACTTATTAAAGTCCCATTTCTCTATGATGCCCACTGATGACACTTCTACATCTGAAGGCAAAGAACTCGTGCAGCATGATATTCTCAGTTCAGCCACGCCGCCTGCAGTTTCTTCCTTGCAGAAAAATCTTTCCCAGTGTACTTCTTTAAAATGCTGCAAAATAGTGGGACAGAAGATTTCGGTTTAGGGTCAACTTTAAACGGAAATAGGTATAGGCATGTAGGCATGTTTAGAGACAGTGTTAGATTTCAGGTTAGAGTGATGGCTGCGTGAGGATTTGGGTTATGGTAAGGTTGTGGATGAAATGTAGGGTGAGTGTGAGGTTGAAGGTAAGAGTAGGGTTTAGTGCTTAAGGATAAATGAACCTATTGTCTCATTTAGGCTTATGGTAAACTTGACTGTTTAGGTATGGGTTGGGGTTAATATTTGTGTGAGGGTGAGAAAGTGTGCGAGATTAAGAGTTGGGGTCAGGCTTGCGGCTTGTGTGTTACATCCGTTTTGGTTGTGGATAAGTTTATCTGTCTGTCTAGTTTAAGGGATTGGATTACATTAACGGTGATATGGAGGCTTGGATTGAAGTTGATGGATAGAGTTAAGTTAGGTTAAGGCGAAGGGTGAAGGTTAGGAGTAAGGTTAGTTGTAGGGGGAGCTGCATGTTCACATCAGATTTGGGGTTAGGATTAGGCTTAGCCTTAGCATAGACATATGGTTAAGGTTAGGGCTTGGTTTAGGGTGAGCCTTAGGTTAGGGTTCAGTTTAAGTTTAGGAGTCTACAGAATTACACCTAGGCTTAGGGTTACACCTCTTTTTAGGTTTAGACCTAGGGCTAGCTTTTGACCTAGGTTAGGGTTAGGATTAGGGTTGGTTTTAGGATAGGATTTAGGTTTGAGGTTTCATTTTAGTGTAGGGTTATTGGAAGTACATCTGCTCTCCCTGGTTTTCCTTCACGATCACAATATTTCTGAGATTCATGGTTTAAGGAAAATCTTGCTCCTTGCCGGTTTCAAGGCAAAAAGGCGCCACCTGTAGTTGGTTTTTCCGTCAAACTTATGCTCGCTCTTTGAGAACCTTGGGTCTTTGGGAATGCCGTGAGTCCAGCAAGATTTTTCAGTTCAAGTGTGCCCCAAGCAGTGGGTTCTACCTCTGAGCAATACAGCCCGTGGAATTCCTGAGAATCTGGAACCTGCCATGAAGTTCAGGCTGCGTTTTATTCACACGGAAGAAGCTCCTTCGAGGTTCCCATGCCTCTGTACACTGATGCTTCCAGCAACGTCATGTCTCACAGGTCAATAGTGCTTCTCTGAGTTTCACTGGTCTAGGGTAAAGGGTGAAGCGCCTGGGTTCCCGTGCTTCACTACTGTATGGCCTCAAGATGATGTTTGTAGGCACAGCGGCAAATCCATCGGTGGCAATTCTCTCATATTGTCATTGCGATGGGAAGATTCCTTATTCGCCAGGAAATGTTTTGCCGTGGAAGACGGGTCACCACATAGCTGTCTCTTTTGTGTTGAGACAAAGTTTGCTGAATTTACCTGCCAGCAGTTGCGTGTCCTCCCTTTCTTTTAAGGTCGATGGAGACGCACGAGTGTAAGGAGAACGGTGAATGGTGGCCGTTCATAACCCAGGATCATGAGAAACCGCAGAGTAAATTTTAGGAACGTAGACATAGGACAGCGGAGAAAACTTCACCCAGGGACTTCAGTGAACTCTCCTTACAATGCTGAGGCCTGACACGCCTAGTGCCTGGGGGCAACCCGGCTCCTGCCCTAGGTGGTTTTGTGGAGCATGCCTCCCTCAGGTGGTGCCTTTTCTCTCCCAGCAATATTGCTCCGTGAAATTCTGCTGTTGATGAAAAGTATTTGCCATGGCTTTGTTGTTTCACCTCCTTGGCTCATCTTTGAAGTACAAATGCTTTTCTACCCGGGTGCTGAGTCCTTGAGCTTTCCTTTGTCTTGGCTCAATCAATGCAGATTCCTGTGCTGAATAAGCCATGGACTAGCACAGGTGTATGTTTGTCCTTATATGGGGCACACGCAGGAATTTCGTTTGTCAAGACCCACCTGGCTTGATCAAGGTTCTTTATTCCTGTGAAAACGATTTTTATCCAAATTCTAGAGGAGCACCAGTGTGCCTCTGGGAGCTACACCCGGGCCTGCTGAACAGAGGCTCCGGAGTTTTCATTTTCTGACTAAAATTCAACACGGAATTTCATGGATCTAAGGAAACCGTGAATTGTGGACCTACCAGATTCTCACATCTTCATTGTCTAATGGAAGCTTAAGTTTCCCAGTCTGATCCGGCTGCCACTTCATTTCTGGCAATGACCATTCAATTGTGGACGTTCAGCCTTCTTCAGAATTCTCCTATAGCGGCATGTTCCCGCGCGACATTAAGACCACTCGGTGGAGGTTTATGTGACTCAGGACAACTCTTTATTTCAGGTGACTAGAACAAAGGGAATTCACAGAGGTTGATGATCACTTATTAAAGTCCCGTTTCTCTATGATGCCCACTGATGACACTTCTACATCTGAGGCCAAAGAACTCGTGCAGCATGATATTCTCAGTTCAGCCACGCCGCCTGCAGTTTCTTCCTTGCAGAAAAATCTTTCCCAGTGTACTTCTTTAAAATGCTGCAAAATAGTGGGACAGAAGATTTCGGTTTAGGGTCAACTTTAAATGGAAATATGTACAGGCATGTGGGCATGTTTAGAGACAG
The DNA here is from genome assembly GCF_050624435.1 of Tenrec ecaudatus. NCBI lineage: Eukaryota > Metazoa > Chordata > Mammalia > Afrosoricida > Tenrecidae > Tenrec > Tenrec ecaudatus. The sequence continues at coordinate 203,260 of NW_027457848.1, forward strand.
TGTTAGAGTTCAGGTTAGAGTGACGGCTGCGTGAGGATTTGGGTTATGGTAAGGTTGTGGATCAAATGTAGGGTGAGTGTGAGGTTGAAGGTAAGAGTAGGGTTTAGTGCTTAAGGATAAATGAACCTATTGTCTCATTTAGGCTTATGGTAAACTTGACTGTTTAGGTATGGGTTGGGGTTAATATTTGTGTGAGGGTGAGAAAGTGTGCGAGGTTAAGAGTAGGGGTCAGGCTTGCGGCTTGTGTGTTACATCCCTTTTGGTTGTGGGTAAGTTTATCTCTCTGTCTAGTTTAAGGGATTGGATTACATCATCGGTAATATGGAGGCTTGGATTGAAGTTGATGGATAGAGTTAAGTTAGGTTCAGGCGAAGGGTGAAGGTTAGGAGTAAGGTTAGTTGTAGGGGGAGCTGCATGTTCACATCAGATTTGGGGTTAGGATTGGGCTTAACCTTAGGGTAGATATACGGTTAGCGTTAGGGTTTGGTTTAGGGTGAGCCTTAGGTTAGTTTAAGGTTAGGAGTCTACAGAATTACACCTAGGCTTAGGGTTACACCTCTTTTTAGGTTTAGACCTAGGGATAGCTTTTGACCTAGGTTAGGGTTAGCATTAGGGTTGGTTTTAGGATAGGATTTAGGTTTGAGGTTTCATTTTAGTGTAGGGTTATTGGAAGTACATCTGCTCTCCCTGGTTTTCCTTCACGATCACAATATTTCTGAGATTCATGGTTTAAGGAAAATCTTGCTCCTTGCCGGTTTCAAGGCAAAAAGGCGCCACCTGCAGTTGGTTTTTCCGTCAAACTTATGCTCGCACTTTGAGAACCTTGGGTCTTTGGGAATGCCGTGAGTCCAGCAAGATTTTTCAGTTCAAGTGTGCCCCAAGCAGTGGGTTCTACCTCTGAGCAATACAGCCCGTGGAATTCCTGAGAATCTGGAACCTGCCATGAAGTACAGCCTGCGTTTTATTCACACGGAAGAAGCTCCTCCGAGGTTCCCATGTCTCTGTACACTGATGCTTCCAGCAACGTCATGTCTCACAGGTCAATAGTGCTTCTCTGAGTTTCACTGGTCTAGGGTGAAGGGTGAAGCGCCTGGGTTCCCGTGCTTCACTACTGTATGGCCCCAAGATGATGTTTGTAGGCACAGCGGCAAATCCATCTGTGGCAATTCTCTCATATTGTCATTGCGATGGGAAGATTCCTTATTCGCCAGGAAATGTTTTGCCGTGGAAGACGGGTCACGACAGAGCTGTCTCTTTTGTGTTGAGACAAAGTTTGCTGAATTTACCTGCCAGCAGTTGCGTGTCCTCCCTTTCTTTTAAGGTCGATGGAGACGCACGAGTGTAAGGAGAACGGTGAATGGTGGCCGTTCATAACCCAGGATCATGAGAAACCGCAGAGTAAATTTTAGGAACGTAGACATAGGACAGCAGAGAAAACTTCACTCAGGGACTTCAGTGAACTCTCCTTACAATGCTGAGGCCTGACACGCCTAGTGCCTGGGGGCAACCCGGCTCCTGCCCTAGGTGGTTTTGTGGAGCATGCCTCCCTCAGGTGGTGCCTTTTCTCTCCCTGCAATATTGCTCCGTGAAATTCTGCTGTTGATGAAAAGTATTTGCCATGGCTTTGTTGTTTCACCTCCTTGGCTCATCTTTGAAGTACAAATGCTTTTCTACCCGGGTGCTGAGTCCTTGAGCTTTCCTTTGTCTTGGCTCAATCAATGCAGATTCCTGTGCTGAATAAGCCATGGCCTAGCACAGGTGGGTGCTTGTCCTTATATGGGGCACATGCAGGAATTTCTTTTGTCAAGACCCACCTGGCTTGATCAAGGTTCTTTATTCCTTTGAAAACGATTTTTATCCAAATTCTAGAGGAGCACCAGTGTGCCTCTGGGAGCTACACCCGGGCCTGCTGAACAGAGGCTCCGGAGTTTTCATTTTCTGACTAAAATTCAACACGGAATTTCATGGATCTAAGGAAACCGTGAATTGTGGACCTACCAGATTCTCACATCTTCATTGTCTAATGGAAGCTTAAGTTTCCCAGTCTGATCCGGCTGCCACTTCATTTCTGGCAATGATCATTCAATTGTGGACGTTCAGCCTTCTTCAGAATTCTCTTATAACGGCATGTTCCCGCGCCACATTAAGACCACTCGGTGGAGGTTTATGTGACTCAGGACAACTCTTTATTTCAGGTGACTAGAACAAAGGGAATTCACAGAGGTTGATGATCACTTATTAAAGTCCCATTTCTCTATGATGCCCACTGATGACACTTCTACATCTGAGGGCAAAGAACTCGTGCAGCATGATATTCTCAGTTCAGCCACGCCGCCTGCAGTTTCTTCCTTGCAGAAAAATCTTTCCCAGTGTACTTCTTTAAAATGCTGCAAAATAGTGGGACAGAAGATTTCGGTTTAGGGTCAACTTTAAACGGAAATAGGTACAGGCATGTGGGCATGTTTAGAGACAGTGTTAGAGTTCAGGTTAGAGTGACGGCTGCGTGAGGATTTGGATTATGGTAAGGTTGTGGATCAAATGTAGGGTGAGTGTGAGGTTGAAGGTAAGAGTAGGGTTTAATGCTTAAGGATAAATGAACCTATTGTCTCATTTAGGCTTATGGTAAACTTGAGTGTTTCTGTATGGGTTGGGGTTAATATTTGTGTGAGGGTTAGAAAGTGTGCGAGGTTAAGAGTTGGGGTCAGGCTTGCGGCTTGTGTGTTACATCCGTTTTGGTTGTGGATAAGTTTATCTCTCTGTCTAGTTTAAGGGATTGGATTACATTAACGGTGATATGGAGGCTTGGATTGAAGTTGATGGATTGAGTTAAGTTAGGTTCAGGTGAAGGGTGAAGGTTAGGAGTAAGGTTAGTTGTAGGGGGAGCTGCATGTTCACATCAGATTTGGGGTTAGGATTAGGCTTAGCCTTAGCATAGACATACGGTTAAGGTTAGGGCTTGGTTTAGGGTGAGCCTTAGGTTAGGGTTCAGTTTAAGGTTAGGAGTCTACAGAATTACACCTAGGCTTAGGGTTACACCTCTTTTAAGGTTTAGACCTAGGGCTAACTTTTGACCTAGGTTAGGGTTAGGATTAGTGTTGGTTTTAGGATAGGATTTAGGTTTGAGGTTTCATTTTAGTGTAGGGTTATTGGAAGTACATCTGCTCTCCCTGGTTTTCCTTCACGATCACAATATTTCTGAGATTCATGGTTTAAGGAAAATCTTGCTCCTTGCCGCTTTCAAGGCAAAAAGGCGCCACCTGCAGTTGGTTTTTCCCTCAAACTTATGCTCGCTCTTTGAGAACCTTGGGTCTTTGGGAATGCCGTGAGTCCAGCAAGATTTTTCAGTTCAAGTGTGCCCCAAGCAGTGGGTTCTACCTCTGAGCAATACAGCCCGTGGAATTCCTGAGAATCTGGAACCTGCCATGAAGTTCAGGCTGCGTTTTATTCACACGGAAGAAGCTCCTTCGAGGTTCCCATGCCTCTGTACACTGATGCTTCCAGCAACGTCATGTCTCACAGGTCAATAGTGCTTCTCTGAGTTTCACTGGTCTAGGGTAAAGGGTGAAGCGCCTGGGTTCCCGTGCTTCACTACTGTATGGCCTCAAGATGATGTTTGTAGGCACAGCGGCAAATCCATCTGTGGCAATTCTCTCATATTGTCATTGCGATGGGAAGATTCCTTATTGGCCAGGAAATGTTTTGCCGTGGAAGACGGGTCACCACAGAGCTGTCTCTTTTGTGTTGAGACAAAGTTTGCTGAATTTACCTGCCAGCAGTTGCGTGTCCTCCCTTTCTTTTAAGGTCGATGGAGACGCACGAGTGTAAGGAGAACGGTGAATGGTGGCCGTTCATAACCCAGGATCATGAGAAACCGCAGAGTAAATTTTAGGAACGTAGACGTAGGACAGCAGAGAAAACTTCACTCAGGGACTTCAGTGAACTCTCCTTACAATGCTGAGGCCTGACACGCCTAGTGCCTGGGGGCAACCCGGCTCCTGCCCTAGGTGGTTTTGTGGAGCATGCCTCCCTCAGGTGGTGCCTTTTCTCTCCCTGCAATATTGCTCCGTGAAATTCTGCTGTTGATGAAAACTATTTGCCATGGCTTTGTTGTTTCACCTCCTTGGCTCATCTTTGAAGTACAAATGCTTTTCTACACGGGTGCTGAGTCCTTGAGCTTTCCTTTGTCTTGGCTCAATCAATGCAGATTCCTGTGCTGAATAAGCCATGGACTAGCACAGGTGGGTGCTTGTCCTTATATGGGGCACACGCAGGAATTTCGTTTGTCAAGACCCACCTGGCTTGATCAAGGTTCTTTATTCCCCTGAAAACTATTTTTATCCAAATTCTAGAGGAGCACCAGTGTGCCTCTGGGAGCTACACCCGACCCTGCTGAACAGAGGCTCCGGAGTTTTCATTTTCTGACTAAAATTCAACACGGAATTTCATGGATCTAAGGAAACCGTGAATTGTGGACCTACCAGATTCTCACATCTTCATTGTCTAATGGAAGCTTAAGTTTCCCAGTCTGATCCGGCTGCCACTTCATTTCTGGCAATGATCATTCAATTGTGGACGTTCAGCCTTCTTCAGAATTCTCTTATAACGGCATGTTCCCGCGCCACATTAAGACCACTCGGTGGAGGTTTATGTGACTCAGGACAACTCTTTATTTCAGGTGACTAGAACAAACGGAATTCACAGAGGTTGATGATCACTTATTAAAGTCCCGTTTCTCTATGATGCCCACTGATGACACTTCTACATCTGAGGCCAAAGAACTCGTGCAGCATGATATTCTCAGTTCAGCCACGCCGCCTGCAGTTTCTTCCTTGCAGAAAAATCTTTCCCAGTGTACTTCTTTAAAATGCTGCAAAATAGTGGGACAGAAGATTTCGGTTTAGGGTCAACTTTAAACGGAAATATGTACAGGCATGTGGGCATGTTTAGAGACAGTGTTAGAGTTCAGGTTAGAGTGACGGCTGCGTGAGGATTTGGGTTATGGTAAGGTTGTGGATCAAATGTAGGGTGAGTGTGAGGTTGAAGGTAAGAGTAGGGTTTAGTGCTTAAGGATAAATGAACCTATTGTCTCATTTAGGCTTATGGTAAACTTGACTGTTTAGGTATGGGTTGGGGTTAATATTTGTGTGAGGGTGAGAAAGTGTGCGAGGTTAAGAGTAGGGGTCAGGCTTGCGGCTTGTGTGTTACATCCCTTTTGGTTGTGGGTAAGTTTATCTCTCTGTCTAGTTTAAGGGATTGGATTACATCATCGGTAATATGGAGGCTTGGATTGAAGTTGATGGATAGAGTTAAGTTAGGTTCAGGCGAAGGGTGAAGGTTAGGAGTAAGGTTAGTTGTAGGGGGAGCTGCATGTTCACATCAGATTTGGGGTTAGGATTGGGCTTAACCTTAGGGTAGATATACGGTTAGGGTTAGGGTTTGGTTTAGGGTGAGCCTTAGGTTATTTTAAGGTTAGGAGTCTACAGAATTACACCTAGGCTTAGGGTTACACCTCTTTTTAGGTTTAGACCTAGGGATAGCTTTTGACCTAGGTTAGGGTTAGCATTAGGGTTGGTTTTAGGATAGGATTTAGGTTTGAGGTTTCATTTTAGTGTAGGGTTATTGGAAGTACATCTGCTCTCCCTGGTTTTCCTTCACGATCACAATATTTCTGAGATTCATGGTTTAAGGAAAATCTTGCTCCTTGCCGGTTTCAAGGCAAAAAGGCGCCACCTGCAGTTGGTTTTTCCGTCAAACTTATGCTCGCACTTTGAGAACCTTGGGTCTTTGGGAATGCCGTGAGTCCAGCAAGATTTTTCAGTTCAAGTGTGCCCCAAGCAGTGGGTTCTACCTCTGAGCAATACAGCCCGTGGAATTCCTGAGAATCTGGAACCTGCCATGAAGTACAGCCTGCGTTTTATTCACACGGAAGAAGCTCCTCCGAGGTTCCCATGTCTCTGTACACTGATGCTTCCAGCAACGTCATGTCTCACAGGTCAATAGTGCTTCTCTGAGTTTCACTGGTCTAGGGTGAAGGGTGAAGCGCCTGGGTTCCCGTGCTTCACTACTGTATGGCCCCAAGATGATGTTTGTAGGCACAGCGGCAAATCCATCTGTGGCAATTCTCTCATATTGTCATTGCGATGGGAAGATTCCTTATTCGCCAGGAAATGTTTTGCCGTGGAAGACGGGTCACGACAGAGCTGTCTCTTTTGTGTTGAGACAAAGTTTGCTGAATTTACCTGCCAGCAGTTGCGTGTCCTCCCTTTCTTTTAAGGTCGATGGAGACGCACGAGTGTAAGGAGAACGGTGAATGGTGGCCGTTCATAACCCAGGATCATGAGAAACCGCAGAGTAAATTTTAGGAACGTAGACATAGGACAGCAGAGAAAACTTCACTCAGGGACTTCAGTGAACTCTCCTTACAATGCTGAGGCCTGACACGCCTAGTGCCTGGGGGCAACCCGGCTCCTGCCCTAGGTGGTTTTGTGGAGCATGCCTCCCTCAGGTGGTGCCTTTTCTCTCCCTGCAATATTGCTCCGTGAAATTCTGCTGTTGATGAAAAGTATTTGCCATGGCTTTGTTGTTTCACCTCCTTGGCTCATCTTTGAAGTACAAATGCTTTTCTACCCGGGTGCTGAGTCCTTGAGCTTTCCTTTGTCTTGGCTCAATCAATGCAGATTCCTGTGCTGAATAAGCCATGGCCTAGCACAGGTGGGTGCTTGTCCTTATATGGGGCACACGCAGGAATTTCGTTTGTCAAGACCCACCTGGCTTGATCAAGGTTCTTTATTCCCATGAAAACGATTTTTATCCAAATTCTAGAGGAGCACCAGTGTGCCTCTGGGAGCTAAACCCGGGCCTGCTGAACAGAGGCTCCGCAGTTTTCATTTCTGACTAAAATTCAACACGGAATTTCATGGATCTAAGGAAACCTTGAATTGTGGACCTACCAGATTCTCACATCTTCATTGTCTATTGGAAGCTTAAGTTTCCCAGTCTGATCCGGCTGCCACTTCATTTCTGGCAATGACCATTCAATTGTGGACGTTCAGCCTTCTTCAGAATTCTCTTATAACGGCATGTTCCCGCGCCACATTAAGACCACTCGGTGGAGGTTTATGTGACTCTGGACAACTCTTTATTTCAGGTGACTAGAACAAAGGGAATTCACAGAGGTTGATGATCACTTATTAAAGTCCCGTTTCTCTATGATGCCCACTGATGACACTTCTACATCTGAGGGCAAAGAACTCGTGCAGCATGATATTCTCAGTTCAGCCACGCCGCCTGCAGTTTCTTCCTTGCAGAAAAATCTTTCCCAGTGTACTTCTTTAAAATGCTGCAAAATAGTGGGACAGAAGATTTCGGTTTAGGGTCAACTTTAAACGGAAATAGGTATAGGCATGTAGGCATGTTTAGAGACAGTGTTAGATTTCAGGTTAGAGTGATGGCTGCGTGAGGATTTGGGTTATGGTAAGGTTGTGGATGAAATGTAGGGTGAGTGTGAGGTTGAAGGTAAGAGTAGGGTTTAGTGCTTAAGGATAAATGAACCTATTGTCTCATTTAGGCTTATGGTAAACTTGACTGTTTAGGTATGGGTTGGGGTTAATATTTGTGTGAGGGTGAGAAAGTGTGCGAGATTAAGAGTTGGGGTCAGGCTTGCGGCTTGTGTGTTACATCCGTTTTGGTTGTGGATAAGTTTATCTCTCTGTCTAGTTTAAGGGATTGGATTACATTAACGGTGATATGGAGGCTTGGATTGAAGTTGATGGATAGAGTTAAGTTAGGTTCAGGCGAAGGGTGAAGGTTAGGAGTAAAGTTAGTTGTAGGGGGAGCTGCATGTTCACATCAGATTTGGCGTTAGGATTAGGCTTAGCCTTAGCATAGACATATGGTTAAGGTTAGGGCTTGGTTTAGGGTGAGCCTTAGCTTAGGGTTCAGTTTAAGGTTAGGAGTCTACAGAATTACACCTAGGCTTAGGGTTACACCTCTTTTTAGTTATAGACCTAGGGCAGGCTTTTGACCTAGGTTAGGGTTAGGATTAGGGTTGGTTTTAGGATAGGATTTAGGTTTGAGGTTTCATTTTAGTGTAGGGTTATTGGAAGTACATCTGCTCTCCCTGGTTTTCCTTCACGATCACAATATTTCTGAGATTCATGGTTTAAGGAAAATCTTGCTCCTTGCCGGTTTCAAGGCAAAAAGGCGCCACCTGCAGTTGGTTTTTCCGTCAAACTTAGGCTCGCTCTTTGAGAAACTTGGGTCTTTGGGAATGCCGTGAGTCCAGCAAGATTTTTCAGTTCAAGTGTGCCCCAAGCAGTGGGTTCTACCTCTGAGCAATACAGCCCGTGGAATTCCTGAGAATCTGGAACCTGCCATGAAGTTCAGCCTGCGTTTTATTCACACGGAAGAAGCTCCTCCGAGGTTCCCATGTCTCTGTACACTGATGCTTCCAGCAACGTCATGTCTCACAGGTCAATAGTGCTTCTCTGAGTTTCACTGGTCTAGGGTGAAGGGTGAAGCGCCTGGGTTCCCGTGCTTCACTACTGTATGGCCCCAAGATGATGTTTGTAGGCACAGCGGCAAATCCATCTGTGGCAATTCTCTCATATTGTCATTGCGATGGGAAGATTCCTTATTCGCCAGGAAATGTTTTGCCGTGGAAGATGGGTCACCACAGAGCTGTCTCTTTTGTGTTGAGACAAAGTTTGCTGAATTTACCTGCCAGCAGTTGCGTGTCCTCCCTTTCTTTTAAGGTCGATGGAGACGCACGAGTGTAAGGAGAACGGTGAATGGTGGCCGTTCATAACCCAGGATCATGAGAAACCGCAGAGTAAATTTTAGGAACGTAGACGTAGGACAGCGGAGAAAACTTCACCCAGGGACTTCAGTGAACTCTCCTTACAATGCTGAGGCCTGACACGCCTAGTGCCTGGGGGCAACCCGGCTCCTGCCCTAGGTGGTTTTGTGGAGCGTGCCTCCCTCAGGTGGTGCCTTTTCTCTCCCATCAATATTGCTCCGTGAAATTCTGCTGTTGATGAAAACTATTTGCCATGGCTTTGTTGTTTCACCTCCTTGGCTCATCTTTGAAGTACAAATGCTTTTGGACACTGGTGCTGAGTCCTTGAGCTTTCCTTTGTCTTGGCTCAATCAATGCAGATTCCTGTGCTGAATAAGCCATGGACTAGCACAGGTGGGTGCTTGTCCTTATATGGGGCACACGCAGGAATTTCCTTTGTCAAGACCCACCTGGCTTGATCAAGGTTCTTTATTCCTGTGAAAACGATTTTTATCCAAATTCTAGAGGAGCACCAGTGTGCCTCTGGGAGCTACACCCGGGCCTGCTGAACAGAGGCTCCGGAGTTTTCATTTTCTGACTAAAATTCAACACGGAATTTCATGGATCTAAGGAAACCGTGAATTGTGGCCCTACCAGATTCTCACATCTTCATTGTCTAATGGAAGCTTAAGTTTCCCAGTCTGATCCGGCTGCCACTTCATTTCTGGCAATGACCATTCAATTGTGGACGTTCAGCCTTCTTCAGAATTCTCCTATAACGGCATGTTCCCGCGCGACATTAAGACCACTCGGTGGAGGTTTATGTGACTCAGGACAACTCTTTATTTCAGGTGACTAGAACAAAGGGAATTCACAGAGGTTGATGATCACTTATTAAAGTCCCGTTTCTCTATGATGCCCACTGATGACACTTCTACATCTGAGGGCAAAGAACTCGTGCAGCATGATATTCTCAGTTCAGCCACGCCGCCTGCAGTTTCTTCCTTGCAGAAAAATCTTTCCCAGTGTACTTCTTTAAAATGCTGCAAAATAGTGGGACAGAAGATTTCGGTTTAGGGTCAACTTTAAACGGAAATATGTACAGGCATGTGGGCATGTTTAGAGACAGTGTTAGAGTTCAGGTTAGAGTGACGGCTGCGTGAGGATTTGGGTTATGGTAAGGTTGTGGATGAAATGTAGGGTGAGTGTGAGGTTGAAGGTAAGAGTAGGGTTTAGTGCTTAAGGATAAATGAACCTATTGTCTCATTTAGGCTTATGGTAAACTTGACTGTTTAGGTATGGGTTGGGGTTAATATTTGTGTGAGGGTTAGAAAGTGTGCGAGGTTAAGAGTTGGGGTCAGGCTTGCGGCTTGTGTGTTACATCCGTTTTGGTTGTGGGTAAGTTTATCTCTCTGTCTAGTTTAAGGGATTGGATTACATCATCGGTAATATGGAGGCTTGGATTGAAGTTGATGGATAGAGTTAAGTTAGGTTCAGGCGAAGGGTGAAGGTTAGGAGTAAGGTTAGTTGTAGGGGGAGCTGCATGTTCACATCAGATTTGGGGTTAGGATTGGGCTTAACCTTAGGGTAGATATACGGTTAGGGTTAGGGTTTGGTTTAGGGTGAGCCTTAGGTTAGTTTAAGGTTAGGAGTCTACAGAATTACACCTAGGCTTAGGGTTACACCTGTTTTTAGGTTTAGACCTAGGGATAGCTTTTGACCTAGGTTAGGGTTAGCATTAGGGTTGGTTTTAGGATAGGATTTAGGTTTGAGGTTTCATTTTAGTGTAGGGTTATTGGAAGTACATCTGCTCTCCCTGGTTTTCCTTCACGATCACAATATTTCTGAGATTCATGGTTTAAGGAAAATCTTGCTCCTTGCCGGTTTCAAGGCAAAAAGGCGCCACCTGCATTTGGTTTTTCCGTCAAACTTAGGCTCGCACTTTGAGAACCTTGGGTCTTTGGGAATGCCGTGAGTCCAGCAAGATTTTTCAGTTAAAGTGTGCCCCAAGCAGTGGGTTCTACCTCTGAGCAATACAGCCCGTGGAATTCCTGAGAATCTGGAACCTGCCATGAAGTTCAGGCTGCGTTTTATTCACACGGAAGAAGCTCCTCCGAGGTTCCCATGTCTCTGTACACTGATGCTTCCAGCAACGTCATGTCTCACAGGTCAATAGTGCTTCTCTGAGTTTCACTGGTCTAGGGTGAAGGGTGAAGCGCCTGGGTTCCCGTGCTTCACTACTGTATGGCCCCAAGATGATGTTTGTAGGCACAGCGGCAAATCCATCTGTGGCAATTCTCTCATATTGTCATTGCGATGGGAAGATTCCTTATTCGCCAGGAAATGTTTTGCCGTGGAAGACGGGTCACCACAGAGCTGTCTCTTTTGTGTTGAGACAAAGTTTGCTGAATTTACCTGCCAGCAGTTGCGTGTCCTCCCTTTCTTTTAAGGTCGATGGAGACGCACGAGTGTAAGGAGAACGGTGAATGGTGGCCGTTCATAACCCAGGATCATGAGAAACCGCAGAGTAAATTTTAGGAACGTAGACGTAGGACAGCGGAGAAAACTTCACCCAGGGACTTCAGTGAACTCTCCTTACAATGCTGAGGCCTGACACGCCTAGTGCCTGGGGGCAACCCGGCTCCTGCCCTAGGTGGTTTTGTGGAGCGTGCCTCCCTCAGGTGGTGCCTTTTCTCTCCCATCAATATTGCTCCGTGAAATTCTGCTGTTGATGAAAACTATTTGCCATGGCTTTGTTGTTTCACCTCCTTGGCTCATCTTTGAAGTACAAATGCTTTTGGACACTGGTGCTGAGTCCTTGAGCTTTCCTTTGTCTTGGCTCAATCAATGCAGATTCCTGTGCTGAATAAGCCATGGACTAGCACAGGTGGGTGCTTGTCCTTATATGGGGCACATGCAGGAATTTCGTTTGTCAAGACCCACCTGGCTTGATCAAGGTTCTTTATTCCTGTGAAAACGATTTTTATCCAAATTCTAGAGGAGCACCAGTGTGCCTCTGGGAGCTACACCCGGGCCTGCTGAACAGAGGCTCCGGAGTTTTCATTTTCTGACTAAAATTCAACACGGAATTTCATGGATCTAAGGAAACCGTGAATTGTGGCCCTACCAGATTCTCACATCTTCATTGTCTAATGGAAGCTTAAGTTTCCCAGTCTGATCCGGCTGCCACTTCATTTCTGGCAATGACCATTCAATTGTGGACGTTCAGCCTTCTTCAGAATTCTCCTATAACGGCATGTTCCCGCGCGACATTAAGACCACTCGGTGGAGGTTTATGTGACTCAGGACAACTCTTTATTTCAGGTGACTAGAACAAAGGGAATTCACAGAGGTTGATGATCACTTATTAAAGTCCCGTTTCTCTATGATGCCCACTGATGACACTTCTACATCTGAGGGCAAAGAACTCGTGCAGCATGATATTCTCAGTTCAGCCACGCCGCCTGCAGTTTCTTCCTTGCAGAAAAATCTTTCCCAGTGTACTTCTTTAAAATGCTGCAAAATAGTGGGACAGAAGATTTCGGTTTAGGGTCAACTTTAAACGGAAATATGTACAGGCATGTGGGCATGTTTAGAGACAGTGTTAGAGTTCAGGTTAGAGTGACGGCTGCGTGAGGATTTGGGTTATGGTAAGGTTGTGGATGAAATGTAGGGTGAGTGTGAGGTTGAAGGTAAGAGTAGGGTTTAGTGCTTAAGGATAAATGAACCTATTGTCTCATTTAGGCTTATGGTAAACTTGACTGTTTAGGTATGGGTTGGGGTTAATATTTGTGTGAGGGTTAGAAAGTGTGCGAGGTTAAGAGTTGGGGTCAGGCTTGCGGCTTGTGTGTTACATCCGTTTTGGTTGTGGGTAAGTTTATCTCTCTGTCTAGTTTAAGGGATTGGATTACATCATCGGTAATATGGAGGCTTGGATTGAAGTTGATGGATAGAGTTAAGTTAGGTTCAGGCGAAGGGTGAAGGTTAGGAGTAAGGTTAGTTGTAGGGGGAGCTGCATGTTCACATCAGATTTGGGGTTAGGATTGGGCTTAACCTTAGGGTAGATATACGGTTAGGGTTAGGGTTTGGTTTAGGGTGAGCCTTAGGTTAGTTTAAGGTTAGGAGTCTACAGAATTACACCTAGGCTTAGGGTTACACCTGTTTTTAGGTTTAGACCTAGGGATAGCTTTTGACCTAGGTTAGGGTTAGCATTAGGGTTGGTTTTAGGATAGGATTTAGGTTTGAGGTTTCATTTTAGTGTAGGGTTATTGGAAGTACATCTGCTCTCCCTGGTTTTCCTTCACGATCACAATATTTCTGAGATTCATGGTTTAAGGAAAATCTTGCTCCTTGCCGGTTTCAAGGCAAAAAGGCGCCACCTGCATTTGGTTTTTCCGTCAAACTTAGGCTCGCACTTTGAGAACCTTGGGTCTTTGGGAATGCCGTGAGTCCAGCAAGATTTTTCAGTTAAAGTGTGCCCCAAGCAGTGGGTTCTACCTCTGAGCAATACAGCCCGTGGAATTCCTGAGAATCTGGAACCTGCCATGAAGTTCAGGCTGCGTTTTATTCACACGGAAGAAGCTCCTCCGAGGTTCCCATGTCTCTGTACACTGATGCTTCCAGCAACGTCATGTCTCACAGGTCAATAGTGCTTCTCTGAGTTTCACTGGTCTAGGGTGAAGGGTGAAGCGCCTGGGTTCCCGTGCTTCACTACTGTATGGCCCCAAGATGATGTTTGTAGGCACAGCGGCAAATCCATCTGTGGCAATTCTCTCATATTGTCATTGCGATGGGAAGATTCCTTATTCGCCAGGAAATGTTTTGCCGTGGAAGACGGGTCACCACAGAGCTGTCTCTTTTGTGTTGAGACAAAGTTTGCTGAATTTACCTGCCAGCAGTTGCGTGTCCTCCCTTTCTTTTAAGGTCGATGGAGACGCACGAGTGTAAGGAGAACGGTGAATGGTGGCCGTTCATAACCCAGGATCATGAGAAACCGCAGAGTAAATTTTAGGAACGTAGACGTAGGACAGCGGAGAAAACTTCACCCAGGGACTTCAGTGAACTCTCCTTACAATGCTGAGGCCTGACACGCCTAGTGCCTGGGGGCAACCCGGCTCCTGCCCTAGGTGGTTTTGTGGAGCGTGCCTCCCTCAGGTGGTGCCTTTTCTCTCCCATCAATATTGCTCCGTGAAATTCTGCTGTTGATGAAAACTATTTGCCATGGCTTTGTTGTTTCACCTCCTTGGCTCATCTTTGAAGTACAAATGCTTTTGGACACTGGTGCTGAGTCCTTGAGCTTTCCTTTGTCTTGGCTCAATCAATGCAGATTCCTGTGCTGAATAAGCCATGGACTAGCACAGGTGGGTGCTTGTCCTTATATGGGGCACATGCAGGAATTTCGTTTGTCAAGACCCACCTGGCTTGATCAAGGTTCTTTATTCCTGTGAAAACGATTTTTATCCAAATTCTAGAGGAGCACCAGTGTGCCTCTGGGAGCTACACCCGGGCCTGCTGAACAGAGGCTCCGGAGTTTTCATTTTCTGACTAAAATTCAACACGGAATTTCATGGATCTAAGGAAACCGTGAATTGTGGACCTACCAGATTCTCACATCTTCATTGTCTAATGGAAGCTTAAGTTTCCCAGTCTGATCCGGCTGCCACTTCATTTCTGGCAATGACCATTCAATTGTGGACGTTCAGCCTTCTTCACAATTCTCTTATAACGGCATGTTCCCGCGCCACATTAAGACCGCTCGGTGGAGGTTTATGTGACTCAGGACAACTCTTTATTTCAGGTGACTAGAACAAAGGGAATTCACAGAGGTTGATGATCACTTATTAAAGTCCCGTTTCTCTATGATGCCCACTGATGACACTTCTACATCTGAGGGCAAAGAACTCGTGCAGCATGATATTCTCAGTTCGGCCACGCCGCCTGCAGTTTCTTCCTTGCAGAAAAATCTTTCCCAGTGTACTTCTTTAAAATGCTGCAAAATAGTGGGACAGAAGATTTCGGTTTAGGGTCAACTTTAAACGGAAATAGGTACAGGCATGTGGGCATGTTTAGAGACAGTGTTAGATTTCAGGTTAGAGTGACGGCTGCGTGAGGATTTGGGTTATGGTAAGGTTGTGGATCAAATGTAGGGTGAGTGTGAGGTTGAAGGTAAGAGTAGGGTTAAGTGCTTAAGGATAAATGAACCTATTGTCTCATTTAAGCTTATGGTAAACTTGACTGTTTAGGTATGGGTTGGGGTTAATATTTGTGTGAGGGTTAGAAAGTGTGCGAGGTTAAGAGTTGGGGTCAGGTTTGCGGCTTGTGTGTTACATCCGTTTTGGTTGTGGATAAGTTTATCTCTCTGTGTAGTTTAAGGGATTGGATTACATTAACGGTGATATGGAGGCTTGGATTGAAGTTGATGGATAGAGTTAAGTTAGGTTCAGGCGAAGGGTGAAGGTTTGGAATAAGGGTAGTTGTAGGGGGAGCTGCATGTTCACATCAGATTTGGGGTTAGGATTAGGCTTAGCCTTAGCATAGACATACGGTTAAGGTTAGGGCTTGGTTTAGGGTGAGCCTTAGCTTAGGGTTCAGTTTAAGGTTAGGAGTCTACAGAATTACACCTAGGCTTAGGGTTACACCTCTTTTTAGGTTTAGACCTAGGGCTAGCTTTTGACCTAGGTTAGGGTTAGGATTAGGGTTGGTTTTAGGATAGGATTTAGGTTTGAGGTTTCATTTTAGTGTAGGGTTATTGGAAGTACATCTGCTCTCGCTGGTTTTCCTTCACGATCACAATATTTCTGAGATTCATGATTTAAGGAAAATCTTGCTCCTTGCCGGTTTCAAGGCAAAAAGGCGCCACATGCAGTTGGTTTTTCCGTCAAACTTATGCTCGCTCTTTGAGAACCTTGGGTCTTTGGGAATGCCGTGAGTCCAGCAAGATTTTTCAGTTCAAGTGTGCCCCAAGCAGTGGGTTCTACCTCTGAGCAATACAGCCCGTGGAATTCCTGAGAATCTGGAACCTGCCATGAAGTTCAGGCTGCGTTTTATTCACACGGAAGAAGCTCCTCCGAGGTTCCCATGTCTCTGTACACTGATGCTTCCAGCAACGTCATGTCTCACAGGTCAATAGTGCTTCTCTGAGTTTCACTGGTCTAGGGTGAAGGGTGAAGCGCCTGGGTTCCCGTGCTTCACTACTGTATGGCCCCAAGATGATGTTTGTAGGCACAGCGGCAAATCCATCTGTGGCAATTCTCTCATATTGTCATTGCGATGGGAAGATTCCTTATTCGCCAGGAAATGTTTTGCCGTGGAAGACGGGTCACCACAGAGCTGTCTCTTTTGTGTTGAGACAAAGTTTGCTGAATTTACCTGCCAGCAGTTGCGTGTCCTCCCTTTCTTTTAAGGTCGATGGAGACGCACGAGTGTAAGGAGAACGGTGAATGGTGGCCGTTCATAACCCAGGATCATGAGAAACCGCAGAGTAAATTTTAGGAACGTAGACGTAGGACAGCGGAGAAAACTTCACCCAGGGACTTCAGTGAACTCTCCTTACAATGCTGAGGCCTGACACGCCTAGTGCCTGGGGGCAACCCGGCTCCTGCCCTAGGTGGTTTTGTGGAGCGTGCCTCCCTCAGGTGGTGCCTTTTCTCTCCCATCAATATTGCTCCGTGAAATTCTGCTGTTGATGAAAACTATTTGCCATGGCTTTGTTGTTTCACCTCCTTGGCTCATCTTTGAAGTACAAATGCTTTTGGACACTGGTGCTGAGTCCTTGAGCTTTCCTTTGTCTTGGCTCAATCAATGCAGATTCCTGTGCTGAATAAGCCATGGACTAGCACAGGTGGGTGCTTGTCCTTATATGGGGCACACGCAGGAATTTCTTTTGTCAAGACCCACCTGGCTTGATGAAGGTTCTTTATTCCTGTGAAAACGATTTTTATCCAAATTCTAGAGGAGCACCAGTGTGCCTCTGGGAGCTACACCCGGGCCTGCTGAACAGAGGCTCCGGAGTTTTCATTTTCTGACTAAAATTCAACACGGAATTTCATGGATCTAAGGAAACCGTGAATTGTGGACCTACCAGATTCTCACATCTTCATTGTCTAATGGAAGCTTAAGTTTCCCAGTCTGATCCGGCTGCCACTTCATTTCTGGCAATGACCATTCAATTGTGGACGTTCAGCCTTCTTCACAATTCTCTTATAACGGCATGTTCCCGCGCCACATTAAGACCGCTCGGTGGAGGTTTATGTGACTCAGGACAACTCTTTATTTCAGGTGACTAGAACAAAGGGAATTCACAGAGGTTGATGATCACTTATTAAAGTCCCGTTTCTCTATGATGCCCACTGATGACACTTCTACATCTGAGGGCAAAGAACTCGTGCAGCATGATATTCTCAGTTCGGCCACGCCGCCTGCAGTTTCTTCCTTGCAGAAAAATCTTTCCCAGTGTACTTCTTTAAAATGCTGCAAAATAGTGGGACAGAAGATTTCGGTTTAGGGTCAACTTTAAACGGAAATAGGTACAGGCATGTGGGCATGTTTAGAGACAGTGTTAGAGTTCAGGTTAGAGTGACGGCTGCGTGAGGATTTGGGTTATGGTAAGGTTGTGGATCAAATGTAGGGTGAGTGTGAGGTTGAAGGTAAGAGTAGGGTTAAGTGCTTAAGGATAAATGAACCTATTGTCTCATTTAAGCTTATGGTAAACTTGACTGTTTAGGTATGGGTTGGGGTTAATATTTGTGTGAGGGTTAGAAAGTGTGCGAGGTTAAGAGTTGGGGTCAGGCTTGCGGCTTGTGTGTTACATCCGTTTTGGTTGTGGATAAGTTTATATCTCTGTGTAGTTTAAGGGATTGGATTACATTAACGGTGATATGGAGGCTTGGATTGAAGTTGATGGATAGAGTTAAGTTAGGTTCAGGCGAAGGGTGAAGGTTAGGAGTAAGGTTAGTTGTAGGGGGAGCTGCATGTTCACATCAGATTTGGGGTTAGGATTAGGCTTAGCCTTAGCATAGACATAAGGTTAAAGTTAGGGCTTGGTTTAGGGTGAGCCTTAGCTTAGAGTTCAGTTTAAGGTTAGGAGTCTACAGAATTACACCTAGGCTTAGGGTTACACCTCTTTTTAGGTTTAGACCTAGGGCTAGCTTTTGACCTAGGTTAGGGTTAGGATTAGGGTTGGTTTTAGGATAGGATTTAGGTTTGAGGTTTCATTTTAGTGTAGGGTTATTGGAAGTACATCTGCTCTCCCTGGTTTTCCTTCACGATCACAATATTTCTGAGATTCATGATTTAAGGAAAATCTTGCTCCTTGCCGGTTTCAAGGCAAAAAGCGCCACATGCAGTTGGTTTTTCCGTCAAACTTATGCTCGCTCTTTGAGAACCTTGGGTCTTTGGGAATGCCGTGAGTCCAGCAAGATTTTTCAGTTCAAGTGTGCCCCAAGCAGTGGGTTCTACCTCTGAGCAATACAGCCCGTGGAATTCCTGAGAATCTGGAACCTGCCATGAAGTTCAGGCTGCGTTTTATTCACACGGAAGAAGCTCCTTCGAGGTTCCCATGCCTCTGTACACTGATGCTTCCAGCAACGTCATGTCTCACAGGTCAATAGTGCTTCTCTGAGTTTCACTGGTCTAGGGTAAAGGGTGAAGCGCCTGGGTTCCCGTGCTTCACTACTGTATGGCCTCAAGATGATGTTTGTAGGCACAGCGGCAAATCCATCGGTGGCAATTCTCTCATATTGTCATTGCGATGGGAAGATTCCTTATTCGCCAGGAAATGTTTTGCCGTGGAAGACGGATCACCACAGAGCTGTCTCTTTTGTGTTGAGACAAAGTTTGCTGAATTTACCTGCCAGCAGTTGCGTGTCCTCCCTTTCTTTTAAGGTCGATGGAGACGCACGAGTGTAAGGAGAACGGTGAATGGTGGCCGTTCATAACCCAGGATCATGAGAAACCGCAGAGTAAATTTTAGGAACGTAGACGTAGGACAGCGGAGAAAACTTCACTCAGGGACTTCAGTGAACTCTCCTTACAATGCTGAGGCCTGACACGCCTAGTGCCTGGGGGCAACCCGTCTCCTGCCCTAGGTGGTTTTGTGGAGCATGCCTCCCTCAGGTGGTGCCTTTTCTCTCCCAGCAATATTGCTCCGTGAAATTCTGCTGTTGATGAAAACTATTTGCCATGGCTTTGTTGTTTCACCTCCTTGGCTCATCTTTGAAGTACAAATGCTTTTCGACAGGGGTGCTGAGTCCTTGAGCATTCTTTTGTTTTGGCTCAATCAATGCAGATTCCTGTGCTGAATAAGCCATGGACTAGCACAGGTGGGTGCTTGTTCTTTTATGGGGCACACGCAGGAATTTCTTTTGTCAAGACCCATCTGGCTTGATCAAGGTTCTTTATTCCCATGAAAACGATTTTTATCCAAATTCTAGAGGAGCACCTGTGTGCCTCTGGGAGCTAAACCCGGGCCTGCTGAACAGAGGCTCCGGAGTTTTCATTTCTGACTAAAATTCAACACGGAATTTCATGGATCTAAGGAAACCGAGAATTGTGGACCTACCAGATTCTCACATCTTCATTGTCTAATGGAAGCTTAAGTTTCCCAGTCTGATCCGGCTGCCACTTCATTTCTGGCAATGACCATTCAATTGTGGACGTTCAGCCTTCTTCAGAATTCTCTTATAACGGCATGTTCCCGCGCCACATTAAGACCACTCGGTGGAGGTTTACGTGACTCAGGACAACTCTTTATTTCAGGTGACTAGAACAAAGGGTATTCACAGAGGTTGATGATCACTTATTAAAGTCCCATTTCTCTATGATGCCCACTGATGACACTTCTACATCTGAAGGCAAAGAACCCGTGCAGCATGATATTCTCAGTTCAGCCACGCCGCCTGCAGTTTCTTCCTTGCAGAAAAATCTTTCCCAGTGTACTTCTTTAAAATGCTGCAAAATAGTGGGACAGAAGATTTCGGTTTAGGGTCAACTTTAAACGGAAATAGGTACAGGCATGTAGGCATGTTTAGAGACAGTGTTAGACTTCAGGTTAGAGTGATGGCTGCGTGAGGATTTGGGTTATGGTAAGGTTGTGGATGAAATGTAGGGTGAGTGTGAGGTTGAAGGTAAGAGTAGGGTTTAGTGCTTAAGGATAAATGAACCTATTGTCTCATTTAGTCTTATGGTAAACTTGACTGTTTAGGTATGGGTTGGGGTTAATATTTGTGTGAGGGTGAGAAAGTGTGCGAGATTAAGAGTTGGGGTCAGGCTTGCGGCTTGTGTGTTACATCCGTTTTGGTTGTGGATAAGTTTATCTCTCTGTCTAGTTTAAGGGATTGGATTACATTAACGGTGATATGGAGGCTTGGATTGAAGTTGATGGATAGAGTTTAGTTAGGTTCAGGCGAAGGGTGAAGGTTAGGAGTAAGGTTAGTTTTAGGGGGAGCTGCATGTTCATATCAGATTTGGGGTTAGGATTAGGCTTAGCCTTAGCATAGACATATGGTTAAGGTTAGGGCTTGGTTTAGGGTGAGCCTTAGGTTAGGGTTCAGTTTAAGGTTAGGAGTCTACAGAATTACACCTAGGCTTAGGGTTACACCTCTTTTTAGTTATAGACCTAGGGCTAGCTTTTGACCTAGGTTAGGGTTAGGATTAGGGTTGGTTTTAGGATAGGATTTAGGTTTGAGGTTTCATTTTAGTGTAGGGTTATTGGAAGTACATCTGCTCTCCCTGGTTTTCCTTCACGATCACAATATTTCTGAGATTCATGGTTTAAGGAAAATCTTGCTCCTTGCCGGTTTCAAGGCAAAAAGGCGCCACCTGTAGTTGGTTTTTCCGTCAAACTTAGGCTCGCTGTTTGAGAAACTTGGGTCTTTGGGAATGCCGTGAGTCCAGCAAGATTTTTCAGTTCAAGTGTGCCCCAAGCAGTGGGTTCTACCTCTGAGCAATACAGCCCGTGGAATTCCTGAGAATCTGGAACCTGCCATGAAGTTCAGCCTGCGTTTTATTCACACGGAAGAAGCTCCTTCGAGGTTCCCATGCCTGTGTACACTGATGCTTCCAGCAACGTCATGTCTCACAGGTCAATAGTGCTTCTCTGAGTTTCACTGGTCTAGGGTAAAGGGTGAAGCGCCTGGGTTCCCGTGCTTCACTACTGTATGGCCTCAAGATGATGTTTGTAGGCACAGCGGCAAATCCATCGGTGGCAATTCTCTCATATTGTCATTGCGATGGGAAGATTCCTTATTCGCCAGGAAATGTTTTGCCGTGGAAGACGGGTCACCACAGAGCTGTCTCTTTTGTGTTGAGACAAAGTTTGCTGAATTTACCTGCCAGCAGTTGCGTGTCCTCCCTTTCTTTTAAGGTCGATGGAGACGCACGAGTGTAAGGAGAACGGTGAATGGTGGCCGTTCATAACCCAGGATCATGAGAAACCGCAGAGTAAATTTTAGGAACGTAGACTTAGGACAGCGGAGAAAACTTCACTCAGGGACTTCAGTGAACTCTCCTTACAATGCTGAGGCCTGACATGCCTAGTGACTGGGGGCAACCCGGCTCCTGCCCTAGGTGGTTTTGTGGAGCGTGCCTCCCTCAGGTGGTGCCTTTTCTCTCCCATCAATATTGCTCCGTGAAATTCTGCTGTTGATGAAACCTATTTGCCATGGCTTTGTTGTTTCCCCTCCTTGGCTCATCTTTGAAGTACAAATGCTTTTCCACAGGGGTGCTGAGTCCTTGAGCATTCTTTTGTTTTGGCTCAATCAATGCAGATTCCTGTGCTGAATAAGCCATGGACTTGCACAGGTGGGTTCTTGTCCTTATATGGGGCACATGCAGGAATTTCGTTTGTCAAGACCCACCTGGCTTGATCAAGGTTCTTTATTCCCATGAAAACGATTTTTATCCAAATTCTAGAGGATCACCAGTGTGCCTCTGGGAGCTAAACCCGGGCCTGCTGAACAGAGGCTCCGCAGTTTTCATTTCTGACTAAAATTCAACACGGAATTTCATGGATCTAAGGAAACCGAGAATTGTGGACCTACCAGATTCTCACATCTTCATTGTCTAATGGAAGCTTAAGTTTCCCAGTCTGATCCGGCTGCCACTTCATTTCTGGCAATGACCATTCAATTGTGGACGTTCAGCCTTCTTCAGAATTCTCTTATAACGGCATGTTCCCGCGCCACATTAAGACCACTCGGTGGAGGTTTACGTGACTCAGGACAACTCTTTATTTCAGGTGACTAGAACAAAGGGTATTCACAGAGGTTGATGATCACTTATTAAAGTCCCATTTCTCTATGATGCCCACTGATGACACTTCTACATCTGAAGGCAAAGAACCCGTGCAGCATGATATTCTCAGTTCAGCCACGCCGCCTGCAGTTTCTTCCTTGCAGAAAAATCTTTCCCAGTGTACTTCTTTAAAATGCTGCAAAATAGTGGGACAGAAGATTTCGGTTTAGGGTCAACTTTAAACGGAAATAGGTACAGGCATGTAGGCATGTTTAGAGACAGTGTTAGATTTCAGGTTAGAGTGATGGCTGCGTGAGGATTTGGGTTATGGTAAGGTTGTGGATGAAATGTAGGGTGAGTGTGAGGTTGAAGGTAAGAGTAGGGTTTAGTGCTTAAGGATAAATGAACCTATTGTCTCATTTAGTCTTATGGTAAACTTGACTGTTTAGGTATGGGTTGGGGTTAATATTTGTGTGAGGGTGAGAAAGTGTGCGAGATTAAGAGTTGGGGTCAGGCTTGCGGCTTGTGTGTTACATCCGTTTTGGTTGTGGATAAGTTTATCTCTCTGTCTAGTTTAAGGGATTGGATTACATTAACGGTGATATGGAGGCTTGGATTGAAGTTGATGGATAGAGTTTAGTTAGGTTCAGGCGAAGGGTGAAGGTTAGGAGTAAGGTTAGTTTTAGGGGGAGCTGCATGTTCATATCAGATTTGGGGTTAGGATTAGGCTTAGCCTTAGCATAGACATATGGTTAAGGTTAGGGCTTGGTTTAGGGTGAGCCTTAGGTTAGGGTTCAGTTTAAGGTTAGGAGTCTACAGAATTACACCTAGGCTTAGGGTTACACCTCTTTTTAGTTATAGACCTAGGGCTAGCTTTTGACCTAGGTTAGGGTTAGGATTAGGGTTGGTTTTAGGATAGGATTTAGGTTTGAGGTTTCATTTTAGTGTAGGGTTATTGGAAGTACATCTGCTCTCCCTGGTTTTCCTTCACGATCACAATATTTCTGAGATCCATGGTTTAAGGAAAATCTTGCTCCTTGCCGGTTTCAAGGCAAAAAGGCGCCACCTGTAGTTGTTTTTTCCGTCAAACTTAGGCTCGCTCTTTGAGAAACTTGGGTCTTTGGGAATGCCGTGAGTCCAGCAAGATTTTTCAGTTCAAGTGTGCCCCAAGCAGTGGGTTCTACCTCTGAGCAATACAGCCCGTGGAATTCCTGAGAATCTGGAACCTGCCATGAAGTTCAGCCTGCGTTTTATTCACACGGAAGAAGCTCCTTCGAGGTTCCCATGCCTCTGTACACTGATGCTTCCAGCAACGTCATGTCTCACAGGTCAATAGTGCTTCTCTGAGTTTCACTGGTCTAGGGTAAAGGGTGAAGCGCCTGGGTTCCCGTGATTCACTACTGTATGGCCTCATGATGATGTTTGTAGGCACAGCGGCAAATCCATCGGTGGCAATTCTCTCATATTGTCATTGCGATGGGAAGATTCCTTATTCGCCAGGAAATGTTTTGCCGTGGAAGACGGGTCACCACAGAGCTGTCTCTTTTGTGTTGAGACAAAGTTTGCTGAATTTACCTGCCAGCAGTTGCGTGTCCTCCCTTTCTTTTAAGGTCGATGGAGACGCACGAGTGTAAGGAGAACGGTGAATGGTGGCCGTTCATAACCCAGGATCATGAGAAACCGCAGAGTAAATTTTAGGAACGTAGACTTAGGACAGCGGAGAAAACTTCACTCAGGGACTTCAGTGAACTCTCCTTACAATGCTGAGGCCTGACATGCCTAGTGACTGGGGGCAACCCGGCTCCTGCCCTAGGTGGTTTTGTGGAGCATGCCTCCCTCAGGTGGTGCCTTTTCTCTCCCAGCAATATTGCTCCGTGAAATTCTGCTGTTGATGAAAACTATTTGCCATGGCTTTGTTGTTTCCCCTCCTTGGCTCATCTTTGAAGTACAAATGCTTTTCCACAGGGGTGCTGAGTCCTTGAGCATTCTTTTGTTTTGGCTCAATCAATGCAGATTCCTGTGCTGAATAAGCCATGGACTAGCACAGGTGGGTTCTTGTCCTTATATGGGGCACATGCAGGAATTTCGTTTGTCAAGACCCACCTGGCTTGATCAAGGTTCTTTATTCCCATGAAAACGATTTTTATCCAAATTCTAGAGGATCACCAGTGTGCCTCTGGGAGCTAAACCCGGGCCTGCTGAACAGAGGCTCCGCAGTTTTCATTTCTGACTAAAATTCAACACGGAATTTCATGGATCTAAGGAAACCGAGAATTGTGGACCTACCAGATTCTCACATCTTCATTGTCTAATGGAAGCTTAAGTTTCCCAGTCTGATCCGGCTGCCACTTCATTTCTGGCAATGACCATTCAATTGTGGACGTTCAGCCTTCTTCAGAATTCTCTTATAACGGCATGTTCCCGCGCCACATTAAGACCACTCGGTGGAGGTTTACGTGACTCAGGACAACTCTTTATTTCAGGTGACTAGAACAAAGGGTATTCACAGAGGTTGATGATCACTTATTAAAGTCCCATTTCTCTATGATGCCCACTGATGACACTTCTACATCTGAAGGCAAAGAACCCGTGCAGCATGATATTCTCAGTTCAGCCACGCCGCCTGCAGTTTCTTCCTTGCAGAAAAATCTTTCCCAGTGTACTTCTTTAAAATGCTGCAAAATAGTGGGACAGAAGATTTCGGTTTAGGGTCAACTTTAAACGGAAATAGGTACAGGCATGTAGGCATGTTTAGAGACAGTGTTAGATTTCAGGTTAGAGTGATGGCTGCGTGAGGATTTGGGTTATGGTAAGGTTGTGGATGAAATGTAGGGTGAGTGTGAGGTTGAAGGTAAGAGTAGGGTTTAGTGCTTAAGGATAAATGAACCTATTGTCTCATTTAGTCTTATGGTAAACTTGACTGTTTAGGTATGGGTTGGGGTTAATATTTGTGTGAGGGTGAGAAAGTGTGCGAGATTAAGAGTTGGGGTCAGGCTTGCGGCTTGTGTGTTACATCCGTTTTGGTTGTGGATAAGTTTATCTCTCTGTCTAGTTTAAGGGATTGGATTACATTAACGGTGATATGGAGGCTTGGATTGAAGTTGATGGATAGAGTTTAGTTAGGTTCAGGCGAAGGGTGAAGGTTAGGAGTAAGGTTAGTTTTAGGGGGAGCTGCATGTTCATATCAGATTTGGGGTTAGGATTAGGCTTAGCCTTAGCATAGACATATGGTTAAGGTTAGGGCTTGGTTTAGGGTGAGCCTTAGGTTAGGGTTCAGTTTAAGGTTAGGAGTCTACAGAATTACACCTAGGCTTAGGGTTACACCTCTTTTTAGTTATAGACCTAGGGCTAGCTTTTGACCTAGGTTAGGGTTAGGATTAGGGTTGGTTTTAGGATAGGATTTAGGTTTGAGGTTTCATTTTAGTGTAGGGTTATTGGAAGTACATCTGCTCTCCCTGGTTTTCCTTCACGATCACAATATTTCTGAGATTCATGGTTTAAGGAAAATCTTGCTCCTTGCCGGTTTCAAGGCAAAAAGGCGCCACCTGTAGTTGTTTTTTCCGTCAAACTTAGGCTCGCTCTTTGAGAAACTTGGGTCTTTGGGAATGCCGTGAGTCCAGCAAGATTTTTCAGTTCAAGTGTGCCCCAAGCAGTGGGTTCTACCTCTGAGCAATACAGCCCGTGGAATTCCTGAGAATCTGGAACCTGCCATGAAGTTCAGCCTGCGTTTTATTCACACGGAAGAAGCTCCTTCGAGGTTCCCATGCCTCTGTACACTGATGCTTCCAGCAACGTCATGTCTCACAGGTCAATAGTGCTTCTCTGAGTTTCACTGGTCTAGGGTAAAGGGTGAAGCGCCTGGGTTCCCGTGCTTCACTACTGTATGGCCTCATGATGATGTTTGTAGGCACAGCGGCAAATCCATCGGTGGCAATTCTCTCATATTGTCATTGCGATGGGAAGATTCCTTATTCGCCAGGAAATGTTTTGCCGTGGAAGACGGGTCACCACAGAGCTGTCTCTTTTGTGTTGAGACAAAGTTTGCTGAATTTACCTGCCAGCAGTTGCGTGTCCTCCTTTTCTTTTAAGGTCGATGGAGACGCAGGAGTGTAAGGAGAACGGTGAATGGTGGCCGTTCATAACCCAGGATCATGAGAAACCGCAGAGTAAATTTTAGGAACGTAGACGTAGGACAGCGGAGAAAACTTCACTCAGGGACTTCAGTGAACTCTCCTTACAATGCTGAGGCCTGACACGCCTAGTGCCTGGGGGCAACCCGGCTCCTGCCCTAGGTGGTTTTGTGGAGCATGCCTCCCTCAGGTGGTGCCTTTTCTCTCCCAGCAATATTGCTCCGTGAAATTCTGCTGTTGATGAAAACTATTTGCCATGGCTTTGTTGTTTCCCCTCCTTGGCTCATCTTTGAAGTACAAATGCTTTTCCACAGGGGTGCTGAGTCCTTGAGCATTCTTTTGTTTTGGCTCAATCAATGCAGATTCCTGTGCTGAATAAGCCATGGACTAGCACAGGTGGGTTCCTGTCCTTATATGGGGCACATGCAGGAATTTCGTTTGTCAAGACCCACCTGGCTTGATCAAGGTTCTTTATTCCCATGAAAACGATTTTTATCCAAATTCTAGAGGATCACCAGTGTGCCTCTGGGAGCTAAACCCGGGCCTGCTGAACAGAGGCTCCGCAGTTTTCATTTCTGACTAAAATTCAACACGGAATTTCATGGATCTAAGGAAACCTTGAATTGTGGACCTACCAGATTCTCACATCTTCATTGTCTAATGGAAGCTTAAGTTTCCCAGTCTGATCCGGCTGCCACTTCATTTCTGGCAATGACCATTCAATTGTGGACGTTCAGCCTTCTTCAGAATTCTCTTATAACGGCATGTTCCCGCGCCACATTAAGACCACTCGGTGGAGGTTTATGTGACTCAGGACAACTCTTTATTTCAGGTGACTAGAACAAAGGGAATTCACAGAGGTTGATGATCACTTATTAAAGTCCCATTTCTCTATGATGCCCACTGATGACACTTCTACATCTGAGGGCAAAGAACTCGTGCAGCATGATATTCTCAGTTCAGCCACGCCGCCTGCAGTTTCTTCCTTGCAGAAAAATCTTTCCCAGTGTACTTCTTTAAAATGCTGCAAAATAGTGGGACAGAAGATTTCGGTTTAGGGTCAACTTTAAACGGAAATAGGTATAGGCATGTAGGCATGTTTAGAGACAGTGTTAGATTTCAGGTTAGAGTGATGGCTGCGTGAGGATTTGGGTTATGGTAAGGTTGTGGATGAAATGTAGGGTGAGTGTGAGGTTGAAGGTAAGAGTAGGGTTTAGTGCTTAAGGATAAATGAACCTATTGTCTCATTTAGGCTTATGGTAAACTTGACTGTTTAGGTATGGGTTGGGGTTAATATTTGTGTGAGGGTGAGAAAGTGTGCGAGATTAAGAGTTGGGGTCAGCCTTGCGGCTTGTGTGTTACATCCGTTTTGGTTGTGGATAAGTTTATCTCTCTGTCTAGTTTAAGGGATTGGATTACATTAACGGTGATATGGAGGCTTGGATTGAAGTTGATGGATAGAGTTAAGTTAGGTTCAGGCGAAGGGTGAAGGTTAGGAGTAAGGTTAGTTGTAGGGGGAGCTGCATGTTCACATCAGATTTGGGGTTAGGATTAGGCTTAGCCTTAGCATAGACATATGGTTAAGGTTAGGGCTTGGTTTAGGGTGAGCCTTAGCTTAGGGTTCAGTTTAAGGTTAGGAGTCTACAGAATTACACCTAGGCTTAGGGTTACACCTCTTTTTAGTTATAGACCTAGGGCTAGCTTTTGACCTAGGTTAGGGTTAGGATTAGGGTTGGTTTTAGGATAGGATTTAGGTTTGAGGTTTCATTTTAGTGTAGGGTTATTGGAAGTACATCTGCTCTCCCTGGTTTTCCTTCACGATCACAATATTTCTGAGATTCATGGTTTAAGGAAAATCTTGCTCCTTGCCGGTTTCAAGGCAAAAAGGCGCCACCTGCAGTTGGTTTTTCCGTCAAACTTAGGCTCGCTCTTTGAGAAACTTGGGTCTTTGGGAATGCCGTGAGTCCAGCAAGATTTTTCAGTTCAAGTGTGCCCCAAGCAGTGGGTTCTACCTCTGAGCAATACATGCCGTGGAATTCCTGAGAATCTGGAACCTGCCATGAAGTTCAGCCTGCGTTTTATTCACACGGAAGAAGCTCCTTCGAGGTTCCCATGTCTCTGTACACTGATGCTTCCAGCAACGTCATGTCTCACAGGTCAATAGTGCTTCTCTGAGTTTCACTGGTCTAGGGTGAAGGGTGAAGCGCCTGGGTTCCCGTGCTTCACTACTGTATGGCCCCAAGATGATGTTTGTAGGCACAGCGGCAAATCCATCTGTGGCAATTCTCTCATATTGTCATTGCGATGGGAAGATTCCTTATTCGCCAGGAAATGTTTTGCCGTGGAAGACGGGTCACCACAGAGCTGTCTCTTTTGTGTTGAGACAAAGTTTGCTGAATTTACCTGCCAGCAGTTGCGTGTCCTCCCTTTCTTTTAAGGTCGATGGAGACGCACGAGTGTAAGGAGAACGGTGAATGGTGGCCGTTCATAACCCAGGATCATGAGAAACCGCAGAGTAAATTTTAGGAACGTAGACGTAGGACAGCGGAGAAAACTTCACCCAGGGTCTTCAGTGAACTCTCTTTACAATGCTGAGGCCTGACACGCCTAGTGCCTGGGGGCAACCCGGCTCCTGCCCTAGGTGGTTTTGTGGAGCGTGCCTCCCTCAGGTGGTGCCTTTTCTCTCCCATCAATATTGCTCCGTGAAATTCTGCTGTTGATGAAAACTATTTGCCATGGCTTTGTTGTTTCCCCTCCTTGGCTCATCTTTGAAGTACAAATGCTTTTCGACAGGGGTGCTGAGTCCTTGAGCATTCTTTTGTCTTGGCTCAATCAATGCAGATTCCTGTGCTGAATAAGCCATGGACTAGCACAGGTGGGTGCTTGTCCTTATATGGGGCACATGCAGGAATTTCGTTTGTCAAGACCCACCTGGCTTGATCAAGGTTCTTTATTCCCATGAAAACGATTTTTATCCAAATTCTAGAGGAGCACCAGTGTGCCTCTGGGAGCTAAACCCGGGCCTGCTGAACAGAGGCTCCGCAGTTTTCATTTCTGACTAAAATTCAACACGGAATTTCATGGATCTAAGGAAACCTTGAATTGTGGACCTACCAGATTCTCACATCTTCATTGTCTAATGGAAGCTTAAGTTTCCCAGTCTGATCCGGCTGCCACTTCATTTCTGGCAATGACCATTCAATTGTGGACGTTCAGCCTTCTTCACAATTCTCTTATAACGGCATGTTCCCGCGCCACATTAAGACCGCTCGGTGGAGGTTTATGTGACTCAGGACAACTCTTTATTTCAGGTGACTAGAACAAAGGGAATTCACAGAGGTTGATGATCACTTATTAAAGTCCCGTTTCTCTATGATGCCCACTGATGACACTTCTACATCTGAGGGCAAAGAACTCGTGCAGCATGATATTCTCAGTTCGGCCACGCCGCCTGCAGTTTCTTCCTTGCAGAAAAATCTTTCCCAGTGTACTTCTTTAAAATGCTGCAAAATAGTGGGACAGAAGATTTCGGTTTAGGGTCAACTTTAAACGGAAATAGGTACAGGCATGTGGGCATGTTTAGAGACAGTGTTAGAGTTCAGGTTAGAGTGACGGCTGCGTGAGGATTTGGGTTATGGTAAGGTTGTGGATCAAATGTAGGGTGAGTGTGAGGTTGAAGGTAAGAGTAGGGTTAAGTGCTTAAGGATAAATGAACCTATTGTCTCATTTAAGCTTATGGTAAACTTGACTGTTTAGGTATGGGTTGGGGTTAATATTTGTGTGAGGGTTAGAAAGTGTGCGAGGTTAAGAGTTGGGGTCAGGCTTGCGGCTTGTGTGTTACATCCGTTTTGGTTGTGGATAAGTTTATCTCTCTGTGTAGTTTAAGGGATTGGATTACATTAACGGTGATATGGAGGCTTGGATTGAAGTTGATGGATAGAGTTAAGTTAGGTTCAGGCGAAGGGTGAAGGTTAGGAGTAAGGGTAGTTGTAGGGGGAGCTGCATGTTCACATCAGATTTGGGGTTAGGATTAGGCTTAGCCTTAGCATAGACATATGGTTAAGGTTAGGGCTTGGTTTAGGGTGAGCCTTAGCTTAGAGTTCAGTTTAAGGTTAGGAGTCTACAGAATTACACCTAGGCTTAGGGTTACACCTCTTTTTAGGTTTAGACCTAGGGCTAGCTTTTGACCTAGGTTAGGGTTAGGATTAGGGTTGGTTTTAGGATAGGATTTAGGTTTGAGGTTTCATTTTAGTGTAGGGTTATTGGAAGTACATCTGCTCTCCCTGGTTTTCCTTCACGATCACAATATTTCTGAGATTCATGGTTTAAGGAAAATCTTGCTCCTTGCCGGTTTCAAGGCAAAAAGGCGCCACATGCAGTTGGTTTTTCCGTCAAACTTATGCTCGCTCTTTGAGAACCTTGGGTCTTTGGGAATGCCGTGAGTCCAGCAAGATTTTTCAGTTCAAGTGTGCCCCAAGCAGTGGGTTCTACCTCTGAGCAATACAGCCCGTGGAATTCCTGAGAATCTGGAACCTGCCATGAAGTTCAGGCTGCGTTTTATTCACACGGAAGAAGCTCCTTCGAGGTTCCCATGCCTCTGTACACTGATGCTTCCAGCAACGTCATGTCTCACAGGTCAATAGTGCTTCTCTGAGTTTCACTGGTCTAGGGTAAAGGGTGAAGCGCCTGGGTTCCCGTGCTTCACTACTGTATGGCCTCAAGATGATGTTTGTAGGCACAGCGGCAAATCCATCGGTGGCAATTCTCTCATATTGTCATTGCGATGGGAAGATTCCTTATTCGCCAGGAAATGTTTTGCCGTGGAAGACGGATCACCACAGAGCTGTCTCTTTTGTGTTGAGACAAAGTTTGCTGAATTTACCTGCCAGCAGTTGCGTGTCCTCCCTTTCTTTTAAGGTCGATGGAGACGCACGAGTGTAAGGAGAACGGTGAATGGTGGCCGTTCATAACCCAGGATCATGAGAAACCGCAGAGTAAATTTTAGGAACGTAGACGTAGGACAGCGGAGAAAACTTCACTCAGGGACTTCAGTGAACTCTCCTTACAATGCTGAGGCCTGACACGCCTAGTGCCTGGGGGTAACCCGTCTCCTGCCCTAGGTGGTTTTGTGGAGCATGCCTCCCTCAGGTGGTGCCTTTTCTCTCCCAGCAATATTGCTCCGTGAAATTCTGCTGTTGATGAAAACTATTTGCCATGGCTTTGTTGTTTCACCTCCTTGGCTCATCTTTGAAGTACAAATGCTTTTCGACAGGGGTGCTGAGTCCTTGAGCATTCTTTTGTTTTGGCTCAATCAATGCAGATTCCTGTGCTGAATAAGCCATGGACTAGCACAGGTGGGTGCTTGTTCTTTTATGGGGCACACGCAGGAATTTCTTTTGTCAAGACCCATCTGGCTTGATCAAGGTTCTTTATTCCCATGAAAACGATTTTTATCCAAATTCTAGAGGAGCACCTGTGTGCCTCTGGGAGCTAAACCCGGGCCTGCTGAACAGAGGCTCCGGAGTTTTCATTTCTGACTAAAATTCAACACGGAATTTCATGGATCTAAGGAAACCTTGAATTGTGGACCTACCAGATTCTCACATCTTCATTGTCTAATGGAAGCTTAAGTTTCCCAGTCTGATCCGGCTGCCACTTCATTTCTGGCAATGACCATTCAATTGTGGACGTTCAGCCTTCTTCAGAATTCTCTTATAACGGCATGTTCCCGCGCCACATTAAGACCACTCGGTGGAGGTTTACGTGACTCAGGACAACTCTTTATTTCAGGTGACTAGAACAAAGGGTATTCACAGAGGTTGATGATCACTTATTAAAGTCCCATTTCTCTATGATGCCCACTGATGACACTTCTACATCTGAAGGCAAAGAACCCGTGCAGCATGATATTCTCAGTTCAGCCACGCCGCCTGCAGTTTCTTCCTTGCAGAAAAATCTTTCCCAGTGTACTTCTTTAAAATGCTGCAAAATAGTGGGACAGAAGATTTCGGTTTAGGGTCAACTTTAAACGGAAATAGGTACAGGCATGTAGGCATGTTTAGAGACAGTGTTAGACTTCAGGTTAGAGTGATGGCTGCGTGAGGATTTGGGTTATGGTAAGGTTGTGGATGAAATGTAGGGTGAGTGTGAGGTTGAAGGTAAGAGTAGGGTTTAGTGCTTAAGGATAAATGAACCTATTGTCTCATTTAGTCTTATGGTAAACTTGACTGTTTAGGTATGGGTTGGGGTTAATATTTGTGTGAGGGTGAGAAAGTGTGCGAGATTAAGAGTTGGGGTCAGGCTTGCGGCTTGTGTGTTACATCCGTTTTGGTTGTGGATAAGTTTATCTCTCTGTCTAGTTTAAGGGATTGGATTACATTAACGGTGATATGGAGGCTTGGATTGAAGTTGATGGATAGAGTTTAGTTAGGTTCAGGCGAAGGGTGAAGGTTAGGAGTAAGGTTAGTTTTAGGGGGAGCTGCATGTTCATATCAGATTTGGGGTTAGGATTAGGCTTAGCCTTAGCATAGACATATGGTTAAGGTTAGGGCTTGGTTTAGGGTGAGCCTTAGGTTAGGGTTCAGTTTAAGGTTAGGAGTCTACAGAATTACACCTAGGCTTAGGGTTACACCTCTTTTTAGTTATAGACCTAGGGCTAGCTTTTGACCTAGGTTAGGGTTAGGATTAGGGTTGGTTTTAGGATAGGATTTAGGTTTGAGGTTTCATTTTAGTGTAGGGTTATTGGAAGTACATCTGCTCTCCCTGGTTTTCCTTCACGATCACAATATTTCTGAGATTCATGGTTTAAGGAAAATCTTGCTCCTTGCCGGTTTCAAGGCAAAAAGGCGCCACATGCAGTTGGTTTTTCCGTCAAACTTATGCTCGCTCTTTGAGAACCTTGGGTCTTTGGGAATGCCGTGAGTCCAGCAAGATTTTTCAGTTCAAGTGTGCCCCAAGCAGTGGGTTCTACCTCTGAGCAATACAGCCCGTGGAATTCCTGAGAATCTGGAACCTGCCATGAAGTTCAGGCTGCGTTTTATTCACACGGAAGAAGCTCCTTCGAGGTTCCCATGCCTCTGTACACTGATGCTTCCAGCAACGTCATGTCTCACAGGTCAATAGTGCTTCTCTGAGTTTCACTGGTCTAGGGTAAAGGGTGAAGCGCCTGGGTTCCCGTGCTTCACTACTGTATGGCCTCAAGATGATGTTTGTAGGCACAGCGGCAAATCCATCGGTGGCAATTCTCTCATATTGTCATTGCGATGGGAAGATTCCTTATTCGCCAGGAAATGTTTTGCCGTGGAAGACGGATCACCACAGAGCTGTCTCTTTTGTGTTGAGACAAAGTTTGCTGAATTTACCTGCCAGCAGTTGCGTGTCCTCCCTTTCTTTTAAGGTCGATGGAGACGCACGAGTGTAAGGAGAACGGTGAATGGTGGCCGTTCATAACCCAGGATCATGAGAAACCGCAGAGTAAATTTTAGGAACGTAGACGTAGGACAGCGGAGAAAACTTCACTCAGGGACTTCAGTGAACTCTCCTTACAATGCTGAGGCCTGACACGCCTAGTGCCTGGGGGTAACCCGTCTCCTGCCCTAGGTGGTTTTGTGGAGCATGCCTCCCTCAGGTGGTGCCTTTTCTCTCCCAGCAATATTGCTCCGTGAAATTCTGCTGTTGATGAAAACTATTTGCCATGGCTTTGTTGTTTCACCTCCTTGGCTCATCTTTGAAGTACAAATGCTTTTCGACAGGGGTGCTGAGTCCTTGAGCATTCTTTTGTTTTGGCTCAATCAATGCAGATTCCTGTGCTGAATAAGCCATGGACTAGCACAGGTGGGTGCTTGTTCTTTTATGGGGCACACGCAGGAATTTCTTTTGTCAAGACCCATCTGGCTTGATCAAGGTTCTTTATTCCCATGAAAACGATTTTTATCCAAATTCTAGAGGAGCACCTGTGTGCCTCTGGGAGCTAAACCCGGGCCTGCTGAACAGAGGCTCCAGAGTTTTCATTTCTGACTAAAATTCAACACGGAATTTCATGGATCTAAGGAAACCTTGAATTGTGGACCTACCAGATTCTCACATCTTCATTGTCTAATGGAAGCTTAAGTTTCCCAGTCTGATCCGGCTGCCACTTCATTTCTGGCAATGACCATTCAATTGTGGACGTTCAGCCTTCTTCAGAATTCTCTTATAACGGCATGTTCCCGCGCCACATTAAGACCACTCGGTGGAGGTTTACGTGACTCAGGACAACTCTTTATTTCAGGTGACTAGAACAAAGGGTATTCACAGAGGTTGATGATCACTTATTAAAGTCCCATTTCTCTATGATGCCCACTGATGACACTTCTACATCTGAAGGCAAAGAACCCGTGCAGCATGATATTCTCAGTTCAGCCACGCCGCCTGCAGTTTCTTCCTTGCAGAAAAATCTTTCCCAGTGTACTTCTTTAAAATGCTGCAAAATAGTGGGACAGAAGATTTCGGTTTAGGGTCAACTTTAAACGGAAATAGGTACAGGCATGTAGGCATGTTTAGAGACAGTGTTAGACTTCAGGTTAGAGTGATGGCTGCGTGAGGATTTGGGTTATGGTAAGGTTGTGGATGAAATGTAGGGTGAGTGTGAGGTTGAAGGTAAGAGTAGGGTTTAGTGCTTAAGGATAAATGAACCTATTGTCTCATTTAGTCTTATGGTAAACTTGACTGTTTAGGTATGGGTTGGGGTTAATATTTGTGTGAGGGTGAGAAAGTGTGCGAGATTAAGAGTTGGGGTCAGGCTTGCGGCTTGTGTGTTACATCCGTTTTGGTTGTGGATAAGTTTATCTCTCTGTCTAGTTTAAGGGATTGGATTACATTAACGGTGATATGGAGGCTTGGATTGAAGTTGATGGATAGAGTTTAGTTAGGTTCAGGCGAAGGGTGAAGGTTAGGAGTAAGGTTAGTTTTAGGGGGAGCTGCATGTTCATATCAGATTTGGGGTTAGGATTAGGCTTAGCCTTAGCATAGACATATGGTTAAGGTTAGGGCTTGGTTTAGGGTGAGCCTTAGGTTAGGGTTCAGTTTAAGGTTAGGAGTCTACAGAATTACACCTAGGCTTAGGGTTACACCTCTTTTTAGTTATAGACCTAGGGCTAGCTTTTGACCTAGGTTAGGGTTAGGATTAGGGTTGGTTTTAGGATAGGATTTAGGTTTGAGGTTTCATTTTAGTGTAGGGTTATTGGAAGTACATCTGCTCTCCCTGGTTTTCCTTCACGATCACAATATTTCTGAGATTCATGGTTTAAGGAAAATCTTGCTCCTTGCCGGTTTCAAGGCAAAAAGGCGCCACCTGTAGTTGGTTTTTCCGTCAAACTTAGGCTCGCGCTTTGAGAAACTTGGGTCTTTGGGAATGCCGTGAGTCCAGCAAGATTTTTCAGTTCAAGTGTGCCCCAAGCAGTGGGTTCTACCTCTGAGCAATACAGCCCGTGGAATTCCTGAGAATCTGGAACCTGCCATGAAGTTCAGCCTGCGTTTTATTCACACGGAAGAAGCTCCTTCGAGGTTCCCATGCCTGTGTACACTGATGCTTCCAGCAACGTCATGTCTCACAGGTCAATAGTGCTTCTCTGAGTTTCACTGGTCTAGGGTAAAGGGTGAAGCGCCTGGGTTCCCGTGCTTCACTACTGTATGGCCTCAAGATGATGTTTGTAGGCACAGCGGCAAATCCATCGGTGGCAATTCTCTCATATTGTCATTGCGATGGGAAGATTCCTTATTCGCCAGGAAATGTTTTGCCGTGGAAGACGGGTCACCACAGAGCTGTCTCTTTTGTGTTGAGACAAAGTTTGCTGAATTTACCTGCCAGCAGTTGCGTGTCCTCCCTTTCTTTTAAGGTCGATGGAGACGCACGAGTGTAAGGAGAACGGTGAATGGTGGCCGTTCATAACCCAGGATCATGAGAAACCGCAGAGTAAATTTTAGGAACGTAGACGTAGGACAGCGGAGAAAACTTCACTCAGGGACTTCAGTGAACTCTCCTTACAATGCTGAGGCCTGACACGCCTAGTGCCTGGGGGTAACCCGTCTCCTGCCCTAGGTGGTTTTGTGGAGCATGCCTCCCTCAGGTGGTGCCTTTTCTCTCCCAGCAATATTGCTCCGTGAAATTCTGCTGTTGATGAAAACTATTTGCCATGGCTTTGTTGTTTCACCTCCTTGGCTCATCTTTGAAGTACAAATGCTTTTCGACAGGGGTGCTGAGTCCTTGAGCATTCTTTTGTTTTGGCTCAATCAATGCAGATTCCTGTGCTGAATAAGCCATGGACTAGCACAGGTGGGTGCTTGTTCTTTTATGGGGCACACGCAGGAATTTCTTTTGTCAAGACCCATCTGGCTTGATCAAGGTTCTTTATTCCCATGAAAACGATTTTTATCCAAATTCTAGAGGAGCACCTGTGTGCCTCTGGGAGCTAAACCCGGGCCTGCTGAACAGAGGCTCCGGAGTTTTCATTTCTGACTAAAATTCAACACGGAATTTCATGGATCTAAGGAAACCTTGAATTGTGGACCTACCAGATTCTCACATCTTCATTGTCTAATGGAAGCTTAAGTTTCCCAGTCTGATCCGGCTGCCACTTCATTTCTGGCAATGACCATTCAATTGTGGACGTTCAGCCTTCTTCAGAATTCTCTTATAACGGCATGTTCCCGCGCCACATTAAGACCACTCGGTGGAGGTTTACGTGACTCAGGACAACTCTTTATTTCAGGTGACTAGAACAAAGGGTATTCACAGAGGTTGATGATCACTTATTAAAGTCCCATTTCTCTATGATGCCCACTGATGACACTTCTACATCTGAAGGCAAAGAACCCGTGCAGCATGATATTCTCAGTTCAGCCACGCCGCCTGCAGTTTCTTCCTTGCAGAAAAATCTTTCCCAGTGTACTTCTTTAAAATGCTGCAAAATAGTGGGACAGAAGATTTCGGTTTAGGGTCAACTTTAAACGGAAATAGGTACAGGCATGTAGGCATGTTTAGAGACAGTGTTAGACTTCAGGTTAGAGTGATGGCTGCGTGAGGATTTGGGTTATGGTAAGGTTGTGGATGAAATGTAGGGTGAGTGTGAGGTTGAAGGTAAGAGTAGGGTTTAGTGCTTAAGGATAAATGAACCTATTGTCTCATTTAGTCTTATGGTAAACTTGACTGTTTAGGTATGGGTTGGGGTTAATATTTGTGTGAGGGTGAGAAAGTGTGCGAGATTAAGAGTTGGGGTCAGGCTTGCGGCTTGTGTGTTACATCCGTTTTGGTTGTGGATAAGTTTATCTCTCTGTCTAGTTTAAGGGATTGGATTACATTAACGGTGATATGGAGGCTTGGATTGAAGTTGATGGATAGAGTTTAGTTAGGTTCAGGCGAAGGGTGAAGGTTAGGAGTAAGGTTAGTTTTAGGGGGAGCTGCATGTTCATATCAGATTTGGGGTTAGGATTAGGCTTAGCCTTAGCATAGACATATGGTTAAGGTTAGGGCTTGGTTTAGGGTGAGCCTTAGGTTAGGGTTCAGTTTAAGGTTAGGAGTCTACAGAATTACACCTAGGCTTAGGGTTACACCTCTTTTTAGTTATAGACCTAGGGCTAGCTTTTGACCTAGGTTAGGGTTAGGATTAGGGTTGGTTTTAGGATAGGATTTAGGTTTGAGGTTTCATTTTAGTGTAGGGTTATTGGAAGTACATCTGCTCTCCCTGGTTTTCCTTCACGATCACAATATTTCTGAGATTCATGGTTTAAGGAAAATCTTGCTCCTTGCCGGTTTCAAGGCAAAAAGGCGCCACCTGTAGTTGGTTTTTCCGTCAAACTTAGGCTCGCGCTTTGAGAAACTTGGGTCTTTGGGAATGCCGTGAGTCCAGCAAGATTTTTCAGTTCAAGTGTGCCCCAAGCAGTGGGTTCTACCTCTGAGCAATACAGCCCGTGGAATTCCTGAGAATCTGGAACCTGCCATGAAGTTCAGCCTGCGTTTTATTCACACGGAAGAAGCTCCTTCGAGGTTCCCATGCCTGTGTACACTGATGCTTCCAGCAACGTCATGTCTCACAGGTCAATAGTGCTTCTCTGAGTTTCACTGGTCTAGGGTAAAGGGTGAAGCGCCTGGGTTCCCGTGCTTCACTACTGTATGGCCTCAAGATGATGTTTGTAGGCACAGCGGCAAATCCATCGGTGGCAATTCTCTCATATTGTCATTGCGATGGGAAGATTCCTTATTCGCCAGGAAATGTTTTGCCGTGGAAGACGGGTCACCACAGAGCTGTCTCTTTTGTGTTGAGACAAAGTTTGCTGAATTTACCTGCCAGCAGTTGCGTGTCCTCCCTTTCTTTTAAGGTCGATGGAGACGCACGAGTGTAAGGAGAACGGTGAATGGTGGCCGTTCATAACCCAGGATCATGAGAAACCGCAGAGTAAATTTTAGGAACGTAGACTTAGGACAGCGGAGAAAACTTCACTCAGGGACTTCAGTGAACTCTCCTTACAATGCTGAGGCCTGACATGCCTAGTGACTGGGGGCAACCCGGCTCCTGCCCTAGGTGGTTTTGTGGAGCATGCCTCCCTCAGGTGGTGCCTTTTCTCTCCCAGCAATATTGCTCCGTGAAATTCTGCTGTTGATGAAAACTATTTGCCATGGCTTTGTTGTTTCCCCTCCTTGGCTCATCTTTGAAGTACAAATGCTTTTCCACAGGGGTGCTGAGTCCTTGAGCATTCTTTTGTTTTGGCTCAATCAATGCAGATTCCTGTGCTGAATAAGCCATGGACTTGCACAGGTGGGTTCTTGTCCTTATATGGGGCACATGCAGGAATTTCGTTTGTCAAGACCCACCTGGCTTGATCAAGGTTCTTTATTCCCATGAAAACGATTTTTATCCAAATTCTAGAGGATCACCAGTGTGCCTCTGGGAGCTAAACCCGGGCCTGCTGAACAGAGGCTCCGCAGTTTTCATTTCTGACTAAAATTCAACACGGAATTTCATGGATCTAAGGAAACCGAGAATTGTGGACCTACCAGATTCTCACATCTTCATTGTCTAATGGAAGCTTAAGTTTCCCAGTCTGATCCGGCTGCCACTTCATTTCTGGCAATGACCATTCAATTGTGGACGTTCAGCCTTCTTCAGAATTCTCTTATAACGGCATGTTCCCGCGCCACATTAAGACCACTCGGTGGAGGTTTATGTGACTCAGGACAACTCTTTATTTCAGGTGACTAGAACAAAGGGAATTCACAGAGGTTGATGATCACTTATTAAAGTCCCATTTCTCTATGATGCCCACTGATGACACTTCTACATCTGAGGGCAAAGAACTCGTGCAGCATGATATTCTCAGTTCAGCCACGCCGCCTGCAGTTTCTTCCTTGCAGAAAAATCTTTCCCAGTGTACTTCTTTAAAATGCTGCAAAATAGTGGGACAGAAGATTTCGGTTTAGGGTCAACTTTAAACGGAAATAGGTATAGGCATGTAGGCATGTTTAGAGACAGTGTTAGATTTCAGGTTAGAGTGATGGCTGCGTGAGGATTTGGGTTATGGTAAGGTTGTGGATGAAATGTAGGGTGAGTGTGAGGTTGAAGGTAAGAGTAGGGTTTAGTGCTTAAGGATAAATGAACCTATTGTCTCATTTAGGCTTATGGTAAACTTGACTGTTTAGGTATGGGTTGGGGTTAATATTTGTGTGAGGGTGAGAAAGTGTGCGAGATTAAGAGTTGGGGTCAGGCTTGCGGCTTGTGTGTTACATCCGTTTTGGTTGTGGATAAGTTTATCTCTCTGTGTAGTTTAAGGGATTGGATTACATTAACGGTGATATGGAGGCTTGGATTGAAGTTGATGGATAGAGTTAAGTTAGGTTCAGGCGAAGGGTGAAGGTTAGGAGTAAGGGTAGTTGTAGGGGGAGCTGCATGTTCACATCAGATTTGGGGTTAGGATTAGGCTTAGCCTTAGCATAGACATATGGTTAAGGTTAGGGCTTGGTTTAGGGTGAGCCTTAGCTTAGAGTTCAGTTTAAGGTTAGGAGTCTACAGAATTACACCTAGGCTTAGGGTTACACCTCTTTTTAGGTTTAGACCTAGGGCTAGCTTTTGACCTAGGTTAGGGTTAGGATTAGGGTTGGTTTTAGGATAGGATTTAGGTTTGAGGTTTCATTTTAGTGTAGGGTTATTGGAAGTACATCTGCTCTCCCTGGTTTTCCTTCACGATCACAATATTTCTGAGATTCATGGTTTAAGGAAAATCTTGCTCCTTGCCGGTTTCAAGGCAAAAAGGCGCCACATGCAGTTGGTTTTTCCGTCAAACTTATGCTCGCTCTTTGAGAACCTTGGGTCTTTGGGAATGCCGTGAGTCCAGCAAGATTTTTCAG
This sequence comes from Tenrec ecaudatus, assembly GCF_050624435.1. NCBI lineage: Eukaryota > Metazoa > Chordata > Mammalia > Afrosoricida > Tenrecidae > Tenrec > Tenrec ecaudatus. The sequence continues at coordinate 243,773 of NW_027457848.1, forward strand.
TTCAAGTGTGCCCCAAGCAGTGGGTTCTACCTCTGAGCAATACAGCCCGTGGAATTCCTGAGAATCTGGAACCTGCCATGAAGTTCAGGCTGCGTTTTATTCACACGGAAGAAGCTCCTTCGAGGTTCCCATGCCTCTGTACACTGATGCTTCCAGCAACGTCATGTCTCACAGGTCAATAGTGCTTCTCTGAGTTTCACTGGTCTAGGGTAAAGGGTGAAGCGCCTGGGTTCCCGTGCTTCACTACTGTATGGCCTCAAGATGATGTTTGTAGGCACAGCGGCAAATCCATCGGTGGCAATTCTCTCATATTGTCATTGCGATGGGAAGATTCCTTATTCGCCAGGAAATGTTTTGCCGTGGAAGACGGATCACCACAGAGCTGTCTCTTTTGTGTTGAGACAAAGTTTGCTGAATTTACCTGCCAGCAGTTGCGTGTCCTCCCTTTCTTTTAAGGTCGATGGAGACGCACGAGTGTAAGGAGAACGGTGAATGGTGGCCGTTCATAACCCAGGATCATGAGAAACCGCAGAGTAAATTTTAGGAACGTAGACGTAGGACAGCGGAGAAAACTTCACTCAGGGACTTCAGTGAACTCTCCTTACAATGCTGAGGCCTGACACGCCTAGTGCCTGGGGGTAACCCGTCTCCTGCCCTAGGTGGTTTTGTGGAGCATGCCTCCCTCAGGTGGTGCCTTTTCTCTCCCAGCAATATTGCTCCGTGAAATTCTGCTGTTGATGAAAACTATTTGCCATGGCTTTGTTGTTTCACCTCCTTGGCTCATCTTTGAAGTACAAATGCTTTTCGACAGGGGTGCTGAGTCCTTGAGCATTCTTTTGTTTTGGCTCAATCAATGCAGATTCCTGTGCTGAATAAGCCATGGACTAGCACAGGTGGGTGCTTGTTCTTTTATGGGGCACACGCAGGAATTTCTTTTGTCAAGACCCATCTGGCTTGATCAAGGTTCTTTATTCCCATGAAAACGATTTTTATCCAAATTCTAGAGGAGCACCTGTGTGCCTCTGGGAGCTAAACCCGGGCCTGCTGAACAGAGGCTCCGGAGTTTTCATTTCTGACTAAAATTCAACACGGAATTTCATGGATCTAAGGAAACCTTGAATTGTGGACCTACCAGATTCTCACATCTTCATTGTCTAATGGAAGCTTAAGTTTCCCAGTCTGATCCGGCTGCCACTTCATTTCTGGCAATGACCATTCAATTGTGGACGTTCAGCCTTCTTCAGAATTCTCTTATAACGGCATGTTCCCGCGCCACATTAAGACCACTCGGTGGAGGTTTACGTGACTCAGGACAACTCTTTATTTCAGGTGACTAGAACAAAGGGTATTCACAGAGGTTGATGATCACTTATTAAAGTCCCATTTCTCTATGATGCCCACTGATGACACTTCTACATCTGAAGGCAAAGAACCCGTGCAGCATGATATTCTCAGTTCAGCCACGCCGCCTGCAGTTTCTTCCTTGCAGAAAAATCTTTCCCAGTGTACTTCTTTAAAATGCTGCAAAATAGTGGGACAGAAGATTTCGGTTTAGGGTCAACTTTAAACGGAAATAGGTACAGGCATGTAGGCATGTTTAGAGACAGTGTTAGACTTCAGGTTAGAGTGATGGCTGCGTGAGGATTTGGGTTATGGTAAGGTTGTGGATGAAATGTAGGGTGAGTGTGAGGTTGAAGGTAAGAGTAGGGTTTAGTGCTTAAGGATAAATGAACCTATTGTCTCATTTAGTCTTATGGTAAACTTGACTGTTTAGGTATGGGTTGGGGTTAATATTTGTGTGAGGGTGAGAAAGTGTGCGAGATTAAGAGTTGGGGTCAGGCTTGCGGCTTGTGTGTTACATCCGTTTTGGTTGTGGATAAGTTTATCTCTCTGTCTAGTTTAAGGGATTGGATTACATTAACGGTGATATGGAGGCTTGGATTGAAGTTGATGGATAGAGTTTAGTTAGGTTCAGGCGAAGGGTGAAGGTTAGGAGTAAGGTTAGTTTTAGGGGGAGCTGCATGTTCATATCAGATTTGGGGTTAGGATTAGGCTTAGCCTTAGCATAGACATATGGTTAAGGTTAGGGCTTGGTTTAGGGTGAGCCTTAGGTTAGGGTTCAGTTTAAGGTTAGGAGTCTACAGAATTACACCTAGGCTTAGGGTTACACCTCTTTTTAGTTATAGACCTAGGGCTAGCTTTTGACCTAGGTTAGGGTTAGGATTAGGGTTGGTTTTAGGATAGGATTTAGGTTTGAGGTTTCATTTTAGTGTAGGGTTATTGGAAGTACATCTGCTCTCCCTGGTTTTCCTTCACGATCACAATATTTCTGAGATTCATGGTTTAAGGAAAATCTTGCTCCTTGCCGGTTTCAAGGCAAAAAGGCGCCACATGCAGTTGGTTTTTCCGTCAAACTTATGCTCGCTCTTTGAGAACCTTGGGTCTTTGGGAATGCCGTGAGTCCAGCAAGATTTTTCAGTTCAAGTGTGCCCCAAGCAGTGGGTTCTACCTCTGAGCAATACAGCCCGTGGAATTCCTGAGAATCTGGAACCTGCCATGAAGTTCAGGCTGCGTTTTATTCACACGGAAGAAGCTCCTTCGAGGTTCCCATGCCTCTGTACACTGATGCTTCCAGCAACGTCATGTCTCACAGGTCAATAGTGCTTCTCTGAGTTTCACTGGTCTAGGGTAAAGGGTGAAGCGCCTGGGTTCCCGTGCTTCACTACTGTATGGCCTCAAGATGATGTTTGTAGGCACAGCGGCAAATCCATCGGTGGCAATTCTCTCATATTGTCATTGCGATGGGAAGATTCCTTATTCGCCAGGAAATGTTTTGCCGTGGAAGACGGATCACCACAGAGCTGTCTCTTTTGTGTTGAGACAAAGTTTGCTGAATTTACCTGCCAGCAGTTGCGTGTCCTCCCTTTCTTTTAAGGTCGATGGAGACGCACGAGTGTAAGGAGAACGGTGAATGGTGGCCGTTCATAACCCAGGATCATGAGAAACCGCAGAGTAAATTTTAGGAACGTAGACGTAGGACAGCGGAGAAAACTTCACTCAGGGACTTCAGTGAACTCTCCTTACAATGCTGAGGCCTGACACGCCTAGTGCCTGGGGGTAACCCGTCTCCTGCCCTAGGTGGTTTTGTGGAGCATGCCTCCCTCAGGTGGTGCCTTTTCTCTCCCAGCAATATTGCTCCGTGAAATTCTGCTGTTGATGAAAACTATTTGCCATGGCTTTGTTGTTTCACCTCCTTGGCTCATCTTTGAAGTACAAATGCTTTTCGACAGGGGTGCTGAGTCCTTGAGCATTCTTTTGTTTTGGCTCAATCAATGCAGATTCCTGTGCTGAATAAGCCATGGACTAGCACAGGTGGGTGCTTGTTCTTTTATGGGGCACACGCAGGAATTTCTTTTGTCAAGACCCATCTGGCTTGATCAAGGTTCTTTATTCCCATGAAAACGATTTTTATCCAAATTCTAGAGGAGCACCTGTGTGCCTCTGGGAGCTAAACCCGGGCCTGCTGAACAGAGGCTCCGGAGTTTTCATTTCTGACTAAAATTCAACACGGAATTTCATGGATCTAAGGAAACCTTGAATTGTGGACCTACCAGATTCTCACATCTTCATTGTCTAATGGAAGCTTAAGTTTCCCAGTCTGATCCGGCTGCCACTTCATTTCTGGCAATGACCATTCAATTGTGGACGTTCAGCCTTCTTCAGAATTCTCTTATAACGGCATGTTCCCGCGCCACATTAAGACCACTCGGTGGAGGTTTACGTGACTCAGGACAACTCTTTATTTCAGGTGACTAGAACAAAGGGTATTCACAGAGGTTGATGATCACTTATTAAAGTCCCATTTCTCTATGATGCCCACTGATGACACTTCTACATCTGAAGGCAAAGAACCCGTGCAGCATGATATTCTCAGTTCAGCCACGCCGCCTGCAGTTTCTTCCTTGCAGAAAAATCTTTCCCAGTGTACTTCTTTAAAATGCTGCAAAATAGTGGGACAGAAGATTTCGGTTTAGGGTCAACTTTAAACGGAAATAGGTACAGGCATGTAGGCATGTTTAGAGACAGTGTTAGACTTCAGGTTAGAGTGATGGCTGCGTGAGGATTTGGGTTATGGTAAGGTTGTGGATGAAATGTAGGGTGAGTGTGAGGTTGAAGGTAAGAGTAGGGTTTAGTGCTTAAGGATAAATGAACCTATTGTCTCATTTAGTCTTATGGTAAACTTGACTGTTTAGGTATGGGTTGGGGTTAATATTTGTGTGAGGGTGAGAAAGTGTGCGAGATTAAGAGTTGGGGTCAGGCTTGCGGCTTGTGTGTTACATCCGTTTTGGTTGTGGATAAGTTTATCTCTCTGTCTAGTTTAAGGGATTGGATTACATTAACGGTGATATGGAGGCTTGGATTGAAGTTGATGGATAGAGTTTAGTTAGGTTCAGGCGAAGGGTGAAGGTTAGGAGTAAGGTTAGTTTTAGGGGGAGCTGCATGTTCATATCAGATTTGGGGTTAGGATTAGGCTTAGCCTTAGCATAGACATATGGTTAAGGTTAGGGCTTGGTTTAGGGTGAGCCTTAGGTTAGGGTTCAGTTTAAGGTTAGGAGTCTACAGAATTACACCTAGGCTTAGGGTTACACCTCTTTTTAGTTATAGACCTAGGGCTAGCTTTTGACCTAGGTTAGGGTTAGGATTAGGGTTGGTTTTAGGATAGGATTTAGGTTTGAGGTTTCATTTTAGTGTAGGGTTATTGGAAGTACATCTGCTCTCCCTGGTTTTCCTTCACGATCACAATATTTCTGAGATTCATGGTTTAAGGAAAATCTTGCTCCTTGCCGGTTTCAAGGCAAAAAGGCGCCACCTGTAGTTGGTTTTTCCGTCAAACTTAGGCTCGCGCTTTGAGAAACTTGGGTCTTTGGGAATGCCGTGAGTCCAGCAAGATTTTTCAGTTCAAGTGTGCCCCAAGCAGTGGGTTCTACCTCTGAGCAATACAGCCCGTGGAATTCCTGAGAATCTGGAACCTGCCATGAAGTTCAGCCTGCGTTTTATTCACACGGAAGAAGCTCCTTCGAGGTTCCCATGCCTGTGTACACTGATGCTTCCAGCAACGTCATGTCTCACAGGTCAATAGTGCTTCTCTGAGTTTCACTGGTCTAGGGTAAAGGGTGAAGCGCCTGGGTTCCCGTGCTTCACTACTGTATGGCCTCAAGATGATGTTTGTAGGCACAGCGGCAAATCCATCGGTGGCAATTCTCTCATATTGTCATTGCGATGGGAAGATTCCTTATTCGCCAGGAAATGTTTTGCCGTGGAAGACGGGTCACCACAGAGCTGTCTCTTTTGTGTTGAGACAAAGTTTGCTGAATTTACCTGCCAGCAGTTGCGTGTCCTCCCTTTCTTTTAAGGTCGATGGAGACGCACGAGTGTAAGGAGAACGGTGAATGGTGGCCGTTCATAACCCAGGATCATGAGAAACCGCAGAGTAAATTTTAGGAACGTAGACTTAGGACAGCGGAGAAAACTTCACTCAGGGACTTCAGTGAACTCTCCTTACAATGCTGAGGCCTGACATGCCTAGTGACTGGGGGCAACCCGGCTCCTGCCCTAGGTGGTTTTGTGGAGCATGCCTCCCTCAGGTGGTGCCTTTTCTCTCCCAGCAATATTGCTCCGTGAAATTCTGCTGTTGATGAAAACTATTTGCCATGGCTTTGTTGTTTCCCCTCCTTGGCTCATCTTTGAAGTACAAATGCTTTTCCACAGGGGTGCTGAGTCCTTGAGCATTCTTTTGTTTTGGCTCAATCAATGCAGATTCCTGTGCTGAATAAGCCATGGACTTGCACAGGTGGGTTCTTGTCCTTATATGGGGCACATGCAGGAATTTCGTTTGTCAAGACCCACCTGGCTTGATCAAGGTTCTTTATTCCCATGAAAACGATTTTTATCCAAATTCTAGAGGATCACCAGTGTGCCTCTGGGAGCTAAACCCGGGCCTGCTGAACAGAGGCTCCGCAGTTTTCATTTCTGACTAAAATTCAACACGGAATTTCATGGATCTAAGGAAACCGAGAATTGTGGACCTACCAGATTCTCACATCTTCATTGTCTAATGGAAGCTTAAGTTTCCCAGTCTGATCCGGCTGCCACTTCATTTCTGGCAATGACCATTCAATTGTGGACGTTCAGCCTTCTTCAGAATTCTCTTATAACGGCATGTTCCCGCGCCACATTAAGACCACTCGGTGGAGGTTTATGTGACTCAGGACAACTCTTTATTTCAGGTGACTAGAACAAAGGGAATTCACAGAGGTTGATGATCACTTATTAAAGTCCCATTTCTCTATGATGCCCACTGATGACACTTCTACATCTGAGGGCAAAGAACTCGTGCAGCATGATATTCTCAGTTCAGCCACGCCGCCTGCAGTTTCTTCCTTGCAGAAAAATCTTTCCCAGTGTACTTCTTTAAAATGCTGCAAAATAGTGGGACAGAAGATTTCGGTTTAGGGTCAACTTTAAACGGAAATAGGTATAGGCATGTAGGCATGTTTAGAGACAGTGTTAGATTTCAGGTTAGAGTGATGGCTGCGTGAGGATTTGGGTTATGGTAAGGTTGTGGATGAAATGTAGGGTGAGTGTGAGGTTGAAGGTAAGAGTAGGGTTTAGTGCTTAAGGATAAATGAACCTATTGTCTCATTTAGGCTTATGGTAAACTTGACTGTTTAGGTATGGGTTGGGGTTAATATTTGTGTGAGGGTGAGAAAGTGTGCGAGATTAAGAGTTGGGGTCAGGCTTGCGGCTTGTGTGTTACATCCGTTTTGGTTGTGGATAAGTTTATCTCTCTGTCTAGTTTAAGGGATTGGATTACATTAACGGTGATATGGAGGCTTGGATTGAAGTTGATGGATAGAGTTTAGTTAGGTTCAGGCGAAGGGTGAAGGTTAGGAGTAAGGTTAGTTTTAGGGGGAGCTGCATGTTCATATCAGATTTGGGGTTAAGATTAGGCTTAGCCTTAGCATAGACATATGGTTAAGGTTAGGGCTTGGTTTAGGGTGAGCCTTAGGTTAGGGTTCAGTTTAAGGTTAGGAGTCTACAGAATTACACCTAGGCTTAGGGTTACACCTCTTTTTAGTTATAGACCTAGGGCTAGCTTTTGACCTAGGTTAGGGTTAGGATTAGGGTTGGTTTTAGGATAGGATTTAGGTTTGAGGTTTCATTTTAGTGTAGGGTTATTGGAAGTACATCTGCTCTCCCTGGTTTTCCTTCACGATCACAATATTTCTGAGATTCATGGTTTAAGGAAAATCTTGCTCCTTGCCGGTTTCAAGGCAAAAAGGCGCCACCTGTAGTTGTTTTTTCCGTCAAACTTAGGCTCGCTCTTTGAGAAACTTGGGTCTTTGGGAATGCCGTGAGTCCAGCAAGATTTTTCAGTTCAAGTGTGCCCCAAGCAGTGGGTTCTACCTCTGAGCAATACAGCCCGTGGAATTCCTGAGAATCTGGAACCTGCCATGAAGTTCAGCCTGCGTTTTATTCACACGGAAGAAGCTCCTTCGAGGTTCCCATGCCTCTGTACACTGATGCTTCCAGCAACGTCATGTCTCACAGGTCAATAGTGCTTCTCTGAGTTTCACTGGTCTAGGGTAAAGGGTGAAGCGCCTGGGTTCCCGTGCTTCACTACTGTATGGCCTCATGATGATGTTTGTAGGCACAGCGGCAAATCCATCGGTGGCAATTCTCTCATATTGTCATTGCGATGGGAAGATTCCTTATTCGCCAGGAAATGTTTTGCCGTGGAAGACGTGTCACCACAGAGCTGTCTCTTTTGTGTTGAGACAAAGTTTGCTGAATTTACCTGCCAGCAGTTGCGTGTCCTCCCTTTCTTTTAAGGTCGATGGAGACGCACGAGTGTAAGGAGAACGGTGAATGGTGGCCGTTCATAACCCAGGATCATGAGAAACCGCAGAGTAAATTTTAGGAACGTAGACTTAGGACAGCGGAGAAAACTTCACTCAGGGACTTCAGTGAACTCTCCTTACAATGCTGAGGCCTGACATGCCTAGTGACTGGGGGCAACCCGGCTCCTGCCCTAGGTGGTTTTGTGGAGCATGCCTCCCTCAGGTGGTGCCTTTTCTCTCCCAGCAATATTGCTCCGTGAAATTCTGCTGTTGATGAAAACTATTTGCCATGGCTTTGTTGTTTCCCCTCCTTGGCTCATCTTTGAAGTACAAATGCTTTTCCACAGGGGTGCTGAGTCCTTGAGCATTCTTTTGTTTTGGCTCAATCAATGCAGATTCCTGTGCTGAATAAGCCATGGACTAGCACAGGTGGGTTCTTGTCCTTATATGGGGCACATGCAGGAATTTCGTTTGTCAAGACCCACCTGGCTTGATCAAGGTTCTTTATTCCCATGAAAACGATTTTTATCCAAATTCTAGAGGATCACCAGTGTGCCTCTGGGAGCTAAACCCGGGCCTGCTGAACAGAGGCTCCGCAGTTTTCATTTCTGACTAAAATTCAACACGGAATTTCATGGATCTAAGGAAACCTTGAATTGTGGACCTACCAGATTCTCACATCTTCATTGTCTAATGGAAGCTTAAGTTTCCCAGTCTGATCCGGCTGCCACTTCATTTCTGGCAATGACCATTCAATTGTGGACGTTCAGCCTTCTTCAGAATTCTCTTATAACGGCATGTTCCCGCGCCACATTAAGACCACTCGGTGGAGGTTTATGTGACTCAGGACAACTCTTTATTTCAGGTGACTAGAACAAAGGGAATTCACAGAGGTTGATGATCACTTATTAAAGTCCCATTTCTCTATGATGCCCACTGATGACACTTCTACATCTGAGGGCAAAGAACTCGTGCAGCATGATATTCTCAGTTCAGCCACGCCGCCTGCAGTTTCTTCCTTGCAGAAAAATCTTTCCCAGTGTACTTCTTTAAAATGCTGCAAAATAGTGGGACAGAAGATTTCGGTTTAGGGTCAACTTTAAACGGAAATAGGTATAGGCATGTAGGCATGTTTAGAGACAGTGTTAGATTTCAGGTTAGAGTGATGGCTGCGTGAGGATTTGGGTTATGGTAAGGTTGTGGATGAAATGTAGGGTGAGTGTGAGGTTGAAGGTAAGAGTAGGGTTTAGTGCTTAAGGATAAATGAACCTATTGTCTCATTTAGGCTTATGGTAAACTTGACTGTTTAGGTATGGGTTGGGGTTAATATTTGTGTGAGGGTGAGAAAGTGTGCGAGATTAAGAGTTGGGGTCAGGCTTGCGGCTTGTGTGTTACATCCGTTTTGGTTGTGGATAAGTTTATCTCTCTGTCTAGTTTAAGGTATTGGATTACATTAACGGTGATATGGAGGCTTGGATTGAAGTTGATGGATAGAGTTAAGTTAGGTTCAGGCGAAGGGTGAAGGTTAGGAGTAAGGTTAGTTGTAGGGGGAGCTGCATGTTCACATCAGATTTGGGGTTAGGATTAGGCTTAGCCTTAGCATAGACATATGGTTAAGGTTAGGGCTTGGTTTAGGGTGAGCCTTAGCTTAGGGTTCAGTTTAAGGTTAGGAGTCTACAGAATTACACCTAGGCTTAGGGTTACACCTCTTTTTAGTTATAGACCTAGGGCTAGCTTTTGACCTAGGTTAGGGTTAGGATTAGGGTTGGTTTTAGGATAGGATTTAGGTTTGAGGTTTCATTTTAGTGTAGGGTTATTGGAAGTACATCTGCTCTCCCTGGTTTTCCTTCACGATCTCAATATTTCTGAGATTCATGGTTTAAGGAAAATCTTGCTCCTTGCCGGTTTCAAGGCAAAAAGGCGCCACCTGTAGTTGGTTTTTCCGTCAAACTTAGGCTCGCTCTTTGAGAAACTTGGGTCTTTGGGAATGCCGTGAGTCCAGCAAAATTTTTCAGTTCAAGTGTGCCCAAAGCAGTGGGTTCTACCTCTGAGCAATACAGCCCGTGGAATTCCTGAGAATCTGGAACCTGCCATGAAGTTCAGCCTGCGTTTTATTCACACGGAAGAAGCTCCTTCGAGGTTCCCATGCCTCTGTACACTGATGCTTCCAGCAACGTCATGTCTCACAGGTCAATAGTGCTTCTCTGAGTTTCACTGGTCTAGGGTAAAGGGTGAAGCGCCTGGGTTCCCGTGCTTCACTACTGTATGGCCTCAAGATGATGTTTGTAGGCACAGCGGCAAATCCATCGGTGGCAATTCTCTCATATTGTCATTGCGATGGGAAGATTCCTTATTCGCCAGGAAATGTTTTGCCGTGGAAGACGTGTCACCACAGAGCTGTCTCTTTTGTGTTGAGACAAAGTTTGCTGAATTTACCTGCCAGCAGTTGCGTGTCCTCCCTTTCTTTTAAGGTCGATGGAGACGCACGAGTGTAAGGAGAACGGTGAATGGTGGCCGTTCATAACCCAGGATCATGAGAAACCGCAGAGTAAATTTTAGGAACGTAGACGTAGGACAGCGGAGAAAACTTCACTCAGGGACTTCAGTGAACTCTCCTTACAATGCTGAGGCCTCACACGCCTAGTGCCTGGGGGCAACCCGGCTCCTGCCCTAGGTGGTTTTGTGGAGCATGCCTCCCTCAGGTGGTGCCTTTTCTCTCCCAGCAATATTGCTCCGTGAAATTCTGCTGTTGATGAAAACTATTTGCCATGGCTTTGTTGTTTCCCCTCCTTGGCTCATCTTTGAAGTACAAATGCTTTTCGACAGGGGTGCTGAGTCCTTGAGCATTCTTTTGTCTTGGCTCAATCAATGCAGATTCCTGTGCTGAATAAGCCATGGACTAGCACAGGTGGGTGCTTGTCCTTATATGGGGCACACGCAGGAATTTCGTTTGTCAAGACCCACCTGGCTTGATCAAGGTTCTTTATTCCTGTGAAAACGATTTTTATCCAAATTCTAGAGGAGCACCAGTGTGCCTCTGGGAGCTACACCCGGGCCTGCTGAACAGAGGCTCCGAAGTTTTCATTTCTGACTAAAATTCAACACGGAATTTCATGGATCTAAGGAAACCTTGAATTGTGGACCTACCAGATTCTCACATCTTCATTGTCTAATGGAAGCTTAAGTTTCCCAGTCTGATCCGGCTGCCACTTCATTTCTGGCAATGACCATTCAATTGTGGACGTTCAGCCTTCTTCAGAATTCTCTTATAACGGCATGTTCCCGCGCCACATTAAGACCACTCGGTGGAGGTTTATGTGACTCAGGACAACTCTTTATTTCAGGTGACTAGAACAAAGGGAATTCACAGAGGTTGATGATCACTTATTAAAGTCCCATTTCTCTATGATGCCCACTGATGACACTTCTACATCTGAGGGCAAAGAACTCGTGCAGCATGATATTCTCAGTTCAGCCACGCCGCCTGCAGTTTCTTCCTTGCAGAAAAATCTTTCCCAGTGTACTTCTTTAAAATGCTGCAAAATAGTGGGACAGAAGATTTCGGTTTAGGGTCAACTTTAAACGGAAATAGGTATAGGCATGTAGGCATGTTTAGAGACAGTGTTAGATTTCAGGTTAGAGTGATGGCTGCGTGAGGATTTGGGTTATGGTAAGGTTGTGGATGAAATGTAGGGTGAGTGTGAGGTTGAAGGTAAGAGTAGGGTTTAGTGCTTAAGGATAAATGAACCTATTGTCTCATTTAGGCTTATGGTAAACTTGACTGTTTAGGTATGGGTTGGGGTTAATATTTGTGTGAGGGTGAGAAAGTGTGCGAGATTAAGAGTTGGGGTCAGGCTTGCGGCTTGTGTGTTACATCCGTTTTGGTTGTGGATAAGTTTATCTCTCTGTCTAGTTTAAGGTATTGGATTACATTAACGGTGATATGGAGGCTTGGATTGAAGTTGATGGATAGAGTTTAGTTAGGTTCAGGCGAAGGGTGAAGGTTAGGAGTAAGGTTAGTTTTAGGGGGAGCTGCATGTTCATATCAGATTTGGGGTTAAGATTAGGCTTAGCCTTAGCATAGACATATGGTTAAGGTTAGGGCTTGGTTTAGGGTGAGCCTTAGGTTAGGGTTCAGTTTAAGGTTAGGAGTCTACAGAATTACACCTAGGCTTAGGGTTACACCTCTTTTTAGTTATAGACCTAGGGCTAGCTTTTGACCTAGGTTAGGGTTAGGATTAGGGTTGGTTTTAGGATAGGATTTAGGTTTGAGGTTTCATTTTAGTGTAGGGTTATTGGAAGTACATCTGCTCTCCCTGGTTTTCCTTCACGATCACAATATTTCTGAGATTCATGGTTTAAGGAAAATCTTGCTCCTTGCCGGTTTCAAGGCAAAAAGGCGCCACCTGTAGTTGTTTTTTCCGTCAAACTTAGGCTCGCTCTTTGAGAAACTTGGGTCTTTGGGAATGCCGTGAGTCCAGCAAGATTTTTCAGTTCAAGTGTGCCCCAAGCAGTGGGTTCTACCTCTGAGCAATACAGCCCGTGGAATTCCTGAGAATCTGGAACCTGCCATGAAGTTCAGCCTGCGTTTTATTCACACGGAAGAAGCTCCTTCGAGGTTCCCATGCCTCTGTACACTGATGCTTCCAGCAACGTCATGTCTCACAGGTCAATAGTGCTTCTCTGAGTTTCACTGGTCTAGGGTAAAGGGTGAAGCGCCTGGGTTCCCGTGCTTCACTACTGTATGGCCTCATGATGATGTTTGTAGGCACAGCGGCAAATCCATCGGTGGCAATTCTCTCATATTGTCATTGCGATGGGAAGATTCCTTATTCGCCAGGAAATGTTTTGCCGTGGAAGACGTGTCACCACAGAGCTGTCTCTTTTGTGTTGAGACAAAGTTTGCTGAATTTACCTGCCAGCAGTTGCGTGTCCTCCCTTTCTTTTAAGGTCGATGGAGACGCACGAGTGTAAGGAGAACGGTGAATGGTGGCCGTTCATAACCCAGGATCATGAGAAACCGCAGAGTAAATTTTAGGAACGTAGACTTAGGACAGCGGAGAAAACTTCACTCAGGGACTTCAGTGAACTCTCCTTACAATGCTGAGGCCTGACATGCCTAGTGACTGGGGGCAACCCGGCTCCTGCCCTAGGTGGTTTTGTGGAGCATGCCTCCCTCAGGTGGTGCCTTTTCTCTCCCAGCAATATTGCTCCGTGAAATTCTGCTGTTGATGAAAACTATTTGCCATGGCTTTGTTGTTTCCCCTCCTTGGCTCATCTTTGAAGTACAAATGCTTTTCCACAGGGGTGCTGAGTCCTTGAGCATTCTTTTGTTTTGGCTCAATCAATGCAGATTCCTGTGCTGAATAAGCCATGGACTAGCACAGGTGGGTTCTTGTCCTTATATGGGGCACATGCAGGAATTTCGTTTGTCAAGACCCACCTGGCTTGATCAAGGTTCTTTATTCCCATGAAAACGATTTTTATCCAAATTCTAGAGGAGCACCAGTGTGCCTCTGGGAGCTAAACCCGGGCCTGCTGAACAGAGGCTCCGCAGTTTTCATTTCTGACTAAAATTCAACACGGAATTTCATGGATCTAAGGAAACCTTGAATTGTGGACCTACCAGATTCTCACATCTTCATTGTCTAATGGAAGCTTAAGTTTCCCAGTCTGATCCGGCTGCCACTTCATTTCTGGCAATGACCATTCAATTGTGGACGTTCAGCCTTCTTCAGAATTCTCTTATAACGGCATGTTCCCGCGCCACATTAAGACCACTCGGTGGAGGTTTATGTGACTCAGGACAACTCTTTATTTCAGGTGACTAGAACAAAGGGAATTCACAGAGGTTGATGATCACTTATTAAAGTCCCATTTCTCTATGATGCCCACTGATGACACTTCTACATCTGAGGGCAAAGAACTCGTGCAGCATGATATTCTCAGTTCAGCCACGCCGCCTGCAGTTTCTTCCTTGCAGAAAAATCTTTCCCAGTGTACTTCTTTAAAATGCTGCAAAATAGTGGGACAGAAGATTTCGGTTTAGGGTCAACTTTAAACGGAAATAGGTATAGGCATGTAGGCATGTTTAGAGACAGTGTTAGATTTCAGGTTAGAGTGATGGCTGCGTGAGGATTTGGGTTATGGTAAGGTTGTGGATGAAATGTAGGGTGAGTGTGAGGTTGAAGGTAAGAGTAGGGTTTAGTGCTTAAGGATAAATGAACCTATTGTCTCATTTAGGCTTATGGTAAACTTGACTGTTTAGGTATGGGTTGGGGTTAATATTTGTGTGAGGGTGAGAAAGTGTGCGAGATTAAGAGTTGGGGTCAGCCTTGCGGCTTGTGTGTTACATCCGTTTTGGTTGTGGATAAGTTTATCTCTCTGTCTAGTTTAAGGGATTGGATTACATTAACGGTGATATGGAGGCTTGGATTGAAGTTGATGGATAGAGTTAAGTTAGGTTCAGGCGAAGGGTGAAGGTTAGGAGTAAGGTTAGTTGTAGGGGGAGCTGCATGTTCACATCAGATTTGGGGTTAGGATTAGGCTTAGCCTTAGCATAGACATATGGTTAAGGTTAGGGCTTGGTTTAGGGTGAGCCTTAGCTTAGGGTTCAGTTTAAGGTTAGGAGTCTACAGAATTACACCTAGGCTTAGGGTTACACCTCTTTTTAGTTATAGACCTAGGGCTAGCTTTTGACCTAGGTTAGGGTTAGGATTAGGGTTGGTTTTAGGATAGGATTTAGGTTTGAGGTTTCATTTTAGTGTAGGGTTATTGGAAGTACATCTGCTCTCCCTGGTTTTCCTTCACGATCACAATATTTCTGAGATTCATGGTTTAAGGAAAATCTTGCTCCTTGCCGGTTTCAAGGCAAAAAGGCGCCACCTGCAGTTGGTTTTTCCGTCAAACTTAGGCTCGCTCTTTGAGAAACTTGGGTCTTTGGGAATGCCGTGAGTCCAGCAAGATTTTTCAGTTCAAGTGTGCCCCAAGCAGTGGGTTCTACCTCTGAGCAATACATGCCGTGGAATTCCTGAGAATCTGGAACCTGCCATGAAGTTCAGCCTGCGTTTTATTCACACGGAAGAAGCTCCTTCGAGGTTCCCATGTCTCTGTACACTGATGCTTCCAGCAACGTCATGTCTCACAGGTCAATAGTGCTTCTCTGAGTTTCACTGGTCTAGGGTGAAGGGTGAAGCGCCTGGGTTCCCGTGCTTCACTACTGTATGGCCCCAAGATGATGTTTGTAGGCACAGCGGCAAATCCATCTGTGGCAATTCTCTCATATTGTCATTGCGATGGGAAGATTCCTTATTCGCCAGGAAATGTTTTGCCGTGGAAGACGGGTCACCACAGAGCTGTCTCTTTTGTGTTGAGACAAAGTTTGCTGAATTTACCTGCCAGCAGTTGCGTGTCCTCCCTTTCTTTTAAGGTCGATGGAGACGCACGAGTGTAAGGAGAACGGTGAATGGTGGCCGTTCATAACCCAGGATCATGAGAAACCGCAGAGTAAATTTTAGGAACGTAGACGTAGGACAGCGGAGAAAACTTCACCCAGGGTCTTCAGTGAACTCTCTTTACAATGCTGAGGCCTGACACGCCTAGTGCCTGGGGGCAACCCGGCTCCTGCCCTAGGTGGTTTTGTGGAGCGTGCCTCCCTCAGGTGGTGCCTTTTCTCTCCCATCAATATTGCTCCGTGAAATTCTGCTGTTGATGAAAACTATTTGCCATGGCTTTGTTGTTTCCCCTCCTTGGCTCATCTTTGAAGTACAAATGCTTTTCCACAGGGGTGCTGAGTCCTTGAGCATTCTTTTGTCTTGGCTCAATCAATGCAGATTCCTGTGCTGAATAAGCCATGGACTAGCACAGGTGGGTGCTTGTCCTTATATGGGGCACATGCAGGAATTTCGTTTGTCAAGACCCACCTGGCTTGATCAAGGTTCTTTATTCCCATGAAAACGATTTTTATCCAAATTCTAGAGGAGCACCAGTGTGCCTCTGGGAGCTAAACCCGGGCCTGCTGAACAGAGGCTCCGCAGTTTTCATTTCTGACTAAAATTCAACACGGAATTTCATGGATCTAAGGAAACCTTGAATTGTGGACCTACCAGATTCTCACATCTTCATTGTCTAATGGAAGCTTAAGTTTCCCAGTCTGATCCGGCTGCCACTTCATTTCTGGCAATGACCATTCAATTGTGGACGTTCAGCCTTCTTCACAATTCTCTTATAACGGCATGTTCCCGCGCCACATTAAGACCGCTCGGTGGAGGTTTATGTGACTCAGGACAACTCTTTATTTCAGGTGACTAGAACAAAGGGAATTCACAGAGGTTGATGATCACTTATTAAAGTCCCGTTTCTCTATGATGCCCACTGATGACACTTCTACATCTGAGGGCAAAGAACTCGTGCAGCATGATATTCTCAGTTCGGCCACGCCGCCTGCAGTTTCTTCCTTGCAGAAAAATCTTTCCCAGTGTACTTCTTTAAAATGCTGCAAAATAGTGGGACAGAAGATTTCGGTTTAGGGTCAACTTTAAACGGAAATAGGTACAGGCATGTGGGCATGTTTAGAGACAGTGTTAGAGTTCAGGTTAGAGTGACGGCTGCGTGAGGATTTGGGTTATGGTAAGGTTGTGGATCAAATGTAGGGTGAGTGTGAGGTTGAAGGTAAGAGTAGGGTTAAGTGCTTAAGGATAAATGAACCTATTGTCTCATTTAAGCTTATGGTAAACTTGACTGTTTAGGTATGGGTTGGGGTTAATATTTGTGTGAGGGTTAGAAAGTGTGCGAGGTTAAGAGTTGGGGTCAGGCTTGCGGCTTGTGTGTTACATCCGTTTTGGTTGTGGATAAGTTTATCTCTCTGTGTAGTTTAAGGGATTGGATTACATTAACGGTGATATGGAGGCTTGGATTGAAGTTGATGGATAGAGTTAAGTTAGGTTCAGGCGAAGGGTGAAGGTTACGAGTAAGGGTAGTTGTAGGGGGAGCTGCATGTTCACATCAGATTTGGGGTTAGGATTAGGCTTAGCCTTAGCATAGACATATGGTTAAGGTTAGGGCTTGGTTTAGGGTGAGCCTTAGCTTAGAGTTCAGTTTAAGGTTAGGAGTCTACAGAATTACACCTAGGCTTAGGGTTACACCTCTTTTTAGGTTTAGACCTAGGGCTAGCTTTTGACCTAGGTTAGGGTTAGGATTAGGGTTGGTTTTAGGATAGGATTTAGGTTTGAGGTTTCATTTTAGTGTAGGGTTATTGGAAGTACATCTGCTCTCCCTGGTTTTCCTTCACGATCACAATATTTCTGAGATTCATGGTTTAAGGAAAATCTTGCTCCTTGCCGGTTTCAAGGCAAAAAGGCGCCACATGCAGTTGGTTTTTCCGTCAAACTTATGCTCGCTCTTTGAGAACCTTGGGTCTTTGGGAATGCCGTGAGTCCAGCAAGATTTTTCAGTTCAAGTGTGCCCCAAGCAGTGGGTTCTACCTCTGAGCAATACAGCCCGTGGAATTCCTGAGAATCTGGAACCTGCCATGAAGTTCAGGCTGCGTTTTATTCACACGGAAGAAGCTCCTTCGAGGTTCCCATGCCTCTGTACACTGATGCTTCCAGCAACGTCATGTCTCACAGGTCAATAGTGCTTCTCTGAGTTTCACTGGTCTAGGGTAAAGGGTGAAGCGCCTGGGTTCCCGTGCTTCACTACTGTATGGCCTCAAGATGATGTTTGTAGGCACAGCGGCAAATCCATCGGTGGCAATTCTCTCATATTGTCATTGCGATGGGAAGATTCCTTATTCGCCAGGAAATGTTTTGCCGTGGAAGACGGATCACCACAGAGCTGTCTCTTTTGTGTTGAGACAAAGTTTGCTGAATTTACCTGCCAGCAGTTGCGTGTCCTCCCTTTCTTTTAAGGTCGATGGAGACGCACGAGTGTAAGGAGAACGGTGAATGGTGGCCGTTCATAACCCAGGATCATGAGAAACCGCAGAGTAAATTTTAGGAACGTAGACGTAGGACAGCGGAGAAAACTTCACTCAGGGACTTCAGTGAACTCTCCTTACAATGCTGAGGCCTGACACGCCTAGTGCCTGGGGGTAACCCGTCTCCTGCCCTAGGTGGTTTTGTGGAGCATGCCTCCCTCAGGTGGTGCCTTTTCTCTCCCAGCAATATTGCTCCGTGAAATTCTGCTGTTGATGAAAACTATTTGCCATGGCTTTGTTGTTTCACCTCCTTGGCTCATCTTTGAAGTACAAATGCTTTTCGACAGGGGTGCTGAGTCCTTGAGCATTCTTTTGTTTTGGCTCAATCAATGCAGATTCCTGTGCTGAATAAGCCATGGACTAGCACAGGTGGGTGCTTGTTCTTTTATGGGGCACACGCAGGAATTTCTTTTGTCAAGACCCATCTGGCTTGATCAAGGTTCTTTATTCCCATGAAAACGATTTTTATCCAAATTCTAGAGGAGCACCTGTGTGCCTCTGGGAGCTAAACCCGGGCCTGCTGAACAGAGGCTCCGGAGTTTTCATTTCTGACTAAAATTCAACACGGAATTTCATGGATCTAAGGAAACCTTGAATTGTGGACCTACCAGATTCTCACATCTTCATTGTCTAATGGAAGCTTAAGTTTCCCAGTCTGATCCGGCTGCCACTTCATTTCTGGCAATGACCATTCAATTGTGGACGTTCAGCCTTCTTCAGAATTCTCTTATAACGGCATGTTCCCGCGCCACATTAAGACCACTCGGTGGAGGTTTACGTGACTCAGGACAACTCTTTATTTCAGGTGACTAGAACAAAGGGTATTCACAGAGGTTGATGATCACTTATTAAAGTCCCATTTCTCTATGATGCCCACTGATGACACTTCTACATCTGAAGGCAAAGAACCCGTGCAGCATGATATTCTCAGTTCAGCCACGCCGCCTGCAGTTTCTTCCTTGCAGAAAAATCTTTCCCAGTGTACTTCTTTAAAATGCTGCAAAATAGTGGGACAGAAGATTTCGGTTTAGGGTCAACTTTAAACGGAAATAGGTACAGGCATGTAGGCATGTTTAGAGACAGTGTTAGACTTCAGGTTAGAGTGATGGCTGCGTGAGGATTTGGGTTATGGTAAGGTTGTGGATGAAATGTAGGGTGAGTGTGAGGTTGAAGGTAAGAGTAGGGTTTAGTGCTTAAGGATAAATGAACCTATTGTCTCATTTAGTCTTATGGTAAACTTGACTGTTTAGGTATGGGTTGGGGTTAATATTTGTGTGAGGGTGAGAAAGTGTGCGAGATTAAGAGTTGGGGTCAGGCTTGCGGCTTGTGTGTTACATCCGTTTTGGTTGTGGATAAGTTTATCTCTCTGTCTAGTTTAAGGGATTGGATTACATTAACGGTGATATGGAGGCTTGGATTGAAGTTGATGGATAGAGTTTAGTTAGGTTCAGGCGAAGGGTGAAGGTTAGGAGTAAGGTTAGTTTTAGGGGGAGCTGCATGTTCATATCAGATTTGGGGTTAGGATTAGGCTTAGCCTTAGCATAGACATATGGTTAAGGTTAGGGCTTGGTTTAGGGTGAGCCTTAGGTTAGGGTTCAGTTTAAGGTTAGGAGTCTACAGAATTACACCTAGGCTTAGGGTTACACCTCTTTTTAGTTATAGACCTAGGGCTAGCTTTTGACCTAGGTTAGGGTTAGGATTAGGGTTGGTTTTAGGATAGGATTTAGGTTTGAGGTTTCATTTTAGTGTAGGGTTATTGGAAGTACATCTGCTCTCCCTGGTTTTCCTTCACGATCACAATATTTCTGAGATTCATGGTTTAAGGAAAATCTTGCTCCTTGCCGGTTTCAAGGCAAAAAGGCGCCACCTGTAGTTGGTTTTTCCGTCAAACTTAGGCTCGCGCTTTGAGAAACTTGGGTCTTTGGGAATGCCGTGAGTCCAGCAAGATTTTTCAGTTCAAGTGTGCCCCAAGCAGTGGGTTCTACCTCTGAGCAATACAGCCCGTGGAATTCCTGAGAATCTGGAACCTGCCATGAAGTTCAGCCTGCGTTTTATTCACACGGAAGAAGCTCCTTCGAGGTTCCCATGCCTGTGTACACTGATGCTTCCAGCAACGTCATGTCTCACAGGTCAATAGTGCTTCTCTGAGTTTCACTGGTCTAGGGTAAAGGGTGAAGCGCCTGGGTTCCCGTGCTTCACTACTGTATGGCCTCAAGATGATGTTTGTAGGCACAGCGGCAAATCCATCGGTGGCAATTCTCTCATATTGTCATTGCGATGGGAAGATTCCTTATTCGCCAGGAAATGTTTTGCCGTGGAAGACGGGTCACCACAGAGCTGTCTCTTTTGTGTTGAGACAAAGTTTGCTGAATTTACCTGCCAGCAGTTGCGTGTCCTCCCTTTCTTTTAAGGTCGATGGAGACGCACGAGTGTAAGGAGAACGGTGAATGGTGGCCGTTCATAACCCAGGATCATGAGAAACCGCAGAGTAAATTTTAGGAACGTAGACTTAGGACAGCGGAGAAAACTTCACTCAGGGACTTCAGTGAACTCTCCTTACAATGCTGAGGCCTGACATGCCTAGTGACTGGGGGCAACCCGGCTCCTGCCCTAGGTGGTTTTGTGGAGCATGCCTCCCTCAGGTGGTGCCTTTTCTCTCCCAGCAATATTGCTCCGTGAAATTCTGCTGTTGATGAAAACTATTTGCCATGGCTTTGTTGTTTCCCCTCCTTGGCTCATCTTTGAAGTACAAATGCTTTTCCACAGGGGTGCTGAGTCCTTGAGCATTCTTTTGTTTTGGCTCAATCAATGCAGATTCCTGTGCTGAATAAGCCATGGACTTGCACAGGTGGGTTCTTGTCCTTATATGGGGCACATGCAGGAATTTCGTTTGTCAAGACCCACCTGGCTTGATCAAGGTTCTTTATTCCCATGAAAACGATTTTTATCCAAATTCTAGAGGATCACCAGTGTGCCTCTGGGAGCTAAACCCGGGCCTGCTGAACAGAGGCTCCGCAGTTTTCATTTCTGACTAAAATTCAACACGGAATTTCATGGATCTAAGGAAACCGAGAATTGTGGACCTACCAGATTCTCACATCTTCATTGTCTAATGGAAGCTTAAGTTTCCCAGTCTGATCCGGCTGCCACTTCATTTCTGGCAATGACCATTCAATTGTGGACGTTCAGCCTTCTTCAGAATTCTCTTATAACGGCATGTTCCCGCGCCACATTAAGACCACTCGGTGGAGGTTTACGTGACTCAGGACAACTCTTTATTTCAGGTGACTAGAACAAAGGGTATTCACAGAGGTTGATGATCACTTATTAAAGTCCCATTTCTCTATGATGCCCACTGATGACACTTCTACATCTGAAGGCAAAGAACCCGTGCAGCATGATATTCTCAGTTCAGCCACGCCGCCTGCAGTTTCTTCCTTGCAGAAAAATCTTTCCCAGTGTACTTCTTTAAAATGCTGCAAAATAGTGGGACAGAAGATTTCGGTTTAGGGTCAACTTTAAACGGAAATAGGTACAGGCATGTAGGCATGTTTAGAGACAGTGTTAGATTTCAGGTTAGAGTGATGGCTGCGTGAGGATTTGGGTTATGGTAAGGTTGTGGATGAAATGTAGGGTGAGTGTGAGGTTGAAGGTAAGAGTAGGGTTTAGTGCTTAAGGATAAATGAACCTATTGTCTCATTTAGTCTTATGGTAAACTTGACTGTTTAGGTATGTGTTGGGGTTAATATTTGTGTGAGGGTGAGAAAGTGTGCGAGATTAAGAGTTGGGGTCAGGCTTGCGGCTTGTGTGTTACATCCGTTTTGGTTGTGGATAAGTTTATCTCTCTGTCTAGTTTAAGGGATTGGATTACATTAACGGTGATATGGAGGCTTGGATTGAAGTTGATGGATAGAGTTTAGTTAGGTTCAGGCGAAGGGTGAAGGTTAGGAGTAAGGTTAGTTTTAGGGGGAGCTGCATGTTCATATCAGATTTGGGGTTAAGATTAGGCTTAGCCTTAGCATAGACATATGGTTAAGGTTAGGGCTTGGTTTAGGGTGAGCCTTAGGTTAGGGTTCAGTTTAAGGTTAGGAGTCTACAGAATTACACCTAGGCTTAGGGTTACACCTCTTTTTAGTTATAGACCTAGGGCTAGCTTTTGACCTAGGTTAGGGTTAGGATTAGGGTTGGTTTTAGGATAGGATTTAGGTTTGAGGTTTCATTTTAGTGTAGGGTTATTGGAAGTACATCTGCTCTCCCTGGTTTTCCTTCACGATCACAATATTTCTGAGATTCATGGTTTAAGGAAAATCTTGCTCCTTGCCGGTTTCAAGGCAAAAAGGCGCCACCTGTAGTTGTTTTTTCCGTCAAACTTAGGCTCGCTCTTTGAGAAACTTGGGTCTTTGGGAATGCCGTGAGTCCAGCAAGATTTTTCAGTTCAAGTGTGCCCCAAGCAGTGGGTTCTACCTCTGAGCAATACAGCCCGTGGAATTCCTGAGAATCTGGAACCTGCCATGAAGTTCAGCCTGCGTTTTATTCACACGGAAGAAGCTCCTTCGAGGTTCCCATGCCTCTGTACACTGATGCTTCCAGCAACGTCATGTCTCACAGGTCAATAGTGCTTCTCTGAGTTTCACTGGTCTAGGGTAAAGGGTGAAGCGCCTGGGTTCCCGTGCTTCACTACTGTATGGCCTCATGATGATGTTTGTAGGCACAGCGGCAAATCCATCGGTGGCAATTCTCTCATATTGTCATTGCGATGGGAAGATTCCTTATTCGCCAGGAAATGTTTTGCCGTGGAAGACGGGTCACCACAGAGCTGTCTCTTTTGTGTTGAGACAAAGTTTGCTGAATTTACCTGCCAGCAGTTGCGTGTCCTCCCTTTCTTTTAAGGTCGATGGAGACGCACGAGTGTAAGGAGAACGGTGAATGGTGGCCGTTCATAACCCAGGATCATGAGAAACCGCAGAGTAAATTTTAGGAACGTAGACTTAGGACAGCGGAGAAAACTTCACTCAGGGACTTCAGTGAACTCTCCTTACAATGCTGAGGCCTGACATGCCTAGTGACTGGGGGCAACCCGGCTCCTGCCCTAGGTGGTTTTGTGGAGCATGCCTCCCTCAGGTGGTGCCTTTTCTCTCCCAGCAATATTGCTCCGTGAAATTCTGCTGTTGATGAAAACTATTTGCCATGGCTTTGTTGTTTCCCCTCCTTGGCTCATCTTTGAAGTACAAATGCTTTTCCACAGGGGTGCTGAGTCCTTGAGCATTCTTTTGTTTTGGCTCAATCAATGCAGATTCCTGTGCTGAATAAGCCATGGACTAGCACAGGTGGGTTCTTGTCCTTATATGGGGCACATGCAGGAATTTCGTTTGTCAAGACCCACCTGGCTTGATCAAGGTTCTTTATTCCCATGAAAACGATTTTTATCCAAATTCTAGAGGATCACCAGTGTGCCTCTGGGAGCTAAACCCGGGCCTGCTGAACAGAGGCTCCGCAGTTTTCATTTCTGACTAAAATTCAACACGGAATTTCATGGATCTAAGGAAACCTTGAATTGTGGACCTACCAGATTCTCACATCTTCATTGTCTAATGGAAGCTTAAGTTTCCCAGTCTGATCCGGCTGCCACTTCATTTCTGGCAATGACCATTCAATTGTGGACGTTCAGCCTTCTTCAGAATTCTCTTATAACGGCATGTTCCCGCGCCACATTAAGACCACTCGGTGGAGGTTTATGTGACTCAGGACAACTCTTTATTTCAGGTGACTAGAACAAAGGGAATTCACAGAGGTTGATGATCACTTATTAAAGTCCCATTTCTCTATGATGCCCACTGATGACACTTCTACATCTGAGGGCAAAGAACTCGTGCAGCATGATATTCTCAGTTCAGCCACGCCGCCTGCAGTTTCTTCCTTGCAGAAAAATCTTTCCCAGTGTACTTCTTTAAAATGCTGCAAAATAGTGGGACAGAAGATTTCGGTTTAGGGTCAACTTTAAACGGAAATAGGTATAGGCATGTAGGCATGTTTAGAGACAGTGTTAGATTTCAGGTTAGAGTGATGGCTGCGTGAGGATTTGGGTTATGGTAAGGTTGTGGATGAAATGTAGGGTGAGTGTGAGGTTGAAGGTAAGAGTAGGGTTTAGTGCTTAAGGATAAATGAACCTATTGTCTCATTTAGGCTTATGGTAAACTTGACTGTTTAGGTATGGGTTGGGGTTAATATTTGTGTGAGGGTGAGAAAGTGTGCGAGATTAAGAGTTGGGGTCAGGCTTGCGGCTTGTGTGTTACATCCGTTTTGGTTGTGGATAAGTTTATCTCTCTGTCTAGTTTAAGGTATTGGATTACATTAACGGTGATATGGAGGCTTGGATTGAAGTTGATGGATAGAGTTTAGTTAGGTTCAGGCGAAGGGTGAAGGTTAGGAGTAAGGTTAGTTTTAGGGGGAGCTGCATGTTCATATCAGATTTGGGGTTAAGATTAGGCTTAGCCTTAGCATAGACATATGGTTAAGGTTAGGGCTTGGTTTAGGGTGAGCCTTAGGTTAGGGTTCAGTTTAAGGTTAGGAGTCTACAGAATTACACCTAGGCTTAGGGTTACACCTCTTTTTAGTTATAGACCTAGGGCTAGCTTTTGACCTAGGTTAGGGTTAGGATTAGGGTTGGTTTTAGGATAGGATTTAGGTTTGAGGTTTCATTTTAGTGTAGGGTTATTGGAAGTACATCTGCTCTCCCTGGTTTTCCTTCACGATCACAATATTTCTGAGATTCATGGTTTAAGGAAAATCTTGCTCCTTGCCGGTTTCAAGGCAAAAAGGCGCCACCTGTAGTTGTTTTTTCCGTCAAACTTAGGCTCGCTCTTTGAGAAACTTGGGTCTTTGGGAATGCCGTGAGTCCAGCAAGATTTTTCAGTTCAAGTGTGCCCCAAGCAGTGGGTTCTACCTCTGAGCAATACAGCCCGTGGAATTCCTGAGAATCTGGAACCTGCCATGAAGTTCAGCCTGCGTTTTATTCACACGGAAGAAGCTCCTTCGAGGTTCCCATGCCTCTGTACACTGATGCTTCCAGCAACGTCATGTCTCACAGGTCAATAGTGCTTCTCTGAGTTTCACTGGTCTAGGGTAAAGGGTGAAGCGCCTGGGTTCCCGTGCTTCACTACTGTATGGCCTCATGATGATGTTTGTAGGCACAGCGGCAAATCCATCGGTGGCAATTCTCTCATATTGTCATTGCGATGGGAAGATTCCTTATTCGCCAGGAAATGTTTTGCCGTGGAAGACGTGTCACCACAGAGCTGTCTCTTTTGTGTTGAGACAAAGTTTGCTGAATTTACCTGCCAGCAGTTGCGTGTCCTCCCTTTCTTTTAAGGTCGATGGAGACGCACGAGTGTAAGGAGAACGGTGAATGGTGGCCGTTCATAACCCAGGATCATGAGAAACCGCAGAGTAAATTTTAGGAACGTAGACTTAGGACAGCGGAGAAAACTTCACTCAGGGACTTCAGTGAACTCTCCTTACAATGCTGAGGCCTGACATGCCTAGTGACTGGGGGCAACCCGGCTCCTGCCCTAGGTGGTTTTGTGGAGCATGCCTCCCTCAGGTGGTGCCTTTTCTCTCCCAGCAATATTGCTCCGTGAAATTCTGCTGTTGATGAAAACTATTTGCCATGGCTTTGTTGTTTCCCCTCCTTGGCTCATCTTTGAAGTACAAATGCTTTTCCACAGGGGTGCTGAGTCCTTGAGCATTCTTTTGTTTTGGCTCAATCAATGCAGATTCCTGTGCTGAATAAGCCATGGACTAGCACAGGTGGGTTCTTGTCCTTATATGGGGCACATGCAGGAATTTCGTTTGTCAAGACCCACCTGGCTTGATCAAGGTTCTTTATTCCCATGAAAACGATTTTTATCCAAATTCTAGAGGATCACCAGTGTGCCTCTGGGAGCTAAACCCGGGCCTGCTGAACAGAGGCTCCGCAGTTTTCATTTCTGACTAAAATTCAACACGGAATTTCATGGATCTAAGGAAACCTTGAATTGTGGACCTACCAGATTCTCACATCTTCATTGTCTAATGGAAGCTTAAGTTTCCCAGTCTGATCCGGCTGCCACTTCATTTCTGGCAATGACCATTCAATTGTGGACGTTCAGCCTTCTTCAGAATTCTCTTATAACGGCATGTTCCCGCGCCACATTAAGACCACTCGGTGGAGGTTTATGTGACTCAGGACAACTCTTTATTTCAGGTGACTAGAACAAAGGGAATTCACAGAGGTTGATGATCACTTATTAAAGTCCCATTTCTCTATGATGCCCACTGATGACACTTCTACATCTGAGGGCAAAGAACTCGTGCAGCATGATATTCTCAGTTCAGCCACGCCGCCTGCAGTTTCTTCCTTGCAGAAAAATCTTTCCCAGTGTACTTCTTTAAAATGCTGCAAAATAGTGGGACAGAAGATTTCGGTTTAGGGTCAACTTTAAACGGAAATAGGTATAGGCATGTAGGCATGTTTAGAGACAGTGTTAGATTTCAGGTTAGAGTGATGGCTGCGTGAGGATTTGGGTTATGGTAAGGTTGTGGATGAAATGTAGGGTGAGTGTGAGGTTGAAGGTAAGAGTAGGGTTTAGTGCTTAAGGATAAATGAACCTATTGTCTCATTTAGGCTTATGGTAAACTTGACTGTTTAGGTATGGGTTGGGGTTAATATTTGTGTGAGGGTGAGAAAGTGTGCGAGATTAAGAGTTGGGGTCAGGCTTGCGGCTTGTGTGTTACATCCGTTTTGGTTGTGGATAAGTTTATCTCTCTGTCTAGTTTAAGGTATTGGATTACATTAACGGTGATATGGAGGCTTGGATTGAAGTTGATGGATAGAGTTAAGTTAGGTTCAGGCGAAGGGTGAAGGTTAGGAGTAAGGTTAGTTGTAGGGGGAGCTGCATGTTCACATCAGATTTGGGGTTAGGATTAGGCTTAGCCTTAGCATAGACATATGGTTAAGGTTAGGGCTTGGTTTAGGGTGAGCCTTAGCTTAGGGTTCAGTTTAAGGTTAGGAGTCTACAGAATTACACCTAGGCTTAGGGTTACACCTCTTTTTAGTTATAGACCTAGGGCTAGCTTTTGACCTAGGTTAGGGTTAGGATTAGGGTTGGTTTTAGGATAGGATTTAGGTTTGAGGTTTCATTTTAGTGTAGGGTTATTGGAAGTACATCTGCTCTCCCTGGTTTTCCTTCACGATCTCAATATTTCTGAGATTCATGGTTTAAGGAAAATCTTGCTCCTTGCCGGTTTCAAGGCAAAAAGGCGCCACCTGTAGTTGGTTTTTCCGTCAAACTTAGGCTCGCTCTTTGAGAAACTTGGGTCTTTGGGAATGCCGTGAGTCCAGCAAAATTTTTCAGTTCAAGTGTGCCCAAAGCAGTGGGTTCTACCTCTGAGCAATACAGCCCGTGGAATTCCTGAGAATCTGGAACCTGCCATGAAGTTCAGCCTGCGTTTTATTCACACGGAAGAAGCTCCTTCGAGGTTCCCATGCCTCTGTACACTGATGCTTCCAGCAACGTCATGTCTCACAGGTCAATAGTGCTTCTCTGAGTTTCACTGGTCTAGGGTAAAGGGTGAAGCGCCTGGGTTCCCGTGCTTCACTACTGTATGGCCTCAAGATGATGTTTGTAGGCACAGCGGCAAATCCATCGGTGGCAATTCTCTCATATTGTCATTGCGATGGGAAGATTCCTTATTCGCCAGGAAATGTTTTGCCGTGGAAGACGTGTCACCACAGAGCTGTCTCTTTTGTGTTGAGACAAAGTTTGCTGAATTTACCTGCCAGCAGTTGCGTGTCCTCCCTTTCTTTTAAGGTCGATGGAGACGCACGAGTGTAAGGAGAACGGTGAATGGTGGCCGTTCATAACCCAGGATCATGAGAAACCGCAGAGTAAATTTTAGGAACGTAGACGTAGGACAGCGGAGAAAACTTCACTCAGGGACTTCAGTGAACTCTCCTTACAATGCTGAGGCCTGACACGCCTAGTGCCTGGGGGCAACCCCGCTCCTGCCCTAGGTGGTTTTGTGGAGCATGCCTCCCTCAGGTGGTGCCTTTTCTCTCCCAGCAATATTGCTCCGTGAAATTCTGCTGTTGATGAAAACTATTTGCCATGGCTTTGTTGTTTCCCCTCCTTGGCTCATCTTTGAAGTACAAATGCTTTTCGACAGGGGTGCTGAGTCCTTGAGCATTCTTTTGTCTTGGCTCAATCAATGCAGATTCCTGTGCTGAATAAGCCATGGACTAGCACAGGTGGGTGCTTGTCCTTATATGGGGCACACGCAGGAATTTCGTTTGTCAAGACCCACCTGGCTTGATCAAGGTTCTTTATTCCTGTGAAAACGATTTTTATCCAAATTCTAGAGGAGCACCAGTGTGCCTCTGGGAGCTACACCCGGGCCTGCTGAACAGAGGCTCCGAAGTTTTCATTTCTGACTAAAATTCAACACGGAATTTCATGGATCTAAGGAAACCTTGAATTGTGGACCTACCACATTCTCACATCTTCATTGTCTAATGGAAGCTTAAGTTTCCCAGTCTGATCCGGCTGCCACTTCATTTCTGGCAATGACCATTCAATTGTGGACGTTCAGCCTTCTTCAGAATTCTCTTATAACGGCATGTTCCCGCGCCACATTAAGACCACTCGGTGGAGGTTTATGTGACTCAGGACAACTCTTTATTTCAGGTGACTAGAACAAAGGGAATTCACAGAGGTTGATGATCACTTATTAAAGTCCCATTTCTCTATGATGCCCACTAATGACACTTCTACATCTGAAGGCAAGGAACTCGTGCAGCATGATATTCTCAGTTCAGCCACGCCGCCTGCAGTTTCTTCCTTGCAGAAAAATCTTTCCCAGTGTACTTCTTTAAAATGCTGCAAAATAGTGGGACAGAAGATTTCGGTTTAGGGTCAACTTTAAACGGAAATAGGTATAGGCATGTAGGCATGTTTAGAGACAGTGTTAGATTTCAGGTTAGAGTGATGGCTGCGTGAGGATTTGGGTTATGGTAAGGTTGTGGATGAAATGTAGGGTGAGTGTGAGGTTGAAGGTAAGAGTAGGGTTTAGTGCTTAAGGATAAATGAACCTATTGTCTCATTTAGGCTTATGGTAAACTTGACTGTTTAGGTATGGGTTGGGGTTAATATTTGTGTGAGGGTGAGAAAGTGTGCGAGATTAAGAGTTGGGGTCAGGCTTGCGGCTTGTGTGTTACATCCGTTTTGGTTGTGGATAAGTTTATATCTCTGTCTAGTTTAAGGGATTGGATTACATTAACGGTGATATGGAGGCTTGGATTGAAGTTGATGGATAGAGTTAAGTTAGGTTCAGGCGAAGGGTGAAGGTTAGGAGTAAGGTTAGTTGTAGGGGGAGCTGCATGTTCACATCAGATTTCGGGTTAGGATTAGGCTTAGCCTTAGCATAGACATATGGTTAAGGTTAGGGCTTGGTTTAGGGTGAGCCTTAGCTTAGGGTTCAGTTTAAAGTTACGAGTCTACAGAATTACACCTAGGCTTAGGGTTACACCTCTTTTTAGTTATAGACCTAGGGCTAGCTTTTGACCTAGGTTAGGGTTAGGATTAGGGTTGGTTTTAGGATAGGATTTAGGTTTGAGGTTTCATTTTAGTGTAGGGTTATTGGAAGTACATCTGCTCTCCCTGGTTTTCCTTCACGATCTCAATATTTCTGAGATTCATGGTTTACGGAAAATCTTGCTCCTTGCTGGTTTCAAGGCAAAAAGGCGCCACCTGTAGTTGGTTTTTCCGTCAAACTTAGGCTCGCTCTTTGAGAAACTTGGGTCTTTGGGAATGCCGTGAGTCCAGCAAAATTTTTCAGTTCAAGTGTGCCCAAAGCAGTGGGTTCTACCTCTGAGCAATACAGCCCGTGGAATTCCTGAGAATCTGGAACCTGCCATGAAGTTCAGGCTGCGTTTTATTCACACGGAAGAAGCTCCTTCGAGGTTCCCATGCCTCTGTACACTGATGCTTCCAGCAACGTCATGTCTCACAGGTCAATAGTGCTTCTCTGAGTTTCACTGGTCTAGGTTAAAGGGTGAAGCGCCTGGGTTCCCGTGCTTCACTACTGTATGGCCTCAAGATGATGTTTGTAGGCACAGCGGCAAATCCATCGGTGGCAATTCTCTCATATTGTCATTGCGATGGGAAGATTCCTTATTCGCCAGGAAATGTTTTGCCGTGGAAGACGGGTCACCACAGAGCTGTCTCTTTTGTGTTGAGACAAAGTTTGCTGAATTTACCTGCCAGCAGTTGCGTGTCCTCCCTTTCTTTTAAGGTCGATGGAGACGCACGAGTGTAAGGAGAACGGTGAATGGTGGCCGTTCATAACCCAGGATCATGAGAAACCGCAGAGTAAATTTTAGGAACGTAGACATAGGACAGCAGAGAAAACTTCACTCAGGGACTTCAGTGAACTCTCCTTACAATGCTGAGGCCTGACACGCCTAGTGCCTGGGGGCAACCCGGCTCCTGCCCTAGGTGGTTTTGTGGAGCGTGCCTCCCTCAGGTGGTGCCTTTTCTCTCCCTGCAATATTGCTCCGTGAAATTCTGCTGTTGATGAAAACTATTTGCCATGGCTTTGTTGTTTCACCTCCTTGGCTCATCTTTGAAGTACAAATGCTTTTCTACCCGGGTGCTGAGTCCTTGAGCTTTCCTTTGTCTTGGCTCAATCAATGCAGATTCCTGTGCTGAATAAGCCATGGACTAGCACAGGTGGGTGCTTGTCCTTATATGGGGCACATGCAGGAATTTCGTTTGTCAAGACCCACCTGGCTTGATCAAGGTTCTTTATTCCTTTGAAAACGATTTTTATCCAAATTCTAGAGGAGCACCAGTGTGCCTCTGGGAGCTACACCCGGGCCTGCTGAACAGAGGCTCCGGAGTTTTCATTTTCTGACTAAAATTCAACACGGAATTTCATGGATCTAAGGAAACCGTGAATTGTGGACCTACCAGATTCTCACATCTTCATTGTCTAATAGAAGCTTAAGTTTCCCAGTCTGATCCGGCTGCCACTTCATTTCTGGCAATGATCATTCAATTGTGGACGTTCAGCCTTCTTCAGAATTCTCTTATAACGGCATGTTCCCGCGCCACATTAAGACCACTCGGTGGAGGTTTATGTGACTCAGGACAACTCTTTATTTCAGGTGACTAGAACAAAGGGAATTCACAGAGGTTGATGATCACTTATTAAAGTCCCATTTCTCTATGATGCCCACTGATGACACTTCTACATCTGAGGGCAAAGAACTCGTGCAGCATGATATTCTCAGTTCAGCCATGCCGCCTGCAGTTTCTTCCTTGCAGAAAAATCTTTCCCAGTGTACTTCTTTAAAATGCTGCAAAATAGTGGGACAGAAGATTTCGGTTTAGGGTCAACTTTAAACGGAAATAGGTACAGGCATGTGGGCATGTTTAGAGACAGTGTTAGAGTTCAGGTTAGAGTGACGGCTGCGTGAGGATTTGGATTATGGTAAGGTTGTGGATCAAATGTAGGGTGAGTGTGAGGTTGAAGGTAAGAGTAGGGTTTAATGCTTAAGGATAAATGAACCTACTGTCTCATTTAGGCTTATGGTAAACTTGAGTGTTTCTGTATGGGTTGGGGTTAATATTTGTGTGAGGGTTAGAAAGTGTGCGAGGTTAAGAGTTGGGGTCAGGCTTGCGGCTTGTGTGTTACATCCGTTTTGGTTGTGGATAAGTTTATCTCTCTGTCTAGTTTAAGGGATTGGATTACATTAACGGTGATATGGAGGCTTGGATTGAAGTTGATGGATAGAGTTAAGTTAGGTTCAGGCGAAGGGTGAAGGTTAGGAGTAAGGTTAGTTGTAGGGGGAGCTGCATGTTCATATCAGATTTGGGGTTAGGATTAGGCTTAGCCTTAGCATAGACATACGGTTAAGGTTAGGGCTTGGTTTAGGGTGAGCCTTAGGTTAGGGTTCAGTTTAAGGTTAGGAGTCTACAGAATTAGACCTAGGCTTAGGGTTACACCTCTTTTTAGGTTTAGACTTAGGGCTAGCTTTTGACCTAGGTTAGGGTTAGGATTAGGGTTGGTTTTAGGATAGGATTTAGGTTTGAGGTTTCATTTTAGTGTAGGGTTATTGGAAGTACATCTGCTCTCCCTGGTTTTCCTTCACGATCACAATATTTCTGAGATTCATGGTTTAAGGAAAATCTTGCTCCTTGCCGGTTTCAAGGCAAAAAGGCGCCACCTGCAGTTGGTTTTTCCGTCAAACTTATGCTCGCTCTTTGAGAACCTTGGGTCTTTGGGAATGCCGTGAGTCCAGCAAGATTTTTCAGTTCAAGTGTGCCCCAAGCAGTGGGTTCTACCTCTGAGCAATACAGCCCGTGGAATTCCTGAGAATCTGGAACCTGCCATGAAGTTCAGCCTGCGTTTTATTCACACGGAAGAAGCTCCTTCGAGGTTCCCATGCCTCTGTACACTGATGCTTCCAGCAACGTCATGTCTCACAGGTCAATAGTGCTTCTCTGAGTTTCACTGGTCTAGGTTAAAGGGTGAAGCGCCTGGGTTCCCGTGCTTCACTACTGTATGGCCTCAAGATGATGTTTGTAGGCACAGCGGCAAATCCATCGGTGGCAATTCTCTCATATTGTCATTGCGATGGGAAGATTCCTTATTCGCCAGGAAATGTTTTGCCGTGGAAGACGGGTCACCACAGAGCTGTCTCTTTTGTGTTGAGACAAAGTTTGCTGAATTTACCTGCCAGCAGTTGCGTGTCCTCCCTTTCTTTTAAGGTCGATGGAGACGCACGAGTGTAAGGAGAACGGTGAATGGTGGCCGTTCATAACCCAGGATCATGAGAAACCGCAGAGTAAATTTTAGGAACGTAGACATAGGACAGCGGAGAAAACTTCACTCAGGGACTTCAGTGAACTCTCCTTACAATGCTGAGGCCTGACACGCCTAGTGCCTGGGGGCAACCCGGCTCCTGCCCTAGGTGGTTTTGTGGAGCGTGCCTCCCTCAGGTGGTGCCTTTTCTCTCCCAGCAATATTGCTCCGTGAAATTCTGCTGATGATGAAAACTATTTGCCATGGCTTTGTTGTTTCACCTCCTTGGCTCATCTTTGAAGTACAAATGCTTTTCTACACGGGTGCTGAGTCCTTGAGCTTTCCTTTGTCTTGGCTCAATCAATGCAGATTCCTGTGCTGAATAAGCCATGGACTAGCACAGGTGGGTGCTTGTCCTTATATGGGGCACACGCAGGAATTTCGTTTGTCAAGACCCACCTGGCTTGATCAAGGTTCTTTATTCCTGTGAAAACGATTTTTATCCAAATTCTAGAGGAGCACCAGTGTGCCTCTGGGAGGTACACCCGGGCCTGCTGAACAGAGGCTCAGGAGTTTTCATTTCTGACTAAAATTCAACACGGAATTTCATGGATGTAAGGAAACCGTGAATTGTGGACCTACCAGATTCTCACATCTTCATTGTCTAATGGAAGCTTAAGTTTCCCAGTCTGATCCGGCTGCCACTTCATTTCTGGCAATGACCATTCAATTGTGGACGTTCAGCCTTCTTCAGAATTCTCTTATAACGCCATCTTCCCGCGCCACATTAAGACCACTCGGTGGAGGTTTATGTGACTCAGGACAACTCTTTATTTCAGGTGACTAGAACAAAGGGAATTCACAGAGGTTGATGATCACTTATTAAAGTCCCGTTTCTCTATGATGCCCACTGATGACACTTCTACATCTGAGGGCAAAGAACTCGTGCAGCATGATATTCTCAGTTCAGCCACGCCGCCTGCAGTTTCTTCCTTGCAGAAAAATCTTTCCCAGTGTACTTCTTTAAAATGCTGCAAAATAGTGGGACAGAAGATTTCGGTTTAGGGTCAACTTTAAACGGAAATAGGTACAGGCATGTGGGCATGTTTAGAGACAGTGTTAGAGTTCAGGTTAGAGTGACGGCTGCGTGAGGATTTGGGTTAGGGTAAGGTTGTGGATCAAATGTAGGGTGAGTGTGAGGTTGAAGGTAAGAGTAGGGTTTAGTGCTTAAGGATAAAAGAACCTATTGTCTCATTTAGGCTTATGGTAAACTTGACTGTTTAGGTATGGGTTGGGGTTAATATTTGTGTGAGGGTTAGAAAGTGTGCGAGGTTAAGAGTTGGGGTCAGGCTTGCGGCTTGTGTGTTACATCCGTTTTGGTTGTGGATAAGTTTATCTCTCTGTCTAGTTTAAGGGATTGGATTACATTAACGGTGATATGGAGGCTTGGATTGAAGTTGATGGATAGAGTTAAGTTAGTTTCAGGTGAAGGGTGAAGGTTAGGAGTAAGTTTAGTTGTAGGGGGAGCTGCATGTTCACATCACATTTGGGGTTAGGATTAGGCTTAGCCTTAGCATAGACATACGGTTAAGGTTAGGGCTTGGTTTAGGGTGAGCCTTAGGTTAGGGTTCAGTTTAAGGTTAGGAGTCTACAGAATTACACCTAGGCTTAGGGTTACACCTCTTTTTAGGTTTAGACCTAGGGCTAGCTTGTGACCTAGGTTAGGGTTAGGATTAGGGTTGGTTTTAGGATAGGATTTAGGTTTGAGGTTTCATTTTAGTGTAGGGTTATTGGAAGTACATCTGCTCTCCCTGGTTTTCCTTCACGATCTCAATATTTCTGAGATTCATGGTTTAAGGAAAATCTTGCTCCTTGCCGGTTTCAAGGCAAAAAGGCGCCACCTGCAGTTGGTTTTTCCGTCAAACTTATGCTTGCTCTTTGAGAACCTTGGGTCTTTGGGAATGCCGTGAGTCCAGCAAGATTTTTCAGTTCAAGTGTGCCCCAAGCAGTGGGTTCTACCTCTGAGCAATACAGCCCATGGAATTCCTGAGAATCTGGAACCTGCCATGAAGTTCAGGCTGCGTTTTATTCACACGGAAGAAGCTCCTTCGAGGTTCCCATGCCTCTGTACACTGATGCTTCCAGCAACGTCATGTCTCACAGGTCAATAGTGCTTCTCTGAGTTTCACTGGTCTAGGGTAAAGGGTGAAGCGCCTGGGTTCCCGTGCTTCACTACTGTATGGCCTCAAGATGATGTTTGTAGGCACAGCGGCAAATCCATCGGTGGCAATTCTCTCATATTGTCATTGCGATGGGAAGATTCCTTATTCGCCAGGAAATGTTTAGCCGTGGAAGACGGGTCACCACAGAGCTGTCTCTTTTGTGTTGAGACAAAGTTTGCTGAATTTACCTGCCAGCAGTCGCGTGTCCTCCCTTTCTTTTAAGGTCGATGGAGACGCACGAGTGTAAGGAGAACGGTGAATGGTGGCCGTTCATAACCCAGGATCATGAGAAACCGCAGAGTAAATTTTAGGAACGTAGACGTAGGACAGCGGAGAAAACTTCACTCAGGGACTTCAGTGAACTCTCCTTACAATGCTGAGGCCTGACACGCCTAGTGCCTGGGGGCAAACCGGCTCCTGCCTTGGTGGTTTTGTTGAGCGTGCCTCCCTCAGGTGGTGCCTTTTCTCTCCCAGCAATATTGCTCCGTGAAATTCTGCTGTTGATGAAAACTATTTGCCATGGCTTTGTTGTTTCACCTCCTTGGCTCATCTTTGAAGTACAAATGCTTTTCCACAAGGGTGCTGAGTCCTTGAGCTTTCCTTTGTCTTGGCTCAATCAATGCAGATTCCTGTGCTGAATAAGCCATGGACTAGCACAGGTGGGTGCTTGTCCTTATATGGGGCACACGCAGGAATTTCGTTTGTCAAGACCCACCTGGCTTGATCAAGGTTCTTTATTCCTGTGAAAACGATTTTTATCCAAATTCTAGAGGAGCACCAGTGTGCCTCTGGGAGCTACACCCGGGCCTGCTGAACAGAGGCTCCGGAGTTTTCATTTTCTGACTAAAATTCAACACGGAATTTCATGGATCTAAGGAAACCGTGAATTGTGGACCTACCAGATTCTCACATCTTCATTGTCTAATGGAAGCTTAAGTTTCCCAGTCTGATCCGGCTGCCACTTCATTTCTGGCAATGACCATTCAATTGTGGACGTTCAGCCTTATTCAGAATTCTCTTATAACGGCATGTTCCCGCGCCACATTAAGACCACTCGGTGGAGGTTTATGTGACTCAGGACAACTCTTTATTTCAGGTGACTAGAACAAAGGGAATTCACAGAGGTTGATGATCACTTATTAAAGTCCCGTTTCTCTATGATGCCCACTGATGACACTTCTACATCTGAGGGCAAAGAACTCGTGCAGCATGATATTCTCAGTTCAGCCACGCCGCCTGCAGTTTCTTCCTCGCAGAAAAATCTTTCCCAGTGTACTTCTTGAAAATGCTGCAAAATAGTGGGACAGAAGATTTCGGTTTAGGGTCAACTTTAAACGGAAATAGGTACAGGCATGTGGGCATGTTTAGAGACAGTGTTAGAGTTCAGGTTAGAGTGACGGCTGCGTGAGGATTTGGGTTAGGGTAAGGTTGTGGATCAAATGTAGGGTGAGTGTGAGGTTGAAGGTAAGAGTAGGGTTTAGTGCTTAAGGATAAATGAACCTATTGTCTCATTTAGGCTTATGGTAAACTTGACTGTTTAGGTATGGGTTGGGGTTAATATTTGTGTGAGGGTTAGAAAGTGTGCGAGGTTAAGAGTTGGGGTCAGGCTTGCGGCTTGTGTGTTACATCCGTTTTGGTTGTGGATAAGTTTATCTCTCTGTCTAGTTTAAGGGATTGGATTACATTAACGGTGATATGGAGGCTTGGATTGAAGTTGATGGATAGAGTTAAGTTAGGTTCAGGCGAAGGGTGAAGGTTAGGAGTAAGGTTAGTTGTAGGGGGAGCTGCATGTTCACATCACATTTGGGGTTAGGATTAGGCTTAGCCTTAGCATAGACATACGGTTAAGGTTAGGGCTTGGTTTAGGGTGAGCCTTAGGTTAGGGTTCAGTTTAAGGTTAGGAGTCTACAGAATTACACCTAGGCTTAGGGTTACACCTCTTTTTAGGTTTAGACCTAGGGCTAGCTTGTGACCTAGGTTAGGGTTAGGATTAGGGTTGGTTTTAGGATAGGATTTAGGTTTGAGGTTTCATTTTAGTGTAGGGTTATTGGAAGTACATCTGCTCTCCCTGGTTTTCCTTCACGATCACAATATTTCTGAGATTCATGGTTTAAGGAAAATCTTGCTCCTTGCCGGTTTCAAGGCAAAAAGGCGCCACCTGTAGTTGGTTTTTCCGTCAAACTTATGCTCGCTCTTTGAGAACCTTGGGTCTTTGGGAATGCCGTGAGTCCAGCAAGATTTTTCAGTTCAAGTGTGCCCCAAGCAGTGGGTTCTACCTCTGAGCAATACAGCCCGTGGAATTCCTGAGAATCTGGAACCTGCCATGAAGTTCAGCCTGCGTTTTATTCACACGGAAGAAGCTCCTCCGAGGTTCCCATGTCTCTGTACACTGATGCTTCCAGCAACGTCATGTCTCACAGGTCAATAGTGCTTCTCTGAGTTTCACTGGTCTAGGGTGAAGGGTGAAGAGCCTGGGTTCCCGTGCTTCACTACTGTATGGCCCCAAGATGATGTTTGTAGGCACAGCGGCAAATCCATCGGTGGCAATTCTCTCATATTGTCATTGCGATGGGAAGATTCCTTATTCGCCAGGAAATGTTTTGCCGTGGAAGACGGGTCACCACAGAGCTGTCTCTTTTGTGTTGAGACAAAGTTTGCTGAATTTACCTGCCAGCAGTTGCGTGTCCTCCCTTTCTTTTAAGGTCGATGGAGACGCACGAGTGTAAGGAGAACGGTGAATGGTGGCCGTTCATAACCCAGGATCATGAGAAACCGCAGAGTAAATTTTAGGAACGTAGACGTAGGACAGCGGAGAAAACTTCACTCAGGGACTTCAGTGAACTCTCCTTACAATGCTGAGGCCTGACACGCCTAGTGCCTGGGGGCAACCCGGCTCCTGCCCTAGGTGGTTTTGTGGAGCATGCCTCCCTCAGGTGGTGCCTTTTCTCTCCCAGCAATATTGTTCCGTGAAATTCTGCTGATGATGAAAACTATTTGCCATGGCTTTGTTGTTTCACCTCCTTGGCTCATCTTTGAAGTACAAATGCTTTTCGACACGGGTGCTGAGTCCTTGAGCTTTCCTTTGTCTTGGCTCAATCAATGCAGATTCCTGTGCTGAAGAAGCCATGGACTAGCACAGGTGGGTGCTTGTCCTTATATGGGGCACACGCAGGAATTTCGTTTGTCAAGACCCACCTGGCTTGATCAAGGTTCTTTATTCCTGTGAAAACGATTTTTATCCAAATTCTAGAGGAGCACCAGTGTGCCTCTGGGAGCTACACCCGTGCCTGCTGAACAGAGGCTCTGGAGTTTTCATTTTCTGACTAAAATTCAACACGGAATTTCATGGATCTAAGGAAACCGTGAATTGTGGACCTACCAGATTCTCACATCTTCATTGTCTAATGGAAGCTTAAGTTTCCCAGTCTGATCCGGCTGCCACTTCATTTCTGGCAATGACCATTCAATTGTGGACGTTCAGCCTTCTTCAGAATTCTCTTATAACGCCATCTTCCCGCGCTACATTAAGACCACTCGGTGGAGGTTTATGTGACTCAGGACAACTCTTTATTTCAGGTGACTAGAACAAAGGGAATTCACAGAGGTTGATGATCACTTATTAAAGTCCCGTTTCTCTATGATGCCCACTGATGACACTTCTACATCTGAGGGCAAAGAACTCGTGCAGCATGATATTCTCAGTTCAGCCACGCCGCCTGCAGTTTCTTCCTTGCAGAAAAATCTTTCCCAGTGTACTTCTTTATAATGCTGCAAAATAGTGGGACAGAAGATTTCGGTTTAGGGTCTACTTTAAACGGAAATAGGTACAGGCATGTGGGCATGTTTAGAGACAGTGTTAGAGTTCAGGTTAGAGTGACGGCTGCGTGAGGATTTGGGTTAGGGTAAGGTTGTGGATCAAATGTAGGGTGAGTGTGAGGTTGAAGGTAAGAGTAGGGTTTAGTGCTTAAGGATAAATGAACCTATTGTCTCATTTAGGCTTATGGTAAACTTGACTGTTTAGGTATGGGTTGGGGTTAATATTTGTGTGAGGGTTAGAAAGTGTGCGAGGTTAAGAGTTGGGGTCAGGCTTGCGGCTTGTGTGTTACATCCGTTTTGGTTGTGGATAAGTTTATCTCTCTGTCTAGTTTAAGGGATTGGATTACATTAACGGTGATATGGAGGCTTGGATTGAAGTTGATGGATAGAGTTAAGTTAGGTTCAGGCGAAGGGTGAAGGTTAGGAGTAAGGTTAGTTGTAGGGGGAGCTGCATGTTCACATCACATTTGGGGTTAGGATTAGGCTTAGCCTTAGCATAGACATACGGTTAAGGTTAGGGCTTGGTTTAGGGTGAGCCTTAGGTTAGGGTTCAGTTTAAGGTTCGGAGTCTACAGAATTACACCTAGGCTTAGGGTTACACCTCTTTTTAGGTTTAGACCTAGGGCTAGCTTGTGACCTAGGTTAGGGTTAGGATTAGGGTTGGTTTTAGGATAGGATTTAGGTTTGAGGTTTCATTTTAGTGTAGGGTTATTGGAAGTACATCTGCTCTCCCTGGTTTTCCTTCACGATCACAATATTTCTGAGATTCATGGTTTAAGGAAAATCTTGCTCCTTGCCGGTTTCAAGGCAAAAAGGCGCCACCTGTAGTTGGTTTTTCCGTCAAACTTATGCTCGCTCTTTGAGAACCTTGGGTCTTTGGGAATGCCGTGAGTCCAGCAAGATTTTTCAGTTCAAGTGTGCCCCAAGCAGTGGGTTCTACCTCTGAGCAATACAGCCCGTGGAATTCCTGAGAATCTGGAACCTGCCATGAAGTTCAGCCTGCGTTTTATTCACACGGAAGAAGCTCCTCCGAGGTTCCCATGTCTCTGTACACTGATGCTTCCAGCAACGTCATGTCTCACAGGTCAATAGTGCTTCTCTGAGTTTCACTGGTCTAGGGTGAAGGGTGAAGAGCCTGGGTTCCCGTGCTTCACTACTGTATGGCCCCAAGATGATGTTTGTAGGCACAGCGGCAAATCCATCGGTGGCAATTCTCTCATATTGTCATTGCGATGGGAAGATTCCTTATTCGCCAGGAAATGTTTTGCCGTGGAAGACGGGTCACCACAGAGCTGTCTCTTTTGTGTTGAGACAAAGTTTGCTGAATTTACCTGCCAGCAGTTGCGTGTCCTCCCTTTCTTTTAAGGTCGATGGAGACGCACGAGTGTAAGGAGAACGGTGAATGGTGGCCGTTCATAACCCAGGATCATGAGAAACCGCAGAGTAAATTTTAGGAACGTAGACGTAGGACAGCGGAGAAAACTTCACTCAGGGACTTCAGTGAACTCTCCTTACAATGCTGAGGCCTGACACGCCTAGTGCCTGGGGGCAACCCGGCTCCTGCCCTAGGTGGTTTTGTGGAGCATGCCTCCCTCAGGTGGTGCCTTTTCTCTCCCAGCAATATTGTTCCGTGAAATTCTGCTGATGATGAAAACTATTTGCCATGGCTTTGTTGTTTCACCTCCTTGGCTCATCTTTGAAGTACAAATGCTTTTCGACACGGGTGCTGAGTCCTTGAGCTTTCCTTTGTCTTGGCTCAATCAATGCAGATTCCTGTGCTGAATAAGCCATGGACTAGCACAGGTGGGTGCTTGTCCTTATATGGGGCACACGCAGGAATTTCGTTTGTCAAGACCCACCTGGCTTGATCAAGGTTCTTTATTCCTGTGAAAACGATTTTTATCCAAATTCTAGAGGAGCACCAGTGTGCCTCTGGGAGCTACACCCGGGCCTGCTGAACAGAGGCTCCGGAGTTTTCATTTTCTGACTAAAATTCAACACGGAATTTCATGGATCTAAGGAAACCGTGAATTGTGGACCTACCAGATTCTCACATCTTCATTGTCTAATGGAAGCTTAAGTTTCCCAGTCTGATCCGGCTGCCACTTCATTTCTGGCAATGACCATTCAATTGTGGACGTTCAGCCTTCTTCAGAATTCTCTTATAACGCCATCTTCCCGCGCTACATTAAGACCACTCGGTGGAGGTTTATGTGACTCAGGACAACTCTTTATTTCAGGTGACTAGAACAAAGGGAATTCACAGAGGTTGATGATCACTTATTAAAGTCCCGTTTCTCTATGATGCCCACTGATGACACTTCTACATCTGAGGGCAAAGAACTCGTGCAGCATGATATTCTCAGTTCAGCCACGCCGCCTGCAGTTTCTTCCTTGCAGAAAAATCTTTCCCAGTGTACTTCTTTATAATGCTGCAAAATAGTGGGACAGAAGATTTCGGTTTAGGGTCTACTTTAAACGGAAATAGGTACAGGCATGTGGGCATGTTTAGAGACAGTGTTAGAGTTCAGGTTAGAGTGACGGCTGCGTGAGGATTTGGGTTAGGGTAAGGTTGTGGATCAAATGTAGGGTGAGTGTGAGGTTGAAGGTAAGAGTAGGGTTTAGTGCTTAAGGATAAATGAACCTATTGTCTCATTTAGGCTTATGGTAAACTTGACTGTTTAGGTATGGGTTGGGGTTAATATATGTGTGAGGGTTAGAAAGTGTGCGAGGTTAAGAGTTGGGGTCAGGCTTGCGGCTTGTGTGTTACATCCGTTTTGGTTGTGGATAAGTTTATTTCTCTGTCTAGTTTAAGGGATTGGATTACATTAACGGTGATATGGAGGCTTGGATTGAAGTTGATGGATAGAGTTAAGTTAGGTTCAGGCGAAGGGTGAAGGTTAGGAGTAAGGTTAGTTGTAGGGGGAGCTGCATGTTCACATCACATTTGGGGTTAGGATTAGGCTTAGCCTTAGCATAGACATACGGTTAAGGTTAGGGCTTGGTTTAGGGTGAGCCTTAGGTTAGGGTTCAGTTTAAGGTTAGGAGTCTACAGAATTACACCTAGGCTTAGGGTTACACCTCTTTTTAGGTTTAGACCTAGGGCTAGCTTTTGACCTAGGTTAGGGTTAGGATTAGGGTTGGTTTTAGGATAGGATTTAGGTTTGAGGTTTCATTTTAGTGTAGGGTTATTGGAAGTACATCTGCTCTCCCTGGTTTTCCTTCACGATCACAATATTTCTGAGATTCATGGTTTAAGGAAAATCTTGCTCCTTGCCGGTTTCAAGGCAAAAAGGCGCCACCTGTAGTTGGTTTTTCCGTCAAACTTATGCTCGCTCTTTGAGAACCTTGGGTCTTTGGGAATGCCGTGAGTCCAGCAAGATTTTTCAGTTCAAGTGTGCCCCAAGCAGTGGGTTCTACCTCTGAGCAATACAGCCCGTGGAATTCCTGAGAATCTGGAACCTGCCATGAAGTTCAGGCTGCGTTTTATTCACACGGAAGAAGCTCCTTCGAGGTTCCCATGCCTCTGTACACTGATCCTTCCAGCAACGTCATGTCTCACAGGTCAATAGTGCTTCTCTGAGTTTCACTGGTCTAGGGTAAAGGGTGAAGCGCCTGGGTTCCCGTGCTTCACTACTGTATGGCCTCAAGATGATGTTTGTAGGCACAGCGGCAAATCCATCGGTGGCAATTCTCTCATATTGTCATTGCGATGGGAAGATTCCTTATTCGCCAGGAAATGTTTTGCCGTGGAAGACGGGTCACCACAGAGCTGTCTCTTTTGTGTTGAGACAAAGTTTGCTGAATTTACCTGCCAGCAGTCGCGTGTCCTCCCTTTCTTTTAAGGTCGATGGAGACGCACGAGTGTAAGGAGAACGGTGAATGGTGGCCGTTCATAAACCAGGATCATGAGAAACCGCAGAGTAAATTTTAGGAACGTAGACGTAGGACAGCGGAGAAAACTTCACTCAGGGACTTCAGTGAACTCTCCTTACAATGCTGAGGCCTGACACGCCTAGTGCCTGGGGGCAACCCGGCTCCTGCCCTAGGTGGTTTTGTGGAGCGTGCCTCCCTCAGGTGGTGCCTTTTCTCTCCCAGCAATATTGCTCCGTGAAATTCTGCTGATGATGAAAACTATTTGCCATGGCTTTGTTGTTTCACCTCCTTGGCTCATCTTTGAAGTACAAATGCTTTTCGACACAGGTGCTGAGTCCTTGAGCTTTCCTTTGTCTTGGCTCAATCAATGCAGATTCCTGTGCTGAATAAGCCATGG
This sequence comes from Tenrec ecaudatus, assembly GCF_050624435.1. Lineage (NCBI taxonomy): Eukaryota > Metazoa > Chordata > Mammalia > Afrosoricida > Tenrecidae > Tenrec > Tenrec ecaudatus. Next base: position 286,802 of record NW_027457848.1, read on the forward strand.
ACTAGCACAGGTGGGTGCTTGTCCTTATATGGGGCACACGCAGGAATTTCGTTTGTCAAGACCCACCTGGCTTGATCAAGGTTCTTTATTCCTGTGAAAACGATTTTTATCAAAATTCTAGAGGAGCACCAGTGTGCCTCTGGGAGCTACACCCGGGCCTGCTGAACAGAGGCTCCGGAGTTTTCATTTTCTGACTAAAATTCAACACGGAATTTCATGGATCTAAGGAAACCGTGAATTGTGGACCTACCAGATTCTCACATCTTCATTGTCTAATGGAAGCTTAAGTTTCCCAGTCTGATCCGGCTGCCACTTCATTTCTGGCAATGACCATTCAATTGTGGACGTTCAGCCTTCTTCAGAATTCTCTTATAACGGCATGTTCCCGCGCCACATTAAGACCACTCGGTGGAGGTTTATGTGACTCAGGACAACTCTTTATTTCAGGTGACTAGAACAAAGGGAATTCACAGAGGTTGATGATCACTTATTAAAGTCCCGTTTCTCTATGATGCCCACTGATGACACTTCTACATCTGAGGGCAAAGAACTCGTGCAGCATGATATTCTCAGTTCAGCCACGCCGCCTGCAGTTTCTTCCTTGCAGAAAAATCTTTCCCAGTGTACTTCTTGAAAATGCTGCAAAATAGTGGGACAGAAGATTTCGGTTTAGGGTCAACTTTAAACGGAAATAGGTACAGGCATGTGGGCATGTTTAGAGACAGTGTTAGAGTTCAGGTTAGAGTGACGGCTGCGTGAGGATTTGGGTTAGGGTAAGGTTGTGGATCAAATGTAGGGTGAGTGTGAGGTTGAAGGTAAGAGTAGGGTTTAGTGCTTAAGGATAAATGAACCTATTGTCTCATTTAGGCTTATGGTAAACTTGACTGTTTAGGTATGGGTTGGGGTTAATATTTGTGTGAGGGTTAGAAAGTGTGCGAGGTTAAGAGTTGGGGTCAGGCTTGCGGCTTGTGTGTTACATCCGTTTTGGTTGTGGATAAGTTTATCTCTCTGTCTAGTTTAAGGGATTGGATTACATTAACGGTGATATGGAGGCTTGGATTGAAGTTGATGGATAGAGTTAAGTTAGGTTCAGGCGAAGGGTGAAGGTTAGGAGTAAGGTTAGTTGTAGGGGGAGCTGCATGTTCACATCAGATTTGGGGTTAGGATTAGGCTTAGCCTTAGCATAGAGATACGGTTAAGGTTAGGGCTTGGTTTAGGGTGAACCTTATGTTAGGGTTCAGTTTAAGGTTAGGAGTCTACAGAATTACACCTAGGCTTAGGGTTACACCTCTTTTTAGGTTTAGACCTAGGGCTAGCTTGTGACCTAGGTTAGGATTAGGATTAGGGTTGGTTTTAGGATAGGATTTAGGTTTGAGGTTTCATTTTAGTGTAGGGTTATTGGAAGTACATCTGCTCTCCCTGGTTTTCCTTCACGATCACAATATTTCTGAGATTCATGGTTTAAGGAAAATCTTGCTCCTTGCCGGTTTCAAGGCAAAAAGGCGCCACCTGCAGTTGGTTTTTCCGTCAAACTTATGCTCGCTCTTTGAGAACCTTGGGTCTTTGGGAATGCCGTGAGTCCAGCAAGATTTTTCAGTTCAAGTGTGCCCCAAGCAGTGGGTTCTACCTCTGAGCAATACAGCCCGTGGAATTCCTGAGAATCTGGAACCTGCCATGAAGTTCAGCCTGCGTTTTATTCACACGGAAGAAGCTCCTTCGAGGTTCCCATGCCTCTGTACACTGATCCTTCCAGCAACGTCATGTCTCACAGGTCAATAGTGCTTCTCTGAGTTTCACTGGTCTAGGGTAAAGGGTGAAGCGCCTGGGTTCCCGTGCTTCACTACTGTATGGCCCCAAGATGATGTTTGTAGGCACAGCGGCAAATCCATCGGTGGCAAATCTCTCATATTGTCATTGCGATGGGAAGATTCCTTATTCGCCAGGAAATGTTTTGCCGTGGAAGACGGGTCACCACAGAGCTGTCTCTTTTGTGTTGAGACAAAGTTTGCTGAATTTACCTGCCAGCAGTTGCGTGTCCTCCCTTTCTTTTAAGGTTGATGGAGACGCACGAGTGTAAGGAGAACGGTGAATGGTGGCCGTTCATAACCCAGGATCATGAGAAACCGCAGAGTAAATTTTAGGAACATAGACGTAGGACAGCGGAGAAAACTTCACTCAGGGACTTCAGTGAACTCTCCTTACAATGCTGAGGCCTGACACGCCTAGTGCCTGGGGGCAACCCGGCTACTGCCCTAGGTGGTTTTGTGGAGCGTGCCTCCCTCAGGTGGTGCCTTTTCTCTCCCAGCAATATTGCTCCGTGAAATTCTGCTGTTGATGAAAACTATTTGCCATGGCTTTGTTGTTTCACCTCCTTGGCTCATCTTTGAAGTACAAATGCTTTTCGACACGGGTGCTGAGTCCTTGAGCTTTCCTTTGTCTTGGCTCAATCAATGCAGATTCCTGTGCTGAAGAAGCCATGGACTAGCACAGGTGGGTGCTTGTCCTTATATGGGGCACACGCAGGAATTTCGTTTGTCAAGACCCACCTGGCTTGATCAAGGTTCTTTATTCCTGTGAAAACGATTTTTATCCAAATTCTAGAGGAGCACCAGTGTGCCTCTGGGAGCTACACCCGTGCCTGCTGAACAGAGGCTCTGGAGTTTTCATTTTCTGACTAAAATTCAACACGGAATTTCATGGATCTAAGGAAACCGTGAATTGTGGACCTACCAGATTCTCACATCTTCATTGTCTAATGGAAGCTTAAGTTTCCCAGTCTGATCCGGCTGCCACTTCATTTCTGGCAATGACCATTCAATTGTGGACGTTCAGCCTTCTTCAGAATTCTCTTATAACGCCATCTTCCCGCGCTACATTAAGACCACTCGGTGGAGGTTTATGTGACTCAGGACAACTCTTTATTTCAGGTGACTAGAACAAAGGGAATTCACAGAGGTTGATGATCACTTATTAAAGTCCCGTTTCTCTATGATGCCCACTGATGACACTTCTACATCTGAGGGCAAAGAACTCGTGCAGCATGATATTCTCAGTTCAGCCACGCCGCCTGCAGTTTCTTCCTTGCAGAAAAATCTTTCCCAGTGTACTTCTTTATAATGCTGCAAAATAGTGGGACAGAAGATTTCGGTTTACGGTCTACTTTAAACGGAAATAGGTACAGGCATGTGGGCATGTTTAGAGACAGTGTTAGAGTTCAGGTTAGAGTGACGGCTGCGTGAGGATTTGGGTTAGGGTAAGGTTGTGGATCAAATGTAGGGTGAGTGTGAGGTTGAAGGTAAGAGTAGGGTTTAGTGCTTAAGGATAAATGAACCTATTGTCTCATTTAGGCTTATGGTAAACTTGACTGTTTAGGTATGGGTTGGGGTTAATATTTGTGTGAGGGTTAGAAAGTGTGCGAGGTTAAGAGTTGGGGTCAGGCTTGCGGCTTGTGTGTTACATCCGTTTTGGTTGTGGATAAGTTTATCTCTCTGTCTAGTTTAAGGGATTGGATTACATTAACGGTGATATGGAGGCTTGGATTGAAGTTGATGGATAGAGTTAAGTTAGGTTCAGGCGAAGGGTGAAGGTTAGGAGTAAGGTTAGTTGTAGGGGGAGCTGCATGTTCACATCACATTTGGGGTTAGGATTAGGCTTAGCCTTAGCATAGACATACGGTTAAGGTTAGGGCTTGGTTTAGGGTGAGCCTTAGGTTAGGGTTCAGTTTAAGGTTCGGAGTCTACAGAATTACACCTAGGCTTAGGGTTACACCTCTTTTTAGGTTTAGACCTAGGGCTAGCTTGTGACCTAGGTTAGGGTTAGGATTAGGGTTGGTTTTAGGATAGGATTTAGGTTTGAGGTTTCATTTTAGTGTAGGGTTATTGGAAGTACATCTGCTCTCCCTGGTTTTCCTTCACGATCACAATATTTCTGAGATTCATGGTTTAAGGAAAATCTTGCTCCTTGCCGGTTTCAAGGCAAAAAGGCGCCACCTGTAGTTGGTTTTTCCGTCAAACTTATGCTCGCTCTTTGAGAACCTTGGGTCTTTGGGAATGCCGTGAGTCCAGCAAGATTTTTCAGTTCAAGTGTGCCCCAAGCAGTGGGTTCTACCTCTGAGCAATACAGCCCGTGGAATTCCTGAGAATCTGGAACCTGCCATGAAGTTCAGCCTGCGTTTTATTCACACGGAAGAAGCTCCTCCGAGGTTCCCATGTCTCTGTACACTGATGCTTCCAGCAACGTCATGTCTCACAGGTCAATAGTGCTTCTCTGAGTTTCACTGGTCTAGGGTGAAGGGTGAAGAGCCTGGGTTCCCGTGCTTCACTACTGTATGGCCCCAAGATGATGTTTGTAGGCACAGCGGCAAATCCATCGGTGGCAATTCTCTCATATTGTCATTGCGATGGGAAGATTCCTTATTCGCCAGGAAATGTTTTGCCGTGGAAGACGGGTCACCACAGAGCTGTCTCTTTTGTGTTGAGACAAAGTTTGCTGAATTTACCTGCCAGCAGTTGCGTGTCCTCCCTTTCTTTTAAGGTCGATGGAGACGCACGAGTGTAAGGAGAACGGTGAATGGTGGCCGTTCATAACCCAGGATCATGAGAAACCGCAGAGTAAATTTTAGGAACGTAGACGTAGGACAGCGGAGAAAACTTCACTCAGGGACTTCAGTGAACTCTCCTTACAATGCTGAGGCCTGACACGCCTAGTGCCTGGGGGCAACCCGGCTCCTGCCCTAGGTGGTTTTGTGGAGCATGCCTCCCTCAGGTGGTGCCTTTTCTCTCCCAGCAATATTGTTCCGTGAAATTCTGCTGATGATGAAAACTATTTGCCATGGCTTTGTTGTTTCACCTCCTTGGCTCATCTTTGAAGTACAAATGCTTTTCGACACGGGTGCTGAGTCCTTGAGCTTTCCTTTGTCTTGGCTCAATCAATGCAGATTCCTGTGCTGAATAAGCCATGGACTAGCACAGGTGGGTGCTTGTCCTTATATGGGGCACACGCAGGAATTTCGTTTGTCAAGACCCACCTGGCTTGATCAAGGTTCTTTATTCCTGTGAAAACGATTTTTATCCAAATTCTAGAGGAGCACCAGTGTGCCTCTGGGAGCTACACCCGGGCCTGCTGAACAGAGGCTCCGGAGTTTTCATTTTCTGACTAAAATTCAACACGGAATTTCATGGATCTAAGGAAACCGTGAATTGTGGACCTACCAGATTCTCACATCTTCATTGTCTAATGGAAGCTTAAGTTTCCCAGTCTGATCCGGCTGCCACTTCATTTCTGGCAATGACCATTCAATTGTGGACGTTCAGCCTTCTTCAGAATTCTCTTATAACGCCATCTTCCCGCGCTACATTAAGACCACTCGGTGGAGGTTTATGTGACTCAGGACAACTCTTTATTTCAGGTGACTAGAACAAAGGGAATTCACAGAGGTTGATGATCACTTATTAAAGTCCCGTTTCTCTATGATGCCCACTGATGACACTTCTACATCTGAGGGCAAAGAACTCGTGCAGCATGATATTCTCAGTTCAGCCACGCCGCCTGCAGTTTCTTCCTTGCAGAAAAATCTTTCCCAGTGTACTTCTTTATAATGCTGCAAAATAGTGGGACAGAAGATTTCGGTTTAGGGTCTACTTTAAACGGAAATAGGTACAGGCATGTGGGCATGTTTAGAGACAGTGTTAGAGTTCAGGTTAGAGTGACGGCTGCGTGAGGATTTGGGTTAGGGTAAGGTTGTGGATCAAATGTAGGGTGAGTGTGAGGTTGAAGGTAAGAGTAGGGTTTAGTGCTTAAGGATAAATGAACCTATTGTCTCATTTAGGCTTATGGTAAACTTGACTGTTTAGGTATGGGTTGGGGTTAATATATGTGTGAGGGTTAGAAAGTGTGCGAGGTTAAGAGTTGGGGTCAGGCTTGCGGCTTGTGTGTTACATCCGTTTTGGTTGTGGATAAGTTTATTTCTCTGTCTAGTTTAAGGGATTGGATTACATTAACGGTGATATGGAGGCTTGGATTGAAGTTGATGGATAGAGTTAAGTTAGGTTCAGGCGAAGGGTGAAGGTTAGGAGTAAGGTTAGTTGTAGGGGGAGCTGCATGTTCACATCACATTTGGGGTTAGGATTAGGCTTAGCCTTAGCATAGACATACGGTTAAGGTTAGGGCTTGGTTTAGGGTGAGCCTTAGGTTAGGGTTCAGTTTAAGGTTAGGAGTCTACAGAATTACACCTAGGCTTAGGGTTACACCTCTTTTTAGGTTTAGACCTAGGGCTAGCTTTTGACCTAGGTTAGGGTTAGGATTAGGGTTGGTTTTAGGATAGGATTTAGGTTTGAGGTTTCATTTTAGTGTAGGGTTATTGGAAGTACATCTGCTCTCCCTGGTTTTCCTTCACGATCACAATATTTCTGAGATTCATGGTTTAAGGAAAATCTTGCTCCTTGCCGGTTTCAAGGCAAAAAGGCGCCACCTGTAGTTGGTTTTTCCGTCAAACTTATGCTCGCTCTTTGAGAACCTTGGGTCTTTGGGAATGCCGTGAGTCCAGCAAGATTTTTCAGTTCAAGTGTGCCCCAAGCAGTGGGTTCTACCTCTGAGCAATACAGCCCGTGGAATTCCTGAGAATCTGGAACCTGCCATGAAGTTCAGGCTGCGTTTTATTCACACGGAAGAAGCTCCTTCGAGGTTCCCATGCCTCTGTACACTGATCCTTCCAGCAACGTCATGTCTCACAGGTCAATAGTGCTTCTCTGAGTTTCACTGGTCTAGGGTAAAGGGTGAAGCGCCTGGGTTCCCGTGCTTCACTACTGTATGGCCTCAAGATGATGTTTGTAGGCACAGCGGCAAATCCATCGGTGGCAATTCTCTCATATTGTCATTGCGATGGGAAGATTCCTTATTCGCCAGGAAATGTTTTGCCGTGGAAGACGGGTCACCACAGAGCTGTCTCTTTTGTGTTGAGACAAAGTTTGCTGAATTTACCTGCCAGCAGTCGCGTGTCCTCCCTTTCTTTTAAGGTCGATGGAGACGCACGAGTGTAAGGAGAACGGTGAATGGTGGCCGTTCATAAACCAGGATCATGAGAAACCGCAGAGTAAATTTTAGGAATGTAGACGTAGGACAGCGGAGAAAACTTCACTCAGGGACTTCAGTGAACTCTCCTTACAATGCTGAGGCCTGACACGCCTAGTGCCTGGGGGCAACCCGGCTCCTGCCCTAGGTGGTTTTGTGGAGCGTGCCTCCCTCAGGTGGTGCCTTTTCTCTCCCAGCAATATTGCTCCGTGAAATTCTGCTGATGATGAAAACTATTTGCCATGGCTTTGTTGTTTCACCTCCTTGGCTCATCTTTGAAGTACAAATGCTTTTCGACACAGGTGCTGAGTCCTTGAGCTTTCCTTTGTCTTGGCTCAATCAATGCAGATTCCTGTGCTGAATAAGCCATGGACTAGCACAGGTGGGTGCTTGTCCTTATATGGGGCACACGCAGGAATTTCGTTTGTCAAGACCCACCTGGCTTGATCAAGGTTCTTTATTCCTGTGAAAACGATTTTTATCAAAATTCTAGAGGAGCACCAGTGTGCCTCTGGGAGCTACACCCGGGCCTGCTGAACAGAGGCTCCGGAGTTTTCATTTTCTGACTAAAATTCAACACGGAATTTCATGGATCTAAGGAAACCGTGAATTGTGGACCTACCAGATTCTCACATCTTCATTGTCTAATGGAAGCTTAAGTTTCCCAGTCTGATCCGGCTGCCACTTCATTTCTGGCAATGACCATTCAATTGTGGACGTTCAGCCTTCTTCAGAATTCTCTTATAACGGCATGTTCCCGCGCCACATTAAGACCACTCGGTGGAGGTTTATGTGACTCAGGACAACTCTTTATTTCAGGTGACTAGAACAAAGGGAATTCACAGAGGTTGATGATCACTTATTAAAGTCCCGTTTCTCTATGATGCCCACTGATGACACTTCTACATCTGAGGGCAAAGAACTCGTGCAGCATGATATTCTCAGTTCAGCCACGCCGCCTGCAGTTTCTTCCTTGCAGAAAAATCTTTCCCAGTGTACTTCTTGAAAATGCTGCAAAATAGTGGGACAGAAGATTTCGGTTTAGGGTCAACTTTAAACGGAAATAGGTACAGGCATGTGGGCATGTTTAGAGACAGTGTTAGAGTTCAGGTTAGAGTGACGGCTGCGTGAGGATTTGGGTTAGGGTAAGGTTGTGGATCAAATGTAGGGTGAGTGTGAGGTTGAAGGTAAGAGTAGGGTTTAGTGCTTAAGGATAAATGAACCTATTGTCTCATTTAGGCTTATGGTAAACTTGACTGTTTAGGTATGGGTTGGGGTTAATATTTGTGTGAGGGTTAGAAAGTGTGCGAGGTTAAGAGTTGGGGTCAGGCTTGCGGCTTGTGTGTTACATCCGTTTTGGTTGTGGATAAGTTTATCTCTCTGTCTAGTTTAAGGGATTGGATTACATTAACGGTGATATGGAGGCTTGGATTGAAGTTGATGGATAGAGTTAAGTTAGGTTCAGGCGAAGGGTGAAGGTTAGGAGTAAGGTTAGTTGTAGGGGGAGCTGCATGTTCACATCAGATTTGGGGTTAGGATTAGGCTTAGCCTTAGCATAGAGATACGGTTAAGGTTAGGGCTTGGTTTAGGGTGAACCTTATGTTAGGGTTCAGTTTAAGGTTAGGAGTCTACAGAATTACACCTAGGCTTAGGGTTACACCTCTTTTTAGGTTTAGACCTAGGGCTAGCTTGTGACCTAGGTTAGGATTAGGATTAGGGTTGGTTTTAGGATAGGATTTAGGTTTGAGGTTTCATTTTAGTGTAGGGTTATTGGAAGTACATCTGCTCTCCCTGGTTTTCCTTCACGATCACAATATTTCTGAGATTCATGGTTTAAGGAAAATCTTGCTCCTTGCCGGTTTCAAGGCAAAAAGGCGCCACCTGCAGTTGGTTTTTCCGTCAAACTTATGCTCGCTCTTTGAGAACCTTGGGTCTTTGGGAATGCCGTGAGTCCAGCAAGATTTTTCAGTTCAAGTGTGCCCCAAGCAGTGGGTTCTACCTCTGAGCAATACAGCCCGTGGAATTCCTGAGAATCTGGAACCTGCCATGAAGTTCAGCCTGCGTTTTATTCACACGGAAGAAGCTCCTTCGAGGTTCCCATGCCTCTGTACACTGATCCTTCCAGCAACGTCATGTCTCACAGGTCAATAGTGCTTCTCTGAGTTTCACTGGTCTAGGGTAAAGGGTGAAGCGCCTGGGTTCCCGTGCTTCACTACTGTATGGCCCCAAGATGATGTTTGTAGGCACAGCGGCAAATCCATCGGTGGCAAATCTCTCATATTGTCATTGCGATGGGAAGATTCCTTATTCGCCAGGAAATGTTTTGCCGTGGAAGACGGGTCACCACAGAGCTGTCTCTTTTGTGTTGAGACAAAGTTTGCTGAATTTACCTGCCAGCAGTTGCGTGTCCTCCCTTTCTTTTAAGGTTGATGGAGACGCACGAGTGTAAGGAGAACGGTGAATGGTGGCCGTTCATAACCCAGGATCATGAGAAACCGCAGAGTAAATTTTAGGAACATAGACGTAGGACAGCGGAGAAAACTTCACTCAGGGACTTCAGTGAACTCTCCTTACAATGCTGAGGCCTGACACGCCTAGTGCCTGGGGGCAACCCGGCTACTGCCCTAGGTGGTTTTGTGGAGCGTGCCTCCCTCAGGTGGTGCCTTTTCTCTCCCAGCAATATTGCTCCGTGAAATTCTGCTGTTGATGAAAACTATTTGCCATGGCTTTGTTGTTTCACCTCCTTGGCTCATCTTTGAAGTACAAATGCTTTTCGACACGGGTGCTGAGTCCTTGAGCTTTCCTTTGTCTTGGCTCAATCAATGCAGATTCCTGTGCTGAATAAGCCATGGACTAGCACAGGTGGGTGCTTGTCCTTATATGGGGCACACGCAGGAATTTCGTTTGTCAAGACCCACCTGGCTTGATCAAGGTTCTTTATTCCTGTGAAAACGATTTTTATCCAAATTCTAGAGGAGCACCAGTGTGCCTCTGGGAGCTACACCCGGGCCTGCTGAACAGAGGCTCCGGAGTTTTCATTTTCTGACTAAAATTCAACACGGAATTTCATTGATCTAAGGAAACCGTGAATTGTGGACCTACCAGATCCTCACATCTTCATTGTCTAATGGAAGCTTAAGTTTCCCAGTCTGATCCGGCTGCCACTTCATTTCTGGCAATGACCATTCAATTGTGGACGTTCAGCCTTCTTCAGAATTCTCTTATAACGGCATGTTCCCGCGCCACATTAAGACCACTCGGTGGAGGTTTATGTGACTCAGGACAACTCTTTATTTCAGGTGACTAGAACAAAGGGAATTCACAGAGGTTGATGATCACTTATTAAAGTCCCGTTTCTCTATGATGCCCACTGATGACACTTCTACATCTGAGGGCAAAGAACTCGTGCAGCATGATATTCTCAGTTCAGCCACGCCGCCTGCAGTTTCTTCCTTGCAGAAAAATCTTTCCCAGTGTACTTCTTGAAAATGCTGCAAAATAGTGGGACAGAAGATTTCGGTTTAGGGTCAACTTTAAACGGAAATAGGTACAGGCATGTGGGCATGTTTAGAGACAGTGTTAGAGTTCAGGTTAGAGTGACGGCTGCGTGAGGATTTGGGTTAGGATAAGGTTGTGGATCAAATGTAGGGTGAGTGTGAGGTTGAAGGTAAGAGTAGGGTTTAGTGCTTAAGGATAAATGAACCTATTGTCTCATTTAGGCTTATGGTAAACTTGACTGTTTAGGTATGGGTTGGGGTTAATATTTGTGTGAGGGTTAGAAAGTGTGCGAGGTTAAGAGTTGGGGTCAGGCTTGCGGCTTGTGTGTTACATCCGTTTTGGTTGTGGATAAGTTTATCTCTCTGTCTAGTTTAAGGGATTGGATTACATTAACGGTGATATGGAGGCTTGGATTGAAGTTGATGGATAGAGTTAAGTTAGGTTCAGGCGAAGGGTGAAGGTTAGGAGTAAGGTTAGTTGTAGGGGGAGCTGCATGTTCACATCAGATTTGGGGTTAGGATTAGGCTTAGCCTTAGCATAGACATATGGTTAAGGTTAGGGCTTGGTTTAGGGTGAGCCTTAGGTTAGGGTTCAGTTTAAGGTTAGGAGTCTACAGAATTACACCTAGGCTTAGGGTTACACCTCTTTTTAGGTTTAGACCTAGGGCTAGCTTTTGACCTAGGTTAGGGTTAGGATTAGGGTTGGTTTTAGGATAGGATTTAGGTTTGAGGTTTCATTTTAGTGTAGGGTTATTGGAAGTACATCTGCTCTCCCTGGTTTTCCTTCACGATCACAATATTTCTTAGATTCATGGTTTAAGGAAAATCTTGCTCCTTGCCGGTTTCAAGGCAAAAAGGCGCCACCTGCAGTTGGTTTTTCCGTCAAACTTATGCTCGCTCTTGGAGAACCTTGGGTCTTTGGGAATGCCGTGAGTCCAGCAAGATTTTTCAGTTCAAGTGTGCCCCAAGCAGTGGGTTCTACCTCTGAGCAATACAGCCCGTGGAATTCCTGAGAATCTGGAACCTGCCATGAAGTTCAGCCTGCGTTTTATTCACACGGAAGAAGCTCCTTCGAGGTTCCCATGCCTCTGTACACTGATCCTTCCAGCAACGTCATGTCTCACAGGTCAATAGTGCTTCTCTGAGTTTCACTGGTCTAGGTTAAAGGGTGAAGCGCCTGGGATTCCCGTGCTTCACTACTGTATGGCCTCAAGATGATGTTTGTAGGCACAGCGGCAAATCCATCGGTGGCAAATCTCTCATATTGTCATTGCGATGGGAAGATTCCTTATTCGCCAGGAAATGTTTTGCCGTGGAAGACGGGTCACCACAGAGCTGTCTCTTTTGTGTTGAGACAAAGTTTGCTGAATTTACCTGCCAGCAGTTGCGTGTCCTCCCTTTCTTTTAAGGTCGATGGAGACGCACGAGTGTAAGGAGAACGGTGAATGGTGGCCGTTCATAACCCAGGATCATGAGAAACCGCAGAGTAAATTTTAGGAACGTAGACGTAGGACAGCGGAGAAAATTTCACCCAGGGACTTCAGTGAACTCTCTTTACAATGCTGAGGCCTGACACGCCTAGTGCCTGGGGGCAACCCGGCTCCTGCCCTAGGTGGTTTTGTGGAGCGTGCCTCCCTCAGGTGGTGCCTTTTCTCTCCCATCAATATTGCTCCGTGAAATTCTGCTGTTGATGAAAACTATTTGCCATGGCTTTGTTGTTTCACCTCCTTGGCTCATCTTTGAAGTACAAATGCATTTCCACACGGGTGCTGAGTCCTTGAGCTTTCCTTTGTCTTGGCTCAATCAATGCAGATTCCTGTGCTGAATAAGCCAGGGACTAGCACACGTGGGTGCTTGTCCTTATATGGGGCACACGCAGGAATTTCGTTTGTCAAGACCCACCTGGCTTGATCAAGGTTCTTTATTCCCGTGAAAACGATTTTTATCCAAATTCTAGAGGAGCACCAGTGTGCCTCTGGGAGCTACACCCGGGCCTGCTGAACAGAGGCTCCGGAGTTTTCATTTTCTGACTAAAATTCAACATGGAATTTCATGGATCTAAGGAAACCGAGAATTGTGGACCTACCAGATTCTCACATCTTCATTGTCTAATGGAAGCTTAAGTTTCCCAGTCTGATCCGGCTGCCACTTCATTTCTGGCAATGACCATTCAATTGTGGACGTTCAGCCTTCTTCAGAATTCTCTTATAACGGCATCTTCCCGCGCCACATTAAGACCACTCGGTGGAGGTTTATGTGACTCAGGACAACTCTTTATTTCAGGTGACTAGAACAAAGGGAATTCACAGAGGTTGATGATCACTTATTAAAGTCCCGTTTCTCTATGATGCCCACTGATGACACTTCTACATCTGAGGGCAAAGAACTCGTGCAGCATGATATTCTCAGTTCAGCCACGCCGCCTGCAGTTTCTTCCTTGCAGAAAAATCTTTCCCAGTGTACTTCTTTAAAATGCTGCAAAATAGTGGGACAGAAGATTTCGGTTTAGGGTCAACTTTAAACGGAAATAGGTACAGGCATGTGGGCATGTTTAGAGACAGTGTTAGAGTTCAGGTTAGAGTGACGGCTGCGTGAGGATTTGGGTTAGGGTAAGGTTGTGGATCAAATGTAGGGTGAGTGTGAGGTTGAAGGTAAGAGTAGGGTTTAGTGCTTAAGGATAAATGAACCTATTGTCTCATTTAGGCTTATGGTAAACTTGACTGTTTAGGTATGGGTTGGGGTTAATATTTGTGTGAGGGTTAGAAAGTGTGCGAGGTTAAGAGTTGGGGTCAGGCTTGCGGCTTGTGTGTTACATCCGTTTTGGTTGTGGATAAGTTTATCTCTCTGTCTAGTTTAAGGGATTGGATTACATTAACGGTGATATGGAGGCTTGGATTGAAGTTGATGGATAGAGTTAAGTTAGGTTCAGGCGAAGGGTGAAGGTTAGGAGTAAGGTTAGTTGTAGGGGGAGCTGCATGTTCACATCAGATTTGGGGTTAGGATTAGGCTTAGCCTTAGCATAGACATATGGTTAAGGTTAGGGCTTGGTTTAGGGTGAGCCTTAGGTTAAGGTTCAGTTTAAGGTTAGGAGTCTACAGAATTACACCTAGGCTTAGGGTTACACCTCTTTTTAGGTTTAGACCTAGGGCTAGCTTTTGACCTAGGTTAGGGTTAGGATTAGGGTTGGTTTTAGGATAGGATTTAGGTTTGAGGTTTCATTTTAGTGTAGGGTTATTGGGAGTACATCTGCTCTCCCTGGTTTTCCTTCACGATCACAATATTTCTGAGATTCATGGTTTAAGGAAAATCTTGCTCCTTGCCGGTTTCAAGGCAAAAAGGCGCCACCTGCAGTTGGTTTTTCCGTCAAACTTATGCTCGCTCTTTGAGAACCTTGGGTCTTTGGGAAAGCCGTGAGTCCAGCAAGATTTTTCAGTTCAAGTGTGCCCCAAGCAGTGGGTTCTACCTCTGAGCAATACAGCCCGTGGAATTCCTGAGAATCTGGTACCTGCCATGATGTTCAGCCTGCGTTTTATTCACACGGAAGAAGCTCCTTCGAGGTTCCCATGCCTCTGTACACTGATGCTTCCAGCAACGTCATGTCTCACAGGTCAATAGTGCTTCTCTGAGTTTCACTGGTCTAGGGTAAAGGGTGAAGCGCCTGGGTTCCCGTGCTTCACTACTGTATGGCCTCAAGATGATGTTTGTAGGCACAGGGGCAAATCCATCGGTGGCAATTCTCTCATATTGTCATTGCGATGGGAAGATTCCTTATTCGCCAGGAAATGTTTTGCCGTGGAAGACGGGTCACCACAGAGCTGTCTCTTTTGTGTTGAGACAAAGTTTGCTGAATTTACCTGCCAGCAGTTGCGTGTCCTCCCTTTCTTTTAAGGTCGATGGAGACGCACGAGTGTAAGGAGAACGGTGAATGGTGGCCGTTCATAACCCAGGATCATGAGAAACCGCAGAGTAAATTTTAGGAACGTAGACGTAGGACAGCGGAGAAAACTTCACTCAGGGACTTCAGTGAACTCTCCTTACAATGCTGAGGCCTGACACGCCTAGTGCCTGGGGGCAACCCGGCTACTGCCCTAGGTGGTTTTGTGGAGCGTGCCTCCCTCAGGTGGTGCCTTTTCTCTCCCAGCAATATTGCTCCGTGAAATTCTGCTGTTGATGAAAACTATTTGCCATGGCTTTGTTGTTTCACCTCCTTGGCTCATCTTTGAAGTACAAATGCTTTTCCACACGGGTGCTGAGTCCTTGAGCTTTCCTTTGTCTTGGCTCAATCAATGCAGATTCCTGTGCTGAATAAGCCAGGGACTAGCACACGTGGGTGCTTGTCTTTATATGGGGCACACGCAGGAATTTCGTTTGTCAAGACCCACCTGGCTTGATCAAGGTTCTTTATTCCCGTGAAAACGATTTTTATCCAAATTCTAGAGGAGCACCAGTGTGCCTCTGGGAGCTACACCCGGGCCTGCTGAACAGAGGCTCCGGAGTTTTCATTTTCTGACTAAAATTCAACATGGAATTTCATGGATCTAAGGAAACCGAGAATTGTGGACCTACCAGATTCTCACATCTTCATTGTCTAATGGAAGCTTAAGTTTCCCAGTCTGATCCGGCTGCCACTTCATTTCTGGCAATGACCATTCAATTGTGGACGTTCAGCCTTCTTCAGAATTCTCTTATAACGGCATCTTCCCGCGCCACATTAAGACCACTCGGTGGAGGTTTATGTGACTCAGGACAACTCTTTATTTCAGGTGACTAGAACAAAGGGAATTCACAGAGGTTGATGATCACTTATTAAAGTCCCGTTTCTCTATGATGCCCACTGATGACACTTCTACATCTGAGGGCAAAGAACTCGTGCAGCATGATATTCTCAGTTCAGCCACGCCGCCTGCAGTTTCTTCCTTGCAGAAAAATCTTTCCCAGTGTACTTCTTTAAAATGCTGCAAAATAGTGGGACAGAAGATTTCGGTTTAGGGTCAACTTTAAACGGAAATAGGTACAGGCATGTGGGCATGTTTAGAGACAGTGTTAGAGTTCAGGTTAGAGTGACGGCTGCGTGAGGATTTGGGTTAGGGTAAGGTTGTGGATCAAATGTAGGGTGAGTGTGAGGTTGAAGGTAAGAGTAGGGTTTAGTGCTTAAGGATAAATGAACCTATTGTCTCATTTAGGCTTATGGTAAACTTGACTGTTTAGGTATGGGTTGGGGTTAATATTTGTGTGAGGGTTAGAAAGTGTGCGAGGTTAAGAGTTGGGGTCAGGCTTGCGGCTTGTGTGTTACATCCGTTTTGGTTGTGGATAAGTTTATCTCTCTGTCTAGTTTAAGGGATTGGATTACATTAACGGTGATATGGAGGCTTGGATTGAAGTTGATGGATAGAGTTAAGTTAGGTTCAGGCGAAGGGTGAAGGTTAGGAGTAAGGTTAGTTGTAGGGGGAGCTGCATGTTCACATCAGATTTGGGGTTAGGATTAGGCTTAGCCTTAGCATAGACATATGGTTAAGGTTAGGGCTTGGTTTAGGGTGAGCCTTAGGTTAGGGTTCAGTTTAAGGTTAGGAGTCTACAGAATTACACCTAGGCTTAGGGTTACACCTCTTTTTAGGTTTAGACCTAGGGCTAGCTTTTGACCTAGGTTAGGGTTAGGATTAGGGTTGGTTTTAGGATAGGATTTAGGTTTGAGGTTTCATTTTAGTGTAGGGTTATTGGAAGTACATCTGCTCTCCCTGGTTTTCCTTCACGATCACAATATTTCTGAGATTCATGGTTTAAGGAAAATCTTGCTCCTTGCCGGTTTCAAGGCAAAAAGGCGCCACCTGCAGTTGGTTTTTCCGTCAAACTTATGCTCGCTCTTTGAGAACCTTGGGTCTTTGGGAAAGCCTTGAGTCCAGCAAGATTTTTCAGTTCAAGTGTGCCCCAAGCAGTGGGTTCTACCTCTGAGCAATACAGCCCGTGGAATTCCTGAGAATCTGGTACCTGCCATGATGTTCAGCCTGCGTTTTATTCACACGGAAGAAGCTCCTTCGAGGTTCCCATGCCTCTGTACACTGATGCTTCCAGCAACGTCATGTCTCACAGGTCAATAGTGCTTCTCTGAGTTTCACTGGTCTAGGGTAAAGGGTGAAGCGCCTGGGTTCCCGTGCTTCACTACTGTATGGCCTCAAGATGATGTTTGTAGGCACAGGGGCAAATCCATCGGTGGCAATTCTCTCATATTGTCATTGCGATGGGAAGATTCCTTATTCGCCAGGAAATGTTTTGCCGTGGAAGACGGGTCACCACAGAGCTGTCTCTTTTGTGTTGAGACAAAGTTTGCTGAATTTACCTGCCAGCAGTTGCGTGTCCTCCCTTTCTTTTAAGGTCGATGGAGACGCACGAGTGTAAGGAGAACGGTGAATGGTGGCCGTTCATAACCCAGGATCATGAGAAACCGCAGAGTAAATTTTAGGAACGTAGACGTAGGACAGCGGAGAAAACTTCACTCAGGGACTTCAGTGAACTCTCCTTACAATGCTGAGGCCTGACACGCCTAGTGCGTGGGGGCAACCCGGCTACTGCCCTAGGTGGTTTTGTGGAGCGTGCCTCCCTCAGGTGGTGCCTTTTCTCTCCCATCAATATTGCTCCGTGAAATTCTGCTGTTGATGAAAACTATTTGCCATGGCTTTGTTGTTTCACCTCCTTGGCTCATCTTTGAAGTACAAATGCTTTTCCACAGGGGTGCTGAGTCCTTGAGCTTTCCTTTGTCTTGGCTCAATCAATGCAGATTCCTGTGCTGAATAAGCCAGGGACTAGCACACGTGGGTGCTTGTCCTTATATGGGGCACACGCAGGAATTTCGTTTGTCAAGACCCACCTGGCTTGATCAAGGTTCTTTATTCCCGTGAAAACGATTTTTATCCAAATTCTAGAGGAGCACCAGTGTGCCTCTGGGAGCTACACCCGGGCCTGCTGAACAGAGGCTCCGGAGTTTTCATTTTCTGACTAAAATTCAACATGGAATTTCATGGATCTAAGGAAACCGAGAATTGTGGACCTACCAGATTCTCACATCTTCATTGTCTAATGGAAGCTTAAGTTTCCCAGTCTGATCCGGCTGCCACTTCATTTCTGGCAATGACCATTCAATTGTGGACGTTCAGCCTTCTTCAGAATTCTCTTATAACGGCATCTTCCCGCGCCACATTAAGACCACTCGGTGGAGGTTTATGTGACTCAGGACAACTCTTTATTTCAGGTGACTAGAACAAAGGGAATTCACAGAGGTTGATGATCACTTATTAAAGTCCCGTTTCTCTATGATGCCCACTGATGACACTTCTACATCTGAGGGCAAAGAACTCGTGCAGCATGATATTCTCAGTTCAGCCACGCCGCCTGCAGTTTCTTCCTTGCAGAAAAATCTTTCCCAGTGTACTTCTTGAAAATGCTGCAAAATAGTGGGACAGAAGATTTCGGTTTAGGGTCAACTTTAAACGGAAATAGGTACAGGCATGTGGGCATGTTTAGAGACAGTGTTAGAGTTCAGGTTAGAGTGACGGCTGCGTGAGGATTTGGGTTAGGGTAAGGTTGTGGATCAAATGTAGGGTGAGTGTGAGGTTGAAGGTAAGAGTAGGGTTTAGTGCTTAAGGATAAATGAACCTATTGTCTCATTTAGGCTTATGGTAAACTTGACTGTTTAGGTATGGGTTGGGGTTAATATTTGTGTGAGGGTTAGAAAGTGTGCGAGGTTAAGAGTTGGGGTCAGGCTTGCGGCTTGTGTGTTACATCCGTTTTGGTTGTGGATAAGTTTATCTCTCTGTCTAGTTTAAGGGATTGGATTACATTAACGGTGATATGGAGGCTTGGATTGAAGTTGATGGATAGAGTTAAGTTAGGTTCAGGCGAAGGGTGAAGGTTAGGAGTAAGGTTAGTTGTAGGGGGAGCTGCATGTTCACATCAGATTTGGGGTTAGGATTAGGCTTAGCCTTAGCATAGACATATGGTTAAGGTTAGGGCTTGGTTTAGGGTGAGCCTTAGGTTAGGGTTCAGTTTAAGGTTAGGAGTCTACAGAATTACACCTAGGCTTAGGGTTACACCTCTTTTTAGGTTTAGACCTAGGGCTAGCTTTTGACCTAGGTTAGGGTTAGGATTAGGGTTGGTTTTAGGATAGGATTTAGGTTTGAGGTTTCATTTTAGTGTAGGGTTATTGGAAGTACATCTGCTCTCCCTGGTTTTCCTTCACGATCACAATATTTCTGAGATTCATGGTTTAAGGAAAATCTTGCTCCTTGCCGGTTTCAAGGCAAAAAGGCGCCACCTGCAGTTGGTTTTTCCGTCAAACTTATGCTCGCTCTTTGAGAACCTTGGGTCTTTGGGAAAGCCGTGAGTCCAGCAAGATTTTTCAGTTCAAGTGTGCCCCAAGCAGTGGGTTCTACCTCTGAGCAATACAGCCCGTGGAATTCCTGAGAATCTGGTACCTGCCATGATGTTCAGCCTGCGTTTTATTCACACGGAAGAAGCTCCTTCGAGGTTCCCATGCCTCTGTACACTGATGCTTCCAGCAACGTCATGTCTCACAGGTCAATAGTGCTTCTCTGAGTTTCACTGGTCTAGGGTAAAGGGTGAAGCGCCTGGGTTCCCGTGCTTCACTACTGTATGGCCTCAAGATGATGTTTGTAGGCACAGGGGCAAATCCATCGGTGGCAATTCTCTCATATTGTCATTGCGATGGGAAGATTCCTTATTCGCCAGGAAATGTTTTGCCGTGGAAGACGGGTCACCACAGAGCTGTCTCTTTTGTGTTGAGACAAAGTTTGCTGAATTTACCTGCCAGCAGTTGCGTGTCCTCCCTTTCTTTTAAGGTCGATGGAGACGCACGAGTGTAAGGAGAACGGTGAATGGTGGCCGTTCATAACCCAGGATCATGAGAAACCGCAGAGTAAATTTTAGGAACGTAGACGTAGGACAGCGGAGAAAACTTCACTCAGGGACTTCAGTGAACTCTCCTTACAATGCTGAGGCCTGACACGCCTAGTGCCTGGGGGCAACCCGGCTCCTGCCCTAGGTGGTTTTGTGGAGCGTGCCTCCCTCAGGTGGTGCCTTTTCTCTCCCAGCAATATTGCTCCGTGAAATTCTGCTGTTGATGAAAACTATTTGCCATGGCTTTGTTGTTTCACCTCCTTGGCTCATCTTTGAAGTACAAATGCTTTTCCACAGGGGTGCTGAGTCCTTGAGCTTTCCTTTGTCTTGGCTCAATCAATGCAGATTCCTGTGCTGAATAAGCCAGGGACTAGCACACGTGGGTGCTTGTCCTTATATGGGGCACACGCAGGAATTTCGTTTGTCAAGACCCACCTGGCTTGATCAAGGTTCTTTATTCCCGTGAAAACGATTTTTATCCAAATTCTAGAGGAGCACCAGTGTGCCTCTGGGAGCTACACCCGGGCCTGCTGAACAGAGGCTCCGGAGTTTTCATTTTCTGACTAAAATTCAACATGGAATTTCATGGATCTAAGGAAACCGAGAATTGTGGACCTACCAGATTCTCACATCTTCATTGTCTAATGGAAGCTTAAGTTTCCCAGTCTGATCCGGCTGCCACTTCATTTCTGGCAATGACCATTCAATTGTGGACGTTCAGCCTTCTTCAGAATTCTCTTATAACGGCATCTTCCCGCGCCACATTAAGACCACTCGGTGGAGGTTTATGTGACTCAGGACAACTCTTTATTTCAGGTGACTAGAACAAAGGGAATTCACAGAGGTTGATGATCACTTATTAAAGTCCCGTTTCTCTATGATGCCCACTGATGACACTTCTACATCTGAGGGCAAAGAACTCGTGCAGCATGATATTCTCAGTTCAGCCACGCCGCCTGCAGTTTCTTCCTTGCAGAAAAATCTTTCCCAGTGTACTTCTTTAAAATGCTGCAAAATAGTGGGACAGAAGATTTCGGTTTAGGGTCAACTTTAAACGGAAATAGGTACAGGCATGTGGGCATGTTTAGAGACAGTGTTAGAGTTCAGGTTAGAGTGACGGCTGCGTGAGGATTTGGGTTAGGGTAAGGTTGTGGATCAAATGTAGGGTGAGTGTGAGGTTGAAGGTAAGAGTAGGGTTTAGTGCTTAAGGATAAATGAACCTATTGTCTCATTTAGGCTTATGGTAAACTTGACTGTTTAGGTATGGGTTGGGGTTAATATTTGTGTGAGGGTTAGAAAGTGTGCGAGGTTAAGAGTTGGGGTCAGGCTTGCGGCTTGTGTGTTACATCCGTTTTGGTTGTGGATAAGTTTATCTCTCTGTCTAGTTTAAGGGATTGGATTACATTAACGGTGATATGGAGGCTTGGATTGAAGTTGATGGATAGAGTTAAGTTAGGTTCAGGCGAAGGGTGAAGGTTAGGAGTAAGGTTAGTTGTAGGGGGAGCTGCATGTTCACATCAGATTTGGGGTTAGGATTAGGCTTAGCCTTAGCATAGACATATGGTTAAGGTTAGGGCTTGGTTTAGGGTGAGCCTTAGGTTAGGGTTCAGTTTAAGGTTAGGAGTCTACAGAATTACACCTAGGCTTAGGGTTACACCTCTTTTTAGGTTTAGACCTAGGGCTAGCTTTTGACCTAGGTTAGGGTTAGGATTAGGGTTGGTTTTAGGATAGGATTTAGGTTTGAGGTTTCATTTTAGTGTAGGGTTATTGGAAGTACATCTGCTCTCCCTGGTTTTCCTTCACGATCACAATATTTCTGAGATTCATGGTTTAAGGAAAATCTTGCTCCTTGCCGGTTTCAAGGCAAAAAGGCGCCACCTGCAGTTGGTTTTTCCGTCAAACTTATGCTCGCTCTTTGAGAACCTTGGGTCTTTGGGAAAGCCGTGAGTCCAGCAAGATTTTTCAGTTCAAGTGTGCCCCAAGCAGTGGGTTCTACCTCTGAGCAATACAGCCCGTGGAATTCCTGAGAATCTGGTACCTGCCATGATGTTCAGCCTGCGTTTTATTCACACGGAAGAAGCTCCTTCGAGGTTCCCATGCCTCTGTACACTGATGCTTCCAGCAACGTCATGTCTCACAGGTCAATAGTGCTTCTCTGAGTTTCACTGGTCTAGGGTAAAGGGTGAAGCGCCTGGGTTCCCGTGCTTCACTACTGTATGGCCTCAAGATGATGTTTGTAGGCACAGGGGCAAATCCATCGGTGGCAATTCTCTCATATTGTCATTGCGATGGGAAGATTCCTTATTCGCCAGGAAATGTTTTGCCGTGGAAGACGGATCACCACAGAGCTGTCTCTTTTGTGTTGAGACAAAGTTTGCTGAATTTACCTGCCAGCAGTTGCGTGTCCTCCCTTTCTTTTAAGGTCGATGGAGACGCACGAGTGTAAGGAGAACGGTGAATGGTGGCCGTTCATAACCCAGGATCATGAGAAACCGCAGAGTAAATTTTAGGAACGTAGACGTAGGACAGCGGAGAAAACTTCACTCAGGGACTTCAGTGAACTCTCCTTACAATGCTGAGGCCTGACACGCCTAGTGCCTGGGGGCAACCCGGCTACTGCCCTAGGTGGTTTTGTGGAGCGTGCCTCCCTCAGGTGGTGCCTTTTCTCTCCCATCAATATTGCTCCGTGAAATTCTGCTGTTGATGAAAACTATTTGCCATGGCTTTGTTGTTTCACCTCCTTGGCTCATCTTTGAAGTACAAATGCTTTTCCACACGGGTGCTGAGTCCTTGAGCTTTCCTTTGTCTTGGCTCAATCAATGCAGATTCCTGTGCTGAATAAGCCAGGGACTAGCACACGTGGGTGCTTGTCCTTATATGGGGCACACGCAGGAATTTCGTTTGTCAAGACCCACCTGGCTTGATCAAGGTTCTTTATTCCTGTGAAAACGATTTTTATCCAAATTCTAGAGGAGCACCAGTGTGCCTCTGGGAGCTACACCCGGGCCTGCTGAACAGAGGCTCCGGAGTTTTCATTTTCTGACTAAAATTCAACACGGAATTTCATGGATCTAAGGAAACTGTGAATTGTGGACCTACCAGATTCTCACATCTTCATTGTCTAATGGAAGCTTAAGTTTCCCAGTCTGATCCGGCTGCCACTTCATTTCTGGCAATGACCATTCAATTGTGGACGTTCAGCCTTCTTCAGAATTCTCTTATAACGGCATCTTCCCGCGCCACATTAAGACCACTCGGTGGAGGTTTATGTGACTCAGGACAACTCTTTATTTCAGGTGACTAGAACAAAGGGAATTCACAGAGGTTGATGATCACTTATTAAAGTCCCGTTTCTCTATGATGCCCACTGATGACACTTCTACATCTGAGGGCAAAGAACTCGTGCAGCATGATATTCTCAGTTCAGCCACGCCGCCTGCAGTTTCTTCCTTGCAGAAAAATCTTTCCCAGTGTACTTCTTTAAAATGCTGCAAAATAGTGGGACAGAAGATTTCGGTTTAGGGTCAACTTTAAACGGAAATAGGTACAGGCATGTGGGCATGTTTAGAGACAGTGTTAGAGTTCAGGTTAGAGTGACGGCTGCGTGAGGATTTGGGTTAGGGTAAGGTTGTGGATCAAATGTAGGGTGAGTGTGAGGTTGAAGGTAAGAGTAGGGTTTAGTGCTTAAGGATAAATGAACCTATTGTCTCATTTAGGCTTATGGTAAACTTGACTGTTTAGGTATGGGTTGGGGTTAATATTTGTGTGAGGGTTAGAAAGTGTGCGAGGTTAAGAGTTGGGGTCAGGCTTGCGGCTTGTGTGTTACATCCGTTTTGGTTGTGGATAAATTTATCTCTCTGTCTAGTTTAAGGGATTGGATTACATTAACGGTGATATGGAGGCTTGGATTGAAGTTGATGGATAGAGTTAAGTTAGGTTCAGGCGAAGGGTGAAGGTTAGGAGTAAGGTTAGTTGTAGGGGGAGCTGCATGTTCACATCAGATTTGGGGTTAGGATTAGGCTTAGCCTTAGCATAGACATATGGTTAAGGTTAGGGCTTGGTTTAGGGTGAGCCTTAGGTTAGGGTTCAGTTTAAGGTTAGGAGTCTACAGAATTACACCTAGGCTTAGGGTTACACCTCTTTTTAGGTTTAGACCTAGGGCTAGCTTTTGACCTAGGTTAGGGTTAGGATTAGGGTTGGTTTTAGGATAGGATTTAGGTTTGAGGTTTCATTTTAGTGTAGGGTTATTGGAAGTACATCTGCTCTCCCTGGTTTTCCTTCACGATCACAATATTTCTGAGATTCATGGTTTAAGGAAAATCTTGCTCCTTGCCGGTTTCAAGGCAAAAAGGCGCCACCTGCAGTTGGTTTTTCCGTCAAACTTATGCTCGCTCTTTGAGAACCTTGGGTCTTTGGGAAAGCCGTGAGTCCAGCAAGATTTTTCAGTTCAAGTGTGCCCCAAGCAGTGGGTTCTACCTCTGAGCAATACAGCCCGTGGAATTCCTGAGAATCTGGTACCTGCCATGATGTTCAGCCTGCGTTTTATTCACACGGAAGAAGCTCCTTCGAGGTTCCCATGCCTCTGTACACTGATGCTTCCAGCAACGTCATGTCTCACAGGTCAATAGTGCTTCTCTGAGTTTCACTGGTCTAGGGTAAAGGGTGAAGCGCCTGGGTTCCCGTGCTTCACTACTGTATGGCCTCAAGATGATGTTTGTAGGCACAGGGGCAAATCCATCGGTGGCAATTCTCTCATATTGTCATTGCGATGGGAAGATTCCTTATTCGCCAGGAAATGTTTTGCCGTGGAAGACGGATCACCACAGAGCTGTCTCTTTTGTGTTGAGACAAAGTTTGCTGAATTTACCTGCCAGCAGTTGCGTGTCCTCCCTTTCTTTTAAGGTCGATGGAGACGCACGAGTGTAAGGAGAACGGTGAATGGTGGCCGTTCATAACCCAGGATCATGAGAAACCGCAGAGTAAATTTTAGGAACGTAGACGTAGGACAGCGGAGAAAACTTCACTCAGGGACTTCAGTGAACTCTCCTTACAATGCTGAGGCCTGACACGCCTAGTGCCTGGGGGCAACCCGGCTACTGCCCTAGGTGGTTTTGTGGAGCGTGCCTCCCTCAGGTGGTGCCTTTTCTCTCCCATCAATATTGCTCCGTGAAATTCTGCTGTTGATGAAAACTATTTGCCATGGCTTTGTTGTTTCACCTCCTTGGCTCATCTTTGAAGTACAAATGCTTTTCCACACTGGTGCTGAGTCCTTGAGCTTTCCTTTGTCTTGGCTCAATCAATGCAGATTCCTGTGCTGAATAAGCCAGGGACTAGCACACGTGGGTGCTTGTCCTTATATGGGGCACACGCAGGAATTTCGTTTGTCAAGACCCACCTGGCTTGATCAAGGTTCTTTATTCCTGTGAAAACGATTTTTATCCAAATTCTAGAGGAGCACCAGTGTGCCTCTGGGAGCTACACCCGGGCCTGCTGAACAGAGGCTCCGGAGTTTTCATTTTCTGACTAAAATTCAACACGGAATTTCATCGATCTAAGGAAACTGTGAATTGTGGACCTACCAGATTCTCACATCTTCATTGTCTAATGGAAGCTTAAGTTTCCCAGTCTGATCCGGCTGCCACTTCATTTCTGGCAATGACCATTCAATTGTGGACGTTCAGCCTTCTTCAGAATTCTCTTATAACGGCATCTTCCCGCGTCACATTAAGACCACTCGGTGGAGGTTTATGTGACTCAGGACAACTCTTTATTTCAGGTGACTAGAACAAAGGGAATTCACAGAGGTTGATGATCACTTATTAAAGTCCCGTTTCTCTATGATGCCCACTGATGACACTTCTACATCTGAGGGCAAAGAACTCGTGCAGCATGATATTCTCAGTTCAGCCACGCCGCCTGCAGTTTCTTCCTTGCAGAAAAATCTTTCCCAGTGTACTTCTTTAAAATGTTGCAAAATAGTGGGACAGAAGATTTCGGTTTAGGGTCAACTTTAAACGGAAATAGGTACAGGCATGTGGGCATGTTTAGAGACAGTGTTAGAGTTCAGGTTAGAGTGACGGCTGCGTGAGGATTTGGGTTAGGGTAAGGTTGTGGATCTAATGTAGGGTGAGTGTGAGGTTGAAGGTAAGAGTAGGGTTTAGTGCTTAAGGATAAATGAACCTATTGTCTCATTTAGGCTTATGGTAAACTTGACTGTTTAGGTATGGGTTGGGGTTAATATTTGTGTGAGGGTTAGAAAGTGTGCGAGGTTAAGAGTTGGGGTCAGGCTTGCGGCTTGTGTGTTACATCCGTTTTGGTTGTGGATAAGTTTATCTCTCTGTCTAGTTTAAGGGATTGGATTACATTAACGGTGATATGGAGGCTTGGATTGAAGTTGATGGATAGAGTTAAGTTAGGTTCAGGCGAAGGGTTAAGGTTAGGAGTAAGGTTAGTTGTAGGGGGAGCTGCATGTTCACATCAGATTTGGGGTTAGGATTAGGCTTAGCCTTAGCATAGACATACGGTTAAGGTTAGGGCATGGTTTAGGGTGAACCTTATGTTAGGGTTCAGTTTAAGGTAAGGAGTCTACAGAATTACACCTAGGCTTAGGGTTACACCTCTTTTTATGTTTAGACCTAGGGCTAGCTTTTGACCTAGGTTAGGGTTAGGATTAGGGTTGGTTTTAGGATAGGATTTAGGTTTGAGGTTTCATTTTAGTGTAGGGTTATTGGAAGTACATCTGCTCTCCCTGGTTTTCCTTCACGATCACAATATTTCTGAGATTCATGGTTTAAGGAAAATCTTGCTCCTTGCCGGTTTCAAGGCAAAAAAGGCGCCACCTGCAGTTGGTTTTTCCGTCAAACTTATGCTCGCTCTTTGAGAACCTTGGGTCTTTGGGAATGCCGTGAGTCCAGCAAGATTTTTCAGTTCAAGTGTGCCCCAAGCAGTGGGTTCTACCTCTGAGCAATACAGCCCGTGGAATTCCTGAGAATCTGGAACCTGCCATGAAGTTCAGCCTGCGTTTTATTCACACGGAAGAAGCTCCTTCGAGGTTCCCATGCCTCTGTACACTGATCCTTCCAGCAACGTCATGTCTCACAGGTCAATAGTGCTTCTCTGAGTTTCACTGGTCTAGGTTAAAGGGTGAAGCGCCTGGGATTCCCGTGCTTCACTACTGTATGGCCTCAAGATGATGTTTGTAGGCACAGCGGCAAATCCATCGGTGGCAAATCTCTCATATTGTCATTGCGATGGGAAGATTCCTTATTCGCCAGGAAATGTTTTGCCGTGGAAGACGGGTCACCACAGAGCTGTCTCTTTTGTGTTGAGACAAAGTTTGCTGAATTTACCTGCCAGCAGTTGCGTGTCCTCCCTTTCTTTTAAGGTCGATGGAGACGCACGAGTGTAAGGAGAACGGTGAATGGTGGCCGTTCATAACCCAGGATCATGAGAAACCGCAGAGTAAATTTTAGGAACGTAGACGTAGGACAGCAGAGAAAACTTCACCCAGGGACTTCAGTGAACTCTCTTTACAATGCTGAGGCCTGACACGCCTAGTGCCTGGGGGCAACCCGGCTCCTGCCCTAGGTGGTTTTGTGGAGCGTGCCTCCCTCAGGTGGTGCCTTTTCTCTCCCATCAATATTGCTCCGTGAAATTCTGCTGTTGATGAAAACTATTTGCCATGGCTTTGTTGTTTCACCTCCTTGGCTCATCTTTGAAGTACAAATGCTTTTCCACACGGGTGCTGAGTCCTTGAGCTTTCCTTTGTCTTGGCTCAATCAATGCAGATTCCTGTGCTGAATAAGCCAGGGACTAGCACACGTGGGTGCTTGTCCTTATATGGGGCACACGCAGGAATTTCGTTTGTCAAGACCCACCTGGCTTGATCAAGGTTCTTTATTCCCGTGAAAACGATTTTTATCCAAATTCTAGAGGAGCACCAGTGTGCCTCTGGGAGCTACACCCGGGCCTGCTGAACAGAGGCTCCGGAGTTTTCATTTTCTGACTAAAATTCAACATGGAATTTCATGGATCTAAGGAAACCGAGAATTGTGGACCTACCAGATTCTCACATCTTCATTGTCTAATGGAAGCTTAAGTTTCCCAGTCTGATCCGGCTGCCACTTCATTTCTGGCAATGACCATTCAATTGTGGACGTTCAGCCTTCTTCACAATTCTCTTACAACGGCATCTTCCCGCGCCACATTAAGACCACTCGGTGGAGGTTTATGTGACTCAGGACAACTCTTTATTTCAGGTGACTAGAACAAAGGGAATTCACAGAGGTTGATGATCACTTATTAAAGTCCCGTTTCTCTATGATGCCCACTGATGACACTTCTACATCTGAGGGCAAAGAACTCGTGCAGCATGATATTCTCAGTTCAGCCACGCCGCCTGCAGTTTCTTCCTTGCAGAAAAATCTTTCCCAGTGTACTTCTTGAAAATGCTGCAAAATAGTGGGACAGAAGATTTCGGTTTAGGGTCAACTTTAAACGGAAATAGGTACAGGCATGTGGGCATGTTTAGAGACAGTGTTAGAGTTCAGGTTAGAGTGACGGCTGCGTGAGGATTTGGGTTAGGGTAAGGTTGTGGATCAAATGTAGGGTGAGTGTGAGGTTGAAGGTAAGAGTAGGGTTTAGTGCTTAAGGATAAATGAACCTATTGTCTCATTTAGGCTTATGGTAAACTTGACTGTTTAGGTATGGGTTGGGGTTAATATTTGTGTGAGGGTTAGAAAGTGTGCGAGATTAAGAGTTGGGGTCAGGCTTGCGGCTTGTGTGTTACATCCGTTTTGGTTGTGGATAAGTTTATCTCTCTGTCTAGTTTAAGGGATTGGATTACATTAACGGTGATATGGAGGCTTGGATTGAAGTTGATGGATAGAGTTAAGTTAGGTTCAGGCGAAGGGTGAAGGTTAGGAGTAAGGTTAGTTGTAGGGGGAGCTGCATGTTCACATCAGATTTGGGGTTAGGATTAGGCTTAGCCTTAGCATAGACATATGGTTAAGGTTAGGGCTTGGTTTAGGGTGAGCCTTAGGTTAGAGTTCAGTTTAAGGTTAGGAGTCTACAGAATTACACCTAGGCTTAGGGTTACACCTCTTTTTAGGTTTAGACCTAGGGCTAGCTTTTGACCTAGGTTAGGGTTAGGATTAGGGTTGGTTTTAGGATAGGATTTAGGTTTGAGGTTTCATTTTAGTGTAGGGTTATTGGAAGTACATCTGCTCTCCCTGGTTTTCCTTCACGATCACAATATTTCTGAGATTCATGGTTTAAGGAAAATCTTGCTCCTTGCCGGTTTCAAGGCAAAAAGGCGCCACCTGCAGTTGGTTTTTCCGTCAAACTTATGCTCGCTCTTTGAGAACCTTGGGTCCTTGGGAATGCCGTGAGTCCAGCAAGATTTTTCAGTTCAAGTGTGCCCCAAGCAGTGGGTTCTACCTCTGAGCAATACAGCCCGTGGAATTCCTGAGAATCTGGTACCTGCCATGAAGTTCAGCCTGCGTTTTATTCACACGGAAGAAGCTCCTTCGAGGTTCCCATGCCTCTGTACACTGATGCTTCCAGCAACGTCATGTCTCACAGGTCAATAGTGCTTCTCTGAGTTTCACTGGTCTAGGGTAAAGGGTGAAGCGCCTGGGTTCCCGTGCTTCACTACTGTATGGCCTCAAGATGATGTTTGTAGGCACAGGGGCAAATCCATCGGTGGCAATTCTCTCATATTGTCATTGCGATGGGAAGATTCCTTATTCGCCAGGAAATGTTTTGCCGTGGAAGACGGGTCACCACAGAGCTGTCTCTTTTGTGTTGAGACAAAGTTTGCTGAATTTACCTGCCAGCAGTTGCGTGTCCTCCCTTTCTTTTAAGGTCGATGGAGACGCACGAGTGTAAGGAGAACGGTGAATGGTGGCCGTTCATAACCCAGGATCATGAGAAACCGCAGAGTAAATTTTAGGAACGTAGACGTAGGACAGCGGAGAAAACTTCACTCAGGGACTTCAGTGAACTCTCCTTACAATGCTGAGGCCTGACACGCCTAGTGCCTGGGGGCAACCCGGCTACTGCCCTAGGTGGTTTTGTGGAGCGTGCCTCCCTCAGGTGGTGCCTTTTCTCTCCCAGCAATATTGCTCCGTGAAATTCTGCTGTTGATGAAAACTATTTGCCATGGCTTTGTTGTTTCACCTCCTTGGCTCATCTTTGAAGTACAAATGCTTTTTGACAAGGGTGCTGAGTCCTTGAGCTTTCCTTTGTCTTGGCTCAATCAATGCAGATTCCTGTGCTGAATAAGCCATGGACTAGCACAGGTGGGTGCTTGTCCTTATATGGGGCACACGCAGGAATTTCGTTTGTCAAGACCCACCTGGCTTGATCAAGGTTCTTTATTCCTGTGAAAACGATTTTTATCCAAATTCTAGAGGAGCACCAGTGTGCCTCTGGGAGCTACACCCGGGCCTGCTGAACAGAGGCTCCGGAGTTTTCATTTTCTGACTAAAATTCAACACGGAATTTCATGGATCTAAGGAAACTGTGAATTGTGGACCTACCAGATTCTCACATCTTCATTGTCTAATGGAAGCTTAAGTTTCCCAGTCTGATCCGGCTGCCACTTCATTTCTGGCAATGACCATTCAATTGTGGACGTTCAGCCTTCTTCAGAATTCTCTTATAACGGCATCTTCCCGCGCCACATTAAGACCACTCGGTGGAGGTTTATGTGACTCAGGACAACTCTTTATTTCAGGTGACTAGAACAAAGGGAATTCACAGAGGTTGATGATCACTTATTAAAGTCCCGTTTCTCTATGATGCCCACTGATGACACTTCTACATCTGAGGGCAAAGAACTCGTGCAGCATGATATTCTCAGTTCAGCCACGCCGCCTGCAGTTTCTTCCTTGCAGAAAAATCTTTCCCAGTGTACTTCTTTAAAATGTTGCAAAATAGTGGGACAGAAGATTTCGGTTTAGGGTCAACTTTAAACGGAAATAGGTACAGGCATGTGTGCATGTTTAGAGACAGTGTTAGAGTTCAGGTTAGAGTGACGGCTGCGTGAGGATTTGGGTTAGGGTAAGGTTGTGGATCTAATGTAGGGTGAGTGTGAGGTTGAAGGTAAGAGTAGGGTTTAGTGCTTAAGGATAAATGAACCTATTGTCTCATTTAGGATAATGGTAAACTTGACTGTTTAGGTATGGGTTGGGGTTAATATTTGTGTGAGGGTTAGAAAGTGTGCGAGGTTAAGAGTTGGGGTCAGGCTTGCGGCTTGTGTGTTACATCCGTTTTGGTTGTGGATAAGTTTATCTCTCTGTCTAGTTTAAGGGATTGGATTACATTAACGGTGATATGGAGGCTTGGATTGAAGTTGATGGATAGAGTTAAGTTAGGTTCAGGCGAAGGGTTAAGGTTAGGAGTAAGGTTAGTTGTAGGGGGAGCTGCATGTTCACATCAGATTTGGGGTTAGGATTAGGCTTAGCCTTAGCATAGACATACGGTTAAGGTTAGGGCATGGTTTAGGGTGAACCTTATGTTAGGGTTCAGTTTAAGGTAAGGAGTCTACAGAATTACACCTAGGCTTAGGGTTACACCTCTTTTTATGTTTAGACCTAGGGCTAGCTTTTGACCTAGGTTAGGGTTAGGATTAGGGTTGGTTTTAGGATAGGATTTAGGTTTGAGGTTTCATTTTAGTGTAGGGTTATTGGAAGTACATCTGCTCTCCCTGGTTTTCCTTCACGATCACAATATTTCTGAGATTCATGGTTTAAGGAAAATCTTGCTCCTTGCCGGTTTCAAGGCAAAAAGGCGCCACCTGCAGTTGGTTTTTCCGTCAAACTTATGCTCGCTCTTTGAGAACCTTGGGTCTTTGGGAATGCCGTGAGTCCAGCAAGATTTTTCAGTTCAAGTGTGCCCCAAGCAGTGGGTTCTACCTCTGAGCAATACAGCCCGTGGAATTCCTGAGAATCTGGGACCTGCCATGAAGTTCAGCCTGCGTTTTATTCACACGGAAGAAGCTCCTTCGAGGTTCCCATGCCTCTGTACACTGATCCTTCCAGCAACGTCATGTCTCACAGGTCAATAGTGCTTCTCTGAGTTTCACTGGTCTAGGTTAAAGGGTGAAGCGCCTGGGATTCCCGTGCTTCACTACTGTATGGCCTCAAGATGATGTTTGTAGGCACAGCGGCAAATCCATCGGTGGCAAATCTCTCATATTGTCATTGCGATGGGAAGATTCATTATTCGCCAGGAAATGTTTTGCCGTGGAAGACGGGTCACCACAGAGCTGTCTCTTTTGTGTTGAGACAAAGTTTGCTGAATTTACCTGCCAGCAGTTGCGTGTCCTCCCTTTCTTTTAAGGTTGATGGAGACGCACGAGTGTAAGTAGAACGGTGAATGGTGGCCGTTCATAACCCAGGATCATGAGAAACCGCAGAGTAAATTTTAGGAACGTAGACGTAGGACAGCGGAGAAAACTTCACTCAGGGACTTCAGTGAACTCTCCTTACAATGCTGAGGCCTGACACGCCTAGTGCCTGGGGGCAACCCGGCTACTGCCCTAGGTGGTTTTGTGGAGCGTGCCTCCCTCAGGTGGTGCCTTTTCTCTCCCAGCAATATTGCTCTGTGAAATTCTGCTGTTGATGAAAACTATTTGCCATGGCTTTGTTGTTTCACCTCCTTGGCTCATCTTTGAAGTACAAATGCTTTTCGACACGGGTGCTGAGTCCTTGAGCTTTCCTTTGTCTTGGCTCAATCAATGCAGATTCCTGTGCTGAATACGCCATGGACTAGCACAGGTGGGTGCTTGTCCTTATATGGGGCACACGCAGGAATTTCGTTTGTCAAGACCCACCTGGCTTGATCAAGGTTCTTTATTCCTGTGAAAACGATTTTTATCCAAATTCTAGAGGAGCACCAGTGTGCCTCTGGGAGCTACACCCAGGCCTGCTGAACAGAGGCTCCGGAGTTTTCATTTTCTGACTAAAATTCAACACGGAATTTCATGGATCTAAGGAAACCGTGAATTGTGGACCTACCAGATTCTCACATCTTCATTGTCTAATGGAAGCTTAAGTTTCCCAGTCTGATCCGGCTGCCACTTCATTTCTGGCAATGACCATTCAATTGTGGACGTTCAGCCTTCTTCAGAATTCTCTTATAACGGCATGTTCCCGCGCCACATTAAGACCACTCGGTGGAGGTTTATGTGACTCAGGACAACTCTTTATTTCAGGTGACTAGAACAAAGGGAATTCACAGAGGTTGATGATCACTTATTAAAGTCCCGTTTCTCTATGATGCCCACTGATGACACTTCTACATCTGAGGGCAAGGACTCGTGCAGCATGATATTCTCAGTTCAGCCACGCCGCCTGCAGTTTCTTCCTTGCAGAAAAATCTTTCCCAGTGTACTTCTTTAAAATGCTGCAAAATAGTGGGACAGAAGATTTCGGTTTAGGGTCAACTTTAAACGGAAATAGGTACAGGCATGTGGGCATGTTTAGAGACAGTGTTAGAGTTCAGGTTAGAGTGACGGCTGCGTGAGGATTTGGGTTAGGGTAAGGTTGTGGATCAAATGTAGGGTGAGTGTGAGGTTGAAGGTAAGAGTAGGGTTTAGTGCTTAAGGATAAATGAACCTATTGTCTCATTTAGGCTTATGGTAAACTTGACTGTTTAGGTATGGGTTGGGGTTAATATTTGTGTGAGGGTTAGAAAGTGTGCGAGGTTAAGAGTTGGGGTCAGGCTTGCGGCTTGTGTGTTACATCCGTTTTGGTTGTGGATAAGTTTATCTCTCTGTCTAGTTTAAGGGATTGGATTACATTAACGGTGATATGGAGGCTTGGATTGAAGTTGATGGATAGAGTTAAGTTAGGTTCAGGCGAAGGGTGAAGGTTAGGAGTAAGGTTAGTTGTAGGGGGAGCTGCATGTTCACATCAGATTTGGGGTTAGGATTAGGCTTAGCCTTAGCATAGACATACGGTTAAGGTTAGGGCTTGGTTTAGGGTGAGCCTTAGGTTAGGGTTCAGTTTAAGGTTAGGAGTCTACAGAATTACACCTAGGCTTACGGTTACACCTCTTTTTAGGTTTAGACCTAGGGATAGCTTTTGACCTAGGTTAGGGTTAGCATTAGGGTTGGTTTTAGGATAGGATTTAGGTTTGAGGTTTCATTTTAGTGTAGGGTTATTGGAAGTACATCTGCTCTCCCTGGTTTTCCTTCACGATCACAATATTTCTGAGATTCATGGTTTAAGGAAAATCTTGCTCCTTGCCGGTTTCAAGGCAAAAAGGCGCCACCTGCAGTTGGTTTTTCCATCAAACCTATGCTCGCTCTTTGAGAACCTTAGGTCTTTGGGAATGCCGTGAGTCCAGCAAGATTTTTCAGTTCAAGTGTGCCCCAAGCAGTGGGTTCTACCTCTGAGCAATACAGCCCGTGGAATTCCTGAGAATCTGGAACCTGCCATGAAGTTCAGGCTGCGTTTTATTCACACGGAAGAAGCTCCTTCGAGGTTCCCATGCCTCTGTACACTGATGCTTCCAGCAACGTCATGTCTCACAGGTCAATAGTGCTTCTCTGAGTTTCACTGGTCTAGGGTAAAGGGTGAAGCGCCTGGGTTCCCGTGCTTCACTACTGTATGGCCTCAAGATGATGTTTGTAGGCACAGCGGCAAATCCATCGGTGGCAATTCTCTCATATTGTCATTGCGATGGGAAGATTCATTATTCGCCAGGAAATGTTTTGCCGTGGAAGACGGGTCACCACAGAGCTGTCTCTTTTGTGTTGAGACAAAGTTTGCTGAATTTACCTGCCAGCAGTTGCGTGTCCTCCCTTTCTTTTAAGGTCGATGGAGACGCACGAGTGTAAGGAGAACGGTGAATGGTGGCCGTTCATAACCCAGGATCATGAGAAACCGCAGAGTAAATTTTAGGAACGTAGACGTAGGACAGCGGAGAAAACTTCACTCAGGGACTTCAGTGAACTCTCCTTACAATGCTGAGGCCTGACACGCCTAGTGCCTGGGGGCAACCCGGCTCCTGCCCTAGGTGGTTTTGTGGAGCGTGCCTCCCTCAGGTGGTGCCTTTTCTCTCCCAGCAATATTGCTCCGTGAAATTCTGCTGTTGATGAAAACTATTTGCCATGGCTTTGTTGTTTCACCTCCTTGGCTCATCTTTGAAGTACAAATGCTTTTCCACACGGGTGCTGAGTCCTTGAGCTTTCCTTTGTCTTGGCTCAATCAATGCAGATTCCTGTGCTGAATAAGCCAGGGACTAGCACACGTGGGTGCTTGTCCTTATATGGGGCACACGCAGGAATTTCGTTTGTCAAGACCCACCTGGCTTGATCAAGGTTCTTTATTCCTGTGAAAACGATTTTTATCCAAATTCTAGAGGAGCACCAGTGTGCCTCTGGGAGCTACACCCGGGCCTGCTGAACAGAGGCTCCAGAGTTTTCATTTTCTGACTGAAATTCAACACGGAATTTCATGGATCTAAGGAAACTGTGAATTGTGGACCTACCAGATTCTCACATCTTCATTGTCTAATGGAAGCTTAAGTTTCCCAGTCTGATCCGGCTGCCACTTCATTTCTGGCAATGACCATTCAATTGTGGACGTTCAGCCTTCTTCAGAATTCTCTTATAACGGCATCTTCCCGCGCCACATTAAGACCACTCGGTGGAGGTTTATGTGACTCAGGACAACTCTTTATTTCAGGTGACTAGAACAAAGGGAATTCACAGAGGTTGATGATCACTTATTAAAGTCCCGTTTCTCTATGATGCCCACAGATGACACTTCTACATCTGAGGGCAAAGAACTCGTGCAGCATGATATTCTCAGTTCGGCCACGCCGCCTGCAGTTTCTTCCTTGCAGAAAAATCTTTCCCAGTGTACTTCTTTAAAATGTTGCAAAATAGTGGGACAGAAGATTTCGGTTTAGGGTCAACTTTAAACGGAAATAGGTACAGGCATGTGGGCATGTTTAGAGACAGTGTTAGAGTTCAGGTTAGAGTGACGGCTGCGTGAGGATTTGGGTTATGGTAAGGTTGTGGATCAAATGTAGGGTGAGTGTGAGGTTGAAGGTAAGAGTAGGGTTTAGTGCTTAAGGATAAATGAACCTATTGTCTCATTTAGGCTTATGGTAAACTTGACTGTTTAGGTATGGGTTGGGGTTAATATTTGTGTGAGGGTTAGAAAGTGTGCGAGATTAAGAGTTGGGGTCAGGCTTGCGGCTTGTGTGTTACATCCGTTTTGGTTGTGGATAAGTTTATCTCTCTGTCTAGTTTAAGGGATTGGATTACATTAACGGTGATATGGAGGCTTGGATTGAAGTTGATGGATAGAGTTAAGTTAGGTTCAGGCGAAGGGTTAAGGTTAGGAGTAAGGTTAGTTGTAGGGGGAGCTGCATGTTCACATCAGATTTGGGGTTAGGATTAGGCTTAGCCTTAGCATAGACATACGGTTAAGGTTAGGGCATGGTTTAGGGTGAACCTTATGTTAGGGTTCAGTTTAAGGTAAGGAGTCTACAGAATTACACCTAGGCTTAGGGTTACACCTCTTTTTATGTTTAGACCTAGGGCTAGCTTTTGACCTAGGTTAGGGTTAGGATTAGGGTTGGTTTTAGGATAGGATTTAGGTTTGAGGTTTCATTTTAGTGTAGGGTTATTGGAAGTACATCTGCTCTCCCTGGTTTTCCTTCACGATCACAATATTTCTGAGATTCATGGTTTAAGGAAAATCTTGCTCTTTGCCGGTTTCAAGGCAAAAAGGCGCCACCTGCAGTTGGTTTTTCCGTCAAACTTATGCTCGCTCTTTGAGAACCTTGGGTCTTTGGGAATGCCGTGAGTCCAGCAAGATTTTTCAGTTCAAGTGTGCCCCAAGCAGTGGGTTCTACCTCTGAGCAATACAGCCCGTGGAATTCCTGAGAATCTGGAACCTGCCATGAAGTTCAGCCTGCGTTTTATTCACACGGAAGAAGCTCCTTCGAGGTTCCCATGCCTCTGTACACTGATGCTTCCAGCAACGTCATGTCTCACAGGTCAATAGTGCTTCTCTGAGTTTCACTGGTCTAGGGTAAAGGGTGAAGCGCCTGGGTTCCCGTGCTTCACTACTGTATGGCCTCAAGATGATGTTTGTAGGCACAGCGGCAAATCCATCGGTGGCAATTCTCTCATATTGTCATTGCGATGGGAAGATTCCTTATTCGCCAGGAAATGTTTTGCCGTGGAAGACGGGTCACCACAGAGCTGTCTCTTTTGTGTTGAGACAAAGTTTGCTGAATTTACCTGCCAGCAGTTGCGTGTCCTCCCTTTCTTTTAAGGACGATGGAGACGCACGAGTGTAAGGAGAACGGTGAATAGTGGCCGTTCATAACCCAGGATCATGAGAAACCGCAGAGTAAATTTTAGGAACGTAGACGTAGGACAGCGGAGAAAACCTCACTCAGGGACTTCAGTGAACTCTCCTTACAATGCTGAGGCCTGACACGCCTAGTGCCTGGGGGCAACCCGGCTCCTTCCCTAGGTGGTTTTGTGAAGTGTGCCTCCCTCAGGTGGTGCCTTTTCTCTCCCAGCAATATTGCTCCGTGAAATTCTGCTGTTGATGAAAACTATTTGCCATGGCTTTGTTGTTTCACCTCCTTGGCTCATCTTTGAAGTACAAATGCTTTTCCACACGGGTGCTGAGTCCTTGAGCTTTCCTTTGTCTTGGCTCAATCAATGCAGATTCCTGTGCTGAATAAGCCATGGACTAGCACAGGTGGGTGCTTGTCCTTATATGGGGCACACGCAGGAATTTCGTTTGTCAAGACCCACCTGGCTTGATCAAGGTTCTTTATTCCCGTGAAAACGATTTTTATCCAAATTCTAGAGGAGCACCAGTGTGCCTCTGGGAGCTACACCCGGGCCTGCTGAACAGAGGCTTCGGAGTTTTCATTTTCTGACTAAAATTCAACATGGAATTTCATGGATCTAAGGAAACCGAGAATTGTGGACCTACCAGATTCTCACATCTTCATTGTCTAATGGAAGCTTAAGTTTCCCAGTCTGATCCGGCTGCCACTTCATTTCTGGCAATGACCATTCAATTGTGGACGTTCAGCCTTCTTCAGAATTCTCTTATAACGGCATCTTCCAGCGCCACATTAAGACCACTCGGTGGAGGTTTATGTGACTCAGGACAACTCTTTATTTCAGGTGACTAGAACAAAGGGAATTCACAGAGGTTGATGATCACTTATTAAAGTCCCGTTTCTCTATGATGCCCACTGATGACACTTCTACATCTGAGGGCAAAGAACCCGTGCAGCATGATATTCTCAGTTCAGCCACGCCGTCTGCAGTTTCTTCCTTGCAGAACAATCTTTCCCAGTGTACTTCTTTAAAATGCTGCAAAATAGTGGGACAGAAGATTTCGGTTTAGCGTCAACTTTAAAAGGAAATAGGTACAGGCATGTGGGCATGTTTAGAGACAGTGTTAGAGTTCAGGTTAGAGTGACGGCTGCGTGAGGATTTGGGTTAGGGTAAGGTTGTGGATCAAATGTAGGGTGAGTGTGAGGTTGAGGTAAGAGTAGGGTTTAGTGCTTAAGGATAAATGAACCTATTGTCTCATTTAGGCTTATGGTAAACTTGACTGTTTAGGTATGGGTTGGGGTTAATATTTGTGTGAGGGTTAGAAAGTGTGCGAGGTTAAGAGTTGGGGTCAGGCTTGCGGCTTGTGTGTTACATCCGTTTTGGTTGTGGATAAGTTTATCTCTCTGTCTAGTTTAAGGGATTGGATTACATTAACGGTGATATGGAGGCTTGGATTGAAGTTGATGGATAGAGTTAAGTTAGGTTCAGGCGAAGGGTGAAGGTTAGGAGTAAGGTTAGTTGAAGGGGGAGCTGCATATTCACATCAGATTTGGGGTTAGGATTAGGCTTTGCCTTAGCATAGACATACGGTTAAGGTTAGGGCTTGGTTTAGGGTGAGCCTTAGGTTAGGGTTCAGTTTAAGGTTAGGAGTCTACAGAATTACACCTAGGCTTAGGGTTACACCTCTTTTTATGTTTAGACCTAGGGCTAGCTTTTGACCTAGGTTAGGGTTAGGATTAGGGTTGGTTTTAGGATAGGATTTAGGTTTGAGGTTTCATTTTAGTGTATGGTTATTGGAAGTACATCTGCTCTCCCTGGTTTTCCTTCACGATCACAATATTTCTGAGATTCATGGTTTAAGGAAAATCTTGCTCCTTGCCGGTTTCAAGGCAAAAAGGCGCCACCTGCAGTTGGTTTTTCCGTCAAACTTATGCTCGCTCTTTGAGAACCTTGGGTCTTTGGGAATGCCGTGAGTCCAGCAAGATTTTTCAGTTCAAGTGTGCCCCAAGCAGTGGGTTCTACCTCTGAGCAATACAGCCCGTGGAATTCCTGAGAATCTGGAACCTGCCATGAAGTTCAGGCTGCGTTATATTCACACGGAAGAAGCTCCTTCGAGGTTCCCATGCCTCTGTACACTGATGCTTCCAGCAACGTCATGTCTCACAGGTCAATAGTGCTTCTCTGAGTTTCACTGGTCTAGGGTAAAGGGTGAAGCGCCTGGGTTCCCGTGCTTCACTACTGTATGGCCTCAAGATGATGTTTGTAGGCACAGCGGCAAATCCATCGGTGGCAATTCTCTCACATTGTAATTGCGATGGGAAGATTCCTTATTCGCCAGGAAATGTTTTGCCGTGGAAGACGGGTCACCACAGAGCTGTCTCTTTTTTGTTGAGACAAAGTTTGCTGAATTTACCTGCCAGCAGTTGCGTGTCCTCCCTTTCTTTTAAGGTCGATGGAGACGCACGAGTGTAAGGAGAACGGTGAATGGTGGCCGTTCATAACCCAGGATCATGAGAAACCGCAGAGTAAATTTTAGGAACGTAGACGTAGGACAGCGGAGAAAACTTCACTCAGGGACTTCAGTGAACTCTCCTTACAATGCTGAGGCCTGACACGCCTAGTGCCTGGGGGCAACCCGGCTCCTGCCCTAGGTGGTTTTGTGGAGCATGCCTCCCTCAGGTGGTGCCTTTTCTCTCCCATCAATATTGCTCCGTGAAATTCTGCTGTTGATGAAAACTATTTGCCATGGCTTTGTTGTTTCCCCTCCTTGGCTCATCTTTGAAGTACAAATGCTTTTCGACAGGGGTGCTGAGTCCTTGAGCATTCTTTTGTCTTGGCTCAATCAATGCAGATTCCTGTGCTGAATAAGCCATGGACTAGCACAGGTGGGTGCTTGTCCTTATATGGGGCACACGCAGGAATTTCGTTTGTCAAGACCCACCTGGCTTGATCAAGGTTCTTTATTCCCATGAAAACGATTTTTATCCAAATTCTAGAGGAGCACCAGTGTGCCTCTGGGAGCTAAACCCGGGCCTGCTGAACAGAGGCTCCGCAGTTTTCATTTCTGACTAAAATTCAACACGGAATTTCATGGATCTAAGGAAACCTTGAATTGTGGACCTACCAGATTCTCACATCTTCATTGTCTATTGGAAGCTTAAGTTTCCCAGTCTGATCCGGCTGCCACTTCATTTCTGGCAATGACCATTCAATTGTGGACGTTCAGCCTTCTTCAGAATTCTCTTATAACGGCATGTTCCCGCGCCACATTAAGACCACTCGGTGGAGGTTTATGTGACTCAGGACAACTCTTTATTTCAGGTGACTAGAACAAAGGGAATTCACAGAGGTTGATGATCACTTATTAA
The DNA here is from genome assembly GCF_050624435.1 of Tenrec ecaudatus. Taxonomy (NCBI): domain Eukaryota; kingdom Metazoa; phylum Chordata; class Mammalia; order Afrosoricida; family Tenrecidae; genus Tenrec; species Tenrec ecaudatus. The sequence continues at coordinate 326,977 of NW_027457848.1, forward strand.
AGTCCCATTTCTCTATGATGCCCACTGATGACACTTCTACATCTGAAGGCAAAGAACTCGTGCAGCATGATATTCTCAGTTCAGCCACGCCGCCTGCAGTTTCTTCCTTGCAGAAAAATCTTTCCCAGTGTACTTCTTTAAAATGCTGCAAAATAGTGGGACAGAAGATTTCGGTTTAGGGTCAACTTTAAACGGAAATAGGTATAGGCCTGTAGGCATGTTTAGAGACAGTGTTAGATTTCAGGTTAGAGTGATGGCTGCGTGAGGATTTGGGTTATGGTAAGGTTGTGGATGAAATGTAGGGTGAGTGTGAGGTTGAAGGTAAGAGTAGGGTTTAGTGCTTAAGGATAAATGAACCTATTGTCTCATTTAGGCTTATGGTAAACTTGACTGTTTAGGTATGGGTTGGGGTTAATATTTGTGTGAGGGTGAGAAAGTGTGCGAGATTAAGAGTTGGGGTCAGGCTTGCGGCTTTTGTGTTACATCCGTTTTGGTTGTGGATAAGTTTATCTCTCTGTCTAGTTTAAGGGATTGGATTACATTAACGGTGATATGGAGGCTTGGATTGAAGTTGATGGATAGAGTTAAGTTAGGTTCAGGCGAAGGGTGAAGGTTAGGAGTAAGGTTAGTTGTAGGGGGAGCTGCATGTTCACATCAGATTTGGGGTTAGGATTAGGCTTAGCCTTAGCATAGACATATGGTTAAGGTTAGGGCTTGGTTTAGGGTGAGCCTTAGCTTAGGGTTCAGTTTAAGTTTAGGAGTCTACAGAATTACACCTAGGCTTAGGGTTACACCTCTTTTTAGTTATAGACCTAGGGCTAGCTTTTGACCTAGGTTAGGGTTAGGATTAGGGTTGGTTTTAGGATAGGATTTAGGTTTGAGGTTTCATTTTAGTGTAGGGTTATTGGAAGTACATCTGCTCTCCCTGGTTTTCCTTCACGATCACAATATTTCTGAGATTCATGGTTTAAGGAAAATCTTGCTCCTTGCCGGTTTCAAGGCAAAAAGGCGCCACCTGCAGTTGGTTTTTCCGTCAAACTTAGGCTCGCTCTTTGAGAAACTTGGGTCTTTGGGAATGCCGTGAGTCCAGCAAGATTTTTCAGTTCAAGTGTGCCCCAAGCAGTGGGTTCTACCTCTGAGCAATACAGCCCGTGGAATTCCTGAGAATCTGGAACCTGCCATGAAGTTCAGCCTGCGTTTTATTCACACGGAAGAAGCTCCTCCGAGGTTCCCATGTCTCTGTACACTGATGCTTCCAGCAACGTCATGTCTCACAGGTCAATAGTGCTTCTCTGAGTTTCACTGGTCTAGGGTGAAGGGTGAAGCGCCTGGGTTCCCGTGCTTCACTACTGTATGGCCCCAAGATGATGTTTGTAGGCACAGCGGCAAATCCATCTGTGGCAATTCTCTCATATTGTCATTGCGATGGGAAGATTCCTTATTCGCCAGGAAATGTTTTGCCGTGGAAGACGGGTCACCACAGAGCTGTCTCTTTTGTGTTGAGACAAAGTTTGCAGAATTTACCTGCCAGCAGTTGCGTGTCCTCCCTTTCTTTTAAGGTCGATGGAGACGCACGAGTGTAAGGAGAACGGTGAATGGTGGCCGTTCATAACCCAGGATCATGAGAAACCGCAGAGTAAATTTTAGGAACGTAGACGTAGGACAGCGGAGAAAACTTCACCCAGGGACTTCAGTGAACTCTCCTTACAATGCTGAGGCCTGACACGCCTAGTGCCTGGGGGCAACCCGGCTCCTGCCCTAGGTGGTTTTGTGGAGCATGCCTCCCTCAGGTGGTGCCTTTTCTCTCCCATCAATATTGCTCCGTGAAATTCTGCTGTTGATGAAAACTATTTGCCATGGCTTTGTTGTTTCACCTCCTTGGCTCATCTTTGAAGTACAAATGCTTTTGGACACTGGTGCTGAGTCCTTGAGCTTTCCTTTGTCTTGGCTCAATCAATGCAGATTCCTGTGCTGAATAAGCCATGGACTAGCACAGGTGGGTGCTTGTCCTTATATGGGGCACACGCAGGAATTTCGTTTGTCAAGACCCACCTGGCTTGATCAAGGTTCTTTATTCCTGTGAAAACGATTTTTATCCAAATTCTAGAGGAGCACCAGTGTGCCTCTGGGAGCTACACCCGGGCCTGCTGAACAGAGGCTCCGGAGTTTTCATTTTCTGACTAAAATTCAACACGGAATTTCATGGATCTAAGGAAACCGTGAATTGTGGACCTACCAGATTCTCACATCTTCATTGTCTAATGGAAGCTTAAGTTTCCCAGTCTGATCCGGCTGCCACTTCATTTCTGGCAATGACCATTCAATTGTGGACGTTCAGCCTTCTTCAGAATTCTCCTATAACGGCATGTTCCCGCGCGACATTAAGACCACTCGGTGGAGGTTTATGTGACTCAGGACAACTCTTTATTTCAGGTGACTAGAACAAAGGGAATTCACAGAGGTTGATGATCACTTATTAAAGTCCCGTTTCTCTATGATGCCCACTGATGACACTTCTACATCTGAGGGCAAAGAACTCGTGCAGCATGATATTCTCAGTTCAGCCACGCCACCTGCAGTTTCTTCCTTGCAGAAAAATCTTTCCCAGTGTACTTCTTTAAAATGCTGCAAAATAGTGGGACAGAAGATTTCGGTTTAGGGTCAACTTTAAACGGAAATATGTACAGGCATGTGGGCATGTTTAGAGACAGTGTTAGAGTTCAGGTTAGAGTGACGGCTGCGTGAGGATTTGGGTTATGGTAAGGTTGTGGATCAAATGTAGGGTGAGTGTGAGGTTGAAGGTAAGAGTAGGGTTTAGTGCTTAAGGATAAATGAACCTATTGTCTCATTTAGGCTTATGGTAAACTTGACTGTTTAGGTATGGGTTGGGGTTAATATTTGTGTGAGGGTTAGAAAGTGTGCGAGGTTAAGAGTTGGGGTCAGGCTTGCGGCTTGTGTGTTACATCCCTTTTGGTTGTGGGTAAGTTTATCTCTCTGTCTAGTTTAAGGGATTGGATTACATCATCGGTAATATGGAGGCTTGGATTGAAGTTGATGGATAGAGTTAAGTTAGGTTCAGGCGAAGGGTGAAGGTTAGGAGTAAGGTTAGTTGTAAGGGGAGCTGCATGTTCACATCAGATTTGGGGTTAGGATTGGGCTTAACCTTAGGGTAGATATACGGTTAGGGTTAGGGTTTGGTTTAGGGTGAGCCTTAGGTTAGTTTAAGGTTAGGAGTCTACAGAATTACACCTAGGCTTAGGGTTACACCTCTTTTTAGGTTTAGACCTAGGGATAGCTTTTGACCTAGGTTAGGGTTAGCATTAGGGTTGGTTTTAGGATAGGATTTAGGTTTGAGGTTTCATTTTAGTGTAGGGTTATTGGAAGTACATCTGCTCTCCCTGGTTTTCCTTCACGATCACAATATTTCTGAGATTCATGGTTTAAGGAAAATCTTGCTCCTTGCCGGTTTCAAGGCAAAAAGGCGCCACCTGCAGTTGGTTTTTCCGTCAAACTTATGCTCGCTCTTTGAGAACCTTGTGTCTTTGGGAATGCCGTGAGTCCAGCAAGATTTTTCAGTTCAAGTGTGCCCCAAGCAGTGGGTTCTACCTCTGAGCAATACAGCCCGTGGAATTCCTGAGAATCTGGGACCTGCCATGAAGTTCAGCCTGCGTTTTATTCACACGGAAGAAGCTCCTTCGAGGTTCCCATGCCTCTGTACACTGATGCTTCCAGCAACGTCATGTCTCACAGGTCAATAGTGCTTCTCTGAGTTTCACTGGTCTAGGGTAAAGGGTGAAGCGCCTGGGTTCCCGTGCTTCACTACTGTATGGCCTCAAGATGATGTTTGTAGGCACAGGGGCAAATCCATCGGTGGCAATTCTCTCATATTGTCATTGCGATGGGAAGATTCCTTATTCGCCAGGAAATGTTTTGCCGTGGAAGACGGGTCACCACAGAGCTGTCTCTTTTGTGTTGAGACAAAGTTTGCTGAATTTACCTGCCAGCAGTTGCGTGTCCTCCCTTTCTTTTAAGGTCGATGGAGACGCACGAGTGTAAGGAGAACGGTGAATGGTGGCCGTTCATAACCCAGGATCATGAGAAACCGCAGAGTAAATTTTAGGAACGTAGACGTAGGACAGCGGAGAAAACTTCACTCAGGGACTTCAGTGAACTCTCCTTACAATGCTGAGGCCTGACACGCCTAGTGCCTGGGGGCAACCCGGCTACTGCCCTAGGTGGTTTTGTGGAGCGTGCCTCCCTCAGGTGGTGCCTTTTCTCTCCCAGCAATATTGCTCCGTGAAATTCTGCTGTTGATGAAAACTATTTGCCATGGCTTTGTTGTTTCACCTCCTTGGCTCATCTTTGAAGTACAAATGCTTTTTGACAAGGGTGCTGAGTCCTTGAGCTTTCCTTTGTCTTGGCTCAATCAATGCAGATTCCTGTGCTGAATAAGCCATGGACTAGCACAGGTGGGTGCTTGTCCTTATATGGGGCACACGCAGGAATTTCGTTTGTCAAGACCCACCTGGCTTGATCAAGGTTCTTTATTCCTGTGAAAACGATTTTTATCCAAATTCTAGAGGAGCACCAGTGTGCCTCTGGGAGCTACACCCGGGCCTGCTGAACAGAGGCTCCGGAGTTTTCATTTTCTGACTAAAATTCAACACGGAATTTCATGGATCTAAGGAAACTGTGAATTGTGGACCTACCAGATTCTCACATCTTCATTGTCTAATGGAAGCTTAAGTTTCCCAGTCTGATCCGGCTGCCACTTCATTTCTGGCAATGACCATTCAATTGTGGACGTTCAGCCTTCTTCAGAATTCTCTTATAACGGCATCTTCCCGCGCCACATTAAGACCACTCGGTGGAGGTTTATGTGACTCAGGACAACTCTTTATTTCAGGTGACTAGAACAAAGGGAATTCACAGAGGTTGATGATCACTTATTAAAGTCCCGTTTCTCTATGATGCCCACTGATGACACTTCTACATCTGAGGGCAAAGAACTCGTGCAGCATGATATTCTCAGTTCAGCCACGCCGCCTGCAGTTTCTTCCTTGCAGAAAAATCTTTCCCAGTGTACTTCTTTAAAATGTTGCAAAATAGTGGGACAGAAGATTTCGGTTTAGGGTCAACTTTAAACGGAAATAGGTACAGGCATGTGGGCATGTTTAGAGACAGTGTTAGAGTTCAGGTTAGAGTGACGGCTGCGTGAGGATTTGGGTTAGGGTAAGGTTGTGGATCTAATGTAGGGTGAGTGTGAGGTTGAAGGTAAGAGTAGGGTTTAGTGCTTAAGGATAAATGAACCTATTGTCTCATTTAGGCTTATGGTAAACTTGACTGTTTAGGTATGGGTTGGGGTTAATATTTGTGTGAGGGTTAGAAAGTGTGCGAGGTTAAGAGTTGGGGTCAGGCTTGCGGCTTGTGTGTTACATCCGTTTTGGTTGTGGATAAGTTTATCTCTCTGTCTAGTTTAAGGGATTGGATTACATTAACGGTGATATGGAGGCTTGGATTGAAGTTGATGGATAGAGTTAAGTTAGGTTCAGGCGAAGGGTTAAGGTTAGGAGTAAGGTTAGTTGTAGGGGGAGCTGCATGTTCACATCAGATTTGGGGTTAGGATTAGGCTTAGCCTTAGCATAGACATACGGTTAAGGTTAGGGCATGGTTTAGGGTGAACCTTATGTTAGGGTTCAGTTTAAGGTAAGGAGTCTACAGAATTACACCTAGGCTTAGGGTTACACCTCTTTTTATGTTTAGACCTAGGGCTAGCTTTTGACCTAGGTTAGGGTTAGGATTAGGGTTGGTTTTAGGATAGGATTTAGGTTTGAGGTTTCATTTTAGTGTAGGGTTATTGGAAGTACATCTGCTCTCCCTGGTTTTCCTTCACGATCACAATATTTCTGAGATTCATGGTTTAAGGAAAATCTTGCTCCTTGCCGGTTTCAAGGCAAAAAGGCGCCACCTGCAGTTGGTTTTTCCGTCAAACTTATGCTCGCTCTTTGAGAACCTTGTGTCTTTGGGAATGCCGTGAGTCCAGCAAGATTTTTCAGTTCAAGTGTGCCCCAAGCAGTGGGTTCTACCTCTGAGCAATACAGCCCGTGGAATTCCTGAGAATCTGGGACCTGCCATGAAGTTCAGCCTGCGTTTTATTCACACGGAAGAAGCTCCTTCGAGGTTCCCATGCCTCTGTACACTGATCCTTCCAGCAACGTCATGTCTCACAGGTCAATAGTGCTTCTCTGAGTTTCACTGGTCTAGGTTAAAGGGTGAAGCGCCTGGGATTCCCGTGCTTCACTACTGTATGGCCTCAAGATGATGTTTGTAGGCACAGCGGCAAATCCATCGGTGGCAAATCTCTCATATTGTCATTGCGATGGGAAGATTCATTATTCGCCAGGAAATGTTTTGCCGTGGAAGACGGGTCACCACAGAGCTGTCTCTTTTGTGTTGAGACAAAGTTTGCTGAATTTACCTGCCAGCAGTTGCGTGTCCTCCCTTTCTTTTAAGGTTGATGGAGACGCACGAGTGTAAGGAGAACGGTGAATGGTGGCCGTTCATAACCCAGGATCATGAGAAACCGCAGAGTAAATTTTAGGAACGTAGACGTAGGACAGCGGAGAAAACTTCACTCAGGGACTTCAGTGAACTCTCCTTACAATGCTGAGGCCTGACACGCCTAGTGCCTGGGGGCAACCCGGCTCCTGCCCTAGGTGGTTTTGTGGAGCGTGCCTCCCTCAGGTGGTGCCTTTTCTCTCCCAGCAATATTGCTCTGTGAAATTCTGCTGTTGATGAAAACTATTTGCCATGGCTTTGTTGTTTCACCTCCTTGGCTCATCTTTGAAGTACAAATGCTTTTCCACACGGGTGCTGAGTCCTTGAGCTTTCCTTTGTCTTGGCTCAATCAATGCAGATTCCTGTGCTGAATACGCCATGGACTAGCACAGGTGGGTGCTTGTCCTTATATGGGGCACACGCAGGAATTTCGTTTGTCAAGACCCACCTGGCTTGATCAAGGTTCTTTATTCCTGTGAAAACGATTTTTATCCAAATTCTAGAGGAGCACCAGTGTGCCTCTGGGAGCTACACCCGGGCCTGCTGAACAGAGGCTCCGGAGTTTTCATTTTCTGACTAAAATTCAACACGGAATTTCATGGATCTAAGGAAACCGTGAATTGTGGACCTACCAGATTCTCACATCTTCATTGTCTAATGGAAGCTTAAGTTTCCCAGTCTGATCCGGCTGCCACTTCATTTCTGGCAATGACCATTCAATTGTGGACGTTCAGCCTTCTTCAGAATTCTCTTATAACGGCATGTTCCCGCGCCACATTAAGACCACTCGGTGGAGGTTTATGTGACTCAGGACAACTCTTTATTTCAGGTGACTAGAACAAAGGGAATTCACAGAGGTTGATGATCACTTATTAAAGTCCCGTTTCTCTATGATGCCCACTGATGACACTTCTACATCTGAGGGCAAAGAACTCGTGCAGCATGATATTCTCAGTTCAGCCACGCCGCCTGCAGTTTCTTCCTTGCAGAAAAATCTTTCCCAGTGTACTTCTTTAAAATGCTGCAAAATAGTGGGACAGAAGATTTCGGTTTAGGGTCAACTTTAAACGGAAATAGGTACAGGCATGTGGGCATGTTTAGAGACAGTGTTAGAGTTCAGGTTAGAGTGACGGCTGCGTGAGGATTTGGGTTAGGGTAAGGTTGTGGATCTAATGTAGGGTGAGTGTGAGGTTGAAGGTAAGAGTAGGGTTTAGTGCTTAAGGATAAATGAACCTATTGTCTCATTTAGGCTTATGGTAAACTTGACTGTTTAGGTATGGGTTGGGGTTAATATTTGTGTGAGGGTTAGAAAGTGTGCGAGGTTAAGAGTTGGGGTCAGGCTTGCGGCTTGTGTGTTACATCCGTTTTGGTTGTGGATAAGTTTATCTCTCTGTCTAGTTTAAGGGATTGGATTACATTAACGGTGATATGGAGGCTTGGATTGAAGTTGATGGATAGAGTTAAGTTAGGTTCAGGCGAAGGGTGAAGGTTAGGAGTAAGGTTAGTTGTAGGGGGAGCTGCATGTTCACATCAGATTTGGGGTTAGGATTAGGCTTAGCCTTAGCATAGACATACGGTTAAGGTTAGGGCTTGGTTTAGGGTGAGCCTTAGGTTAGGGTTCAGTTTAAGGTTAGGAGTCTACAGAATTACACCTAGGCTTACGGTTACACCTCTTTTTAGGTTTAGACCTAGGGATAGCTTTTGACCTAGGTTAGGGTTAGGATTAGGGTTGGTTTTAGGATAGGATTTAGGTTTGAGGTTTCATTTTAGTGTAGGGTTATTGGAAGTACATCTGCTCTCCCTGGTTTTCCTTCACGATCACAATATTTCTGAGATTCATGGTTTAAGGAAAATCTTGCTCCTTGCCGGTTTCAAGGCAAAAAGGCGCCACCTGCAGTTGGTTTTTCCATCAAACTTATGCTCGCTCTTTGAGAACCTTGGGTCTTTGGGAATGCCGTGAGTCCAGCAAGATTTTTCAGTTCAAGTGTGCCCCAAGCAGTGGGTTCTACCTCTGAGCAATACAGCCCGTGGAATTCCTGAGAATCTGGAACCTGCCATGAAGTTCAGCCTGCGTTTTATTCACACGGAAGAAGCTCCTTCGAGGTTCCCATGCCTCTGTACACTGATGCTTCCAGCAACGTCATGTCTCACAGGTCAATAGTGCTTCTCTGAGTTTCACTGGTCTAGGGTAAAGGGTGAAGCGCCTGGGTTCCCGTGCTTCACTACTGTATGGCCTCAAGATGATGTTTGTAGGCACAGCGGCAAATCCATCGGTGGCAATTCTCTCATATTGTCATTGCGATGGGAAGATTCCTTATTGGCCAGGAAATGTTTTGCCGTGGAAGACGGGTCACCACAGAGCTGTCTCTTTTGTGTTGAGACAAAGTTTGCTGAATTTACCTGCCAGCAGTTGCGTGTCCTCCCTTTCTTTTAAGGTCGATGGAGACGCACGAGTGTAAGGAGAACGGTGAATGGTGGCCGTTCATAACCCAGGATCATGAGAAACCGCAGAGTAAATTTTAGGAACGTAGACGTAGGACAGCGGAGAAAACTTCACTCAGGGACTTCAGTGAACTCTCCTTACAATGCTGAGGCCTGACACGCCTAGTGCCTGGGGGCAACCCGGCTCCTGCCCTAGGTGGTTTTGTGGAGCGTGCCTCCCTCAGGTGGTGCCTTTTCTCTCCCAGCAATATTGCTCCGTGAAATTCTGCTGTTGATGAAAACTATTTGCCATGGCTTTGTTGTTTCACCTCCTTGGCTCATCTTTGAAGTACAAATGCTTTTCGACACGGGTGCTGAGTCCTTGAGCTTTCCTTTGTCTTGGCTCAATCAATGCAGATTCCTGTGCTGAATAAGCCATGGACTAGCACAGGTGGGTGCTTGTCCTTATATGGGGCACACGCAGGAATTTCGTTTGTCAAGACCCACCTGGCTTGATCAAGGTTCTTTATTCCTGTGAAAACGATTTTTATCCAAATTCTAGAGGAGCACCAGTGTGCCTCTGGGAGCTACACCCGGGCCTGCTGAACAGAGGCTCCAGAGTTTTCATTTTCTGACTAAAATTCAACACGGAATTTCATGGATCTAAGGAAACTGTGAATTGTGGACCTACCAGATTCTCACATCTTCATTGTCTAATGGAAGCTTAAGTTTCCCAGTCTGATCCGGCTGCCACTTCATTTCTGGCAATGACCATTCAATTGTGGACGTTCAGCCTTCTTCAGAATTCTCTTATAACGGCATCTTCCCGCGCCACATTAAGACCACTCGGTGGAGGTTTATGTGACTCAGGACAACTCTTTATTTCAGGTGACTAGAACAAAGGGAATTCACAGAGGTTGATGATCACTTATTAAAGTCCCGTTTCTCTATGATGCCCACTGATGACACTTCTACATCTGAGGGCAAAGAACTCGTGCAGCATGATATTCTCAGTTCGGCCACGCCGCCTGCAGTTTCTTCCTTGCAGAAAAATCTTTCCCAGTGTACTTCTTTAAAATGTTGCAAAATAGTGGGACAGAAGATTTCGGTTTAGGGTCAACTTTAAACGGAAATAGGTACAGGCATGTGGGCATGTTTAGAGACAGTGTTAGAGTTCAGGTTAGAGTGACGGCTGCGTGAGGATTTGGGTTAGGGTAAGGTTGTGGATCTAATGTAGGGTGAGTGTGAGGTTGAAGGTAAGAGTAGGGTTTAGTGCTTAAGGATAAATGAACCTATTGTCTCATTTAGGCTTATGGTAAACTTGACTGTTTAGGTATGGGTTGGGGTTAATATTTGTGTGAGGGTTAGAAAGTGTGCGAGATTAAGAGTTGGGGTCAGGCTTGCGGCTTGTGTGTTACATCCGTTTTGGTTGTGGATAAGTTTATCTCTCTGTCTAGTTTAAGGGATTGGATTACATTAACGGTGATATGGAGGCTTGGATTGAAGTTGATGGATAGAGTTAAGTTAGGTTCAGGCGAAGGGTGAAGGTTAGGAGTAAGGTTAGTTGTAGGGGGAGCTGCATGTTCACATCAGATTTGGGGTTAGGATTAGGCTTAGCCTTAGCATAGACATACGGTTAAGGTTAGGGCATGGTTTAGGGTGAACCTTATGTTAGGGTTCAGTTTAAGGTAAGGAGTCTACAGAATTACACCTAGGCTTAGGGTTACACCTCTTTTTAGGTTTAGACCTAGGGCTAGCTTTTGACCTAGGTTAGGGTTAGGATTAGGGTTGGTTTTAGGATAGGATTTAGGTTTGAGGTTTCATTTTAGTGTAGGGTTATTGGAAGTACATCTGCTCTCCCTGGTTTTCCTTCACGATCACAATATTTCTGAGATTCATGGTTTAAGGAAAATCTTGCTCTCTGCCGGTTTCAAGGCAAAAAGGCGCCACCTGCAGTTGGTTTTTCCGTCAAACTTATGCTCGCTCTTTGAGAACCTTGGGTCTTTGGGAATGCCGTGAGTCCAGCAAGATTTTTCAGTTCAAGTGTGCCCCAAGCAGTGGGTTCTACCTCTGAGCAATACAGCCCGTGGAATTCCTGAGAATCTGGAACCTGCCATGAAGTTCAGCCTGCGTTTTATTCACACGGAAGAAGCTCCTTCGAGGTTCCCATGCCTCTGTACACTGATGCTTCCAGCAACGTCATGTCTCACAGGTCAATAGTGCTTCTCTGAGTTTCACTGGTCTAGGGTAAAGGGTGAAGCGCCTGGGTTCCCGTGCTTCACTACTGTATGGCCTCAAGATGATGTTTGTAGGCACAGCGGCAAATCCATCGGTGGCAATTCTCTCATATTGTCATTGCGATGGGAAGATTCCTTATTCGCCAGGAAATGTTTTGCCGTGGAAGACGGGTCACCACAGAGCTGTCTCTTTTGTGTTGAGACAAAGTTTGCTGAATTTACCTGCCAGCAGTTGCGTGTCCTCCCTTTCTTTTAAGGTCGATGGAGACGCACGAGTGTAAGGAGAACGGTGAATAGTGGCCGTTCATAACCCAGGATCATGAGAAACCGCAGAGTAAATTTTAGGAACGTAGACGTAGGACAGCGGAGAAAACCTCACTCAGGGACTTCAGTGAACTCTCCTTACAATGCTGAGGCCTGACAGGCCTAGTGCCTGGGGGCAACCCGGCTCCTTCCCTAGGTGGTTTTGTGAAGTGTGCCTCCCTCAGGTGGTGCCTTTTCTCTCCCAGCAATATTGCTCCGTGAAATTCTGCTGTTGATGAAAACTATTTGCCATGGCTTTGTTGTTTCACCTCCTTGGCTCATCTTTGAAGTACAAATGCTTTTCCACTCCGGTGCTGAGTCCTTGAGCTTTCCTTTGTCTTGGCTCAATCAATGCAGATTCCTGTGCTGAATAAGCCATGGACTAGCACAGGTGGGTGCTTGTCCTTATATGGGGCACACGCAGGAATTTCGTTTGTCAAGACCCACCTGGCTTGATCAAGGTTCTTTATTCCTGTGAAAACGATTTTTATCCAAATTCTAGAGGAGCACCAGTGTGCCTCTGGGAGCTACACCCGGGCCTGCTGAACAGAGGCTCCGGAGTTTTCATTTTCTGACTAAAATTCAACACGGAATTTCATGGATCTAAGGAAACTGTGAATTGTGGACCTACCAGATTCTCACATCTTCATTGTCTAATGGAAGCTTAAGTTTCCCAGTCTGATCCGGCTGCCACTTCATTTCTGGCAATGACCATTCAATTGTGGACGTTCAGCCTTCTTCAGAATTCTCTTATAACGGCATCTTCCCGCGCCACATTAAGACCACTCGGTGGAGGTTTATGTGACTCAGGACAACTCTTTATTTCAGGTGACTAGAACAAAGGGAATTCACAGAGGTTGATGATCACTTATTAAAGTCCCGTTTCTCTATGATGCCCACTGATGACACTTCTACATCTGAGGGCAAAGAACTCGTGCAGCATGATATTCTCAGTTCGGCCACGCCGCCTGCAGTTTCTTCCTTGCAGAAAAATCTTTCCCAGTGTACTTCTTTAAAATGTTGCAAAATAGTGGGACAGAAGATTTCGGTTTAGGGTCAACTTTAAACGGAAATAGGTACAGGCATGTGGGCATGTTTAGAGACAGTGTTAGAGTTCAGGTTAGAGTGACGGCTGCGTGAGGATTTGGGTTAGGGTAAGGTTGTGGATCTAATGTAGGGTGAGTGTGAGGTTGAAGGTAAGAGTAGGGTTTAGTGCTTAAGGATAAATGAACCTATTGTCTCATTTAGGCTTATGGTAAACTTGACTGTTTAGGTATGGGTTGGGGTTAATATTTGTGTGAGGGTTAGAAAGTGTGCGAGATTAAGAGTTGGGGTCAGGCTTGCGGCTTGTGTGTTACATCCGTTTTGGTTGTGGATAAGTTTATCTCTCTGTCTAGTTTAAGGGATTGGATTACATTAACGGTGATATGGAGGCTTGGATTGAAGTTGATGGATAGAGTTAAGTTAGGTTCAGGCGAAGGGTGAAGGTTAGGAGTAAGGTTAGTTGTAGGGGGAGCTGCATGTTCACATCAGATTTGGGGTTAGGATTAGGCTTAGCCTTAGCATAGACATACGGTTAAGGTTAGGGCATGGTTTAGGGTGAACCTTATGTTAGGGTTCAGTTTAAGGTAAGGAGTCTACAGAATTACACCTAGGCTTAGGGTTACACCTCTTTTTAGGTTTAGACCTAGGGCTAGCTTTTGACCTAGGTTAGGGTTAGGATTAGGGTTGGTTTTAGGATAGGATTTAGGTTTGAGGTTTCATTTTAGTGTAGGGTTATTGGAAGTACATCTGCTCTCCCTGGTTTTCCTTCACGATCACAATATTTCTGAGATTCATGGTTTAAGGAAAATCTTGCTCTCTGCCGGTTTCAAGGCAAAAAGGCGCCACCTGCAGTTGGTTTTTCCGTCAAACTTATGCTCGCTCTTTGAGAACCTTGGGTCTTTGGGAATGCCGTGAGTCCAGCAAGATTTTTCAGTTCAAGTGTGCCCCAAGCAGTGGGTTCTACCTCTGAGCAATACAGCCCGTGGAATTCCTGAGAATCTGGAACCTGCCATGAAGTTCAGCCTGCGTTTTATTCACACGGAAGAAGCTCCTTCGAGGTTCCCATGCCTCTGTACACTGATGCTTCCAGCAACGTCATGTCTCACAGGTCAATAGTGCTTCTCTGAGTTTCACTGGTCTAGGGTAAAGGGTGAAGCGCCTGGGTTCCCGTGCTTCACTACTGTATGGCCTCAAGATGATGTTTGTAGGCACAGCGGCAAATCCATCGGTGGCAATTCTCTCATATTGTCATTGCGATGGGAAGATTCCTTATTCGCCAGGAAATGTTTTGCCGTGGAAGACGGGTCACCACAGAGCTGTCTCTTTTGTGTTGAGACAAAGTTTGCTGAATTTACCTGCCAGCAGTTGCGTGTCCTCCCTTTCTTTTAAGGTCGATGGAGACGCACGAGTGTAAGGAGAACGGTGAATAGTGGCCGTTCATAACCCAGGATCATGAGAAACCGCAGAGTAAATTTTAGGAACGTAGACGTAGGACAGCGGAGAAAACCTCACTCAGGGACTTCAGTGAACTCTCCTTACAATGCTGAGGCCTGACATGCCTAGTGCCTGGGGGCAACCCGGCTCCTTCCCTAGGTGGTTTTGTGAAGTGTGCCTCCCTCAGGTGGTGCCTTTTCTCTCCCAGCAATATTGCTCCGTGAAATTCTGCTGTTGATGAAAACTATTTGCCATGGCTTTGTTGTTTCACCTCCTTGGCTCATCTTTGAAGTACAAATGCTTTTCCACTCCGGTGCTGAGTCCTTGAGCTTTCCTTTGTCTTGGCTCAATCAATGCAGATTCCTGTGCTGAATAAGCCATGGACTAGCACAGGTGGGTGCTTGTCCTTATATGGGGCACACGCAGGAATTTCGTTTGTCAAGACCCACCTGGCTTGATCAAGGTTCTTTATTCCCGTGAAAACGATTTTTATCCAAATTCTAGAGGAGCACCAGTGTGCCTCTGGGAGCTACACCCGGGCCTGCTGAACAGAGGCTTCGGAGTTTTCATTTTCTGACTAAAATTCAACATGGAATTTCATGGATCTAAGGAAACCGAGAATTGTGGACCTACCAGATTCTCACATCTTCATTGTCTAATGGAAGCTTAAGTTTCCCAGTCTGATCCGGCTGCCACTTCATTTCTGGCAATGACCATTCAATTGTGGACGTTCAGCCTTCTTCAGAATTCTCTTATAACGGCATCTTCCAGCGCCACATTAAGACCACTCGGTGGAGGTTTATGTGACTCAGGACAACTCTTTATTTCAGGTGACTAGAACAAAGGGAATTCACAGAGGTTGATGATCACTTATTAAAGTCCCGTTTCTCTATGATGCCCACTGATGACACTTCTACATCTGAGGGCAAAGAACCCGTGCAGCATGATATTCTCAGTTCAGCCACGCCGTCTGCAGTTTCTTCCTTGCAGAACAATCTTTCCCAGTGTACTTCTTTAAAATGCTGCAAAATAGTGGGACAGAAGATTTCGGTTTAGCGTCAACTTTAAACGGAAATCGGTACAGGCATGTGGGCATGTTTAGAGACAGTGTTAGAGTTCAGGTTAGAGTGACGGCTGCGTGAGGATTTGGGTTAGGGTAAGGTTGTGGATCAAATGTAGGGTGAGTGTGAGGTTGAGGTAAGAGTAGGGTTTAGTGCTTAAGGATAAATGAACCTATTGTCTCATTTAGGCTTATGGTAAACTTGACTGTTTAGGTATGGGTTGGGGTTAATATTTGTGTGAGGGTTAGAAAGTGTGCGAGGTTAAGAGTTGGGGTCAGGCTTGCGGCTTGTGTGTTACATCCGTTTTGGTTGTGGATAAGTTTATCTCTCCGTCTAGTTTAAGGGATTGGATTACATTAACGGTGATATGGAGGCTTGGATTGAAGTTGATGGATAGAGTTAAGTTAGGTTCAGGCGAAGGGTGAAGGTTAGGAGTAAGGTTAGTTGAAGGGGGAGCTGCATATTCACATCAGATTTGGGGTTAGGATTAGGCTTTGCCTTAGCATAGACATACGGTTAAGGTTAGGGCTTGGTTTAGGGTGAGCCTTAGGTTAGGGTTCAGTTTAAGGTTAGGAGTCTACAGAATTACACCTAGGCTTAGGGTTACACCTCTTTTTAGGTTTAGACCTAGGGCTAGCTTTTGACCTAGGTTAGGGTTAGGATTAGGGTTGGTTTTAGGATAGGATTTAGGTTTGAGGTTTCATTTTAGTGTATGGTTATTGGAAGTACATCTGCTCTCCCTGGTTTTCCTTCACGATCACAATATTTCTGAGATTCATGGTTTAAGGAAAATCTTGCTCCTTGCCGATTTCAAGGCAAAAAGGCGCCACCTGCAGTTGGTTTTTCCGTCAAACTTATGCTCGCTCTTTGAGAACCTTGGGTCTTTGGGAATGCCGTGAGTCCAGCAAGATTTTTCAGTTCAAGTGTGCCCCAAGCAGTGGGTTCTACCTCTGAGCAATACAGCCCGTGGAATTCCTGAGAATCTGGAACCTGCCATGAAGTTCAGGCTGCGTTATATTCACACGGAAGAAGCTCCTTCGAGGTTCCCATGCCTCTGTACACTGATGCTTCCAGCAACGTCATGTCTCACAGGTCAATAGTGCTTCTCTGAGTTTCACTGGTCTAGGGTAAAGGGTGAAGCGCCTGGGTTCCCGTGCTTCACTACTGTATGGCCTCAAGATGATGTTTGTAGGCACAGCGGCAAATCCATCGGTGGCAATTCTCTCACATTGTAATTGCGATGGGAAGATTCCTTATTCGCCAGGAAATGTTTTGCCGTGGAAGACGGGTCACCACAGAGCTGTCTCTTTTTTGTTGAGACAAAGTTTGCTGAATTTACCTGCCAGCAGTTGCGTGTCCTCCCTTTCTTTTAAGGTCGATGGAGACGCACGAGTGTAAGGAGAACGGTGAATGGTGGCCGTTCATAACCCAGGATCATGAGAAACCGCAGAGTAAATTTTAGGAACGTAGACTTAGGACAGCGGAGAAAACTTCACTCAGGGACTTCAGTGAACTCTCCTTACAATGCTGAGGCCTGACACGCCTAGTGCCTGGGGGCAACCCGGCTCCTGCCCTAGGTGGTTTTGTGGAGCGTGCCTCCCTCAGGTGGTGCCTTTTCTCTCCCAGCAATATTGCTCCCTGAATTTCTGCTGTTGATGAAAACTATTTGCCATGGCTTTGTTGTTTCCCCTCCTTGGCTCATCTTTGAAGTACAAATGCTTTTCGACAGGGGTGCTGAGTCCTTGAGCATTCTTTTGTCTTGGCTCAATCAATGCAGATTCCTGTGCTGAATAAGCCATGGACTAGCACAGGTGGGTGCTTGTCCTTATATGGGGCACACGCAGGAATTTCGTTTGTCAAGACCCACCTGGCTTGATCAAGGTTCTTTATTCCCATGAAAACGATTTTTATCCAAATTCTAGAGGAGCACCAGTGTGCCTCTGGGAGCTAAACCCGGGCCTGCTGAACAGAGGCTCCGCAGTTTTCATTTCTGACTAAAATTCAACACGGAATTTCATGGATCTAAGGAAACCTTGAATTGTGGACCTACCAGATTCTCACATCTTCATTGTCTATTGGAAGCTTAAGTTTCCCAGTCTGATCCGGCTGCCACTTCATTTCTGGCAATGACCATTCAATTGTGGACGTTCAGCCTTCTTCAGAATTCTCTTATAACGGCATGTTCCCGCGCCACATTAAGACCACTCGGTGGAGGTTTATGTGACTCAGGACAACTCTTTATTTCAGGTGACTAGAACAAAGGGAATTCACAGAGGTTGATGATCACTTATTAAAGTCCCATTTCTCTATGATGCCCACTGATGACACTTCTACATCTGAAGGCAAAGAACTCGTGCAGCATGATATTCTCAGTTCAGCCACGCCGCCTGCAGTTTCTTCCTTGCAGAAAAATCTTTCCCAGTGTACTTCTTTAAAATGCTGCAAAATAGTGGGACAGAAGATTTCGGTTTAGGGTCAACTTTAAACGGAAATAGGTATAGGCATGTAGGCATGTTTAGAGACAGTGTTAGATTTCAGGTTAGAGTGATGGCTGCGTGAGGATTTGGGTTATGGTAAGGTTGTGGATGAAATGTAGGGTGAGTGTGAGGTTGAAGGTAAGAGTAGGGTTTAGTGCTTAAGGATAAATGAACCTATTGTCTCATTTAGGCTTATGGTAAACTTGACTGTTTAGGTATGGGTTGGGGTTAATATTTGTGTGAGGGTGAGAAAGTGTGCGAGATTAAGAGTTGGGGTCAGGCTTGCGGCTTGTGTGTTACATCCGTTTTGGTTGTGGATAAGTTTATCTCTCTGTCTAGTTTAAGGGATTGGATTGCATTAACGGTGATATGGAGGCTTGGATTGAAGTTGATGGATAGAGTTAAGTTAGGTTCAGGCGAAGGGTGAAGGTTAGGAGTAAGGTTAGTTGTAGGGGGAGCTGCATGTTCACATCAGATTTGGGGTTAGGATTAGGCTTAGCCTTAGCATAGACATATGGTTAAGGTTAGGGCTTGGTTTAGGGTGAGCCTTAGCTTAGGGTTCAGTTTAAGGTTAGGAGTCTACAGAATTACACCTAGGCTTAGGGTTACACCTCTTTTTAGTTATAGACCTAGGGCTAGCTTTTGACCTAGGTTAGGGTTAGGATTAGGGTTGGTTTTAGGATAGGATTTAGGTTTGAGGTTTCATTTTAGTGTAGGGTTATTGGAAGTACATCTGCTCTCCCTGGTTTTCCTTCACGATCACAATATTTCTGAGATTCATGGTTTAAGGAAAATCTTGCTCCTTGCCGGTTTCAAGGCAAAAAGGCGCCACCTGCAGTTGGTTTTTCCGTCAAACTTAGGCTCGCTCTTTGAGAAACTTGGGTCTTTGGGAATGCCGTGAGTCCAGCAAGATTTTTCAGTTCAAGTGTGCCCCAAGCAGTGGGTTCTACCTCTGAGCAATACAGCCCGTGGAATTCCTGAGAATCTGGAACCTGCCATGAAGTTCAGCCTGCGTTTTATTCACACGGAAGAAGCTCCTCCGAGGTTCCCATGTCTCTGTACACTGATGCTTCCAGCAACGTCATGTCTCACAGGTCAATAGTGCTTCTCTGAGTTTCACTGGTCTAGGGTGAAGGGTGAAGCGCCTGGGTTCCCGTGCTTCACAACTGTATGGCCCCAAGATGATGTTTGTAGGCACAGCGGCAAATCCATCTGTGGCAATTCTCTCATATTGTCATTGCGATGGGAAGATTCCTTATTCGCCAGGAAATGTTTTGCCGTGGAAGACGGGTCACCACAGAGCTGTCTCTTTTGTGTTGAGACAAAGTTTGCTGAATTTACCTGCCAGCAGTTGCGTGTCCTCCCTTTCTTTTAAGGTCGATGGAGACGCACGAGTGTAAGGAGAACGGTGAATGGTGGCCGTTCATAACCCAGGATCATGAGAAACCGCAGAGTAAATTTTAGGAACGTAGACGTAGGACAGCGGAGAAAACTTCACCCAGGGACTTCAGTGAACTCTCCTTACAATGCTGAGGCCTGACACGCCTAGTGCCTGGGGGCAACCCGGCTCCTGCCCTAGGTGGTTTTGTGGAGCATGCCTCCCTCAGGTGGTGCCTTTTCTCTCCCATCAATATTGCTCCGTGAAATTCTGCTGTTGATGAAAACTATTTGCCATGGCTTTGTTGTTTCACCTCCTTGGCTCATCTTTGAAGTACAAATGCTTTTGGACACTGGTGCTGAGTCCTTGAGCTTTCCTTTGTCTTGGCTCAATCAATGCAGATTCCTGTGCTGAATAAGCCATGGACTAGCACAGGTGGGTGCTTGTCCTTATATGGGGCACATGCAGGAATTTCGTTTGTCAAGACCCACCTGGCTTGATCAAGGTTCTTTATTCCTGTGAAAACGATTTTTATCCAAATTCTAGAGGAGCACCAGTGTGCCTCTGGGAGCTACACCCGGGCCTGCTGAACAGAGGCTCCGGAGTTTTCATTTTCTGACTAAAATTCAACACGTAATTTCATGGATCTAAGGAAACCGTGAATTGTGGACCTACCAGATTCTCACATCTTCATTTTCTAATGGAAGCTTAAGTTTCCCAGTCTGATCCGGCTGCCACTTCATTTCTGGCAATGACCATTCAATTGTGGACGTTCAGCCTTCTTCAGAATTCTCCTATAACGGCATGTTCCCGCTCGACATTAAGACCACTCGGTGGAGGTTTATGTGACTCAGGACAACTCTTTATTTCAGGTGACTAGAACAAAGGGAATTCACAGAGGTTGATGATCACTTATTAAAGTCCCGTTTCTCTATGATGCCCACTGATGACACTTCTACATCTGAGGGCAAAGAACTCGTGCAGCATGATATTCTCAGTTCAGCCACGCCGCCTGCAGTTTCTTCCTTGCAGAAAAATCTTTCCCAGTGTACTTCTTTAAAATGCTGCAAAATAGTGGGACAGAAGATTTCGGTTTAGGGTCAACTTTAAACGGAAATATGTACAGGCATGTGGGCATGTTTAGAGACAGTGTTAGAGTTCAGGTTAGAGTGACGGCTGCGTGAGGATTTGGGTTATGGTAAGGTTGTGGATCAAATGTAGGGTGAGTGTGAGGTTGAAGGTAAGAGTAGGGTTTAGTGCTTAAGGATAAATGAACCTATTGTCTCATTTAGGCTTATGGTAAACTTGACTGTTTAGGTATGGGTTGGGGTTAATATTTGTGTGAGGGTTAGAAAGTGTGCGAGGTTAAGAGTTGGGGTCAGGCTTGCGGCTTGTGTGTTACATCCCTTTTGGTTGTGGGTAAGTTTATCTCTCTGTCTAGTTTAAGGGATTGGATTACATCATCGGTAATATGGAGGCTTGGATTGAAGTTGATGGATAGAGTTAAGTTAGGTTCAGGCGAAGGGTGAAGGTTAGGAGTAAGGTTAGTTGTAAGGGGAGCTGCATGTTCACATCAGATTTGGAGTTAGGATTGGGCTTAACCTTAGGGTAGATATACGGTTAGGGTTAGGGTTTGGTTTAGGGTGAGCCTTAGGTTAGTTTAAGGTTAGGAGTCTACAGAATTACACCTAGGCTTAGGGTTACACCTCTTTTTAGGTTTAGACCTAGGGATAGCTTTTGACCTAGGTTAGGGTTAGCATTAGGGTTGGTTTTAGGATAGGATTTAGGTTTGAGGTTTCATTTTAGTGTAGGGTTATTGGAAGTACATCTGCTCTCCCTGGTTTTCCTTCACGATCACAATATTTCTGAGATTCATGGTTTAAGGAAAATCTTGCTCCTTGCCGGTTTCAAGGCAAAAAGGCGACACCTGCAGTTGGTTTTTCCGTCAAACTTAGGATCGCTCTTTGAGAAACTTGGGTCTTTGGGAATGCCGTGAGTCCAGCAAGATTTTTCAGTTCAAGTGTGCCCCAAGCAGTGGGTTCTACCTCTGAGCAATACAGCCCGTGGAATTCCTGAGAATCTGGAACCTGCCATGAAGTTCAGCCTGCGTTTTATTCACACGGAAGAAGCTCCTTCGAGGTTCCCATGCCTCTGTACACTGATGCTTCCAGCAACGTCATGTCTCACAGGTCAATAGTGCTTCTCTGAGTTTCACTGGTCTAGGGTAAAGGGTGAAGCGCCTGGGTTCCCGTGCTTCACTACTGTATGGCCTCAAGATGATGTTTGTAGGCACAGCGGCAAATCCATCGGTGGCAATTCTCTCATATTGTCATTGCGATGGGAAGATTCCTTATTCGCCAGGAAATGTTTTGCCGTGGAAGACGGGTCACCACAGAGCTGTCTCTTTTGTGTTGAGACAAAGTTTGCTGAATTTACCTGCCAGCAGTTGCGTGTCCTCCCTTTCTTTTAAGGTCGATGGAGACGCACGAGTGTAAGGAGAACGGTGAATGGTGGCCGTTCATAACCCAGGATCATGAGAAACCGCAGAGTAAATTTTAGGAACGTAGACGTAGGACAGCGGAGAAAACTTCACTCAGGGACTTCAGTGAACTCTCCTTACAATGCTGAGGCCTGACACGCCTAGTGCCTGGGGGCAACCCGGCTCCTGCCCTAGGTGGTTTTGTGGAGCATGCCTCCCTCAGGTGGTGCCTTTTCTCTCCCATCAATATTGCTCCGTGAAATTCTGCTGTTGATGAAAACTATTTGCCATGGCTTTGTTGTTTCACCTCCTTGGCTCATCTTTGAAGTACAAATGCTTTTGGACACTGGTGCTGAGTCCTTGAGCTTTCCTTTGTCTTGGCTCAATCAATGCAGATTCCTGTGCTGAATAAGCCATGGACTAGCACAGGTGGGTGCTTGTCCTTATATGGGGCACATGCAGGAATTTCGTTTGTCAAGACCCACCTGGCTTGATCAAGGTTCTTTATTCCTGTGAAAACGATTTTTATCCAAATTCTAGAGGAGCACCAGTGTGCCTCTGGGAGCTACACCCGGGCCTGCTGAACAGAGGCTCCGGAGTTTTCATTTTCTGACTAAAATTCAACACGTAATTTCATGGATCTAAGGAAACCGTGAATTGTGGACCTACCAGATTCTCACATCTTCATTTTCTAATGGAAGCTTAAGTTTCCCAGTCTGATCCGGCTGCCACTTCATTTCTGGCAATGACCATTCAATTGTGGACGTTCAGCCTTCTTCAGAATTCTCCTATAACGGCATGTTCCCGCGCGACATTAAGACCACTCGGTGGAGGTTTATGTGACTCAGGACAACTCTTTATTTCAGGTGACTAGAACAAAGGGAATTCACAGAGGTTGATGATCACTTATTAAAGTCCCGTTTCTCTATGATGCCCACTGATGACACTTCTACATCTGAGGGCAAAGAACTCGTGCAGCATGATATTCTCAGTTCAGCCACGCCGCCTGCAGTTTCTTCCTTGCAGAAAAATCTTTCCCAGTGTACTTCTTTAAAATGCTGCAAAATAGTGGGACAGAAGATTTCGGTTTAGGGTCAACTTTAAACGGAAATATGTACAGGCATGTGGGCATGTTTAGAGACAGTGTTAGAGTTCAGGTTAGAGTGACGGCTGCGTGAGGATTTGGGTTATGGTAAGGTTGTGGATCAAATGTAGGGTGAGTGTGAGGTTGAAGGTAAGAGTAGGGTTTAGTGCTTAAGGATAAATGAACCTATTGTCTCATTTAGGCTTATGGTAAACTTGACTGTTTAGGTATGGGTTGGGGTTAATATTTGTGTGAGGGTGAGAAAGTGTGCGAGGTTAAGAGTTGGGGTCAGGCTTGCGGCTTGTGTGTTACATCCCTTTTGGTTGTGGGTAAGTTTATCTCTCTGTCTAGTTTAAGGGATTGGATTACATCATCGGTAATATGGAGGCTTGGATTGAAGTTGATGGATAGAGTTAAGTTAGGTTCAGGCGAAGGGTGAAGGTTAGGAGTAAGGTTAGTTGTAAGGGGAGCTGCATGTTCACATCAGATTTGGAGTTAGGATTGGGCTTAACCTTAGGGTAGATATACGGTTAGGGTTAGGGTTTGGTTTAGGGTGAGCCTTAGGTTAGTTTAAGGTTAGGAGTCTACAGAATTACACCTAGGCTTAGGGTTACACCTCTTTTTAGGTTTAGACCTAGGGATAGCTTTTGACCTAGGTTAGGGTTAGCATTAGGGTTGGTTTTAGGATAGGATTTAGGTTTGAGGTTTCATTTTAGTGTAGGGTTATTGGAAGTACATCTGCTCTCCCTGGTTTTCCTTCACGATCACAATATTTCTGAGATTCATGGTTTAAGGAAAATCTTGCTCCTTGCCGGTTTCAAGGCAAAAAGGCGACACCTGCAGTTGGTTTTTCCGTCAAACTTAGGATCGCTCTTTGAGAAACTTGGGTCTTTGGGAATGCCGTGAGTCCAGCAAGATTTTTCAGTTCAAGTGTGCCCCAAGCAGTGGGTTCTACCTCTGAGCAATACAGCCCGTGGAATTCCTGAGAATCTGGAACCTGCCATGAAGTTCAGCCTGCGTTTTATTCACACGGAAGAAGCTCCTTCGAGGTTCCCATGCCTCTGTACACTGATGCTTCCAGCAACGTCATGTCTCACAGGTCAATAGTGCTTCTCTGAGTTTCACTGGTCTAGGGTAAAGGGTGAAGCGCCTGGGTTCCCGTGCTTCACTACTGTATGGCCTCAAGATGATGTTTGTAGGCACAGCGGCAAATCCATCGGTGGCAATTCTCTCATATTGTCATTGCGATGGGAAGATTCCTTATTCGCCAGGAAATGTTTTGCCGTGGAAGACGGGTCACCACAGAGCTGTCTCTTTTGTGTTGAGACAAAGTTTGCTGAATTTACCTGCCAGCAGTTGCGTGTCCTCCCTTTCTTTTAAGGTCGATGGAGACGCACGAGTGTAAGGAGAACGGTGAATGGTGGCCGTTCATAACCCAGGATCATGAGAAACCGCAGAGTAAATTTTAGGAACGTAGACGTAGGACAGCGGAGAAAACTTCACTCAGGGACTTCAGTGAACTCTCCTTACAATGCTGAGGCCTGACACGCCTAGTGCCTGGGGGCAACCCGGCTCCTGCCCTAGGTGGTTTTGTGGAGCATGCCTCCCTCAGGTGGTGCCTTTTCTCTCCCAGCAATATTGCTCCGTGAAATTCTGCTGTTGATGAAAACTATTTGCCATGGCTTTGTTGTTTCCCCTCCTTGGCTCATCTTTGAAGTACAAATGCTTTTCGACAGGGGTGCTGAGTCCTTGAGCATTCTTTTGTCTTGGCTCAATCAATGCAGATTCCTGTGCTGAATAAGCCATGGACTAGCACAGGTGGGTTCTTGTCCTTATATGGGGCACACGCAGGAATTTCGTTTGTCAAGACCCACCTGGCTTGATCAAGGTTCTTTATTCCCATGAAAACGTTTTTATCCAAATTCTAGAGGAGCACCAGTGTGCCTCTGGGAGCTAAACCCGGGCCTGCTGAACAGAGGCTCCGCAGTTTTCATTTCTGACTAAAATTCAACACGGAATTTCATGGATCTAAGGAAACCTTGAATTGTGGACCTACCAGATTCTCACATCTTCATTGTCTATTGGAAGCTTAAGTTTCCCAGTCTGATCCGGCTGCCACTTCATTTCTGGCAATGACCATTCAATTGTGGACGTTCAGCCTTCTTCAGAATTCTCTTATAACGGCATGTTCCCGCGCCACATTAAGACCACTCGGTGGAGGTTTATGTGACTCAGGACAACTCTTTATTTCAGGTGACTAGAACAAAGGGAATTCACAGAGGTTGATGATCACTTATTAAAGTCCCATTTCTCTATGATGCCCACTGATGACACTTCTACATCTGAAGGCAAAGAACTCGTGCAGCATGATATTCTCAGTTCAGCCACGCCGCCTGCAGTTTCTTCCTTGCAGAAAAATCTTTCCCAGTGTACTTCTTTAAAATGCTGCAAAATAGTGGGACAGAAGATTTCGGTTTAGGGTCAACTTTAAACGGAAATAGGTATAGGCATGTAGGCATGTTTAGAGACAGTGTTAGATTTCAGGTTAGAGTGATGGCTGCGTGAGGATTTGGGTTATGGTAAGGTTGTGGATGAAATGTAGGGTGAGTGTGAGGTTGAAGGTAAGAGTAGGGTTTAGTGCTTAAGGATAAATGAACCTATTGTCTCATTTAGGCTTATGGTAAACTTGACTGTTTAGGTATGGGTTGGGGTTAATATTTGTGTGAGGGTGAGAAAGTGTGCGAGATTAAGAGTTGGGGTCAGGCTTGCGGCTTGTGTGTTACATCCGTTTTGGTTGTGGATAAGTTTATCTCTCTGTCTAGTTTAAGGGATTGGATTACATTAACGGTGATATGGAGGCTTGGATTGAAGTTGATGGATAGAGTTAAGTTAGGTTCAGGCGAAGGGTGAAGGTTAGGAGTAAGGTTAGTTGTAGGGGGAGCTGCATGTTCACATCAGATTTGGGGTTAGGATTAGGCTTAGCCTTAGCATAGACATATGGTTAAGGTTAGGGCTTGGTTTAGGGTGAGCCTTAGCTTAGGGTTCAGTTTAAGGTTAGGAGTCTACAGAATTACACCTAGGCTTAGGGTTACACCTCTTTTTAGTTATAGACCTAGGGCAGGCTTTTGACCTAGGTTAGGGTTAGGATTAGGGTTGGTTTTAGGATAGGATTTAGGTTTGAGGTTTCATTTTAGTGTAGGGTTATTGGAAGTACATCTGCTCTCCCTGGTTTTCCTTCACGATCACAATATTTCTGAGATTCATGGTTTAAGGAAAATCTTGCTCCTTGCCGGTTTCAAGGCAAAAAGGCGCCACCTGCAGTTGGTTTTTCCGTCAAACTTAGGCTCGCTCTTTGAGAAACTTGGGTCTTTGGGAATGCCGTGAGTCCAGCAAGATTTTTCAGTTCAAGTGTGCCCCAAGCAGTGGGTTCTACCTCTGAGCAATACAGCCCGTGGAATTCCTGAGAATCTGGAACCTGCCATGAAGTTCAGCCTGCATTTTATTCACACGGAAGAAGCTCCTCCGAGGTTCCCATGTCTCTGTACACTGATGCTTCCAGCAACGTCATGTCTCACAGGTCAATAGTGCTTCTCTGAGTTTCACTGGTCTAGGGTGAAGGGTGAAGCGCCTTGGTTCCCGTGCTTCACTACTGTATGGCCCCAAGATGATGTTTGTAGGCACAGCGGCAAATCCATCTGTGGCAATTCTCTCATATTGTCATTGCGATGGGAAGATTCCTTATTCGCCAGGAAATGTTTTGCCGTGGAAGACGGGTCACCACAGAGCTGTCTCTTTTGTGTTGAGACAAAGTTTGCTGAATTTACCTGCCAGCAGTTGCATGTCCTCCCTTTCTTTTAAGGTCGATGGAGACGCACGAGTGTAAGGAGAACGGTGAATGGTGGCCGTTCATAACCCAGGATCATGAGAAACCGCAGAGTAAATTTTAGGAACGTAGACGTAGGACAGCGGAGAAAACTTCACCCAGGGACTTCAGTGAACTCTCCTTACAATGCTGAGGCCTGACACGCCTAGTGCCTGGGGGCAACCCGGCTCCTGCCCTAGGTGGTTTTGTGGAGCGTGCCTCCCTCAGGTGGTGCCTTTTCTCTCCCATCAATATTGCTCCGTGAAATTCTGCTGTTGATGAAAACTATTTGCCATGGCTTTGTTGTTTCACCTCCTTGGCTCATCTTTGAAGTACAAATGCTTTTGGACACTGGTGCTGAGTCCTTGAGCTTTCCTTTGTCTTGGCTCAATCAATGCAGATTCCTGTGCTGAATAAGCCATGGACTAGCACATGTGGGTGCTTGTCCTTATATGGGGCACTCGCAGGAATTTCATTTGTCAAGACCCACCTGGCTTGATCAAGGTTCTTTATTCCCATGAAAACCATTTTTATCCAAATTCTAGAGGAGCACCAGTGTGCCTCTGGGAGCTAAACCCGGGCCTGCTGAACAGAGGCTCCGCAGTTTTCATTTCTGACTAAAATTCAACACGGAATTTCATGGATCTAAGGAAACCTTGAATTGTGGACCTACCAGATTCTCACATCTTCATTGTCTATTGGAAGCTTAAGTTTCCCAGTCTGATCCGGCTGCCACTTCATTTCTGGCAATGACCATTCAATTGTGGACGTTCAGCCTTCTTCAGAATTCTCTTATAACGGCATGTTCCCGCGCCACATTAAGACCACTCGGTGGAGGTTTATGTGACTCAGGACAACTCTTTATTTCAGGTGACTAGAACAAAGGGAATTCACAGAGGTTGATGATCACTTATTAAAGTCCCATTTCTCTATGATGCCCACTGATGACACTTCTACATCTGAAGGCAAAGAACTCGTGCAGCATGATATTCTCAGTTCAGCCACGCCGCCTGCAGTTTCTTCCTTGCAGAAAAATCTTTCCCAGTGTACTTCTTTAAAATGCTGCAAAATAGTGGGACAGAAGATTTCGGTTTAGGGTCAACTTTAAACGGAAATAGGTATAGGCATGTAGGCATGTTTAGAGACAGTGTTAGATTTCAGGTTAGAGTGATGGCTGCGTGAGGATTTGGGTTATGGTAAGGTTGTGGATGAAATGTAGGGTGAGTGTGAGGTTGAAGGTAAGAGTAGGGTTTAGTGCTTAAGGATAAATGAACCTATTGTCTCATTTAGGCTTATGGTAAACTTGACTGTTTAGGTATGGGTTGGGGTTAATATTTGTGTGAGGGTGAGAAAGTGTGCGAGATTAAGAGTTGGGGTCAGGCTTGCGGCTTGTGTGTTACATCCGTTTAGGTTGTGGATAAGTTTATCTCTCTGTCTAGTTTAAGGGATTGGATTACATTAACGGTGATATGGAGGCTTGGATTGAAGTTGATGGATAGAGTTAAGTTAGGTTCAGGCGAAGGGTGAAGGTTAGGAGTAAGGTTAGTTGTAGGGGGAGCTGCATGTTCACATCAGATTTGGGGTTAGGATTAGGCTTAGCCTTAGCATAGACATATGGTTAAGGTTAGGGCTTGGTTTAGGGTGAGCCTTAGCTTAGGGTTCAGTTTAAGGTTAGGAGTCTACAGAATTACACCTAGGCTTAGGGTTACACCTCTTTTTAGTTATAGACCTAGGGCAGGCTTTTGACCTAGGTTAGGGTTAGGATTAGGGTTGGTTTTAGGATAGGATTTAGGTTTGAGGTTTCATTTTAGTGTAGGGTTATTGGAAGTACATCTGCTCTCCCTGGTTTTCCTTCACGATCACAATATTTCTGAGATTCATGGTTTAAGGAAAATCTTGCTCCTTGCCGGTTTCAAGGCAAAAAGGCGCCACCTGCAGTTGGTTTTTCCGTCAAACTTAGGCTCGCTCTTTGAGAAACTTGGGTCTTTGGGAATGCCGTGAGTCCAGCAAGATTTTTCAGTTCAAGTGTGCCCCAAGCAGTGGGTTCTACCTCTGAGCAATACAGCCCGTGGAATTCCTGAGAATCTGGAACCTGCCATGAAGTTCAGCCTGCATTTTATTCACACGGAAGAAGCTCCTCCGAGGTTCCCATGTCTCTGTACACTGATGCTTCCAGCAACGTCATGTCTCACAGGTCAATAGTGCTTCTCTGAGTTTCACTGGTCTAGGGTGAAGGGTGAAGCGCCTGGGTTCCCGTGCTTCACTACTGTATGGCCCCAAGATGATGTTTGTAGGCACAGCGGCAAATCCATCTGTGGCAATTCTCTCATATTGTCATTGCGATGGGAAGATTCCTTATTCGCCAGGAAATGTTTTGCCGTGGAAGACGGGTCACCACAGAGCTGTCTCTTTTGTGTTGAGACAAAGTTTGCTGAATTTACCTGCCAGCAGTTGCATGTCCTCCCTTTCTTTTAAGGTCGATGGAGACGCACGAGTGTAAGGAGAACGGTGAATGGTGGCCGTTCATAACCCAGGATCATGAGAAACCGCAGAGTAAATTTTAGGAACGTAGACGTAGGACAGCGGAGAAAACTTCACCCAGGGACTTCAGTGAACTCTCCTTACAATGCTGAGGCCTGACACGCCTAGTGCCTGGGGGCAACCCGGCTCCTGCCCTAGGTGGTTTTGTGGAGCGTGCCTCCCTCAGGTGGTGCCTTTTCTCTCCCATCAATATTGCTCCGTGAAATTCTGCTGTTGATGAAAACTATTTGCCATGGCTTTGTTGTTTCACCTCCTTGGCTCATCTTTGAAGTACAAATGCTTTTGGACACTGGTGCTGAGTCCTTGAGCTTTCCTTTGTCTTGGCTCAATCAATGCAGATTCCTGTGCTGAATAAGCCATGGACTAGCACAGGTGGGTGCTTGTCCTTATATGGGGCACACGCAGGAATTTCGTTTGTCAAGACCCACCTGGCTTGATCAAGGTTCTTTATTCCTGTGAAAACGATTTTTATCCAAATTCTAGAGGAGCACCAGTGTGCCTCTGGGAGCTACACCCGGGCCTGCTGAACAGAGGCTCCGGAGTTTTCATTTTCTGACTAAAATTCAACACGGAATTTCATGGATCTAAGGAAACCGTGAATTGTGGACCTACCAGATTCTCACATCTTCATTGTCTAATGGAAGCTTAAGTTTCCCAGTCTGATCCGGCTGCCACTTCATTTCTGGCAATGACCATTCAATTGTGGACGTTCAGCCTTCTTCAGAATTCTCTTATAACGGCATGTTCCCGCGCCACATTAAGACCACTCGGTGGAGGTTTATGTGACTCAGGACAACTCTTTATTTCAGGTGACAAGAACAAAGGGAATTCACAGAGGTTGATGATCACTTATTAATGTCCCGTTTCTCTATGATGCCCACTGATGACACTTCTACATCTGAGGGCAAAGAACTCGTGCAGCATGATATTCTCAGTTCAGCCACGCCGCCTGCAGTTTCTTCCTTGCAGAAAAATCTTTCCCAGTGTACTTCTTTAAAATGCTGCAAAATAGTGGGACAGAAGATTTCGGTTTAGGGTCAACTTTAAACGGAAATATGTACAGGCATGTGGGCATGTTTAGAGACAGTGTTAGAGTTCAGGTTAGAGTGACGGCTGCGTGAGGATTTGGGTTATGGTAAGGTTGTGGATCAAATGTAGGGTGAGTGTGAGGTTGAAGGTAAGAGTAGGGTTTAGTGCTTAAGGATAAATGAACCTATTGTCTCATTTAGGCTTATGGTAAACTTGACTGTTTAGGTATGGGTTGGGGTTAATATTTGTGTGAGGGTTAGAAAGTGTGCGAGGTTAAGAGTTGGGGTCAGGCTTGCGGCTTGTGTGTTACATCCCTTTTGGTTGTGGGTAAGTTTATCTCTCTGTCTAGTTTAAGGGATTGGATTACATCATCGGTAATATGGAGGCTTGGATTGAAGTTGATGGATAGAGTTAAGTTAGGTTCAGGCGAAGGGTGAAGGTTAGGAGTAAGGGTAGTTGTAGGGGGAGCTGCATTTTCACATCAGATTTGGGGTTAGGATTGGGCTTAACCTTAGGGTAGATATACGGTTAGGGTTAGGGTTTGGTTTAGGGTGAGCCTTAGGTTAGTTTAAGGTTAGGAGTCTACAGAATTACACCTAGGCTTAGGGTTACACCTCTTTTTAGGTTTAGACTTAGGGATAGCTTTTGACCTAGGTTAGGGTTAGCATTAGTGTTGGTTTTAGGATAGGATTTAGGTTTGAGGTTTCATTTTAGTGTAGGGTTATTGGAAGTACATCTGCTCTCCCTGGTTTTCCTTCACGATCACAATATTTCTGAGATTCATGGTTTAAGGAAAATCTTGCTCCTTGCCAGTTTCAAGGCAAAAAGGCGCCACCTGCAGTTGGTTTTTCCGTCAAACTTAGGCTCGCACTTTGAGAACCTTGGGTCTTTGGGAATGCCGTGAGTCCAGCAAGATTTTTCAGTTCAAGTGTGCCCCAAGCAGTGGGTTCTACCTCTGAGCAATACAGCCCGTGGAATTCCTGAGAATCTGGAACCTGCCATGAAGTTCAGCCTGCGTTTTATTCACACGGAAGAAGCTCCTCCGAGGTTCCCATGTCTCTGTACACTGATGCTTCCAGCAACGTCATGTCTCACAGGTCAATAGTGCTTCTCTGAGTTTCACTGGTCTAGGGTGAAGGGTGAAGCGCCTGGGTTCCCGTGCTTCACTACTGTATGGCCCCAAGATGATGTTTGTAGGCACAGCGGCAAATCCATCTGTGGCAATTCTCTCATATTGTCATTGCGATGGGAAGATTCCTTATTCGCCAGGAAATGTTTTGCCGTGGAAGACGGGTCACCACAGAGCTGTCTCTTTTGTGTTGAGACAAAGTTTGCTGAATTTACCTGCCAGCAGTTGCGTGTCCTCCCTTTCTTTTAAGGTCGATGGAGACGCACGAGTGTAAGGAGAACGGTGAATGGTGGCCGTTCATAACCCAGGATCATGAGAAACCGCAGAGTAAATTTTAGGAACGTAGACGTAGGACAGCAGAGAAAACTTCACCCAGGGACTTCAGTGAACTCTCCTTACAATGCTGAGGCCTGACACGCCTAGTGCCTGGGGGCAACCCGGCTCCTGCCCTAGGTGGTTTTGTGGAGCGTGCCTCCCTCAGGTGGTGCCTTTTCTCTCCCATCAATATTGCTCCGTGAAATTCTGCTGTTGATGAAAACTATTTGCCATGGCTTTGTTGTTTCACCTCCTTGGCTCATCTTTGAAGTACAAATGCTTTTGGACACTGGTGCTGAGTCCTTGAGCTTTCCTTTGTCTTGGCTCAATCAATGCAGATTCCTGTGCTGAATAAGCCATGGACTAGCACAGGTGGGTGCTTGTCCTTATATGGGGCACACGCAGGAATTTCGTTTGTCAAGACCCACCTGGCTTGATCAAGGTTCTTTATTCCTGTGAAAACGATTTTTATCCAAATTCTAGAGGAGCACCAGTGTGCCTCTGGGAGCTACACCCGGGCCTGCTGAACAGAGGCTCCGGAGTTTTCATTTTCTGACTAAAATTCAACACGGAATTTCATGGATCTAAGGAAACCGTGAATTGTGGACCTACCAGATTCTCACATCTTCATTGTCTAATGGAAGCTTAAGTTTCCCAGTCTGATCCGGCTGCCACTTCATTTCTGGCAATGACCATTCAATTGTGGACGTTCAGCCTTCTTCACAATTCTCTTATAACGGCATGTTCCCGCGCCACATTAAGACCGCTCGGTGGAGGTTTATGTGACTCAGGACAACTCTTTATTTCAGGTGACTAGAACAAAGGGAATTCACAGAGGTTGATGATCACTTATTAAAGTCCCGTTTCTCTATGATGCCCACTGATGACACTTCTACATCTGAGGGCAAAGAACTCGTGCAGCATGATATTCTCAGTTCGGCCACGCCGCCTGCAGTTTCTTCCTTGCAGAAAAATCTTTCCCAGTGTACTTCTTTAAAATGCTGCAAAATAGTGGGACAGAAGATTTCGGTTTAGGGTCAACTTTAAACGGAAATAGGTACAGGCGTGTGGGCATGTTTAGAGACAGTGTTAGAGTTCAGGTTAGAGTGACGGCTGCGTGAGGATTTGGGTTATGGTAAGGTTGTGGATCAAATGTAGGGTGAGTGTGAGGTTGAAGGTAAGAGTAGGGTTAAGTGCTTAAGGATAAATGAACCTATTGTCTCATTTAAGCTTATGGTAAACTTGACTGTTTAGGTATGGGTTGGGGTTAATATTTGTGTGAGGGTTAGAAAGTGTGCGAGGTTAAGAGTTGGGGTCAGGCTTGCGGCTTGTGTGTTACATCCGTTTTGGTTGTGGATAAGTTTATCTCTCTGTGTAGTTTAAGGGATTGGATTACATTAACGGTGATATGGAGGCTTGGATTGAAGTTGATGGATAGAGTTAAGTTAGGTTCAGGCGAAGGGTGAAGGTTAGGAGTAAGGTTAGTTTTAGGGGGAGCTGCATGTTCATATCAGATTTGGGGTTAGGATTAGGCTTAGCCTTAGCATAGACATATGGTTAAGGTTAGGGCTTGGTTTAGGGTGAGCCTTAGGTTAGGGTTCAGTTTAAGGTTAGGAGTCTACAGAATTACACCTAGGCTTAGGGTTACACCTCTTTTTAGGTTTAGACCTAGGGCTAGCTTTTGACCTAGGTTAGGGTTAGGATTAGGGTTGGTTTTAGGATAGGATTTAGGTTTGAGGTTTCATTTTAGTGTAGGGTTATTGGAAGTACATCTGCTCTCCCTGGTTTTCCTTCACGATCACAATATTTCTGAGATTCATGGTTTAAGGAAAATCTTGCTCCTTGCCGGTTTCAAGGCAAAAAGGCGCCACCTGCAGTTGGTTTTTCCGTCAAACTTAGGCTCGCTCTTTGAGAAACTTGGGTCTTTGGGAATGCCGTGAGTCCAGCAAGATTTTTCAGTTCAAGTGTGCCCCAAGCAGTGGGTTCTACCTCTGACCAATACAGCCCGTGGAATTCCTGAGAATCTGGAACCTGCCATGAAGTTCAGCCTGCGTTTTATTCACACGGAAGAAGCTCCTTCGAGGTTCCCATGCCTCTGTACACTGATGCTTCCAGCAACGTCATGTCTCACAGGTCAATAGTGCTTCTCTGAGTTTCACTGGTCTAGGGTAAAGGGTGAAGCGCCTGGATTCCCGTGCTTCACTACTGTATGGCCTCAAGATGATGTTTGTAGGCACAGCGGCAAATCCATCGGTGGCAATTCTCTCATATTGTCATTGCGATGGGAAGATTCCTTATTCGCCAGGAAATGTTTTGCCGTGCAAGACGGGTCACCACAGAGCTGTCTCTTTTGTGTTGAGACAAAGTTTGCTGAATTTACCTGCCAGCAGTTGCGTGTCCTCCCTTTCTTTTAAGGTCGATGGAGACGCACGAGTGTAAGGAGAACGGTGAATGGTGGCCGTTCATAACCCAGGATCATGAGAAACCGCAGAGTAAATTTTAGGAACGTAGACGTAGGACAGCGGAGAAAACTTCACTCAGGGACTTCAGTGAACTCTCCTTACAATGCTGAGGCCTGACATGCCTAGTGCCTGGGGGCAACCCGGCTCCTGCCCTAGGTGGTTTTGTGGAGCATGCCTCCCTCAGGTGGTGCCTTTTCTCTCCCAGCAATATTGCTCCGTGAAATTCTGCTGTTGATGAAAACTATTTGCCATGGCTTTGTTGTTTCCCCTCCTTGGCTCATCTTTGAAGTACAAATGCTTTTCGACAGGGGTGCTGAGTCCTTGAGCATTCTTTTGTTTTGGCTCAATCAATGCAGATCCTGTGCTGAATAAGCCATGGACTAGCACAGGTGGGTTCTTGTCCTTATATGGGGCACATGCAGGAATTTCGTTTGTCAAGACCCACCTGGCTTGATCAAGGTTCTTTATTCCCATGAAAACGATTTTTATCCAAATTCTAGAGGATCACCAGTGTGCCTCTGGGAGCTAAACCCGGGCCTGCTGAACAGAGGCTCCGCAGTTTTCATTTCTGACTAAAATTCAACACGGAATTTCATGGATCTAAGGAAACCTTGAATTGTGGACCTACCAGATTCTCACATCTTCATTGTCTAATGGAAGCTTAAGTTTCCCAGTCTGATCCGGCTGCCACTTCATTTCTGGCAATGACCATTCAATTGTGGACGTTCAGCCTTCTTCAGAATTCTCTTATAACCGCATGTTCCCGCGCCACATTAAGACCACTCGGTGGAGTTTTATGTGACTCAGGACAACTCTTTATTTCAGGTGACTAGAACAAAGGGAATTCACAGAGGTTGATGATCACTTATTAAAGTCCCATTTCTCTATGATGCCCACTGATGACACTTCTACATCTGAAGGCAAAGAACTCGTGCAGCATGATATTCTCAGTTCAGCCACGCCGCCTGCAGTTTCTTCCTTGCAGAAAAATCTTTCCCAGTGTACTTCTTTAAAATGCTGCAAAATAGTGGGACAGAAGATTTCGGTTTAGGGTCAACTTTAAACGGAAATAGGTATAGGCATGTAGGCATGTTTAGAGACAGTGTTAGATTTCAGGTTAGAGTGATGGCTGCGTGAGGATTTGGGTTATGGTAAGGTTGTGGATAAAATGTAGGGTGAGTGTGAGGTTGAAGGTAAGAGTAGGGTTTAGTGCTTAAGGATAAATGAACCTATTGTCTCATTTAGGCTTATGGTAAACTTGACTGTTTAGGTATGGGTTGGGGTTAATATTTGTGTGAGGGTGAGAAAGTGTGCGAGATTAAGAGTTGGGGTCAGGCTTGCGGCTTGTGTGTTACATCCGTTTTGGTTGTGGAGAAGTTTATCTCTCTGTCTAGTTTAAGGGATTGGATTACATTAACGGTGATATGGAGGCTTGGATTGAAGTTGATGGATAGAGTTAAGTTAGGTTCAGGCGAAGGGTGAAGGTTAGGAGTAAGGTTAGTTGTAGGGGGAGCTGCATGTTCACATCAGATTTGGGGTTAGGATTAGGCTTAGCCTTAGCATAGACATATGGTTAAGGTTAGGGCTTGGTTTAGGGTGAGCCTTAGCTTAGGGTTCAGTTTAAGGTTAGGAGTCTACAGAATTACACCTAGGCTTAGGGTTACACCTCTTTTTAGTTATAGACCTAGGGCTAGCTTTTGACCTAGGTTAGGGTTAGGATTAGGGTTGGTTTTAGGATAGGATTTAGGTTTCAGGTTTCATTTTAGTGTAGGGTTATTGGAAGTACATCTGCTCTCCCTGGTTTTCCTTCATGATCACAATATTTCTGAGATTCATGGTTTAAGGAAAATCTTGCTCCTTGCCGGTTTCAAGGCAAAAAGGCGCCACCTGCAGTTGGTTTTTCCGTCAAACTTAGGCTCGCTCTTTGAGAAACTTGGGTCTTTGGGAATGCCGTGAGTCCAGCAAGATTTTTCAGTTCAAGTGTGCCCCAAGCAGTGGGTTCTACCTCTGAGCAATACAGCCCGTGGAATTCCTGAGAATCTGGAACCTGCCATGAAGTTCAGCCTGCGTTTTATTCACACGGAAGAAGCTCCTTCGAGGTTCCCATGTCTCTGTACACTGATGCTTCCAGCAACGTCATGTCTCACAGGTCAATAGTGCTTCTCTGAGTTTCACTGGTCTAGGGTGAAGGGTGAAGCGCCTGGGTTCCCGTGCTTCACTACTGTATGGCCCCAAGATGATGTTTGTAGGCACAGCGGCAAATCCATCGGTGGCAATTCTCTCATATTGTCATTGCGATGGGAAGATTCCTTAATTGCCAGGAAATGTTTTGCCGTGGAAGGCGGGTCACCACAGAGCTGTCTCTTTTGTGTTGAGACAAAGTTTGCTGAATTTACCTGCCAGCAGTTGCGTGTCCTCCCTTTCTTTTAAGGTCGATGGAGACGCACGAGTGTAAGGAGAACGGTGAATGGTGGCCGTTCATAACCCAGGATCATGAGAAACCGCAGAGTAAATTTTAGGAACGTAGACGTAGGACAGCGGAGAAAACTTCACCCAGGGACTTCAGTGAACTCTCCTTACAATGCTGAGGCCTGACACGCCTAGTGCCTGGGGGCAACCCGGCTCCTGCCCTAGGTGGTTTTGTGGAGCGTGCCTCCCTCAGGTGGTGCCTTTTCTCTCCCATCAATATTGCTCCGTGAAATTCTGCTGTTGATGAAAACTATTTGCCATGGCTTTGTTGTTTCACCTCCTTGGCTCATCTTTGAAGTACAAATGCTTTTGGACACTGGTGCTGAGTCCTTGAGCTTTCCTTTGTCTTGGCTCAATCAATGCAGATTCCTGTGCTGAATAAGCCATCGACTAGCACAGGTGGGTGCTTGTCCTTATATGGGACACACGCAGGAATTTCGTTTGTCAAGACCCACCTGGCTTGATCAAGGTTCTTTATTCCTGTGAAAACGATTTTTATCCAAATTCTAGAGGAGCACCAGTGTGCCTCTTGGAGCTACACCCGGGCCTGCTGAACAGAGGCTCCGGAGTTTTCATTTCTGACTAAAATTCAACACGGAATTTCATGGATCTAAGGAAACCGAGAATTGTGGACCTACCAGATTCTCACATCTTCATTGTCTAATGGAAGCTTAAGTTTCCCAGTCTGATCCGGCTGCCACTTCATTTCTGGCAATGACCATTCAATTGTGGACGTTCAGCCTTCTTCAGAATTCTCTTATAACGGCATGTTCCCGCGCCACATTAAGACCACTCGGTGGAGGTTTATGTGACTCAGGACAACTCTTTATTTCAGGTGACTAGAACAAAGGGTATTCACAGAGGTTGATGATCACTTATTAAAGTCCCATTTCTCTATGATGCCCACTGATGACACTTCTACATCTGAAGGCAAAGAACCCGTGCAGCATATTATTCTCAGTTCAACCACGCCGCCTGCAGTTTCTTCCTTGCAGAAAAATCTTTCCCAGTGTACTTCTTTAAAATGCTGCAAAATAGTGGGACAGAAGATTTCGGTTTAGGGTCAACTTTAAACGGAAATAGGTACAGGCATGTAGGCATGTTTAGAGACAGTGTTAGATTTCAGGTTAGAGTGATGGCTGCGTGAGGATTTGGGTTATGGTAAGGTTGTGGATGAAATGTAGGGTGAGTGTGAGGTTGAAGGTAAGAGTAGGGTTTAGTGCTTAAGGATAAATGAACCTATTGTCTCATTTAGGCTTATGGTAAACTTGACTGTTTAGGTATGGGTTGGGGTTAATATTTGTGTGAGGGTGAGAAAGTGTGCGAGATTAAGAGTTGGGGTCAGGCTTGCGGCTTGTGTGTTACATCCGTTTTGGTTGTGGATAAGTTTATCTCTCTGTCTAGTTTAAGGGATTGGATTACATTAACGGTGATATGGAGGCTTGGATTGAAGTTGATGGATAGAGTTAAGTTAGGTTCAGGCGAAGGGTGAAGGTTAGGAGTAAGTTTAGTTGTAGGGCGAGCTGCATGTTCACATCAGATTTGGGGTTAGGATTAGGCTTAGCCTTAGCATAGACATATGGTTAAGGTTAGGGCTTGGTTTAGGGTGAGCCTTAGCTTAGGGTTCAGTTTAAGGTTAGGAGTCTACAGAATTACACCTAGGCTTAGGGTTACACCTCTTTTTAGTTATAGACCTAGGGCAGGCTTTTGACCTAGGTTAGGGTTAGGATTAGGGTTGGTTTTAGGATAGGATTTAGGTTTGAGGTTTCATTTTAGTGTAGGGTTATTGGAAGTACATCTGCTCTCCCTGGTTTTCCTTCACGATCACAATATTTCTGAGATTCATGGTTTAAGGAAAATCTTGCTCCTTGCCGGTTTCAAGGCAAAAAGGCGCCACCTGCAGTTGGTTTTTCCGTCAAACTTAGGCTCGCTCTTTGAGAAACTTGGGTCTTTGGGAATGCCGTGAGTCCAGCAAGATTTTTCAGTTCAAGTGTGCCCCAAGCAGTGGGTTCTACCTCTGAGCAATACAGCCCGTGGAATTCCTGAGAATCTGGAACCTGCCATGAAGTTCAGCCTGCGTTTTATTCACACGGAAGAAGCTCCTCCGAGGTTCCCATGTCTCTGTACACTGATGCTTCCAGCAACGTCATGTCTCACAGGTCAATAGTGCTTCTCTGAGTTTCACTGGTCTAGGGTGAAGGGTGAAGCGCCTGGGTTCCCGTGCTTCACTACTGTATGGCCCCAAGATGATGTTTGTAGGCACAGCGGCAAATCCATCTGTGGCAATTCTCTCATATTGTCATTGCGATGGGAAGATTCCTTATTCGCCAGGAAATGTTTTGCCGTGGAAGACGGGTCACCACAGAGCTGTCTCTTTTGTGTTGAGACAAAGTTTGCTGAATTTACCTGCCAGCAGTTGCGTGTCCTCCCTTTCTTTTAAGGTCGATGGAGACGCACGAGTGTAAGGAGAACGGTGAATGGTGGCCGTTCATAACCCAGGATCATGAGAAACCGCAGAGTAAATTTTAGGAACGTAGACGTAGGACAGCGGAGAAAACTTCACCCAGGGACTTCAGTGAACTCTCCTTACAATGCTGAGGCCTGACACGCCTAGTGCCTGGGGGCAACCCGGCTCCTGCCCTAGGTGGTTTTGTGGAGCGTGCCTCCCTCAGGTGGTGCCTTTTCTCTCCCATCAATATTGCTCCGTGAAATTCTGCTGTTGATGAAAACTATTTGCCATGGCTTTGTTGTTTCACCTCCTTGGCTCATCTTTGAAGTACAAATGCTTTTGGACACTGGTGCTGAGTCCTTGAGCTTTCCTTTGTCTTGGCTCAATCAATGCAGATTCCTGTGCTGAATAAGCCATGGACTAGCACAGGTGGGTGCTTGTCCTTATATGGGGCACACGCAGGAATTTCGTTTGTCAAGACCCACCTGGCTTGATCAAGGTTCTTTATTCCTGTGAAAACGATTTTTATCCAAATTCTAGAGGAGCACCAGTGTGCCTCTGGGAGCTACACCCGGGCCTGCTGAACAGAGGCTCCGGAGTTTTCATTTTCTGACTAAAATTCAACACGGAATTTCATGGATCTAAGGAAACCGTGAATTGTGGACCTACCAGATTCTCACATCTTCATTGTCTAATGGAAGCTTAAGTTTCCCAGTCTGATCCGGCTGCCACTTCATTTCTGGCAATGACCATTCAATTGTGGACGTTCAGCCTTCTTCAGAATTCTCTTATAACGGCATGTTCCCGCGCCACATTAAGACCACTCGGTGGAGGTTTATGTGACTCAGGACAACTCTTTATTTCAGGTGACTAGAACAAAGGGAATTCACAGAGGTTGATGATCACTTATTAAAGTCCCGTTTCTCTATGATGCCCACTGATGACACTTCTACATCTGAGGGCAAAGAACTCGTGCAGCATGATATTCTCAGTTCAGCCACGCCGCCTGCAGTTTCTTCCTTGCAGAAAAATCTTTCCCAGTGTACTTCTTTAAAATGCTGCAAAATAGTGGGACAGAAGATTTCGG
Source organism: Tenrec ecaudatus (assembly GCF_050624435.1). Lineage (NCBI taxonomy): Eukaryota > Metazoa > Chordata > Mammalia > Afrosoricida > Tenrecidae > Tenrec > Tenrec ecaudatus. Next base: position 366,796 of record NW_027457848.1, read on the forward strand.
TTTAGGGTCAACTTTAAACGGAAATATGTACAGGCATGTGGGCATGTTTAGAGACAGTGTTAGAGTTCAGGTTAGAGTGACGGCTGCGTGAGGATTTGGGTTATGGTAAGGTTGTGGATCAAATGTAGGGTGAGTGTGAGCTTGAAGGTAAGAGTAGGGTTAAGTGCTTAAGGATAAATGAACCTATTGTCTCATTTAAGCTTATGGTAAACTTGACTGTTTAGGTATGGGTTGGGGTTAATATTTGTGTGAGGGTTAGAAAGTGTGCGAGGTTAAGAGTTGGGGTCAGGCTTGCGGCTTGTGTGTTACATCCGTTTTGGTTGTGGATAAGTTTATCTCTCTGTGTAGTTTAAGGGATTGGATTACATTAACGGTGATATGGAGGCTTGGATTGAAGTTGATGGATAGAATTAAGTTAGGTTCAGGCGAAGGGTGAAGGTTAGGAGTAAGGGTAGTTGTAGGGGGAGCTGCATGTTCACATCAGATTTGGGGTTAGGATTAGGCTTAGCCTTAGCATAGACATACGGTTAAGGTTAGGGCTTGGTTTAGGGTGAGCCTTAGCTTAGGGTTCAGTTTAAGGTTAGGAGTCTACAGAATTACACCTAGGCTTAGGGTTACACCTCTTTTTAGGTTTAGACCTAGGGCTAGCTTTTGACCTAGGTTAGGGTTAGGATTAGGGTTGATTTTAGGATAGGATTTAGGTTTGAGGTTTCATTTTAGTGTAGGGTTATTGGAAGTACATCTGCTCTCCCTGGTTTTCCTTCACGATCACAATATTTCTGAGATTCATGGTTTAAGGAAAATCTTGCTCCTTGCCGGTTTCAAGGCAAAAAGGCGCCACATGCAGTTGGTTTTTCCGTCAAACTTATGCTCGCTCTTTGAGAACCTTGGGTCTTTGGGAATGCCGTGAGTCCAGCAAGATTTTTCAGTTCAAGTGTGCCCCAAGCAGTGGGTTCTACCTCTGAGCAATACAGCCCGTGGAATTCCTGAGAATCTGGAACCTGCCATGAAGTTCAGCCTGCGTTTTATTCACACGGAAGAAGCTCCTTCGAGGTTCCCATGCCTCTGTACACTGATGCTTCCAGCAACGTCATGTCTCACAGGTCAATAGTGCTTCTCTGAGTTTCACTGGTCTAGGGTAAAGGGTGAAGCGCCTGGGTTCCCGTGCTTCACTACTGTATGGCCCCAAGATGATGTTTGTAGGCACAACGGCAAATCCATCGGTGGCAATTCTCTCATATTGTCATTGCGATGGGAAGATTCCTTATTCGCCAGGAAATGTTTTGCCATGGAAGACGGATCACCACAGAGCTGTCTCTTTTGTGTTGAGACAAAGTTTGCTGAATTTACCTGCCAGCAGTTGCGTCCTCCCTTTCTTTTAAGGTCAATGGAGACGCACGAGTGTAAGGAGAACGGTGAATGGTGGCCGTTCATAACCCAGGATCATGAGAAACCGCAGAGTAAATTTTAGGAACGTAGACGTAGGACAGCGGAGAAAACTTCACTCAGGGACTTCAGTGAACTCTCCTTACAATGCTGAGGCCTGACACGCCCAGTGCCTGGGGGCAACCCGGCTCCTGCCCTAGGTGGTTTTGTGGAGCATGCCTCCCTCAGGTGGTGCCTTTTCTCTCCCATCAATATTGCTCCGTGAAATTCTGCTGTTGATGAAAACTATTTGCCATGGCTTTGTTGTTTCACCTCCTTGGCTCATCTTTGAAGTACAAATGCTTTTCGACAGGGGTGCTGAGTCCTTGAGCATTCTTTTGTTTTGGCTCAATCAATGCAGATTCCTGTGCTGAATAAGCCATGGACTAGCACAGGTGGGTGCTTGTTCTTTTATGGGGAACACGCAGGAATTTCTTTTGTCAAGACCCATCTGGCTTGATCAAGGTTCTTTATTCCCATGAAAACGATTTTTATCCAAATTCTAGAGGAGCACCTGTGTGCCTCTGGGAGCTAAACCCGGGCCTGCTGAACAGAGGCTCCGGAGTTTTCATTTCTGACTAAAATTCAACACGGAATTTCATGGATCTAAGGAAACCGAGAATTGTGGACCTACCAGATTCTCACATCTTCATTGTCTAATGGAAGCTTAAGTTTCCCAGTCTGATCCGGCTGCCACTTCATTTCTGGCAATGACCATTCAATTGTGGACGTTCAGCCTTCTTCAGAATTCTCTTATAACGGCATGTTCCCGCGCCACATTAAGACCACTCGGTGGAGGTTTATGTGACTCAGGACAACTCTTTATTTCAGGTGACTAGAACAAAGGGTATTCACAGAGGTTGATGATCACTTATTAAAGTCCCATTTCTCTATGATGCCCACTGATGACACTTCTACATCTGAAGGCAAAGAACCCGTGCAGCATGATATTCTCAGTTCAGCCACGCCGCCTGCAGTTTCTTCCTTGCAGAAAAATCTTTCCCAGTGTACTTCTTTAAAATGCTGCAAAATAGTGGGACAGAAGATTTCGGTTTAGGGTCAACTTTAAACGGAAATAGGTACAGGCATGTAGGCATGTTTAGAGACAGTGTTAGATTTCAGGTTAGAGTGATGGCTGCGTGAGGATTTGGGTTATGGTAAGGTTGTGGATGAAATGTAGGGTGAGTGTGAGGTTGAAGGTAAGAGTAGGGTTTAGTGCTTAAGGATAAATGAACCTATTGTCTCATTTAGTCTTATGGTAAACTTGACTGTTTAGGTATGGGTTGGGGTTAATATTTGTGTGAGGGTGAGAAAGTGTGCGAGATTAAGAGTTGGGGTCAGGCTTGCGGCTTGTGTGTTACATCCGTTTTGGTTGTGGATAAGTTTATCTCTCTGTGTAGTTTAAGGGATTGGATTACATTAACGGTGATATGGAGGCTTGGATTGAAGTTGATGGATAGAGTTAAGTTAGGTTCAGGCGAAGGGTGAAGGTTAGGAGTAAGGTTAGTTTTAGGGGGAGCTGCATGTTCATATCAGATTTGGGGTTAGGATTAGGCTTAGCCTTAGCATAGACATATGGTTAAGGTTAGGGCTTGGTTTAGGGTGAGCCTTAGGTTAGGGTTCAGTTTAAGGTTAGGAGTCTACAGAATTACACCTAGGCTTAGGGTTACACCTCTTTTTAGTTATAGACCTAGGGCTAGCTTTTGACCTAGGTTAGGGTTAGGATTAGGGTTGGTTTTAGGATAGGATTTAGGTTTGAGGTTTCATTTTAGTGTAGGGTTATTGGAAGTACATCTGCTCTCCCTGGTTTTCCTTCACGATCACAATATTTCTGAGATTCATGGTTTAAGGAAAATCTTGCTCCTTGCCGGTTTCAAGGCAAAAAGGCGCCACCTGCAGTTGGTTTTTCCGTCAAACTTAGGCTCGCTCTTTGAGAAACTTGGGTCTTTGGGAATGCCGTGAGTCCAGCAAGATTTTTCAGTTCAAGTGTGCCCCAAGCAGTGGGTTCTACCTCTGAGCAATACAGCCCGTGGAATTCCTGAGAATCTGGAACCTGCCATGAAGTTCAGCCTGCGTTTTATTCACACGGAAGAAGCTCCTTCGAGGTTCCCATGCCTCTGTACACTGATGCTTCCAGCAACGTCATGTCTCACAGGTCAATAGTGCTTCTCTGAGTTTCACTGGTCTAGGGTAAAGGGTGAAGCGCCTGGGTTCCCGTGCTTCACTACTGTATGGCCTCAAGATGATGTTTGTAGGCACAACGGCAAATCCATCGGTGGCAATTCTCTCATATTGTCATTGCGATGGGAAGATTCCTTATTCGCCAGGAAATGTTTTGCCGTGGAAGACGGGTCACCACAGAGCTGTCTCTTTTGTGTTGAGACAAAGTTTGCTGAATTTACCTGCCAGCAGTTGCGTGTCCTCCCTTTCTTTTAAGGTCGATGGAGACGCACGAGTGTAAGGAGAACGGTGAATGGTGGCCGTTCATAACCCAGGATCATGAGAAACCGCAGAGTAAATTTTAGGAACGTAGACGTAGGACAGCGGAGAAAACTTCACTCAGGGACTTCAGTGAACTCTCCTTACAATGCTGAGTCCTGACATGCCTAGTGCCTGGGGGCAACCCGGCTCCTGCCCTAGGTGGTTTTGTGGAGCATGCCTCCCTCAGGTGGTGCCTTTTCTCTCCCAGCAATATTGCTCCGTGAAATTCTGCTGTTGATGAAAACTATTTGCCATGGCTTTGTTGTTTCCCCTCCTTGGCTCATCTTTGAAGTACAAATGCTTTTCGACAGGGGTGCTGAGTCCTTGAGCATTCTTTTGTTTTGGCTCAATCAATGCAGATTCCTGTGCTGAATAAGCCATGGACTAGCACAGGTGGGTTCTTGTCCTTATATGGGGCACATGCAGGAATTTCGTTTGTCAAGACCCACCTTGCTTGATCAAGGTTCTTTATTCCCATGAAAACGATTTTTATCCAAATTCTAGAGGATCACCAGTGTGCCTCTGGGAGCTAAACCCGGGCCTGCTGAACAGAGGCTCCGCAGTTTTCATTTCTGACTAAAATTCAACACGGAATTTCATGGATCTAAGGAAACCTTGAATTGTGGACCTACCAGATTCTCACATCTTCATTGTCTAATGGAAGCTTAAGTTTCCCAGTCTGATCCGGCTGCCACTTCATTTCTGGCAATGACCATTCAATTGTGGACGTTCAGCCTTCTTCAGAATTCTCTTATAACGGCATGTTCCCGCGCCACATTAAGACCACTCGGTGGAGGTTTATGTGACTCAGGACAACTCTTTATTTCAGGTGACTAGAACAAAGGGAATTCACAGAGGTTGATGATCACTTATTAAAGTCCCATTTCTCTATGATGCCCACTGATGACACTTCTACATCTGAAGGCAAAGAACCCGTGCAGCATGATATTCTCAGTTCAGCCACGCCGCCTGCAGTTTCTTCCTTGCAGAAAAATCTTTCCCAGTGTACTTCTTTAAAATGCTGCAAAATAGTGGGACAGAAGATTTCGGTTTAGGGTCAACTTTAAACGGAAATAGGTACAGGCATGTAGGCATGTTTAGAGACAGTGTTAGATTTCAGGTTAGAGTGATGGCTGCGTGAGGATTTGGGTTATGGTAAGGTTGTGGATGAAATGTAGGGTGAGTGTGAGGTTGAAGGTAAGAGTAGGGTTTAGTGCTTAAGGATAAATGAACCTATTGTCTCATTTAGTCTTATGGTAAACTTGACTGTTTAGGTATGGGTTGGGGTTAATATTTGTGTGAGGGTGAGAAAGTGTGCGAGATTAAGAGTTGGGGTCAGGCTTGCGGCTTGTGTGTTACATCCGTTTTGGTTGTGGATAAGTTTATCTCTCTGTGTAGTTTAAGGGATTGGATTACATTAACGGTGATATGGAGGCTTGGATTGAAGTTGATGGATAGAGTTAAGTTAGGTTCAGGCGAAGGGTGAAGGTTAGGAGTAAGGTTAGTTTTAGGGGGAGCTGCATGTTCATATCAGATTTGGGGTTAGGATTAGGCTTAGCCTTAGCATAGACATATGGTTAAGGTTAGGGCTTGGTTTAGGGTGAGCCTTAGGTTAGGGTTCAGTTTAAGGTTAGGAGTCTACAGAATTACACCTAGGCTTAGGGTTACACCTCTTTTTAGTTATAGACCTAGGGCTAGCTTTTGACCTAGGTTAGGGTTAGGATTAGGGTTGGTTTTAGGATAGGATTTAGGTTTGAGGTTTCATTTTAGTGTAGGGTTATTGGAAGTACATCTGCTCTCCCTGGTTTTCCTTCACGATCACAATATTTCTGAGATTCATGGTTTAAGGAAAATCTTGCTCCTTGCCGGTTTCAAGGCAAAAAGGCGCCACCTGCAGTTGGTTTTTCCGTCAAACTTAGGCTCGCTCTTTGAGAAACTTGGGTCTTTGGGAATGCCGTGAGTCCAGCAAGATTTTTCAGTTCAAGTGTGCCCCAAGCAGTGGGTTCTACCTCTGAGCAATACAGCCCGTGGAATTCCTGAGAATCTGGAACCTGCCATGAAGTTCAGCCTGCGTTTTATTCACACGGAAGAAGCTCCTTCGAGGTTCCCATGCCTCTGTACACTGATGCTTCCAGCAACGTCATGTCTCACAGGTCAATAGTGCTTCTCTGAGTTTCACTGGTCTAGGGTAAAGGGTGAAGCGCCTGGGTTCCCGTGCTTCACTACTGTATGGCCTCAAGATGATGTTTGTAGGCACAACGGCAAATCCATCGGTGGCAATTCTCTCATATTGTCATTGCGATGGGAAGATTCCTTATTCGCCAGGAAATGTTTTGCCGTGGAAGACGGGTCACCACAGAGCTGTCTCTTTTGTGTTGAGACAAAGTTTGCTGAATTTACCTGCCAGCAGTTGCGTGTCCTCCCTTTCTTTTAAGGTCGATGGAGACGCACGAGTGTAAGGAGAACGGTGAATGGTGGCCGTTCATAACCCAGGATCATGAGAAACCGCAGAGTAAATTTTAGGAACGTAGACGTAGGACAGCGGAGAAAACTTCACTCAGGGACTTCAGTGAACTCTCCTTACAATGCTGAGTCCTGACATGCCTAGTGCCTGGGGGCAACCCGGCTCCTGCCCTAGGTGGTTTTGTGGAGCATGCCTCCCTCAGGTGGTGCCTTTTCTCTCCCAGCAATATTGCTCCGTGAAATTCTGCTGTTGATGAAAACTATTTGCCATGGCTTTGTTGTTTCCCCTCCTTGGCTCATCTTTGAAGTACAAATGCTTTTCGACAGGGGTGCTGAGTCCTTGAGCATTCTTTTGTTTTGGCTCAATCAATGCAGATTCCTGTGCTGAATAAGCCATGGACTAGCACAGGTGGGTTCTTGTCCTTATATGGGGCACATGCAGGAATTTCGTTTGTCAAGACCCACCTTGCTTGATCAAGGTTCTTTATTCCCATGAAAACGATTTTTATCCAAATTCTAGAGGATCACCAGTGTGCCTCTGGGAGCTAAACCCGGGCCTGCTGAACAGAGGCTCCGCAGTTTTCATTTCTGACTAAAATTCAACACGGAATTTCATGGATCTAAGGAAACCTTGAATTGTGGACCTACCAGATTCTCACATCTTCATTGTCTAATGGAAGCTTAAGTTTCCCAGTCTGATCCGGCTGCCACTTCATTTCTGGCAATGACCATTCAATTGTGGACGTTCAGCCTTCTTCAGAATTCTCTTATAACGGCATGTTCCCGCGCCACATTAAGACCACTCGGTGGAGGTTTATGTGACTCAGGACAACTCTTTATTTCAGGTGACTAGAACAAAGGGAATTCACAGAGGTTGATGATCACTTATTAAAGTCCCATTTCTCTATGATGCCCACTGATGACACTTCTACATCTGAAGGCAAAGAACCCGTGCAGCATGATATTCTCAGTTCAGCCACGCCGCCTGCAGTTTCTTCCTTGCAGAAAAATCTTTCCCAGTGTACTTCTTTAAAATGCTGCAAAATAGTGGGACAGAAGATTTCGGTTTAGGGTCAACTTTAAACGGAAATAGGTACAGGCATGTAGGCATGTTTAGAGACAGTGTTAGATTTCAGGTTAGAGTGATGGCTGCGTGAGGATTTGGGTTATGGTAAGGTTGTGGATGAAATGTAGGGTGAGTGTGAGGTTGAAGGTAAGAGTAGGGTTTAGTGCTTAAGGATAAATGAACCTATTGTCTCATTTAGGCTTATGGTAAACTTGACTGTTTAGGTATGGGTTGGGGTTAATATTTGTGTGAGGGTGAGAAAGTGTGCGAGATTAAGAGTTGGGGTCAGGCTTGCGGCTTGTGTGTTACATCCGTTTTGGTTGTGGATAAGTTTATCTCTCTGTCTAGTTTAAGGGATTGGATTACATTAACGGTGATATGGAGGCTTGGATTGAAGTTGATGGATAGAGTTAAGTTAGGTTCAGGCGAAGGGTGAAGGTTAGGAGTAAGGTTAGTTGTAGGGGGAGCTGCATGTTCACATCAGATTTGGGGTTAGGATTAGGCTTAGCCTTAGCATAGACATATGGTTAAGGTTAGGGCTTGGTTTAGGGTGAGCCTTAGCTTAGGGTTCAGTTTAAGGTTAGGAGTCTACAGAATTACACCTAGGCTTAGGGTTACACCTCTTTTTAGTTATAGACCTAGACTAGCTTTTGACCTAGGTTAGGGTTAGGATTAGGGTTGGTTTTAGGATAGGATTTAGGTTTCAGGTTTCATTTTAGTGTAGGGTTATTGGAAGTACATCTGCTCTCCCTGGTTTTCCTTCACGATCACAATATTTCTGAGATTCATGGTTTAAGGAAAATCTTGCTCCTTGCCGGTTTCAAGGCAAAAAGGCGCCACCTGCAGTTGGTTTTTCCGTCAAACTTAGGATCGCTCTTTGAGAAACTTGGGTCTTTGGGAATGCCGTGAGTCCAGCAAGATTTTTCAGTTCAAGTGTGCCCCAAGCAGTGGGTTCTACCTCTGAGCAATACAGCCCTGGAATTCCTGAGAATCTGGAACCTGCCATGAAGTTCAGCCTGCGTTTTATTCACACGGAAGAAGCTCCTTCGAGGTTCCCATGTCTCTGTACACTGATGCTTCCAGCAACGTCATGTCTCACAGGTCAATAGTGCTTCTCTGAGTTTCACTGGTCTAGGGTGAAGCGTGAAGCGCCTGGGTTCCCGTGCTTCACTACTGTATGGCCCCAAGATGATGTTTGTAAGCACAGCGGCAAATCCATCTGTGGCAATTCTCTCATATTGTCATTGCGATGGGAAGATTCCTTATTCGCCAGGAAATGTTTTGCCGTGGAAGACGGGTCACCACAGAGCTGTCTCTTTTGTGTTGAGACAAAGTTTGCTGAATTTACCTGCCAGCAGTTGCGTGTCCTCCCTTTCTTTTAAGGTCGATGGAGATGCACGAGTGTAAGGAGAACGGTGAATGGTGGCCGTTCATAACCCAGGATCATGAGAAACCGCAGAGTAAATTTTAGGAACGTAGACGTAGGACAGAGGAGAAAACTTCACTCAGGGACTTCAGTGAACTCTCCTTACAATGCTGAGGCCTGACAATCCTAGTGCCTGGGGGCAACCCGGCTCCTGCCCTAGCCCTCCCTCAGGTGGTGCCTTTTCTCTCCCAGCAATATTGCTCCGTGAAATTCTGCTGTTGATGAAAACTATTTGCCATGGCTTTGTTGTTTCACCTCCTTGGCTCATCTTTGAAGTACAAATGCTTTTGGACACTGGTGCTGAGTCCTTGAGCTTTCCTTTGTCTTGGCTCAATCAATGCAGATTCCTGTGCTGAATAAGCCATGGACTAGCACAGGTGGGTTCTTGTCCTTATATGGGGCACACGCAGGAATTTCGTTTGTCAAGACCCACCTAGCTTGATCAAGGTTCTTTATTCCTGTGAAAACGATTTTTATCCAAATTCTAGAGGAGCACCAGTGTGCCTCTGGGAGTTACACCCGGGCCTGCTGAACAGAGGCTCCGGAGTTTTCATTTTCTGACTAAAATTCAACACGGAATTTCATGGATCTAAGGAAACCGTGAATTGTGGACCTACCAGATTCTCACATCTTCATTGTCTAATGGAAGCTTAAGTTTCCCAGTCTGATCCGGCTGCCACTTCATTTCTGGCAATGACCATTCAATTGTTGACGTTCTGCATTCTTCACAATTCTCTTATAACGGCATGTTCCCGCGCCACATTAAGACCGCTCGGTGGAGGTTTATGTGACTCAGGAAAACTCTTTATTTCAGGTGACTAGAACAAAGGGAATTCACAGAGGTTGATGATCACTTATTAAAGTCCCGTTTCTCTATGATGCCCACTGATGACACTTCTACATCTGAGGGCAAAGAACTCGTGCAGCATGATATTCTCAGTTCGGCCACGCCGCCTGCAGTTTCTTCCTTGCAGAAAAATCTTTCCCAGTGTACTTCTTTAAAATGCTGCAAAATAGTGGGACAGAAGATTTCGGTTTAGGGTCAACTTTAAACGGAAATAGGTACAGGCATGTGGGCATGTTTAGAGACAGTGTTAGAGTTCAGGTTAGAGTGACGGCTGCGTGAGGATTTGGGTTATGGTAAGGTTGTGGGTCAAATGTAGGGTGAGTGTGAGGTTGAAGGTAAGAGTAGGGTTAAGTGCTTAAGGATAAATGAACCTATTGTCTCATTTAAGCTTATGGTAAACTTGACTGTTTAGGTATGGGTTGGGGTTAATATTTGTGTGAGGGTTAGAAAGTGTGCGAGGTTAAGAGTTGGGGTCAGGCTTGCGGCTTGTGTGTTACATCCGTTTTGGTTGTGGATAAGTTTATCTCTCTGTGTAGTTTAAGGGATTGGATTACATTAACGGTGATATGGAGGCTTGGATTGAAGTTGATGGATAGAGTTAAGTTAGGTTCAGGCGAAGGGTGAAAGTTAGGAGTAAGGGTAGTTGTAGGGGGAGCTGCATGTTCACATCAGATTTGGGGTTAGGATTAGGCTTAGCCTTAGCATAGACATACGGTTAAGGTTAGGGCTTGGTTTAGGGTGAGCCTTAGCTTAGGGTTCAGTTTAAGGTTAGGAGTCTACAGAATTACACCTAGGCTTAGGGTTACACCTCTTTTTAGGTTTAGACCTAGGGCTAGCTTTTGACCTAGGTTAGGGTTAGGATTAGGGTTGGTTTTAGGATAGGATTTAGGTTTGAGGTTTCATTTTAGTGTAGGGTTATTGGAAGTACATCTGCTCTCCCTGGTTTTCCTTCACGATCACAATATTTCTGAGATTCATGGTTTAAGGAAAATCTTGCTCCTTGCCGGTTTCAAGGCAAAAAGGCGCCACATGCAGTTGGTTTTTCCGTCAAACTTATGCTCGCTCTTTGAGAACCTTGGGTCTTTGGGAATGCCGTGAGTCCAGCAAGATTTTTCAGTTCAAGTGTGCCCCAAGCAGTGGGTTCTACCTCTGAGCAATACAGCCCGTGGAATTCCTGAGAATCTGGAACCTGCCATGAAGTTCAGCCTGCGTTTTATTCACACGGAAGAAGCTCCTTCGAGGTTCCCATGTCTCTGTACACTGATGCTTCCAGCAACGTCATGTCTCACAGGTCAATAGTGCTTCTCTGAGTTTCACTGGTCTAGGGTGAAGGGTGAAGCGCCTGGGTTCCCGTGCTTCACTACTGTATGGCCCCAAGATGATGTTTGTAGGCACAGCGGCAAATCCATCTGTGGCAATTCTCTCATATTGTCATTGCGATGGGAAGATTCCTTATTCGCCAGGAAATGTTTTGCCGTGGAAGACGGGTCACCACAGAGCTGTCTCTTTTGTGTTGAGACAAAGTTTGCTGAATTTACCTGCCAGCAGTTGCGTGTCCTCCCTTTCTTTTAAGGTCGATGGAGACGCACGAGTGTAAGGAGAACGGTGAATGGTGGCCGTTCATAACCCAGGATCATGAGAAACCGCAGAGTAAATTTTAGGAACTTAGACGTAGGACAGCGGAGAAAACTTCACCCAGGGACTTCAGTGAACTCTCCTTACAATGCTGAGGCCTGACACGCCTAGTGCCTGGGGGCAACCCGGCTCCTGCCCTAGGTGGTTTTGTGGAGCATGCCTCCCTCAGGTGGTGCCTTTTCTCTCCCATCAATATTGCTCTGTGAAATTCTGCTGTTGATGAAAACTATTTGCCATGGCTTTGTTGTTTCCCCTCCTTGGCTCATCTTTGAAGTACAAATGCTTTTCGACAGGGGTGCTGAGTCCTTGAGCATGCTTTTGTCTTGGCTCAATCAATGCAGATTCCTGTGCTGAATAAGCCATGGACTAGCACATGTGGGTGCTTGTCCTTATATGGGGCACTCGCAGGAATTTCATTTGTCAAGACCCACCTGGCTTGATCAAGGTTCTTTATTCCCATGAAAACGATTTTTATCCAAATTCTAGAGGAGCACCAGTGTGCCTCTGGGAGCTAAACCCGGGCCTGCTGAACAGAGGCTCCGCAGTTTTCATTTCTGACTAAAATTCAACACGGAATTTCATGGATCTAAGGAAACCTTGAATTGTGGACCTACCAGATTCTCACATCTTCATTGTCTATTGGAAGCTTAAGTTTCCCAGTCTGATCCGGCTGCCACTTCATTTCTGGCAATGACCATTCAATTGTGGACGTTCAGCCTTCTTCAGAATTCTCTTATAACGGCATGTTCCCGCGCCACATTAAGACCACTCGGTGGAGGTTTATGTGACTCAGGACAACTCTTTATTTCAGGTGACTAGAACAAAGGGAATTCACAGAGGTTGATGATCACTTATTAAAGTCCCATTTCTCTATGATGCCCACTGATGACACTTCTACATCTGAAGGCAAAGAACTCGTGCAGCATGATATTCTCAGTTCAGCCACGCCGCCTGCAGTTTCTTCCTTGCAGAAAAATCTTTCCCAGTGTACTTCTTTAAAATGCTGCAAAATAGTGGGACAGAAGATTTCGGTTTAGGGTCAACTTTAAACGGAAATAGGTATAGGCATGTAGGCATGTTTAGAGACAGTGTTAGATTTCAGGTTAGAGTGATGGCTGCGTGAGGATTCGGGTTATGGTAAGGTTGTGGATGAAATGTAGGGTGAGTGTGAGGTTGAAGGTAAGAGTAGGGTTTAGTGCTTAAGGATAAATGAACCTATTGTCTCATTTAGGCTTATGGTAAACTTGACTGTTTAGGTATGGGTTGGGGTTAATATTTGTGTGAGGGTGAGAAAGTGTGCGAGATTAAGAGTTGGGGTCAGGCTTGCGGCTTGTGTGTTACATCCGTTTTGGTTGTGGATAAGTTTATCTCTCTGTCTAGTTTAAGGGATTGGATTACATTAACGGTGATATGGAGGCTTGGATTGAAGTTGATGGATAGAGTTAAGTTAGGTTCAGGCGAAGGGTGAAGGTTAGGAGTAAGGTTAGTTGTAGGGGGAGCTGCATGTTCACATCAGATTTGGGGTTAGGATTAGGCTTAGCCTTAGCATAGACATATGGTTAAGGTTAGGGCTTGGTTTAGGGTGAGCCTTAGCTTAGGGTTCAGTTTAAGGTTAGGAGTCTACAGAATTACACCTAGGCTTAGGGTTACACCTCTTTTTAGTTATAGACCTAGGGCTAGCTTTTGACCTAGGTTAGGGTTAGGATTAGGGTTGGTTTTAGGATAGGATTTAGGGTGAGGTTTCATTTTAGTGTAGGGTTATTGGAAGTACATCTGCTCTCCCTGGTTTTCCTTCACGATCACAATATTTCTGAGATTCATGGTTTAAGGAAAATCTTGCTCCTTGCCGGTTTCAAGGCAAAAAGGCGCCACCTGCAGTTGGTTTTTCCGTCAAACTTAGGCTCGCTCTTTGAGAAACTTGGGTCTTTGGGAATGCCGTGAGTCCAGCAAGATTTTTCAGTTCAAGTGTGCCCCAAGCAGTGGGTTCTACCTCTGAGCAATACAGCCCGTGGAATTCCTGAGAATCTGGAACCTGCCATGAAGTTCAGCCTGCGTTTTATTCACACGGAAGAAGCTCCTTCGAGGTTCCCATGTCTCTGTACACTGATGCTTCCAGCAACGTCATGTCTCACAGGTCAATAGTGCTTCTCTGAGTTTCACTGGTCTAGGGTGAAGGGTGAAGCGCCTGGGTTCCCGTGCTTCACTACTGTATGGCCCCAAGATGATGTTTGTAGGCACAGCGGCAAATCCATCTGTGGCAATTCTCTCATATTGTCATTGCGATGGGAAGATTCCTTATTCGCCAGGAAATGTTTTGCCGTGGAAGACGGGTCACCACAGAGCTGTCTCTTTTGTGTTGAGACAAAGTTTGCTGAATTTACCTGCCAGCAGTTGCGTGTCCTCCCTTTCTTTTAAGGTCGATGGAGACGCACGAGTGTAAGGAGAACGGTGAATGGTGGCCGTTCATAACCCAGGATCATGAGAAACCGCAGAGTAAATTTTAGGAACGTAGACGTAGGACAGCGGAGAAAACTTCACCCAGGGACTTCAGTGAACTCTCCTTACAATGCTGAGGCCTGACACGCCTAGTGCCTGGGGGCAACCCGGCTCCTGCCCTAGGTGGTTTTGTGGAGCATGCCTCCCTCAGGTGGTGCCTTTTCTCTCCCATCAATATTGCTCCGTGAAATTCTGCTGTTGATGAAAACTATTTGCCATGGCTTTGTTGTTTCACCTCCTTGGCTCATCTTTGAAGTACAAATGCTTTTGGACACTGGTGCTGAGTCCTTGAGCTTTCCTTTGTCTTGGCTCAATCAATGCAGATTCCTGTGCTGAATAAGCCATGGACTAGCACAGGTGGGTGCTTGTCCTTATATGGGGCACACGCAGGAATTTTGTTTGTCAAGACCCACCTGGCTTGATCAAGGTTCTTTATTCCTGTGAAAACGATTTTTATCCAAATTCTAGAGGAGCACCAGTGTGCCTCTGGGAGCTACACCCAGGCCTGCTGAACAGAGGCTCCGGAGTTTTCATTTCTGACTAAAATTCAACACGTAATTTCATGGATCTAAGGAAACCGTGAATTGTGGACCTACCAGATTCTCACATCTTCATTTTCTAATGGAAGCTTAAGTTTCCCAGTCTGATCCGGCTGCCACTTCATTTCTGGCAATGACCATTCAATTGTGGACGTTCAGCCTTCTTCAGAATTCTCCTATAACGGCATGTTCCCGCGCGACATTAAGACCACTCGGTGGAGGTTTATGTGACTCAGGACAACTCTTTATTTCAGGTGACTAGAACAAAGGGAATTCACAGAGGTTGATGATCACTTATTAAAGTCCCGTTTCTCTATGATGCCCACTGATGACACTTCTACATCTGAGGGCAAAGAACTCGTGCAGCATGATATTCTCAGTTCAGCCACGCCGCCTGCAGTTTCTTCCTTGCAGAAAAATCTTTCCCAGTGTACTTCTTTAAAATGCTGCAAAATAGTGGGACAGAAGATTTCGGTTTAGGGTCAACTTTAAACGGAAATATGTACAGGCATGTGGGCATGTTTAGAGACAGTGTTAGAGTTCAGGTTAGAGTGACGGCTGCGTGAGGATTTGGGTTATGGTAAGGTTGTGGATCAAATGTAGGGTGAGTGTGAGGTTGAAGGTAAGAGTAGGGTTTAGTGCTTAAGGATAAATGAACCTATTGTCTCATTTAGGCTTATGGTAAACTTGACTGTTTAGGTATGGGTTGGGGTTAATATTTGTGTGAGGGTTAGAAAGTGTGCGAGGTTAAGAGTTGGGGTCAGGCTTGCGGCTTGTGTGTTACATCCCTTTTGGTTGTGGGTAAGTTTATCTCTCTGTCTAGTTTAAGGGATTGGATTACATCATCGGTAATATGGAGGCTTGGATTGAAGTTGATGGATAGAGTTAAGTTAGGTTCAGGCGAAGGGTGAAGGTTAGGAGTAAGGTTAGTTGTAAGGGGAGCTGCATGTTCACATCAGATTTGGGGTTAGGATTGGGCTTAACCTTAGGGTAGATATACGGTTAGGGTTAGGGTTTGGTTTAGGGTGAGCCTTAGGTTAGTTTAAGGTTAGGAGTCTACAGAATTACACCTAGGCTTAGGGTTACACCTCTTTTTAGGTTTAGACCTAGGGATAGCTTTTGACCTAGGTTAGGGTTAGCATTAGGGTTGGTTTTAGGATAGGATTTAGGTTTGAGGTTTCATTTTAGTGTAGGGTTATTGGAAGTACATCTGCTCTCCCTGGTTTTCCTTCACGATCACAATATTTCTGAGATTCATGGTTTAAGGAAAATCTTGCTCCTTGCCGGTTTCAAGGCAAAAAGGCGCCACCTGCAGTTGGTTTTTCCGTCAAACTTAGGATCGCTCTTTGAGAAACTTGGGTCTTTGGGAATGCCGTGAGTCCAGCAAGATTTTTCAGTTCAAGTGTGCCCCAAGCAGTGGGTTCTACCTCTGAGCAATACAGCCCGTGGAATTCCTGAGAATCTGGAACCTGCCATGAAGTTCAGCCTGCGTTTTATTCACACGGAAGAAGCTCCTTCGAGGTTCCCATGCCTCTGTACACTGATGCTTCCAGCAACGTCATGTCTCACAGGTCAATAGTGCTTCTCTGAGTTTCACTGGTCTAGGGTAAAGGGTGAAGCGCCTGGGTTCCCGTGCTTCACTACTGTATGGCCTCAAGATGATGTTTGTAGGCACAGCGGCAAATCCATCGGTGGCAATTCTCTCATATTGTCATTGCGATGGGAAGATTCCTTATTCGCCAGGAAATGTTTTGCCGTGGAAGACGGGTCACCACAGAGCTGTCTCTTTTGTGTTGAGACAAAGTTTGCTGAATTTACCTGCCAGCAGTTGCGTGTACTCCCTTTCTTTTAAGGTCGATGGAGACGCACGAGTGTAAGGAGAACGGTGAATGGTGGCCGTTCATAACCCAGGATCATGAGAAACCGCAGAGTAAATTTTAGGAACGTAGACGTAGGACAGCGGAGAAAACTTCACTCAGGGACTTCAGTGAACTCTCCTTACAATGCTGAGGCCTGACACGCCTAGTGCCTGGGGGCAACCCGGCTCCTGCCCTAGGTGGTTTTGTGGAGCATGCCTCCCTCAGGTGGTGCCTTTTCTCTCCCATCAATATTGCTCTGTGAAATTCTGCTGTTGATGAAAACTTTTTGCCATGGCTTTGTTGTTTCCCCTCCTTGGCTCATCTTTGAAGTACAAATGCTTTTCGACAGGGGTGCTGAGTCCTTGAGCATGCTTTTGTCTTGGCTCAATCAATGCAGATTCCTGTGCTGAATAAGCCATGGACTAGCACATGTGGGTGCTTGTCCTTATATGGGGCACTCGCAGGAATTTCATTTGTCAAGACCCACCTGGCTTGATCAAGGTTCTTTATTCCCATGAAAACGATTTTTATCCAAATTCTAGAGGAGCACCAGTGTGCCTCTGGGAGCTAAACCCGGGCCTGCTGAACAGAGGCTCCGCAGTTTTCATTTCTGACTAAAATTCAACACGGAATTTCATGGATCTAAGGAAACCTTGAATTGTGGACCTACCAGATTCTCACATCTTCATTGTCTATTGGAAGCTTAAGTTTCCCAGTCTGATCCGGCTGCCACTTCATTTCTGGCAATGACCATTCAATTGTGGACGTTCAGCCTTCTTCAGAATTCTCTTATAACGGCATGTTCCCGCGCCACATTAAGACCACTCGGTGGAGGTTTATGTGACTCAGGACAACTCTTTATTTCAGGTGACTAGAACAAAGGGAATTCACAGAGGTTGATGATCACTTATTAAAGTCCCATTTCTCTATGATGCCCACTGATGACACTTCTACATCTGAAGGCAAAGAACTCGTGCAGCATGATATTCTCAGTTCAGCCACGCCGCCTGCAGTTTCTTCCTTGCAGAAAAATCTTTCCCAGTGTACTTCTTTAAAATGCTGCAAAATAGTGGGACAGAAGATTTCGGTTTAGGGTCAACTTTAAACGGAAATAGGTATAGGCATGTAGGCATGTTTAGAGACAGTGTTAGATTTCAGGTTAGAGTGATGGCTGCGTGAGGATTTGGGTTATGGTAAGGTTGTGGATGAAATGTAGGGTGAGTGTGAGGTTGAAGGTAAGAGTAGGGTTTAGTGCTTAAGGATAAATGAACCTATTGTCTCATTTAGGCTTATGGTAAACTTGACTGTTTAGGTATGGGTTGGGGTTAATATTTGTGTGAGGGTGAGAAAGTGTGCGAGATTAAGAGTTGGGGTCAGGCTTGCGGCTTGTGTGTTACATCCGTTTTGGTTGTGGATAAGTTTATCTCTCTGTCTAGTTTAAGGGATTGGATTACATTAACGGTGATATGGAGGCTTGGATTGAAGTTGATGGATAGAGTTAAGTTAGGTTCAGGCGAAGGGTGAAGGTTAGGAGTAAGGTTAGTTGTAGGGGGAGCTGCATGTTCACATCAGATTTGGGGTTAGGATTAGGCTTAGCCTTAGCATAGACATATGGTTAAGGTTAGGGCTTGGTTTAGGGTGAGCCTTAGCTTAGGGTTCAGTTTAAGGTTAGGAGTCTACAGAATTACACCTAGGCTTAGGGTTACACCTCTTTTTAGTTATAGACCTAGGGCAGGCTTTTGACCTAGGTTAGGGTTAGGATTAGGGTTGGTTTTAGGATAGGATTTAGGTTTGAGGTTTCATTTTAGTGTAGGGTTATTGGAAGTACATCTGCTCTCCCTGGTTTTCCTTCACGATCACAATATTTCTGAGATTCATGGTTTAAGGAAAATCTTGCTCCTTGCCGGTTTCAAGGCAAAATGGCGCCACCTGCAGTTGGTTTTTCCGTCAAACTTAGGCTCGCTCTTTGAGAAACTTGGGTCTTTGGGAATGCCGTGAGTCCAGCAAGATTTTTCAGTTCAAGTGTGCCCCAAGCAGTGGGTTCTACCTCTGAGCAATACAGCCCGTGGAATTCCTGAGAATCTGGAACCTGCCATGAAGTTCAGCCTGCATTTTATTCACACGGAAGAAGCTCCTCCGAGGTTCCCATGCCTCTGTACACTGATGCTTCCAGCAACGTCATGTCTCACAGGTCAATAGTGCTTCTCTGAGTTTCACTGGTCTAGGGTGAAGGGTGAAGCGCCTGGGTTCCCGTGCTTCACTACTGTATGGCCCCAAGATGATGTTTGTAGGCACAGCGGCAAATCCATCTGTGGCAATTCTCTCATATTGTCATTGCGATGGGAAGATTCCTTATTCGCCAGGAAATGTTTTGCCGTGGAAGACGGGTCACCACAGAGCTGTCTCTTTTGTGTTGAGACAAAGTTTGCTGAATTTACCTGCCAGCAGTTGCATGTCCTCCCTTTCTTTTAAGGTCGATGGAGACGCACGAGTGTAAGGAGAACGGTGAATGGTGGCCGTTCATAACCCAGGATCATGAGAAACCGCAGAGTAAATTTTAGGAACGTAGACGTAGGACAGCGGAGAAAACTTCACCCAGGGACTTCAGTGAACTCTCCTTACAATGCTGAGGACTGACACGCCTAGTGCCTGGGGGCAACCCGGCTCCTGCCCTAGGTGGTTTTGTGGAGCGTGCCTCCCTCAGGTGGTGCCTTTTCTCTCCCATCAATATTGCTCCGTGAAATTCTGCTGTTGATGAAAACTATTTGCCATGGCTTTGTTGTTTCACCTCCTTGGCTCATCTTTGAAGTACAAATGCTTTTGGACACTGGTGCTGAGTCCTTGAGCTTTCCTTTGTCTTGGCTCAATCAATGCAGATTCCTGTGCTGAATAAGCCATGGACTAGCACATGTGGGTGCTTGTCCTTATATGGGGCACTCGCAGGAATTTCATTTGTCAAGACCCACCTGGCTTGATCAAGGTTCTTTATTCCCATGAAAACGATTTTTATCCAAATTCTAGAGGAGCACCAGTGTGCCTCTGGGAGCTAAACCCGGGCCTGCTGAACAGAGGCTCCGCAGTTTTCATTTCTGACTAAAATTCAACACGGAATTTCATGGATCTAAGGAAACCTTGAATTGTGGACCTACCAGATTCTCACATCTTCATTGTCTATTGGAAGCTTAAGTTTCCCAGTCTGATCCGGCTGCCACTTCATTTCTGGCAATGACCATTCAATTGTGGACGTTCAGCCTTCTTCAGAATTCTCTTATAACGGCATGTTCCCGCGCCACATTAAGACCACTCGGTGGAGGTTTATGTGACTCAGGACAACTCTTTATTTCAGGTGACTAGAACAAAGGGAATTCACAGAGGTTGATGATCACTTATTAAAGTCCCATTTCTCTATGATGCCCACTGATGACACTTCTACATCTGAAGGCAAAGAACTCGTGCAGCATGATATTCTCAGTTCAGCCACGCCGCCTGCAGTTTCTTCCTTGCAGAAAAATCTTTCCCAGTGTACTTCTTTAAAATGCTGCAAAATAGTGGGACAGAAGATTTCGGTTTAGGGTCAACTTTAAACGGAAATAGGTATAGGCATGTAGGCATGTTTAGAGACAGTGTTAGATTTCAGGTTAGAGTGATGGCTGCGTGAGGATTTGGGTTATGGTAAGGTTGTGGATGAAATGTAGGGTGAGTGTGAGGTTGAAGGTAAGAGTAGGGTTTAGTGCTTAAGGATAAATGAACCTATTGTCTCATTTAGGCTTATGGTAAACTTGACTGTTTAGGTATGGGTTGGGGTTAATATTTGTGTGAGGGTGAGAAAGTGTGCGAGATTAAGAGTTGGGGTCAGGCTTGCGGCTTGTGTGTTACATCCGTTTAGGTTGTGGATAAGTTTATCTCTCTGTCTAGTTTAAGGGATTGGATTACATTAACGGTGATATGGAGGCTTGGATTGAAGTTGATGGATAGAGTTAAGTTAGGTTCAGGCGAAGGGTGAAGGTTAGGAGTAAGGTTAGTTGTAGGGGGAGCTGCATGTTCACATCAGATTTGGGGTTAGGATTAGGCTTAGCCTTAGCATAGACATATGGTTAAGGTTAGGGCTTGGTTTAGGGTGAGCCTTAGCTTAGGGTTCAGTTTAAGGTTAGGAGTCTACAGAATTACACCTAGGCTTAGGGTTACACCTCTTTTTAGTTATAGACCTAGGGCAGGCTTTTGACCTAGGTTAGGGTTAGGATTAGGGTTGGTTTTAGGATAGGATTTAGGTTTGAGGTTTCATTTTAGTGTAGGGTTATTGGAAGTACATCTGCTCTCCCTGGTTTTCCTTCACGATCACAATATTTCTGAGATTCATGGTTTAAGGAAAATCTTGCTCCTTGCCGGTTTCAAGGCAAAAAGGCGCCACCTGCAGTTGGTTTTTCCGTCAAACTTAGGCTCGCTCTTTGAGAAACTTGGGTCTTTGGGAATGCCGTGAGTCCAGCAAGATTTTTCAGTTCAAGTGTGCCCCAAGCAGTGGGTTCTACCTCTGAGCAATACAGCCCGTGGAATTCCTGAGAATCTGGAACCTGCCATGAAGTTCAGCCTGCATTTTATTCACACGGAAGAAGCTCCTCCGAGGTTCCCATGTCTCTGTACACTGATGCTTCCAGCAACGTCATGTCTCACAGGTCAATAGTGCTTCTCTGAGTTTCACTGGTCTAGGGTGAAGGGTGAAGCGCCTGGGTTCCCGTGCTTCACTACTGTATGGCCCCAAGATGATGTTTGTAGGCACAGCGGCAAATCCATCTGTGGCAATTCTCTCATATTGTCATTGCGATGGGAAGATTCCTTATTCGCCAGGAAATGTTTTGCCGTGGAAGACGGGTCACCACAGAGCTGTCTCTTTTGTGTTGAGACAAAGTTTGCTGAATTTACCTGCCAGCAGTTGCATGTCCTCCCTTTCTTTTAAGGTCGATGGAGACGCACGAGTGTAAGGAGAACGGTGAATGGTGGCCGTTCATAACCCAGGATCATGAGAAACCGCAGAGTAAATTTTAGGAACGTAGACGTAGGACAGCGGAGAAAACTTCACCCAGGGACTTCAGTGAACTCTCCTTACAATGCTGAGGCCTGACACGCCTAGTGCCTGGGGGCAACCCGGCTCCTGCCCTAGGTGGTTTTGTGGAGCGTGCCTCCCTCAGGTGGTGCCTTTTCTCTCCCATCAATATTGCTCCGTGAAATTCTGCTGTTGATGAAAACTATTTGCCATGGCTTTGTTGTTTCACCTCCTTGGCTCATCTTTGAAGTACAAATGCTTTTGGACACTGGTGCTGAGTCCTTGAGCTTTCCTTTGTCTTTGCTCAATCAATGCAGATTCCTGTGCTGAATAAGCCATGGACTAGCACAGGTGGGTGCTTGTCCTTATATGGGGCACACGCAGGAATTTCGTTTGTCAAGACCCACCTGGCTTGATCAAGGTTCTTTATTCCTGTGAAAACGATTTTTATCCAAATTCTAGAGGAGCACCAGTGTGCCTCTGGGAGCTACACCCGGGCCTGCTGAACAGAGGCTCCGGAGTTTTCATTTTCTGACTAAAATTCAACACGGAATTTCATGGATCTAAGGAAACCGTGAATTGTGGACCTACCAGATTCTCACATCTTCATTGTCTAATGGAAGCTTAAGTTTCCCAGTCTGATCCGGCTGCCACTTCATTTCTGGCAATGACCATTCAATTGTGGACGTTCAGCCTTCTTCAGAATTCTCTTATAACGGCATGTTCCCGCGCCACATTAAGACCACTCGGTGGAGGTTTATGTGACTCAGGACAACTCTTTATTTCAGGTGACTAGAACAAAGGGAATTCACAGAGGTTGATGATCACTTATTAAAGTCCCGTTTCTCTATGATGCCCACTGATGACACTTCTACATCTGAGGGCAAAGAACTCGTGCAGCATGATATTCTCAGTTCAGCCACGCCGCCTGCAGTTTCTTCCTTGCAGAAAAATCTTTCCCAGTGTACTTCTTTAAAATGCTGCAAAATAGTGGGACAGAAGATTTCGGTTTAGGGTCAACTTTAAACGGAAATAGGTACAGGCATGTGGGCATGTTTAGAGACAGTGTTAGAGTTCAGGTTAGAGTGACGGCTGCGTGAGGATTTGGGTTATGGTAAGGTTGTGGATCAAATGTAGGGTGAGTGTGAGGTTGAAGGTAAGAGTAGGGTTTAGTGCTTAAGGATAAATGAACCTATTGTCTCATTTAGGCTTATGGTAAACTTGACTGTTTAGGTATGGGTTGGGGTTAATATTTGTGTGAGGGTTAGAAAGTGTGCGAGGTTAAGAGTTGGGGTCAGGCTTGCGGCTTGTGTGTTACATCCCTTTTGGTTGTGGGTAAGTTTATCTCTCTGTCTAGTTTAAGGGATTGGATTACATCATCGGTAATATGGAGGCTTGGATTGAAGTTGATGGATAGAGTTAAGTTAGGTTCAGGCGAAGGGTGAAGGTTAGGAGTAAGGGTAGTTGTAGGGGGAGCTGCATGTTCACATCAGATTTGGGGTTAGGATTAGGCTTAGCCTTAGCATAGACATACGGTTAAGGTTAGGGCTTGGTTTAGGGTGAGCCTTAGCTTAGGGTTCAGTTTAAGGTTAGGAGTCTACAGAATTACACCTAGGCTTAGGGTTACACCTCTTTTTAGGTTTAGACCTAGGGCTAGCTTTTGACCTAGGTTAGGGTTAGGATTAGGGTTGGTTTTAGGATAGGATTTAGGTTTGAGGTTTCATTTTAGTGTAGGGTTATTGGAAGTACATCTGCTCTCCCTGGTTTTCCTTCACGATCACAATATTTCTGAGATTCATGGTTTAAGGAAAATCTTGCTCCTTGCCGGTTTCAAGGCAAAAAGGCGCCACATGCAGTTGGTTTTTCCGTCAAACTTATGCTCGCTCTTTGAGAACCTTGGGTCTTTGGGAATGCCGTGAGTCCAGCAAGATTTTTCAGTTCAAGTGTGCCCCAAGCAGTGGGTTCTACCTCTGAGCAATACAGCCCGTGGAATTCCTGAGAATCTGGAACCTGCCATGAAGTTCAGCCTGCGTTTTATTCACACGGAAGAAGCTCCTTCGAGGTTCCCATGCCTCTGTACACTGATGCTTCCAGCAACGTCATGTCTCACAGGTCAATAGTGCTTCTCTGAGTTTCACTGGTCTAGGGTAAAGGGTGAAGCGCCTGGGTTCCCGTGCTTCACTACTGTATGGCCCCAAGATGATGTTTGTAGGCACAACGGCAAATCCATCGGTGGCAATTCTCTCATATTGTCATTGCGATGGGAAGATTCCTTATTCGCCAGGAAATGTTTTGCCGTGGAAGACGGATCACCACAGAGCTGTCTCTTTTGTGTTGAGACAAAGTTTGCTGAATTTACCTGCCAGCAGTTGCGTGTCCTCCCTTTCTTTTAAGGTCAATGGAGACGCACGAGTGTAAGGAGAACGGTGAATGGTGGCCGTTCATAACCCAGGATCATGAGAAACCGCAGAGTAAATTTTAGGAACGTAGACGTAGGACAGCGGAGAAAACTTCACTCAGGGACTTCAGTGAACTCTCCTTACAATGCTGAGGCCTGACACGCCCAGTGCCTGGGGGCAACCCGGCTCCTGCCCTAGGTGGTTTTGTGGAGCATGCCTCCCTCAGGTGGTGCCTTTTCTCTCCCAGCTATATTGCTCCGTGAAATTCTGCTGTTGATGAAAACTATTTGCCATGGCTTTGTTGTTTCACCTCCTTGGCTCATCTTTGAAGTACAAATGCTTTTCGACAGGGGTGCTGAGTCCTTGAGCATTCTTTTGTTTTGGCTCAATCAATGCAGATTCCTGTGCTGAATAAGCCATGGACTAGCACAGGTGGGTGCTTGTTCTTTTATGGGGAACACGCAGGAATTTCTTTTGTCAAGACCCATCTGGCTTGATCAAGGTTCTTTATTCCCATGAAAACGATTTTTATCCAAATTCTAGAGGAGCACCTGTGTGCCTCTGGGAGCTAAACCCGGGCCTGCTGAACAGAGGCTCCGGAGTTTTCATTTCTGACTAAAATTCAACACGGAATTTCATGGATCTAAGGAAACCGAGAATTGTGGACCTACCAGATTCTCACATCTTCATTGTCTAATGGAAGCTTAAGTTTCCCAGTCTGATCCGGCTGCCACTTCATTTCTGGCAATGACCATTCAATTGTGGACGTTCAGCCTTCTTCAGAATTCTCTTATAACGGCATGTTCCCGCGCCACATTAAGACCACTCGGTGGAGGTTTATGTGACTCAGGACAACTCTTTATTTCAGGTGACTAGAACAAAGGGTATTCACAGAGGTTGATGATCACTTATTAAAGTCCCATTTCTCTATGATGCCCACTGATGACACTTCTACATCTGAAGGCAAAGAACCCGTGCAGCATGATATTCTCAGTTCAGCCACGCCGCCTGCAGTTTCTTCCTTGCAGAAAAATCTTTCCCAGTGTACTTCTTTAAAATGCTGCAAAATAGTGGGACAGAAGATTTCGGTTTAGGGTCAACTTTAAACGGAAATAGGTACAGGCATGTAGGCATGTTTAGAGACAGTGTTAGATTTCAGGTTAGAGTGATGGCTGCGTGAGGATTTGGGTTATGGTAAGGTTGTGGATGAAATGTAGGGTGAGTGTGAGGTTGAAGGTAAGAGTAGGGTTTAGTGCTTAAGGATAAATGAACCTATTGTCTCATTTAGTCTTATGGTAAACTTGACTGTTTAGGTATGGGTTGGGGTTAATATTTGTGTGAGGGTGAGAAAGTGTGCGAGATTAAGAGTTGGGGTCAGGCTTGCGGCTTGTGTGTTACATCCGTTTTGGTTGTGGATAAGTTTATCTCTCTGTGTAGTTTAAGGGATTGGATTACATTAACGGTGATATGGAGGCTTGGATTGAAGTTGATGGATAGAGTTAAGTTAGGTTCAGGCGAAGGGTGAAGGTTAGGAGTAAGGTTAGTTTTAGGGGGAGCTGCATGTTCATATCAGATTTGGGGTTAGGATTAGGCTTAGCCTTAGCATAGACATATGGTTAAGGTTAGGGCTTGGTTTAGGGTGAGCCTTAGGCTAGGGTTCAGTTTAAGGTTAGGAGTCTACAGAATTACACCTAGGCTTAGGGTTACACCTCTTTTTAGTTATAGACCTAGGGCTAGCTTTTGACCTAGGTTAGGGTTAGGATTAGGGTTGGTTTTAGGATAGGATTTAGGTTTGAGGTTTCATTTTAGTGTAGGGTTATTGGAAGTACATCTGCTCTCCCTGGTTTTCCTTCACGATCACAATATTTCTGAGATTCATGGTTTAAGGAAAATCTTGCTCCTTGCCGGTTTCAAGGCAAAAAGGCGCCACCTGCAGTTGGTTTTTCCGTCAAACTTAGGCTCGCTCTTTGAGAAACTTGGGTCTTTGGGAATGCCGTGAGTCCAGCAAGATTTTTCAGTTCAAGTGTGCCCCAAGCAGTGGGTTCTACCTCTGAGCAATACAGCCCGTGGAATTCCGGAGAATCTGGAACCTGCCATGAAGTTCAGCCTGCGTTTTATTCACATGGAAGAAGCTCCTTCGAGGTTCCCATGCCTCTGTACACTGATGCTTCCAGCAACGTCATGTCTCACAGGTCAATAGTGCTTCTCTGAGTTTCACTGGTCTAGGGTAAAGGGTGAAGCGCCTGGGTTCCCGTGCTTCACTACTGTATGGCCTCAAGATGATGTTTGTAGGCACAACGGCAAATCCATCGGTGGCAATTCTCTCATATTGTCATTGCGATGGGAAGATTCCTTATTCGCCAGGAAATGTTTTGCCGTGGAAGACGGGTCACCACAGAGCTGTCTCTTTTGTGTTGAGACAAAGTTTGCTGAATTTACCTGCCAGCAGTTGCGTGTCCTCCCTTTCTTTTAAGGTCGATGGAGACGCACGAGTGTAAGGAGAACGGTGAATGGTGGCCGTTCATAACCCAGGATCATGAGAAACCGCAGAGTAAATTTTAGGAACGTAGACGTAGGACAGCGGAGAAAACTTCACTCAGGGACTTCAGTGAACTCTCCTTACAATGCTGAGGCCTGACATGCCTAGTGCCTGGGGGCAACCCGGCTCCTGCCCTAGGTGGTTTTGTGGAGCATGCCTCCCTCAGGTGGTGCCTTTTCTCTCCCAGCAATATTGCTCCGTGAAATTCTGCTGTTGATGAAAACTATTTGCCATGGCTTTGTTGTTTCCCCTCCTTGGCTCATCTTTGAAGTACAAATGCTTTTCGACAGGGGTGCTGAGTCCTTGAGCATTCTTTTGTTTTGGCTCAATCAATGCAGATTCCTGTGCTGAATAAGCCATGGACTAGCACAGGTGGGTTCTTGTCCTTATATGGGGCACATGCAGGAATTTCGTTTGTCAAGACCCACCTTGCTTGATCAAGGTTCTTTATTCCCATGAAAACGATTTTTATCCAAATTCTAGAGGAGCACCTGTGTGCCTCTGGGAGCTAAACCCGGGCCTGCTGAACAGAGGCTCCGGAGTTTTCATTTCTGACTAAAATTCAACACGGAATTTCATGGATCTAAGGAAACCGAGAATTGTGGACCTACCAGATTCTCACATCTTCATTGTCTAATGGAAGCTTAAGTTTCCCAGTCTGATCCGGCTGCCACTTCATTTCTGGCAATGACCATTCAATTGTGGACGTTCAGCCTTCTTCAGAATTCTCTTATAACGGCATGTTCCCGCGCCACATTAAGACCACTCGGTGGAGGTTTATGTGACTCAGGACAACTCTTTATTTCAGGTGACTAGAACAAAGGGTATTCACAGAGGTTGATGATCACTTATTAAAGTCCCATTTCTCTATGATGCCCACTGATGACACTTCTACATCTGAAGGCAAAGAACCCGTGCAGCATGATATTCTCAGTTCAGCCACGCCGCCTGCAGTTTCTTCCTTGCAGAAAAATCTTTCCCAGTGTACTTCTTTAAAATGCTGCAAAATAGTGGGACAGAAGATTTCGGTTTAGGGTCAACTTTAAACGGAAATAGGTACAGGCATGTAGGCATGTTTAGAGACAGTGTTAGATTTCAGGTTAGAGTGATGGCTGCGTGAGGATTTGGGTTATGGTAAGGTTGTGGATGAAATGTAGGGTGAGTGTGAGGTTGAAGGTAAGAGTAGGGTTTAGTGCTTAAGGATAAATGAACCTATTGTCTCATTTAGTCTTATGGTAAACTTGACTGTTTAGGTATGGGTTGGGGTTAATATTTGTGTGAGGGTGAGAAAGTGTGCGAGATTAAGAGTTGGGGTCAGGCTTGCGGCTTGTGTGTTACATCCGTTTTGGTTGTGGATAAGTTTATCTCTCTGTGTAGTTTAAGGGATTGGATTACATTAACGGTGATATGGAGGCTTGGATTGAAGTTGATGGATAGAGTTAAGTTAGGTTCAGGCGAAGGGTGAAGGTTAGGAGTAAGGTTAGTTTTAGGGGGAGCTGCATGTTCATATCAGATTTGGGGTTAGGATTAGGCTTAGCCTTAGCATAGACATATGGTTAAGGTTAGGGCTTGGTTTAGGGTGAGCCTTAGGTTAGGGTTCAGTTTAAGGTTAGGAGTCTACAGAATTACACCTAGGCTTAGGGTTACACCTCTTTTTAGTTATAGACCTAGGGCTAGCTTTTGACCTAGGTTAGGGTTAGGATTAGGGTTGGTTTTAGGATAGGATTTAGGTTTGAGGTTTCATTTTAGTGTAGGGTTATTGGAAGTACATCTGCTCTCCCTGGTTTTCCTTCACGATCACAATATTTCTGAGATTCATGGTTTAAGGAAAATCTTGCTCCTTGCCGGTTTCAAGGCAAAAAGGCGCCACCTGCAGTTGGTTTTTCCGTCAAACTTAGGCTCGCTCTTTGAGAAACTTGGGTCTTTGGGAATGCCGTGAGTCCAGCAAGATTTTTCAGTTCAAGTGTGCCCCAAGCAGTGGGTTCTACCTCTGAGCAATACAGCCCGTGGAATTCCTGAGAATCTGGAACCTGCCATGAAGTTCAGCCTGCGTTTTATTCACACGGAAGAAGCTCCTTCGAGGTTCCCATGCCTCTGTACACTGATGCTTCCAGCAACGTCATGTCTCACAGGTCAATAGTGCTTCTCTGAGTTTCACTGGTCTAGGGTAAAGGGTGAAGCGCCTGGGTTCCCGTGCTTCACTACTGTATGGCCTCAAGATGATGTTTGTAGGCACAACGGCAAATCCATCGGTGGCAATTCTCTCATATTGTCATTGCGATGGGAAGATTCCTTATTCGCCAGGAAATGTTTTGCCGTGGAAGACGGGTCACCACAGAGCTGTCTCTTTTGTGTTGAGACAAAGTTTGCTGAATTTACCTGCCAGCAGTTGCGTGTCCTCCCTTTCTTTTAAGGTCGATGGAGACGCACGAGTGTAAGGAGAACGGTGAATGGTGGCCGTTCATAACCCAGGATCATGAGAAACCGCAGAGTAAATTTTAGGAACGTAGACGTAGGACAGCGGAGAAAACTTCACTCAGGGACTTCAGTGAACTCTCCTTACAATGCTGAGGCCTGACATGCCTAGTGCCTGGGGGCAACCCGGCTCCTGCCCTAGGTGGTTTTGTGGAGCATGCCTCCCTCAGGTGGTGCCTTTTCTCTCCCAGCAATATTGCTCCGTGAAATTCTGCTGTTGATGAAAACTATTTGCCATGGCTTTGTTGTTTCCCCTCCTTGGCTCATCTTTGAAGTACAAATGCTTTTCGACAGGGGTGCTGAGTCCTTGAGCATTCTTTTGTTTTGGCTCAATCAATGCAGATTCCTGTGCTGAATAAGCCATGGACTAGCACAGGTGGGTTCTTGTCCTTATATGGGGCACATGCAGGAATTTCGTTTGTCAAGACCCACCTTGCTTGATCAAGGTTCTTTATTCCCATGAAAACGATTTTTATCCAAATTCTAGAGGATCACCAGTGTGCCTCTGGGAGCTAAACCCGGGCCTGCTGAACAGAGGCTCCGCAGTTTTCATTTCTGACTAAAATTCAACACGGAATTTCATGGATCTAAGGAAACCTTGAATTGTGGACCTACCAGATTCTCACATCTTCATTGTCTAATGGAAGCTTAAGTTTCCCAGTCTGATCCGGCTGCCACTTCATTTCTGGCAATGACCATTCAATTGTGGACGTTCAGCCTTCTTCAGAATTCTCTTATAACGGCATGTTCCCGCGCCACATTAAGACCACTCGGTGGAGGTTTATGTGACTCAGGACAACTCTTTATTTCAGGTGACTAGAACAAAGGGAATTCACAGAGGTTGATGATCACTTATTAAAGTCCCATTTCTCTATGATGCCCACTGATGACACTTCTACATCTGAAGGCAAAGAACCCGTGCAGCATGATATTCTCAGTTCAGCCACGCCGCCTGCAGTTTCTTCCTTGCAGAAAAATCTTTCCCAGTGTACTTCTTTAAAATGCTGCAAAATAGTGGGACAGAAGATTTCGGTTTAGGGTCAACTTTAAACGGAAATAGGTACAGGCATGTAGGCATGTTTAGAGACAGTGTTAGATTTCAGGTTAGAGTGATGGCTGCGTGAGGATTTGGGTTATGGTAAGGTTGTGGATGAAATGTAGGGTGAGTGTGAGGTTGAAGGTAAGAGTAGGGTTTAGTGCTTAAGGATAAATGAACCTATTGTCTCATTTAGGCTTATGGTAAACTTGACTGTTTAGGTATGGGTTGGGGTTAATATTTGTGTGAGGGTGAGAAAGTGTGCGAGATTAAGAGTTGGGGTCAGGCTTGCGGCTTGTGTGTTACATCCGTTTTGGTTGTGGATAAGTTTATCTCTCTGTCTAGTTTAAGGGATTGGATTACATTAACGGTGATATGGAGGCTTGGATTGAAGTTGATGGATAGAGTTAAGTTAGGTTCAGGCGAAGGGTGAAGGTTAGGAGTAAGGTTAGTTGTAGGGGGAGCTGCATGTTCACATCAGATTTGGGGTTAGGATTAGGCTTAGCCTTAGCATAGACATATGGTTAAGGTTAGGGCTTGGTTTAGGGTGAGCCTTAGCTTAGGGTTCAGTTTAAGGTTAGGAGTCTACAGAATTACACCTAGGCTTAGGGTTACACCTCTTTTTAGTTATAGACCTAGACTAGCTTTTGACCTAGGTTAGGGTTAGGATTAGGGTTGGTTTTAGGATAGGATTTAGGTTTCAGGTTTCATTTTAGTGTAGGGTTATTGGAAGTACATCTGCTCTCCCTGGTTTTCCTTCACGATCACAATATTTCTGAGATTCATGGTTTAAGGAAAATCTTGCTCCTTGCCGGTTTCAAGGCAAAAAGGCGCCACCTGCAGTTGGTTTTTCCGTCAAACTTAGGCTCGCTCTTTGAGAAACTTGGGTCTTTGGGAATGCCGTGAGTCCAGCAAGATTTTTCAGTTCAAGTGTGCCCCAAGCAGTGGGTTCTACCTCTGAGCAATACAGCCCGTGGAATTCCTGAGAATCTGGAACCTGCCATGAAGTTCAGCCTGCGTTTTATTCACACGGAAGAAGCTCCTTCGAGGTTCCCATGTCTCTGTACACTGATGCTTCCAGCAACGTCATGTCTCACAGGTCAATAGTGCTTCTCTGAGTTTCACTGGTCTGGGGTGAAGGGTGAAGCGCCTGGGTTCCCGTGCTTCACTACTGTATGGCCCCAAGATGATGTTTGTAGGCACAGCGGCAAATCCATCTGTGGCAATTCTCTCATATTGTCATTGCGATGGGAAGATTCCTTATTCGCCAGGAAATGTTTTGCCGTGGAAGACGGGTCACCACAGAGCTGTCTCTTTTGTGTTGAGACAAAGTTTGCTGAATTTACCTGCCAGCAGTTGCGTGTCCTCCCTTTCTTTTAAGGTCGATGGAGACGCACGAGTGTAAGGAGAACGGTGAATGGTGGCCGTTCATAACCCAGGATCATGAGAAACCGCAGAGTAAATTTTAGGAACGTAGACGTAGGACAGCGGAGAAAACTTCACTCAGGGACTTCAGTGAACTCTCCTTACAATGCTGAGGCCTGACACGCCTAGTGCCTGGGGGCAACCCGGCTCCTGCCCTAGGTGGTTTTGTGGAGCGTGCCTCCCTCAGGTGGTGCCTTTTCTCTCCCATCAATATTGCTCCGTGAAATTCTGCTGTTGATGAAAACTATTTGCCATGGCTTTGTTGTTTCACCTCCTTGGCTCATCTTTGAAGTACAAATGCTTTTGGACACTGGTGCTGAGTCCTTGAGCTTTCCTTTGTCTTGGCTCAATCAATGCAGATTCCTGTGCTGAATAAGCCATGGACTAGCACAGGTGGGTGCTTGTCCTTATATGGGGCACACGCAGGAATTTCGTTTGTCAAGACCCACCTAGCTTGATCAAGGTTCTTTATTCCTGTGAAAACGATTTTTATCCAAATTCTAGAGGAGCACCAGTGTGCCTCTGGGAGTTACACCCGGGCCTGCTGAACAGAGGCTCCGGAGTTTTCATTTTCTGACTAAAATTCAACACGGAATTTCATGGATCTAAGGAAACCGTGAATTGTGGACCTACCAGATTCTCACATCTTCATTGTCTAATGGAAGCTTAAGTTTCCCAGTCTGATCCGGCTGCCACTTCATTTCTGGCAATGACCATTCAATTGTTGACGTTCAGCATTCTTCACAATTCTCTTATAACGGCATGTTCCCGCGCCACATTAAGACCGCTCGGTGGAGGTTTATGTGACTCAGGACAACTCTTTATTTCAGGTGACTAGAACAAAGGGAATTCACAGAGGTTGATGATCACTTATTAAAGTCCCGTTTCTCTATGATGCCCACTGATGACACTTCTACATCTGAGGGCAAAGAACTCGTGCAGCATGATATTCTCAGTTCGGCCACGCCGCCTGCAGTTTCTTCCTTGCAGAAAAATCTTTCCCAGTGTACTTCTTTAAAATGCTGCAAAATAGTGGGACAGAAGATTTCGGTTTAGGGTCAACTTTAAACGGAAATAGGTACAGGCATGTGGGCATGTTTAGAGACAGTGTTAGAGTTCAGGTTAGAGTGACGGCTGCGTGAGGATTTGGGTTATGGTAAGGTTGTGGATCAAATGTAGGGTGAGTGTGAGGTTGAAGGTAAGAGTAGGGTTAAGTGCTTAAGGATAAATGAACCTATTGTCTCATTTAAGCTTATGGTAAACTTGACTGTTTAGGTATGGGTTGGGGTTAATATTTGTGTGAGGGTTAGAAAGTGTGCGAGGTTAAGAGTTGGGGTCAGGCTTGCGGCTTGTGTGTTACATCCGTTTTGGTTGTGGATAAGTTTATCTCTCTGTGTAGTTTAAGGGATTGGATTACATTAACGGTGATATGGAGGCTTGGATTGAAGTTGATGGATAGAGTTAAGTTAGGTTCAGGCGAAGGGTGAAGGTTAGGAGTAAGGGTAGTTGTAGGGGGAGCTGCATGTTCACATCAGATTTGGGGTTAGGATTAGGCTTAGCCTTAGCATAGACATATGGTTAAGGTTAGGGCTTGGTTTAGGGTGAGCCTTAGCTTAGGGTTCAGTTTAAGGTTAGGAGTCTACAGAATTACACCTAGGCTTAGGGTTACACCTCTTTTTAGGTTTAGACCTAGGGCTAGCTTTTGACCTAGGTTAGGGTTAGGATTAGGGTTGGTTTTAGGATAGGATTTAGGTTTGAGGTTTCATTTTAGTGTAGGGTTATTGGAAGTACATCTGCTCTCCCTGGTTTTCCTTCACGATCACAATATTTCTGAGATTCATGGTTTAAGGAAAATCTTGCTCCTTGCCGGTTTCAAGGCAAAAAGGCGCCACATGCAGTTGGTTTTTCCGTCAAACTTATGCTCGCTCTTTGAGAACCTTGGGTCTTTGGGAATGCCGTGAGTCCAGCAAGATTTTTCAGTTCAAGTGTGCCCCAAGCAGTGGGTTCTACCTCTGAGCAATACAGCCCGTGGAATTCCTGAGAATCTGGAACCTGCCATGAAGTTCAGCCGGCGTTTTATTCACACGGAAGAAGCTCCTTCGAGGTTCCCATGTCTCTGTACACTGATGCTTCCAGCAACGTCATGTCTCACAGGTCAATAGTGCTTCTCTGAGTTTCACTGGTCTAGGGTGAAGGGTGAAGCGCCTGGGTTCCCGTGCTTCACTACTGTATGGCCCCAAGATGATGTTTGTAGGCACAGCGGCAAATCCATCTGTGGCAATTCTCTCATATTGTCATTGCGATGGGAAGATTCCTTATTCGCCAGGAAATGTTTTGCCGTGGAAGACGGGTCACCACAGAGCTGTCTCTTTTGTGTTGAGACAAAGTTTGCTGAATTTACCTGCCAGCAGTTGCGTGTCCTCCCTTTCTTTTAAGGTCGATGGAGACGCACGAGTGTAAGGAGAACGGTGAATGGTGGCCGTTCATAACCCAGGATCATGAGAAACCGCAGAGTAAATTTTAGGAACGTAGACGTAGGACAGCGGAGAAAACTTCACCCAGGGAC
The DNA here is from genome assembly GCF_050624435.1 of Tenrec ecaudatus. NCBI lineage: Eukaryota > Metazoa > Chordata > Mammalia > Afrosoricida > Tenrecidae > Tenrec > Tenrec ecaudatus. The sequence continues at coordinate 400,511 of NW_027457848.1, forward strand.
TTCAGTGAACTCTCCTTACAATGCTGAGGCCTGACACGCCTAGTGCCTGGGGGCAACCCGGCTCCTGCCCTAGGTGGTTTTGTGGAGCGTGCCTCCCTCAGGTGGTGCCTTTTCTCTCCCATCAATATTGCTCCGTGAAATTCTGCTGTTGATGAAAACTATTTGCCATGGCTTTGTTGTTTCACCTCCTTGGCTCATCTTTGAAGTACAAATGCTTTTGGACACTGGTGCTGAGTCCTTGAGCTTTCCTTTGTCTTGGCTCAATCAATGCAGATTCCTGTGCTGAATAAGCCATGGACTAGCACAGGTGGGTGCTTGTCCTTATATGGGGCACACGCAGGAATTTCGTTTGTCAAGACCCACCTAGCTTGATCAAGGTTCTTTATTCCTGTGAAAACGATTTTTATCCAAATTCTAGAGGAGCACCAGTGTGCCTCTGGGAGTTACACCCGGGCCTGCTGAACAGAGGCTCCGGAGTTTTCATTTTCTGACTAAAATTCAACACGGAATTTCATGGATCTAAGGAAACCGTGAATTGTGGACCTACCAGATTCTCACATCTTCATTGTCTAATGGAAGCTTAAGTTTCCCAGTCTGATCCGGCTGCCACTTCATTTCTGGCAATGACCATTCAATTGTGGACGTTCAGCCTTCTTCACAATTCTCTTATAACGGCATGTTCCCGCGCCACATTAAGACCGCTCGGTGGAGGTTTATGTGACTCAGGACAACTCTTTATTTCAGGTGACTAGAACAAAGGGAATTCACAGAGGTTGATGATCACTTATTAAAGTCCCGTTTCTCTATGATGCCCACTGATGACACTTCTACATCTGAGGGCAAAGAACTCGTGCAGCATGATATTCTCAGTTCGGCCACGCCGCCTGCAGTTTCTTCCTTGCAGAAAAATCTTTCCCAGTGTACTTCTTTAAAATGCTGCAAAATAGTGGGACAGAAGATTTCGGTTTAGGGTCAACTTTAAACGGAAATAGGTACAGGCATGTGGGCATGTTTAGAGACAGTGTTAGAGTTCAGGTTAGAGTGACGGCTGCGTGAGGATTTGGGTTATGGTAAGGTTGTGGATCAAATGTAGGGTGAGTGTGAGGTTGAAGGTAAGAGTAGGGTTAAGTGCTTAAGGATAAATGAACCTATTGTCTCATTTAAGCTTATGGTAAACTTGACTGTTTAGGTATGGGTTGGGGTTAATATTTGTGTGAGGGTTAGAAAGTGTGCGAGGTTAAGAGTTGGGGTCAGGCTTGCGGCTTGTGTGTTACATCCGTTTTGGTTGTGGATAAGTTTATCTCTCTGTGTAGTTTAAGGGATTGGATTACATTAACGGTGATATGGAGGCTTGGATTGAAGTTGATGGATAGAGTTAAGTTAGGTTCAGGCGAAGGGTGAAGGTTAGGAGTAAGGGTAGTTGTAGGGGGAGCTGCATGTTCACATCAGATTTGGGGTTAGGATTAGGCTTAGCCTTAGCATAGACATACGGTTAAGGTTAGGGCTTGGTTTAGGGTGAGCCTTAGCTTAGGGTTCAGTTTAAGGTTAGGAGTCTACAGAATTACACCTAGGCTTAGGGTTACACCTCTTTTTAGGTTTAGACCTAGGGCTAGCTTTTGACCTAGGTTAGGGTTAGGATTAGGGTTGGTTTTAGGATAGGATTTAGGTTTGAGGTTTCATTTTAGTGTAGGGTTATTGGAAGTACATCTGCTCTCCCTGGTTTTCCTTCACGATCACAATATTTCTGAGATTCATGGTTTAAGGAAAATCTTGCTCCTTGCCGGTTTCAAGGCAAAAAGGCGCCACATGCAGTTGGTTTTTCCGTCAAACTTATGCTCGCTCTTTGAGAACCTTGGGTCTTTGGGAATGCCGTGAGTCCAGCAAGATTTTTCAGTTCAAGTGTGCCCCAAGCAGTGGGTTCTACCTCTGAGCAATACAGCCCGTGGAATTCCTGAGAATCTGGAACCTGCCATGAAGTTCAGCCTGCGTTTTATTCACACGGAAGAAGCTCCTTCGAGGTTCCCATGTCTCTGTACACTGATGCTTCCAGCAACGTCATGTCTCACAGGTCAATAGTGCTTCTCTGAGTTTCACTGGTCTAGGGTGAAGGGTGAAGCGCCTGGGTTCCCGTGCTTCACTACTGTATGGCCCCAAGATGATGTTTGTAGGCACAGCGGCAAATCCATCTGTGGCAATTCTCTCATATTGTCATTGCGATGGGAAGATTCCTTATTCGCCAGGAAATGTTTTGCCGTGAAAGACGGGTCACCACAGAGCTGTCTCTTTTGTGTTGAGACAAAGTTTGCTGAATTTACCTGCCAGCAGTTGCGTGTCCTCCCTTTCTTTTAAGGTCGATGGAGACGCACGAGTGTAAGGAGAACGGTGAATGGTGGCCGTTCATAACCCAGGATCATGAGAAACCGCAGAGTAAATTTTAGGAACGTAGACGTAGGACAGCGGAGAAAACTTCACCCAGGGACTTCAGTGAACTCTCCTTACAATGCTGAGGCCTGACACGCCTAGTGCCTGGGGGCAACCCGGCTCCTGCCCTAGGTGGTTTTGTGGAGCGTGCCTCCCTCAGGTGGTGCCTTTTCTCTCCCATCAATATTGCTCCGTGAAATTCTGCTGTTGATGAAAACTATTTGCCATGGCTTTGTTGTTTCACCTCCTTGGCTCATCTTTGAAGTACAAATGCTTTTGGACACTGGTGCTGAGTCCTTGAGCTTTCCTTTGTCTTGGCTCAATCAATGCAGATTCCTGTGCTGAATAAGCCATGGACTAGCACAGGTGGGTGCTTGTCCTTATATGGGGCACACGCAGGAATTTCGTTTGTCAAGACCCACCTAGCTTGATCAAGGTTCTTTATTCCTGTGAAAACGATTTTTATCCAAATTCTAGAGGAGCACCAGTGTGCCTCTGGGAGTTACACCCGGGCCTGCTGAACAGAGGCTCCGGAGTTTTCATTTTCTGACTAAAATTCAACACGGAATTTCATGGATCTAAGGAAACCGTGAATTGTGGACCTACCAGATTCTCACATCTTCATTGTCTAATGGAAGCTTAAGTTTCCCAGTCTGATCCGGCTGCCACTTCATTTCTGGCAATGACCATTCAATTGTGGACGTTCAGCCTTCTTCACAATTCTCTTATAACGGCATGTTCCCGCGCCACATTAAGACCGCTCGGTGGAGGTTTATGTGACTCAGGACAACTCTTTATTTCAGGTGACTAGAACAAAGGGAATTCACAGAGGTTGATGATCACTTATTAAAGTCCCGTTTCTCTATGATGCCCACTGATGACACTTCTACATCTGAGGGCAAAGAACTCGTGCAGCATGATATTCTCAGTTCGGCCACGCCGCCTGCAGTTTCTTCCTTGCAGAAAAATCTTTCCCAGTGTACTTCTTTAAAATGCTGCAAAATAGTGGGACAGAAGATTTCGGTTTAGGGTCAACTTTAAACGGAAATAGGTACAGGCATGTGGGCATGTTTAGAGACAGTGTTAGAGTTCAGGTTAGAGTGACGGCTGCGTGAGGATTTGGGTTATGGTAAGGTTGTGGATCAAATGTAGGGTGAGTGTGAGGTTGAAGGTAAGAGTAGGGTTAAGTGCTTAAGGATAAATGAACCTATTGTCTCATTTAAGCTTATGGTAAACTTGACTGTTTAGGTATGGGTTGGGGTTAATATTTGTGTGAGGGTTAGAAAGTGTGCGAGGTTAAGAGTTGGGGTCAGGCTTGCGGCTTGCGTGTTACATCCGTTTTGGTTGTGGATAAGTTTATCTCTCTGTGTAGTTTAAGGGATTGGATTACATTAACGGTGATATGGAGGCTTGGATTGAAGTTGATGGATAGAGTTAAGTTAGGTTCAGGCGAAGGGTGAAGGTTAGGAGTAAGGGTAGTTGTAGGGGGAGCTGCATGTTCACATCAGATTTGGGGTTAGGATTAGGCTTAGCCTTAGCATAGACATACGGTTAAGGTTAGGGCTTGGTTTAGGGTGAGCCTTAGCTTAGGGTTCAGTTTAAGGTTAGGAGTCTACAGAATTACACCTAGGCTTAGGGTTACACCTCTTTTTAGGTTTAGACCTAGGGCTAGCTTTTGACCTAGGTTAGGGTTAGGATTAGGGTTGGTTTTAGGATAGGATTTAGGTTTGAGGTTTCATTTTAGTGTAGGGTTATTGGAAGTACATCTGCTCTCCCTGGTTTTCCTTCACGATCACAATATTTCTGAGATTCATGGTTTAAGGAAAATCTTGCTCCTTGCCGGTTTCAAGGCAAAAAGGCGCCACATGCAGTTGGTTTTTCCGTCAAACTTATGCTCGCTCTTTGAGAACCTTGGGTCTTTGGGAATGCCGTGAGTCCAGCAAGATTTTTCAGTTCAAGTGTGCCCCAAGCAGTGGGTTCTACCTCTGAGCAATACAGCCCGTGGAATTCCTGAGAATCTGGAACCTGCCATGAAGTTCAGCCTGCGTTTTATTCACACGGAAGAAGCTCCTTCGAGGTTCCCATGTCTCTGTACACTGATGCTTCCAGCAACGTCATGTCTCACAGGTCAATAGTGCTTCTCTGAGTTTCACTGGTCTAGGGTGAAGGGTGAAGCGCCTGGGTTCCCGTGCTTCACTACTGTATGGCCCCAAGATGATGTTTGTAGGCACAGCGGCAAATCCATCTGTGGCAATTCTCTCATATTGTCATTGCGATGGGAAGATTCCTTATTCGCCAGGAAATGTTTTGCCGTGGAAGACGGGTCACCACAGAGCTGTCTCTTTTGTGTTGAGACAAAGTTTGCTGAATTTACCTGCCAGCAGTTGCGTGTCCTCCCTTTCTTTTAAGGTCGATGGAGACGCACGAGTGTAAGGAGAACGGTGAATGGTGGCCGTTCATAACCCAGGATCATGAGAAACCGCAGAGTAAATTTTAGGAACGTAGACGTAGGACAGCGGAGAAAACTTCACCCAGGGACTTCAGTGAACTCTCCTTACAATGCTGAGGCCTGACACGCCTAGTGCCTGGGGGCAACCCGGCTCCTGCCCTAGGTGGTTTTGTGGAGCGTGCCTCCCTCAGGTGGTGCCTTTTCTCTCCCATCAATATTGCTCCGTGAAATTCTGCTGTTGATGAAAACTATTTGCCATGGCTTTGTTGTTTCACCTCCTTGGCTCATCTTTGAAGTACAAATGCTTTTGGACACTGGTGCTGAGTCCTTGAGCTTTCCTTTGTCTTGGCTCAATCAATGCAGATTCCTGTGCTGAATAAGCCATGGACTAGCACAGGTGGGTGCTTGTCCTTATATGGGGCACACGCAGGAATTTCGTTTGTCAAGACCCACCTAGCTTGATCAAGGTTCTTTATTCCTGTGAAAACGATTTTTATCCAAATTCTAGAGGAGCACCAGTGTGCCTCTGGGAGTTACACCCGGGCCTGCTGAACAGAGGCTCCGGAGTTTTCATTTTCTGACTAAAATTCAACACGGAATTTCATGGATCTAAGGAAACCGTGAATTGTGGACCTACCAGATTCTCACATCTTCATTGTCTAATGGAAGCTTAAGTTTCCCAGTCTGATCCGGCTGCCACTTCATTTCTGGCAATGACCATTCAATTGTGGACGTTCAACCTTCTTCACAATTCTCTTATAACGGCATGTTCCCGCGCCACATTAAGACCGCTCGGTGGAGGTTTATGTGACTCAGGACAACTCTTTATTTCAGGTGACTAGAACAAAGGGAATTCACAGAGGTTGATGATCACTTATTAAAGTCCCGTTTCTCTATGATGCCCACTGATGACACTTCTACATCTGAGGGCAAAGAACTCGTGCAGCATGATATTCTCAGTTCGGCCACGCCGCCTGCAGTTTCTTCCTTGCAGAAAAATCTTTCCCAGTGTACTTCTTTAAAATGCTGCAAAATAGTGGGACAGAAGATTTCGGTTTAGGGTCAACTTTAAACGGAAATAGGTACAGGCATGTGGGCATGTTTAGAGACAGTGTTAGAGTTCAGGTTAGAGTGACGGCTGCGTGAGGATTTGGGTTATGGTAAGGTTGTGGATCAAATGTAGGGTGAGTGTGAGGTTGAAGGTAAGAGTAGGGTTAAGTGCTTAAGGATAAATGAACCTATTGTCTCATTTAAGCTTATGGTAAACTTGACTGTTTAGGTATGGGTTGGGGTTAATATTTGTGTGAGGGTTAGAAAGTGTGCGAGGTTAAGAGTTGGGGTCAGGCTTGCGGCTTGTGTGTTACATCCGTTTTGGTTGTGGATAAGTTTATCTCTCTGTCTAGTTTAAGGGATTGGATTACATTAACGGTGATATGGAGGCTTGGATTGAAGTTGATGGATAGAGTTAAGTTAGGTTCAGGCGAAGGGTGAAGGTTAGGAGTAAGGTTAGTTGTAGGGGGAGCTGCATGTTCACATCAGATTTGGGGTTAGGATTAGGCTTAGCCTTAGCATAGACATATGGTTAAGGTTAGGGCTTGGTTTAGGGTGAGCCTTAGCTTAGGGTTCAGTTTAAGGTTAGGAGTCTACAGAATTACACCTAGGCTTAGGGTTACACCTCTTTTTAGGTTTAGACCTAGGGCTAGCTTTTGACCTAGGTTAGGGTTAGGATTAGGGTTGGTTTTAGGATAGGATTTAGGTTTGAGGTTTCATTTTAGTGTAGGGTTATTGGAAGTACATCTGCTCTCCCTGGTTTTCCTTCACGATCACAATATTTCTGAGATTCATGGTTTAAGGAAAATCTTGCTCCTTGCCGGTTTCAAGGCAAAAAGGCGCCACATGCAGTTGGTTTTTCCGTCAAACTTATGCTCGCTCTTTGAGAACCTTGGGTCTTTGGGAATGCCGTGAGTCCAGCAAGATTTTTCAGTTCAAGTGTGCCCCAAGCAGTGGGTTCTACCTCTGAGCAATACAGCCCGTGGAATTCCTGAGAATCTGGAACCTGCCATGAAGTTCAGGCTGCGTTTTATTCACACGGAAGAAGCTCCTTCGAGGTTCCCATGCCTCTGTACACTGATGCTTCCAGCAACGTCATGTCTCACAGGTCAATAGTGCTTCTCTGAGTTTCACTGGTCTAGGGTAAAGGGTGAAGCGCCTGGGTCCCGTGCTTCACTACTGTATGGCCTCAAGATGATGTTTGTAGGCACAACGGCAAATCCATCGGTGGCAATTCTCTCATATTGTCATTGCGATGGGAAGATTCCTTATTCGCCAGGAAATGTTTTGCCGTGGAAGACGGTTCACCACAGAGCTGTCTCTTCTGTGTTGAGACAAAGTTTGCTGAATTTACCTGCCAGCAGTTGCGTGTCCTCCCTTTCTTTTAAGGTCAATGGAGACGCACGAGTGTAAGGAGAACGGTGAATGGTGGCCGTTCATAACCCAGGATCATGAGAAACCGCAGAGTAAATTTTAGGAACGTAGACGTAGGACAGCGGAGAAAACTTCACTCAGGGACTTCAGTGAACTCTCCTTACAATGCTGAGGCCTGACACGCCCAGTGCCTGGGGGCAACCCGGCTCCTGCCCTAGGTGGTTTTGTGGAGCATGCCTCCCTCAGGTGGTGCCTTTTCTCTCCCAGCAATATTGCTCCGTGAAATTCTGCTGTTGATGAAAACTATTTGCCATGGCTTTGTTGTTTCACCTCCTTGGCTCATCTTTGAAGTACAAATGCTTTTCGACAGGGGTGCTGAGTCCTTGAGCATTCTTTTGTTTTGGCTCAATCAATGCAGATTCCTGTGCTGAATAAGCCATGGACTAGCACAGGTGGGTGCTTGTTCTTTTATGGGGAACACGCAGGAATTTCTTTTGTCAAGACCCATCTGGCTTGATCAAGGTTCTTTATTCCCATGAAAACGATTTTTATCCAAATTCTAGAGGAGCACCTGTGTGCCTCTGGGAGCTAAACCCGGGCCTGCTGAACAGAGGCTCCGGAGTTTTCATTTCTGACTAAAATTCAACACGGAATTTCATGGATCTAAGGAAACCGAGAATTGTGGACCTACCAGATTCTCACATCTTCATTGTCTAATGGAAGCTTAAGTTTCCCAGTCTGATCCGGCTGCCACTTCATTTCTGGCAATGACCATTCAATTGTGGACGTTCAGCCTTCTTCAGAATTCTCTTATAACGGCATGTTCCCGAGCCACATTAAGACCACTCGGTGGAGGTTTATGTGACTCAGGACAACTCTTTATTTCAGGTGACTAGAACTAAGGGTATTCACAGAGGTTGATGATCACTTATTAAAGTCCCATTTCTCTATGATGCCCACTGATGACACTTCTACATCTGAAGGCAAAGAACCCGTGCAGCATGATATTCTCAGTTCAGCCACGCCGCCTGCAGTTTCTTCCTTGCAGAAAAATCTTTCCCAGTGTACTTCTTTAAAATGCTGCAAAATAGTGGGACAGAAGATTTCGGTTTAGGGTCAACTTTAAACGGAAATAGGTACAGGCATGTAGGCATGTTTAGAGACAGTGTTAGATTTCAGGTTAGAGTGATGGCTGCGTGAGGATTTGGGTTATGGTAAGGTTGTGGATGAAATGTAGGGTGAGTGTGAGGTTGAAGGTAAGAGTAGGGTTTAGTGCTTAAGGATAAATGAACCTATTGTCTCATTTAGTCTTATGGTAAACTTGACTGTTTAGGTATGGGTTGGGGTTAATATTTGTGTGAGGGTGAGAAAATGTGCGAGATTAAGAGTTGGGGTCAGGCTTGCGGCTTGTGTGTTACATCCGTTTTGGTTGTGGATAAGTTTATCTGTCTGTCTAGTTTAAGGGATTGGATTACATTAACGGTGATATGGAGGCTTGGATTGAAGTTGATGGATAGAGTTAAGTTAGGTTCAGGCGAAGGGTGAAGGTTAGGAGTAAGGTTAGTTGTAGGGGGAGCTGCATGTTCATATCAGATTTGGGGTTAGGATTAGGCTTAGCCTTAGCATAGACATATGGTTAAGGTTAGGGCTTGGTTTAGGGTGAGCCTTAGGTTAGGGTTCAGTTTAAGGTTAGGAGTCTACAGAATTACACCTAGGCTTAGGGTTACACCTCTTTTTAGTTATAGACCTAGGGCTAGCTTTTGACCTAGGTTAGGGTTAGGATTAGGGTTGGTTTTAGGATAGGATTTAGGTTTGAGGTTTCATTTTAGTGTAGGGTTATTGGAAGTACATCTGCTCTCCCTGGTTTTCCTTCACGATCACAATATTTCTGAGATTCATGGTTTAAGGAAAATCTTGCTCCTTGCCGGTTTCAAGGCAAAAAGGCGCCACCTGCAGTTGGTTTTTCCGTCAAACTTAGGCTCGCTCTTTGAGAAACTTGGGTCTTTGGGAATGCCGTGAGTCCAGCAAGATTTTTCAGTTCAAGTGTGCCCCAAGCAGTGGGTTCTACCTCTGAGCAATACAGCCCGTGGAATTCCTGAGAATCTGGAACCTGCCATGAAGTTCAGCCTGCGTTTTATTCACACGGAAGAAGCTCCTTCGAGGTTCCCATGCCTCTGTACACTGATGCTTCCAGCAACGTCATGTCTCACAGGTCAATAGTGCTTCTCTGAGTTTCACTGGTCTAGGGTAAAGGGTGAAGCGCCTGGGTTCCCGTGCTTCACTACTGTATGGCCTCAAGATGATGTTTGTAGGCACAGCGGCAAATCCATCGGTGGCAATTCTCTCATATTGTCATTGCGATGGGAAGATTCCTTATTCGCCAGGAAATGTTTTGCCGTGGAAGACGGGTCACCACAGAGCTGTCTCTTTTGTGTTGAGACAAAGTTTGCTGAATTTACCTGCCAGCAGTTGCGTGTCCTCCCTTTCTTTTAAGGTCGATGGAGACACACGAGTGTAAGGAGAACGGTGAATGGTGGCCGTTCATAACCCAGGATCATGAGAAACCGCAGAGTAAATTTTAGGAACGTAGACGTAGGACAGCGGAGAAAACTTCACTCAGGGACTTCAGTGAACTCTCCTTACAATGCTGAGGCCTGACATGCCTAGTGCCTGGGGGCAACCCGGCTCCTGCCCTAGGTGGTTTTGTGGAGCATGCCTCCCTCAGGTGGTGCCTTTTCTCTCCCAGCAATATTGCTCCGTGAAATTCTGCTGTTGATGAAAACTATTTGCCATGGCTTTGTTGTTTCCCCTCCTTGGCTCATCTTTGAAGTACAAATGCTTTTCGACAGGGGTGCTGAGTCCTTGAGCATTCTTTTGTTTTGGCTCAATCAATGCAGATTCCTGTGCTGAATAAGCCATGGACTAGCACAGGTGGGTTCTTGTCCTTATATGGGGCACATGCAGGAATTTCGTTTGTCAAGACCCACCTTGCTTGATCAAGGTTCTTTATTCCCATGAAAACGATTTTTATCCAAATTCTAGAGGATCACCAGTGTGCCTCTGGGAGCTAAACCCGGGCCTGCTGAACAGAGGCTCCGCAGTTTTCATTTCTGACTAAAATTCAACACGGAATTTCATGGATCTAAGGAAACCTTGAATTGTGGACCTACCAGATTCTCACATCTTCATTGTCTAATGGAAGCTTAAGTTTCCCAGTCTGATCCGGCTGCCACTTCATTTCTGGCAATGACCATTCAATTGTGGACGTTCAGCCTTCTTCAGAATTCTCTTATAACGGCATGTTCCCGCGCCACATTAAGACCACTCGGTGGAGGTTTATGTGACTCAGGACAACTCTTTATTTCAGGTGACTAGAACAAAGGGAATTCACAGAGGTTGATGATCACTTATTAAAGTCCCATTTCTCTATGATGCCCACTGATGACACTTCTACATCTGAAGGCAAAGAACTCGTGCAGCATGATATTCTCAGTTCAGCCACGCCGCCTGCAGTTTCTTCCTTGCAGAAAAATCTTTCCCAGTGTACTTCTTTAAAATGCTGCAAAATAGTGGGACAGAAGATTTCGGTTTAGGGTCAACTTTAAACGGAAATAGGTACAGGCATGTAGGCATGTTTAGAGACAGTGTTAGATTTCAGGTTAGAGTGATGGCTGCGTGAGGATTTGGGTTATGGTAAGGTTGTGGATGAAATGTAGGGTGAGTGTGAGGTTGAAGGTAAGAGTAGGGTTTAGTGCTTAAGGATAAATGAACCTATTGTCTCATTTAGGCTTATGGTAAACTTGACTGTTTAGGTATGGGTTGGGGTTAATATTTGTGTGAGGGTGAGAAAGTGTGCGAGATTAAGAGTTGGGGTCAGGCTTGCGGCTTGTGTGTTACATCCGTTTTGGTTGTGGATAAGTTTATCTCTCTGTCTAGTTTAAGGGATTGGATTACATTAACGGTGATATGGAGGCTTGGATTGAAGTTGATGGATAGAGTTAAGTTAGGTTCAGGCGAAGGGTGAAGGTTAGGAGTAAGGTTAGTTGTAGGGGGAGCTGCATGTTCACATCAGATTTGGGGTTAGGATTAGGCTTAGCCTTAGCATAGACATATGGTTAAGGTTAGGGCTTGGTTTAGGGTGAGCCTTAGGTTAGGGTTCAGTTTAAGGTTAGGAGTCTACAGAATTACACCTAGGCTTAGGGTTACACCTCTTTTTAGTTATAGACCTAGGGCTAGCTTTTGACCTAGGTTAGGGTTAGGATTAGGGTTGGTTTTAGGATAGGATTTAGGTTTGAGGTTTCATTTTAGTGTAGGGTTATTGGAAGTACATCTGCTCTCCCTGGTTTTCCTTCACGATCACAATATTTCTGAGATTCATGGTTTAAGGAAAATCTTGCTCCTTGCCGGTTTCAAGGCAAAAAGGCGCCACCTGCAGTTGGTTTTTCCGTCAAACTTAGGCTCGCTCTTTGAGAAACTTGGGTCTTTGGGAATGCCGTGAGTCCAGCAAGATTTTTCAGTTCAAGTGTGCCCCAAGCAGTGGGTTCTACCTCTGAGCAATACAGCCCGTGGAATTCCTGAGAATCTGGAACCTGCCATGAAGTTCAGCCTGCGTTTTATTCACACGGAAGAAGCTCCTTCGAGGTTCCCATGCCTCTGTACACTGATGCTTCCAGCAACGTCATGTCTCACAGGTCAATAGTGCTTCTCTGAGTTTCACTGGTCTAGGGTAAAGGGTGAAGCGCCTGGGTTCCCGTGCTTCACTACTGTATGGCCTCAAGATGATGTTTGTAGGCACAGCGGCAAATCCATCGGTGGCAATTCTCTCATATTGTCATTGCGATGGGAAGATTCCTTATTCGCCAGGAAATGTTTTGCCGTGGAAGACGGGTCACCACAGAGCTGTCTCTTTTGTGTTGAGACAAAGTTTGCTGAATTTACCTGCCAGCAGTTGCGTGTCCTCCCTTTCTTTTAAGGTCGATGGAGACACACGAGTGTAAGGAGAACGGTGAATGGTGGCCGTTCATAACCCAGGATCATGAGAAACCGCAGAGTAAATTTTAGGAACGTAGACGTAGGACAGCGGAGAAAACTTCACTCAGGGACTTCAGTGAACTCTCCTTACAATGCTGAGGCCTGACATGCCTAGTGCCTGGGGGCAACCCGGCTCCTGCCCTAGGTGGTTTTGTGGAGCATGCCTCCCTCAGGTGGTGCCTTTTCTCTCCCAGCAATATTGCTCCGTGAAATTCTGCTGTTGATGAAAACTATTTGCCATGGCTTTGTTGTTTCCCCTCCTTGGCTCATCTTTGAAGTACAAATGCTTTTCGACAGGGGTGCTGAGTCCTTGAGCATTCTTTTGTTTTGGCTCAATCAATGCAGATTCCTGTGCTGAATAAGCCATGGACTAGCACAGGTGGGTTCTTGTCCTTATATGGGGCACATGCAGGAATTTCGTTTGTCAAGACCCACCTTGCTTGATCAAGGTTCTTTATTCCCATGAAAACGATTTTTATCCAAATTCTAGAGGATCACCAGTGTGCCTCTGGGAGCTAAACCCGGGCCTGCTGAACAGAGGCTCCGCAGTTTTCATTTCTGACTAAAATTCAACACGGAATTTCATGGATCTAAGGAAACCTTGAATTGTGGACCTACCAGATTCTCACATCTTCATTGTCTAATGGAAGCTTAAGTTTCCCAGTCTGATCCGGCTGCCACTTCATTTCTGGCAATGACCATTCAATTGTGGACGTTCAGCCTTCTTCAGAATTCTCTTATAACGGCATGTTCCCGCGCCACATTAAGACCACTCGGTGGAGGTTTATGTGACTCAGGACAACTCTTTATTTCAGGTGACTAGAACAAAGGGAATTCACAGAGGTTGATGATCACTTATTAAAGTCCCATTTCTCTATGATGCCCACTGATGACACTTCTACATCTGAAGGCAAAGAACTCGTGCAGCATGATATTCTCAGTTCAGCCACGCCGCCTGCAGTTTCTTCCTTGCAGAAAAATCTTTCCCAGTGTACTTCTTTAAAATGCTGCAAAATAGTGGGACAGAAGATTTCGGTTTAGGGTCAACTTTAAACGGAAATAGGTACAGGCATGTAGGCATGTTTAGAGACAGTGTTAGATTTCAGGTTAGAGTGATGGCTGCGTGAGGATTTGGGTTATGGTAAGGTTGTGGATGAAATGTAGGGTGAGTGTGAGGTTGAAGGTAAGAGTAGGGTTTAGTGCTTAAGGATAAATGAACCTATTGTCTCATTTAGGCTTATGGTAAACTTGACTGTTTAGGTATGGGTTGGGGTTAATATTTGTGTGAGGGTGAGAAAGTGTGCGAGATTAAGAGTTGGGGTCAGGCTTGCGGCTTGTGTGTTACATCCGTTTTGGTTGTGGATAAGTTTATCTCTCTGTCTAGTTTAAGGGATTGGATTACATTAACGGTGATATGGAGGCTTGGATTGAAGTTGATGGATAGAGTTAAGTTAGGTTCAGGCGAAGGGTGAAGGTTAGGAGTAAGGTTAGTTGTAGGGGGAGCTGCATGTTCACATCAGATTTGGGGTTAGGATTAGGCTTAGCCTTAGCATAGACATATGGTTAAGGTTAGGGCTTGGTTTAGGGTGAGCCTTAGGTTAGGGTTCAGTTTAAGGTTAGGAGTCTACAGAATTACACCTAGGCTTAGGGTTACACCTCTTTTTAGTTATAGACCTAGGGCTAGCTTTTGACCTAGGTTAGGGTTAGGATTAGGGTTGGTTTTAGGATAGGATTTAGGTTTGAGGTTTCATTTTAGTGTAGGGTTATTGGAAGTACATCTGCTCTCCCTGGTTTTCCTTCACGATCACAATATTTCTGAGATTCATGGTTTAAGGAAAATCTTGCTCCTTGCCGGTTTCAAGGCAAAAAGGCGCCACCTGCAGTTGGTTTTTCCGTCAAACTTAGGCTCGCTCTTTGAGAAACTTGGGTCTTTGGGAATGCCGTGAGTCCAGCAAGATTTTTCAGTTCAAGTGTGCCCCAAGCAGTGGGTTCTACCTCTGAGCAATACAGCCCGTGGAATTCCTGAGAATCTGGAACCTGCCATGAAGTTCAGCCTGCGTTTTATTCACACGGAAGAAGCTCCTTCGAGGTTCCCATGCCTCTGTACACTGATGCTTCCAGCAACGTCATGTCTCACAGGTCAATAGTGCTTCTCTGAGTTTCACTGGTCTAGGGTAAAGGGTGAAGCGCCTGGGTTCCCGTGCTTCACTACTGTATGGCCTCAAGATGATGTTTGTAGGCACAGCGGCAAATCCATCGGTGGCAATTCTCTCATATTGTCATTGCGATGGGAAGATTCCTTATTCGCCAGGAAATGTTTTGCCGTGGAAGACGGGTCACCACAGAGCTGTCTCTTTTGTGTTGAGACAAAGTTTGCTGAATTTACCTGCCAGCAGTTGCGTGTCCTCCCTTTCTTTTAAGGTCGATGGAGACGCACGAGTGTAAGGAGAACGGTGAATGGTGGCCGTTCATAACCCAGGATCATGAGAAACCGCAGAGTAAATTTTAGGAACGTAGACGTAGGACAGCGGAGAAAACTTCACTCAGGGACTTCAGTGAACTCTACTTACAATGCTGAGGCCTGACACGCCTAGTGCCTGGGGGCAACCCGGCTCCTGCCCTAGGTGGTTTTGTGGAGCATGCCTCCCTCAGGTGGTGCCTTTTCTCTCCCAGCAATATTGCTCCGTGAAATTCTGCTGTTGATGAAAACTATTTGCCATGGCTTTGTTGTTTCCCCTCCTTGGCTCATCTTTGAAGTACAAATGCTTTTCCACAGTGGTGCTGAGTCCTTGAGCTTTCTTTTGTCTTGGCTCAATCAATGCAGATTCCTGTGCTGAATAAGCCATGGACTAGCACAGGTGGGTGCTTGTCCTTATATGGGGCACACGCAGAAATTTCCTTTGTCAAGACCCACCTGGCTTGATCAAGGTTCTTTATTCCCATGAAAACGATTTTTATCCAAATTCTAGAGGAGCACCAGTGTGCCTCTGGGAGCTACACCCGGGCCTGCTGAACAGAGGCTCCGGAGTTTTCATTTCTGACTAAAATTCAACACGGAATTTCATGGATCTAAGGACACCGTGAATTGTGCACCTACCACATTCTCACATCTTCATTGTCTAATGGAAGCTTAAGTTTCCCAGTCTGATCCGGCTGCCACTTCATTTCTGGCAATGACCATTCAATTGTGGACGTTCAGCCTTCTTCAGAATTCTCTTATAACGGCATGTTCCCGCGCCACATTAAGACCACTCGGTGGAGGTTTATGTGACTCAGGACAACTCTTTATTTCAGGTGACTAGAACAAAGGGAATTCACAGAGGTTGATGATCACTTATTAAAGTCCCATTTCTCTATGATGCCCACTGATGACACTTCTACATCTGAAGGCAAAGAACTCGTGCAGCATGATATTCTCAGTTCAGCCACGCCGCCTGCAGTTTCTTCCTTGCAGAAAAATCTTTCCCAGTGTACTTCTTTAAAATGCTGCAAAATAGTGGGACAGAAGATTTCGGTTTAGGGTCAACTTTAAACGGAAATAGGTATAGGCATGTAGGCATGTTTAGAGACAGTGTTAGATTTCAGGTTAGAGTGATGGCTGCGTGAGGATTTGGGTTATGGTAAGGTTGTGGATGAAATGTAGGGTGAGTGTGAGGTTGAAGGTAAGAGTAGGGTTTAGTGCTTAAGGATAAATGAACCTATTGTCTCATTTAGGCTTATGGTAAACTTGAATGTTTAGGTATGGGTTGGGGTTAATATTTGTGTGAGGGTGAGAAAGTGTGCGAGATTAAGAGTTGGGGTCAGGCTTGCGGCTTGTGTGTTACATCCGTTTTGGTTGTGGATAAGTTTATCTCTCTGTCTAGTTTAAGGGATTGGATTACATTAACGGTGATATGGAGGCTTGGATTGAAGTTGATGGATAGAGTTAAGTTAGGTTCAGACGAAGGGTGAAGGTTAGGAGTAAGGTTAGTTGTAGGGGGAGCTGCATGTTCACATCAGATTTGGGGTTAGGATTAGGCTTAGCCTTAGCATAGACATATGGTTAAGGTTAGGGCTTGGTTTAGGGTGAGCCTTAGCTTAGGGTTCAGTTTAAGGTTACGAGTCTACAGAATTACACCTAGGCTTAGGGTTACACCTCTTTTTAGTTATAGACCTAGGGCAGGCTTTTGACCTAGGTTAGGGTTAGGATTAGGGTTGGTTTTAGGATAGGATTTAGGTTTGAGGTTTCATTTTAGTGTAGGGTTATTGGAAGTACATCTGCTCTCCCTGGTTTTCCTTCACGATCACAATATTTCTGAGATTCATGGTTTAAGGAAAATCTTGCTCCTTGCCGGTTTCAAGGCAAAAAGGCGCCACCTGCAGTTGGTTTTTCCGTCAAACTTAGGCTCGCTCTTTGAGAAACTTGGGTCTTTGGGAATGCCGTGAGTCCAGCAAGATTTTTCAGTTCAAGTGTGCCCCAAGCAGTGGGTTCTACCTCTGAGCAATACAGCCCGTGGAATTCCTGAGAATCTGGAACCTGCCATGAAGTTCAGCCTGCGTTTTATTCACACGGAAGAAGCTCCTTCGAGGTTCCCATGCCTCTGTACACTGATGCTTCCAGCAACGTCATGTCTCACAGGTCAATAGTGCTTCTCTGAGTTTCACTGGTCTAGGGTAAAGGGTGAAGCGCCTGGGTTCCCGTGCTTCACTACTGTATGGCCTCAAGATGATGTTTGTAGGCACAGCGGCAAATCCATCGGTGGCAATTCTCTCATATTGTCATTGCGATGGGAAGATTCCTTATTCGCCAGGAAATGTTTTGCCGTGGAAGACGGGTCACCACAGAGCTGTCTCTTTTGTGTTGAGACAAAGTTTGCTGAATTTACCTGCCAGCAGTTGCGTGTCCTCCCTTTCTTTTAAGGTCGATGGAGACACACGAGTGTAAGGAGAACGGTGAATGGTGGCCGTTCATAACCCAGGATCATGAGAAACCGCAGAGTAAATTTTAGGAACGTAGACGTAGGACAGCGGAGAAAACTTCACTCAGGGACTTCAGTGAACTCTCCTTACAATGCTGAGGCCTGACATGCCTAGTGCCTGGGGGCAACCCGGCTCCTGCCCTAGGTGGTTTTGTGGAGCATGCCTCCCTCAGGTGGTGCCTTTTCTCTCCCAGCAATATTGCTCCGTGAAATTCTGCTGTTGATGAAAACTATTTGCCATGGCTTTGTTGTTTCCCCTCCTTGGCTCATCTTTGAAGTACAAATGCTTTTCGACAGGGGTGCTGAGTCCTTGAGCATTCTTTTGTTTTGGCTCAATCAATGCAGATTCCTGTGCTGAATAAGCCATGGACTAGCACAGGTGGGTGCTTGTCCTTATATGGGGCACACGCAGAAATTTCCTTTGTCAAGACCCACCTGGCTTGATCAAGGTTCTTTATTCCCATGAAAACGATTTTTATCCAAATTCTAGAGGATCACCAGTGTGCCTCTGGGAGCTAAACCCGGGCCTGCTGAACAGAGGCTCCGCAGTTTTCATTTCTGACTAAAATTCAACACGGAATTTCATGGATCTAAGGAAACCTTGAATTGTGGACCTACCAGATTATCACATCTTCATTGTCTAATGGAAGCTTAAGTTTCCCAGTCTGATCCGGCTGCCACTTCATTTCTGGCAATGACCATTCAATTGTGGACGTTCAGCCTTCTTCAGAATTCTCTTATAACGGCATGTTCCCGCGCCACATTAAGACCACTCGGTGGAGGTTTATGTGACTCAGGACAACTCTTTATTTCAGGTGACTAGAACAAAGGGAATTCACAGAGGTTGATGATCACTTATTAAAGTCCCATTTCTCTATGATGCCCACTGATGACACTTCTACATCTGAAGGCAAAGAACTCGTGCAGCATGATATTCTCAGTTCAGCCACGCCGCCTGCAGTTTCTTCCTTGCAGAAAAATCTTTCCCAGTGTACTTCTTTAAAATGCTGCAAAATAGTGGGACAGAAGATTTCGGTTTAGGGTCAACTTTAAACGGAAATAGGTACAGGCATGTAGGCATGTTTAGAGACAGTGTTAGATTTCAGGTTAGAGTGATGGCTGCGTGAGGATTTGGGTTATGGTAAGGTTGTGGATGAAATGTAGGGTGAGTGTGAGGTTGAAGGTAAGAGTAGGGTTTAGTGCTTAAGGATAAATGAACCTATTGTCTCATTTAGGCTTATGGTAAACTTGACTGTTTAGGTATGGGTTGGGGTTAATATTTGTGTGAGGGTGAGAAAGTGTGCGAGATTAAGAGTTGGGGTCAGGCTTGCGGCTTGTGTGTTACATCCGTTTTGGTTGTGGATAAGTTTATCTCTCTGTCTAGTTTAAGGGATTGGATTACATTAACGGTGATATGGAGGCTTGGATTGAAGTTGATGGATAGAGTTAAGTTAGGTTCAGGCGAAGGGTGAAGGTTAGGAGTAAGGTTAGTTGTAGGGGGAGCTGCATGTTCACATCAGATTTGGGGTTAGGATTAGGCTTAGCCTTAGCATAGACATATGGTTAAGGTTAGGGCTTGGTTTAGGGTGAGCCTTAGCTTAGGGTTCAGTTTAAGGTTAGGAGTCTACAGAATTACACCTAGGCTTAGGGTTACACCTCTTTTTAGTTATAGACCTAGGGCTAGCTTTTGACCTAGGTTAGGGTTAGGATTAGGGTTGGTTTTAGGATAGGATTTAGGTTTGAGATTTCATTTTAGTGTTGGGTTATTGGAAGTACATCTGCTCTCCCTGGTTTTCCTTCACGATCACAATATTTCTGAGATTGATGGTTTAAGGAAAATCTTGCTCCTTGCCGGTTTCAAGGCAAAAAGGCGCCACCTGTAGTTGGTTTTTCCGTCAAACTTAGGCTCGCTCTTTGAGAAACTTGGGTCTTTGGGAATGCCGTGAGTCCAGCAAAATTTTTCAGTTCAAGTGTGCCCCAAGCAGTGGGTTCTACCTCTGAGCAATACAGCCCGTGGAATTCCTGAGAATCTGGAACCTGCCATGAAGTTCAGGCTGCGTTTTATTCACACGGAAGAAGCTCCTTCGAGGTTCCCATGCCTCTGTACACTGATGCTTCCAGCAACGTCATGTCTCACAGGTCAATAGTGCTTCTCTGAGTTTCACTGGTCTAGGGTAAAGGGTGAAGCGCCTGGGTTCCCGTGCTTCACTACTGTATGGCCTCAAGATGATGTTTGTAGGCACAGCGGCAAATCCATCGGTGGCAATTCTCTCATATTGTCATTGCGATGGGAAGATTCCTTATTCGCCAGGAAATGTTTTGCCGTGGAAGACGGGTCACCACAGAGCTGTCTCTTTTGTGTTGAGACAAAGTTTGCTGAATTTACCTGCCAGCAGTTGCGTGTCCTCCCTTTCTTTTAAGGTCGATGGAGACGCACGAGTGTAAGGAGAACGGTGAATGGTGGCCGTTCATAACCCAGGATCATGAGAAACCGCAGAGTAAATTTTAGGAACGTAGACGTAGGACAGCGGAGAAAACTTCACTCAGGGACTTCAGTGAACTCTACTTACAATGCTGAGGCCTGACACGCCTAGTGCCTGGGGGCAACCCGGCTCCTGCCCTAGGTGGTTTTGTGGAGCATGCCTCCCTCAGGTGGTGCCTTTTCTCTCCCAGCAATATTGCTCCGTGAAATTCTGCTGTTGATGAAAACTATTTGCCATGGCTTTGTTGTTTCCCCTCCTTGGCTCATCTTTGAAGTACAAATGCTTTTCCACAGTGGTGCTGAGTCCTTGAGCTTTCTTTTGTCTTGGCTCAATCAATGCAGATTCCTGTGCTGAATAAGCCATGGACTAGCACAGGTGGGTGCTTGTCCTTATATGGGGCACACGCAGAAATTTCCTTTGTCAAGACCCACCTGGCTTGATCAAGGTTCTTTATTCCCATGAAAACGATTTTTATCCAAATTCTAGAGGAGCACCTGTGTGCCTCTGGGAGCTACACCCGGGCCTGCTGAACAGAGGCTCCGGAGTTTTCATTTCTGACTAAAATTCAACACGGAATTTCATGGATCTAAGGACACCGTGAATTGTGCACCTACCACATTCTCACATCTTCATTGTCTAATGGAAGCTTAAGTTTCCCAGTCTGATCCGGCTGCCACTTCATTTCTGGCAATGACCATTCAATTGTGGACGTTCAGCCTTCTTCAGAATTCTCTTATAACGGCATGTTCCCGCGCCACATTAAGACCACTCGGTGGAGGTTTATGTGACTCAGGACAACTCTTTATTTCAGGTGACTAGAACAAAGGGAATTCACAGAGGTTGATGATCACTTATTAAAGTCCCATTTCTCTATGATGCCCACTGATGACACTTCTACATCTGAAGGCAAAGAACTCGTGCAGCATGATATTCTCAGTTCAGCCACGCCGCCTGCAGTTTCTTCCTTGCAGAAAAATCTTTCCCAGTGTACTTGTTTAAAATGCTGCAAAATAGTGGGACAGAAGATTTCGGTTTAGGGTCAACTTTAAACGGAAATAGGTATAGGCATGTAGGCATGTTTAGAGACAGTGTTAGATTTCAGGTTAGAGTGATGGCTGCGTGAGGATTTGGGTTATGGTAAGGTTGTGGATGAAATGTAGGGTGAGTGTGAGGTTGAAGGTAAGAGTAGGGTTTAGTGCTTAAGGATAAATGAACCTATTGTCTCATTTAGGCTTATGGTAAACTTGAATGTTTAGGTATGGGTTGGGGTTAATATTTGTGTGAGGGTGAGAAAGTGTGCGAGATTAAGAGTTGGGGTCAGGCTTGCGGCTTGTGTGTTACATCCGTTTTGGTTGTGGATAAGTTTATCTCTCTGTCTAGTTTAAGGGATTGGATTACATTAACGGTGATATGGAGGCTTGGATTGAAGTTGATGGATAGAGTTAAGTTAGGTTCAGACGAAGGGTGAAGGTTAGGAGTAAGGTTAGTTGTAGGGGGAGCTGCATGTTCACATCAGATTTGGGGTTAGGATTAGGCTTAGCCTTAGCATAGACATATGGTTAAGGTTAGGGCTTGGTTTAGGGTGAGCCTTAGCTTAGGGTTCAGTTTAAGGTTACGAGTCTACAGAATTACACCTAGGCTTAGGGTTACACCTCTTTTTAGTTATAGACCTAGGGCAGGCTTTTGACCTAGGTTAGGGTTAGGATTAGGGTTGGTTTTAGGATAGGATTTAGGTTTGAGGTTTCATTTTAGTGTAGGGTTATTGGAAGTACATCTGCTCTCCCTGGTTTTCCTTCACGATCACAATATTTCTGAGATTCATGGTTTAAGGAAAATCTTGCTCCTTGCCGGTTTCAAGGCAAAAAGGCGCCACCTGCAGTTGGTTTTTCCGTCAAACTTAGGCTCGCTCTTTGAGAAACTTGGGTCTTTGGGAATGCCGTGAGTCCAGCAAGATTTTTCAGTTCAAGTGTGCCCCAAGCAGTGGGTTCTACCTCTGAGCAATACAGCCCGTGGAATTCCTGAGAATCTGGAACCTGCCATGAAGTTCAGCCTGCGTTTTATTCACACGGAAGAAGCTCCTTCGAGGTTCCCATGCCTCTGTACACTGATGCTTCCAGCAACGTCATGTCTCACAGGTCAATAGTGCTTCTCTGAGTTTCACTGGTCTAGGGTAAAGGGTGAAGCGCCTGGGTTCCCGTGCTTCACTACTGTATGGCCTCAAGATGATGTTTGTAGGCACAGCGGCAAATCCATCGGTGGCAATTCTCTCATATTGTCATTGCGATGGGAAGATTCCTTATTCGCCAGGAAATGTTTTGCCGTGCAAGACGGGTCACCACAGAGCTGTCTCTTTTGTGTTGAGACAAAGTTTGCTGAATTTACCTGCCAGCCCTTGCGTGTCCTCCCTTTCTTTTAAGGTCGATGGAGACGCACGAGTGTAAGGAGAACGGTGAATGGTGGCCGTTCATAACCCAGGATCATGAGAAACCGCAGAGTAAATTTTAGGAACGTAGACGTAGGACAGCGGAGAAAACTTCACTCAAGGACGTCAGTGAACTCTCCTTACAATGCTGAGGCCTGACACGCCTAGTGCCTGGGGGCAACCCGGCTCCTGCCCTAGGTGGTTTTGTGGAGCATGCCTCCCTCAGGTGGTGCCTTTTCTCTCGCAGCAATATTGCTCCGTGTAATTCTGCTGTTGATGAAAACTATTTGCCATGGCTTTGTTGTTTCACCTCCTTGGCTCATCTTTGAAGTACAAATGCTTTTCGACAGTGGTGCTGAGTCCTTGAGCTTTCTTTTGTCTTGGCTCAATCAATGCAGATTCCTGTGCTGAATAAGCCATGGACTAGCACAGGTGGGTGCTTGTCCTTATATGGGGCACATGCAGAAATTTCCTTTGTCAAGACCCACCTGGCTTGATCAAGGTTCTTTATTCCCATGAAAACGATTTTTATCCAAATTCTAGAGGAGCACCTGTGTGCCTCTGGGAGCTACACCCGGGCCTGCTGAACAGAGGCTCCGGAGTTTTCATTTCTGACTAAAATTCAACACGGAATTTCATGGATCTAAGGACACCGTGAATTGTGCACCTACCACATTCTCACATCTTCATTGTCTAATGGAAGCTTAAGTTTCCCAGTCTGATCCGGCTGCCACTTCATTTCTGGCAATGACCATTCAATTGTGGACGTTCAGCCTTCTTCAGAATGCTCTTATAACGGCATGTTCCCGCGCCACATTAAGACCACTCGGTGGAGGTTTATGTGACTCAGGATAACTCTTTATTTCAGGTGACTAGAACAAAGGGTATTCACAGAGGTTGATGATCACTTATTAAAGTCCCATTTCTCTATGATGCCCACTGATGACACATCTACATCTGAAGGCAAAGAACTCGTGCAGCATGATATTCTCAGTTCAGCCACGCCGCCTGCAGTTTATTCCTTGCAGAAAAATCTTTCCCAGTGTACTTCTTTAAAATGCTGCAAAATAGTGGGACAGAAGATTTCGGTTTAGGGTCAACTTTAAACGGAAATAGGTACAGGCATGTGGGCATGTTTAGAGACAGTGTTAGAGTTCAGGTTAGAGTGATGGCTGCGTGAGGATTTGGGTTATGGTAAGGTTGTGGATCAAATGTAGGGTGAGTGTGAGGTTGAAGGTAAGAGTAGGGTTTAGTGCTTAAGGATAAATGAACCTATTGTCTCATTTAGGCTTATGGTAAACTTGACTGTTTAGGTATGGGTTGGGGTTAATATTTGTGTGAGGGTTAGAAAGTGTGCGAGATTAAGAGTTGGGGTCAGGCTTGCGGCTTGTGTGTTACATCCGTTTTGGTTGTGGATAAGTTTATCTGTCTGTCTAGTTTAAGGGATTGGATTACATTAACGGTGATATGGAGGCTTGGATTGAAGTTGATGGATAGAGTTAAGTTAGGTTAAGGCGAAGGGTGAAGGTTAGGAGTAAGGTTAGTTGTAGGGGGAGCTGCATGTTCACATCAGATTTGGGGTTAGGATTAGGCTTAGCCTTAGCATAGACATATGGTTAAGGTTAGGGCTTGGTTTAGGGTGAGCCTTAGGTTAGGGTTCAGTTTAAGTTTAGGAGTCTACAGAATTACACCTAGGCTTAGGGTTACACCTCTTTTTAGGTTTAGACCTAGGGCTAGCTTTTGACCTATGTTAGGGTTAGGATTAGGGTTGGTTTTAGGATAGGATTTAGGTTTGAGGTTTCATTTTAGTGTAGGGTTATTGGAAGTACATCTGCTCTCCCTGGTATCCTTCACGATCACAATATTTCTGAGATTCATGGTTTAAGGAAAATCTTGCTCCTTGCCGGTTTCAAGGCAAAAAGGCGACACCTGCAGTTGGTTTTTCCGTCAAACTTAGGATCGCTCTTTGAGAAACTTGGGTCTTTGGGAATGCCGTGAGTCCAGCAAGATTTTTCAGTTCAAGTGTGCCCCAAGCAGTGGGTTCTACCTCTGAGCAATACAGCCCGTGGAATTCCTGAGAATCTGGAACCTGCCATGAAGTTCAGCCTGCGTTTTATTCACACGGAAGAAGCTCCTTCGAGGTTCCCATGCCTCTGTACACTGATGCTTCCAGCAACGTCATGTCTCACAGGTCAATAGTGCTTCTCTGAGTTTCACTGGTCTAGGGTAAAGGGTGAAGCGCCTGGGTTCCCGTGCTTCACTACTGTATGGCCTCAAGATGATGTTTGTAGGCACAGCGGCAAATCCATCGGTGGCAATTCTCTCATATTGTCATTGCGATGGGAAGATTCCTTATTCGCCAGGAAATGTTTTGCCGTGGAAGACGGGTCACCACAGAGCTGTCTCTTTTGTGTTGAGACAAAGTTTGCTGAATTTACCTGCCAGCAGTTGCGTGTCCTCCCTTTCTTTTAAGGTCGATGGAGACGCACGAGTGTAAGGAGAACGGTGAATGGTGGCCGTTCATAACCCAGGATCATGAGAAACCGCAGAGTAAATTTTAGGAACGTAGACATAGGACAGCGGAGAAAACTTCACCCAGGGACTTCAGTGAACTCTCCTTACAATGCTGAGGCCTGACACGCCTAGTGCCTGGGGGCAACCCGGCTCCTGCCCTAGGTGGTTTTCTGGAGTGTGCCTCCCTCAGGTGGTGCCTTTTCTCTCCCAGCAATATTGCTCCGTGAAATTCTGTTGTTGATGAAAAGTATTTGCCATGGCTTTGTTGTTTCACCTCCTTGGCTCATCTTTGAAGTACAAATGCTTTTCGACACGGGTGCTGAGTCCTTGAGCTTTCCTTTGTCTTGGCTCAATCAATGCAGATTCCTGTGCTGAATAAGCCATGGACTAGCACAGGTGTATGTTTGTCCTTATATGGGGCACACGCAGGAATTTCGTTTGTCAAGACCCACCTGGCTTGATCAAGGTTCTTTATTCCTTTGAAAACGATTTTTATCCAAATTCTAGAGGAGCACCAGTGTGCCTCTGGGAGCTACACCCGGGCCTGCTGAACAGAGGCTCCGGAGTTTTCATTTTCTGACTAAAATTCAACACGGAATTTCATGGATCTAAGGAAACCGTGAATTGTGGACCTACCAGATTCTCACATCTTCATTGTTTAATGGAAGCTTAAGTTTCCCAGTCTGATCCGGCTGCCACTTCATTTCTGGCAATGACCATTCAATTGTGGACGTTCAGCCTTCTTCAGAATTCTCTTATAACGGCATGTTCCCGCGCCACATTAAGACCACTCGGTGGAGGTTTATGTGACTCAGGACAACTCTTTATTTCAGGTGACTAGAACAAAGGGAATTCACAGAGGTTGATGATCACTTATTAAAGTCCCGTTTCTCTATGATGCCCACTGATGACACTTCTACATCTGAGGGCAAAGAACTCGTGCAGCATGATATTCTCAGTTCAGCCACGCCGCCTGCAGTTTCTTCCTTGCAGAAAAATCTTTCCCAGTGTACTTCTTTAAAATGCTGCAAAATAGTGGGACAGAAGATTTCGGTTTAGGGTCAACTTTAAACGGAAATAGGTACAGGCATGTGGGCATGTTTAGAGACAGTGTTAGAGTTCAGGTTAGAGTGACGGCTGCGTGAGGATTTGGGTTATGGTAAGGTTGTGGATAAAATGTTGGGTGAGTGTGAGGTTGAAGGTAAGAGTAGGGTTTAGTGCTTAAGGATAAATGAACCTATTGTCTCATTTAGGCTTATGGTAAACTTGACTGTTTAGGTATGGGTTGGGGTTAATATTTGTGTGAGGGTTAGAAAGTGTGCGAGGTTAAGAGTTGGGGTCAGGCTTGCGGCTTGTGTGTTACATCCGTTTTGGTTGTGGATAACTTTATCTGTCTGTCTAGTTTAAGGGATAGGATTACATTAACGGTGATATGGAGGCTTGGATTGAAGTTGATGGATAGAGTTAAGTTAGGTTAAGGCGAAGGGTGAAGGTTAGGAGTAAGGTTAGTTGTAGGGGGAGCTGCATGTTCACATCAGATTTGTGGTTAGGATTAGGCTTAGCCTTAGCATAGACATACCTTTAAGGTTAGAGCTTGGTTTAGGGTGAACCTTATGTTAGGGTTCAGTTTAAGGTTAGGAGTCTACAGAATTACACCTAGGCTTAGGGTTACACCTCTTTTTAGGTTTAGACCTAGGGATAGCTTTTGACCTAGGTTAGGGTTAGCTTTAGGGTTGGTTTTAGGATAGGATTTAGGTTTGAGGTTTCATTTTAGTGTAGGGTTATTGGAAGTACATCTGCTCTCCCTGGTTTTCCTTCACGATCACAATATTTCTGAGATTCATGGTTTAAGGAAAATCTTGCTCCTTGCCGGTTTCAAGGCAAAAAGGCGCCACCTGCAGTTGGTTTTTCCGTCAAACTTATGCTCGCACTTTGAGAACCTTGGGTCTTTGGGAATGCCGTGAGTCCAGCAAGATTTTTCAGTTCAAGTGTGCCCCAAGCAGTGGGTTCTACCTCTGAGCAATACAGCCCGTGGAATTCCTGAGAATCTGGAACCTGCCATGAAGTTCAGGCTGCGTTTTATTCACACGGAAGAAGCTCCTCCGAGGTTCCCATGTCTCTGTACACTGATGCTTCCAGCAACGTCATGTCTCACAGGTCAATAGTGCTTCTCTGAGTTTCACTGGTCTAGGGTGAAGGGTGAAGCGCCTGGGTTCCCGTGCTTCACTACTGTATGGCCCCAAGATGATGTTTGTAGGCACAGCTGCAAATCCATCTGTGGCAATTCTCTCATATTGTCATTGCGATGGGAAGATTCCTTATTCGCCAGGAAATGTTTTGCCGTGAAAGACGGATCACCACAGAGCTGTCTCTTTTGTGTTGAGACAAAGTTTGCTGAATTTACCTGCCAGCAGTTGCGTGTCCTCCCTTTCTTTTAAGGTCGATGGAGACGCACGAGTGTAAGGAGAACGGTGAATGGTGGCCGTTCATAACCCAGGATCATGAGAAACCGCAGAGTAAATTTTAGGAACGTAGACGTAGGACAGCGGAGAAAACTTCACTCAGGGACTTCAGTGAACTCTCCTTACAATGCTGAGGCCTGACACGCCTAGTGCCTGGGGGCAACCCGGCTCCTGCCCTAGGTGGTTTTGTGGAGCATGCCTCCCTCAGGTGGTGCCTTTTCTCTCCCAGCAATATTGCTCCGTGAAATTCTGCTGTTGATGAAAACTATTTTCCATGGCTTTGTTGTTTCACCTCCTTGGCTCATCTTTGAAGTACAAATGCTTTTCGACAGGGGTGCTGAGTCCTTGAGCATTCTTTTGTTTTGGCTCAATCAATGCAGATTCCTGTGCTGAATAAGCCATGGACTAGCACAGGTGGGTGCTTGTTCTTATATGGGGCACACGCAGGAATTTCTTTTGTCAAGACCCATCTGGCTTGATCAAGGTTCTTTATTCCCATGAAAACGATTTTTATCCAAATTCTAGAGGAGCACCTGTGTGCCTCTGGGAGCTAAACCCGGGCCTGCTGAACAGAGGCTCCGGAGTTTTCATTTCTCACTAAAATTCAACACGGAATTTCATGGATCTAAGGAAACCAAGAATTGTGGACCTACCAGATTCTCACATCTTCATTGTCTAATGGAAGCTTAAGTTTCCCAGTCTGATCCGGCTGCCACTTCATTTCTGGCAATGACCATTCAATTGTGGACGTTCAGCCTTCTTCAGAATTCTCTTATAACGGCATGTTCCCGCGCCACATTAAGACCACTCGGTGGAGGTTTATGTGACTCAGGACAACTCTTTATTTCAGGTGACTAGAACAAAGGGTATTCACAGAGGTTGATGATCACTTATTAAAGTCCCATTTCTCTATGATGCCCACTGATGACACTTCTACATCTGAAGGCAAAGAACCCGTGCAGCATGATATTCTCAGTTCAGCCACGCCGCCTGCAGTTTCTTCCTTGCAGAAAAATCTTTCCCAGTGTACTTCTTTAAAATGCTGCAAAATAGTGGGACAGAAGATTTCGGTTTAGGGTCAACTTTAAACGGAAATAGGTACAGGCATGTAGGCATGTTTAGAGACAGTGTTAGATTTCAGGTTAGAGTGATGGCTGCGTGAGGATTTGGGTTATGGTAAGGTTGTGGATGAAATGTAGGGTGAGTGTGAGGTTGAAGGTAAGAGTAGGGTTTAGTGCTTAAGGATAAATGAACCTATTGTCTCATTTAGTCTTATGGTAAACTTGACTGTTTAGGTATGGGTTGGGGTTAATATTTGTGTGAGGGTGAGAAAGTGTGCGAGATTAAGAGTTGGGGTCAGGCTTGCGGCTTGTGTGTTACATCCGTTTTGGTTGTGGATAAGTTTATCTCTCTGTCTAGTTTAAGGGATTGGATTACATTAACGGTGATATGGAGGCTTGGATTGAAGTTGATGGATAGAGTTAAGTTAGGTTCAGGCGAAGGGTGAAGGTTAGGAGTAAGGTTAGTTTTAGGGGGAGCTGCATGTTCACATCAGATTTGGGGTTCGGATTAGGCTTAGCCTTAGCATAGACATATGGTTAAGGTTAGGGCTTGGTTTAGGGTGAGCCTTAGGTTAGGGTTCAGTTTAAGGTTAGGAGTCTACAGAATTACACCTAGGCTTAGGGTTACACCTCTTTTTAGTTATAGACCTAGGGCTAGCTTTTGACCTAGGTTAGGGTTAGGATTAGGGTTGGTTTTAGGATAGGATTTAGGTTTGAGGTTTCATTTTAGTGTAGGGTTATTGGAAGTACATCTGCTCTCCCTGGTTTTCCTTCACGATCACAATATTTCTGAGATTCATGGTTTAAGGAAAATCTTGCTCCTTGCCGGTTTCAAGGCAAAAAGGCGACACCTGCAGTTGGTTTTTCCGTCAAACTTAGGATCGCTCTTTGAGAAACTTGGGTCTTTGGGAATGCCGTGAGTCCAGCAAGATTTTTCAGTTCAAGTGTGCCCCAAGCAGTGGGTTCTACCTCTGAGCAATACAGCCCGTGGAATTCCTGAGAATCTGGAACCTGCCATGAAGTTCAGCCTGCGTTTTATTCACACGGAAGAAGCTCCTTCGAGGTTCCCATGCCTCTGTACACTGATGCTTCCAGCAACGTCATGTCTCACAGGTCAATAGTGCTTCTCTGAGTTTCACTGGTCTAGGGTAAAGGGTGAAGCGCCTGGGTTCCTGTGCTTCACTACTGTATGGCCTCAAGATGATGTTTGTAGGCACAGCGGCAAATCCATCGGTGGCAATTCTCTCATATTGTCATTGCGATGGGAAGATTCCTTATTCGCCAGGAAATGTTTTGCCGTGGAAGACGGGTCACGACAGAGCTGTCTCTTTTGTGTTGAGACAAAGTTTGCTGAATTTACCTGCCAGCAGTTGCGTGTCCTCCCTTTCTTTTAAGGTCGATGGAGACGCACGAGTGTAAGGAGAACGGTGAATGGTGGCCGTTCATAACCCAGGATCATGAGAAACCGCAGAGTAAATTTTAGGAACGTAGACGTAGGACAGCGGAGAAAACTTCACTCAGGGACTTCAGTGAACTCTCCTTACAATGCTGAGGCCTGACACGCCTAGTGCCTGGGGGCAACCCGGCTCCTGCCCTAGGTGGTTTTGTGGAGCATGCCTCCCTCAGGTGGTGCCTTTTCTCTCCCATCAATATTGCTCCGTGAAATTCTGCTGTTGATGAAAACTATTTGCCATGGCTTTGTTGTTTCCCCTCCTTGGCTCATCTTTGAAGTACAAATGCTTTTCGACAGGGGTGCTGAGTCCTTGAGCATTCTTTTGTCTTGGCTCAATCAATGCAGATTCCTGTGCTGAATAAGCCATGGACTAGCACAGGTGGGTGCTTGTCCTTATATGGGGCACACGCAGGAATTTCGTTTGTCAAGACCCACCTGGCTTGATCAAGGTTCTTTATTCCCATGAAAACGATTTTTATCCAAATTCTAGAGGAGCACCAGTGTGCCTCTGGGAGCTAAACCCGGGCCTGCTGAACAGAGGCTCCGCAGTTTTCATTTCTGACTAAAATTCAACACGGAATTTCATGGATCTAAGGAAACCTTGAATTGTGGACCTACCAGATTCTCACATCTTCATTGTCTATTGGAAGCTTAAATTTCCCAGTCTGATCCGGCTGCCACTTCATTTCTGGCAATGACCATTCAATTGTGGACGTTCAGCCTTCTTCAGAATTCTCTTATAACGGCATGTTCCCGCGCCACATTAAGACCACTCGGTGGAGGTTTATGTGACTCAGGACAACTCTTTATTTCAGGTGACTAGAACAAAGGGAATTCACAGAGGTTGATGATCACTTATTAAAGTCCCGTTTCTCTATGATGCCCACTGATGACACTTCTACATCTGAGGGCAAAGAACTCGTGCAGCATGATATTCTCAGTTCAGCCACGCCGCATGCAGTTTCTTCCTTGCAGAAAAATCTTTCCCAGTGTACTTCTTTAAAATGCTGCAAAATAGTGGGACAGAAGATTTCGGTTTAGGGTCAACTTTAAACGGAAATATGTACAGGCATGTGGGCATGTTTAGAGACAGTGTTAGAGTTCAGGTTAGAGTGACGGCTGCGTGAGGATTTGGGTTATGGTAAGGTTGTGGATCAAATGTAGGGTGAGTGTGAGGTTGAAGGTAAGAGTAGGGTTTAGTGCTTAAGGATAAATGAACCTATTGTCTCATTTAGGCTTATGGTAAACTTGACTGTTTAGGTATGGGTTGGGGTTAATATTTGTGTGAGGGTTAGAAAGTGTGCGAGATTAAGAGTTGGGGTCAGGCTTGCGGCTTGTGTGTTACATCCCTTTTGGTTGTGGGTAAGTTTATCTCTCTGTCTATTTTAAGGGATTGGATTACATCATCGGTAATATGGAGGCTTGGATTGAAGTTGATGGATAGAGTTAAGTTAGGTTCAGGCGAAGGGTGAAGGTTAGGAGTAAGGTTAGTTGTAGGGGGAGCTGCATGTTCACATCAGATTTGGGTTAGGATTGGGCTTAACCTTAGGGTAGATATACGGTTAGGGTTAGGGTTTGGTTTAGGGTGAGCCTTAGGTTAGTTTAAGGTTAGGAGTCTACAGAATTACACCTAGGCTTAGGGTTACACCTCTTTTTAGGTTTAGACCTAGGGATAGCTTTTGACCTAGGTTAGGGTTAGGATTAGGGTTGGTTTTAGGATAGGATTTAGGTTTGAGGTTTCATTTTAGTGTAGGGTTATTGGAAGTACATCTGCTCTCCCTGGTTTTCCTTCACGATCACAATATTTCTGAGATTCATGGTTTAAGGAAAATCTTGCTCCTTGCCGGTTTCAAGGCAAAAAGGCGACACCTGCAGTTGGTTTTTCCGTCAAACTTAGGATCGCTCTTTGAGAAACTTGGGTCTTTGGGAATGCCGTGAGTCCAGCAAGATTTTTCAGTTCAAGTGTGCCCCAAGCAGTGGGTTCTACCTCTGAGCAATACAGCCCGTGGAATTCCTGAGAATCTGGAACCTGCCATGAAGTTCAGGCTGCGTTTTATTCACACGGAAGAAGCTCCTTCGAGGTTCCCATGCCTCTGTACACTGATGCTTCCAGCAACGTCATGTCTCACAGGTCAATAGTGCTTCTCTGAGTTTCACTGGTCTAGGGTAAAGGGTGAAGCGCCTGGGTTCCCGTGCTTCACTACTGTATGGCCTCAAGATGATGTTTGTAGGCACAGCGGCAAATCCATCGGTGGCAATTCTCTCATATTGTCATTGCGATGGGAAGATTCCTTATTCGCCAGGAAATGTTTTGCCGTGGAAGACGGGTCACCACAGAGCTGTCTCTTTTGTGTTGAGACAAAGTTTGCTGAATTTACCTGCCAGCAGTTGCGTGTCCTCCCTTTCTTTTAAGGTTGATGGAGACGCACGAGTGTAAGGAGAACGGTGAATGGTGGCCGTTCATAACCCAGGATCATGAGAAACCGCAGAGTAAATTTTAGGAACGTAGACGTAGGACAGCGGAGAAAACTTCACTCAGGGACTTCAGTGAACTCTCCTTACAATGCTGAGGCCTGACACGCCTAGTGCCTGGGGGCAACCCGGCTCCTGCCCTAGGTGGTTTTGTGGAGCATGCCTCCCTCAGGTGGTGCCTTTTCTCTCCCATCAATATTGCTCCGTGAAATTCTGCTGTTGATGAAAACTATTTGCCATGGCTTTGTTGTTTCCCCTCCTTGGCTCATCTTTGAAGTACAAATGCTTTTTGACAGGGGTGCTGAGTCCTTGAGCATTCTTTTGTCTTGGCTCAATCAATGCAGATTCCTGTGCTGAATAAGCCATGGACTAGCACAGGTGGGTGCTTGTCCTTATATGGGGCACACGCAGGAATTTCGTTTGTCAAGACCCACCTGGCTTGATCAAGGTTCTTTATTCCCATGAAAACGATTTTTATCCAAATTCTAGAGGAGCACCAGTGTGCCTCTGGGAGCTAAACCCGGGCCTGCTGAACAGAGGCTCCGCAGTTTTCATTTCTGACTAAAATTCAACACGGAATTTCATGGATCTAAGGAAACCTTGAATTGTGGACCTACCAGATTCTCACATCTTCATTGTCTATTGGAAGCTTAAGTTTCCCAGTCTGATCCGGCTGCCACTTCATTTCTGGCAATGACCATTCAATTGTGGACGTTCAGCCTTCTTCAGAATTCTCTTATAACGGCATGTTCCCGCGCCACATTAAGACCACTCGGTGGAGGTTTATGTGACTCAGGACAACTCTTTATTTCAGGTGACTAGAACAAAGGGAATTCACAGAGGTTGATGATCACTTATTAAAGTCCCGTTTCTCTATGATGCCCACTGATGACACTTCTACATCTGAGGGCAAAGAACTCGTGCAGCATGATATTCTCAGTTCAGCCACGCCGCATGCAGTTTCTTCCTTGCAGAAAAATCTTTCCCAGTGTACTTCTTTAAAATGCTGCAAAATAGTGGGACAGAAGATTTCGGTTTAGGGTCAACTTTAAACGGAAATATGTACAGGCATGTGGGCATGTTTAGAGACAGTGTTAGAGTTCAGGTTAGAGTGACGGCTGCGTGAGGATTTGGGTTATGGTAAGGTTGTGGATCAAATGTAGGGTGAGTGTGAGGTTGAAGGTAAGAGTAGGGTTTAGTGCTTAAGGATAAATGAACCTATTGTCTCATTTAGGCTTATGGTAAACTTGACTGTTTAGGTATGGGTTGGGGTTAATATTTGTGTGAGGGTTAGAAAGTGTGCGAGATTAAGAGTTGGGGTCAGGCTTGCGGCTTGTGTGTTACATCCCTTTTGGTTGTGGGTAAGTTTATCTCTCTGTCTATTTTAAGGGATTGGATTACATCATCGGTAATATGGAGGCTTGGATTGAAGTTGATGGATAGAGTTAAGTTAGGTTCAGGCGAAGGGTGAAGGTTAGGAGTAAGGTTAGTTGTAGGGGGAGCTGCATGTTCACATCAGATTTGGGTTAGGATTGGGCTTAACCTTAGGGTAGATATACGGTTAGGGTTAGGGTTTGGTTTAGGGTGAGCCTTAGGTTAGTTTAAGGTTAGGAGTCTACAGAATTACACCTAGGCTTAGGGTTACACCTCTTTTTAGGTTTAGACCTAGGGATAGCTTTTGACCTAGGTTAGGGTTAGGATTAGGGTTGGTTTTAGGATAGGATTTAGGTTTGAGGTTTCATTTTAGTGTAGGGTTATTGGAAGTACATCTGCTCTCCCTGGTTTTCCTTCACGATCACAATATTTCTGAGATTCATGGTTTAAGGAAAATCTTGCTCCTTGCCGGTTTCAAGGCAAAAAGGCGACACCTGCAGTTGGTTTTTCCGTCAAACTTAGGATCGCTCTTTGAGAAACTTGGGTCTTTGGGAATGCCGTGAGTCCAGCAAGATTTTTCAGTTCAAGTGTGCCCCAAGCAGTGGGTTCTACCTCTGAGCAATACAGCCCGTGGAATTCCTGAGAATCTGGAACCTGCCATGAAGTTCAGCCTGCGTTTTATTCACACGGAAGAAGCTCCTTCGAGGTTCCCATGCCTCTGTACACTGATGCTTCCAGCAACGTCATGTCTCACAGGTAAATAGTGCTTCTCTGAGTTTCACTGGTCTAGGGTAAAGGGTGAAGCGCCTGGGTTCCCGTGCTTCACTACTGTATGGCCTCAAGATGATGTTTGTAGGCACAGCGGCAAATCCATCGGTGGCAATTCTCTCATATTGTCATTGCGATGGGAAGATTCCTTATTCGCCAGGAAATGTTTTGCCGTGGAAGACGGGTCACCACAGAGCTGTCTCTTTTGTGTTGAGACAAAGTTTGCTGAATTTACCTGCCAGCAGTTGCGTGTCCTCCCTTTCTTTTAAGGTTGATGGAGACGCACGAGTGTAAGGAGAACGGTGAATGGTGGCCGTTCATAACCCAGGATCATGAGAAACCGCAGAGTAAATTTTAGGAACGTAGACGTAGGACAGCGGAGAAAACTTCACTCAGGGACTTCAGTGAACTCTCCTTACAATGCTGAGGCCTGACACGCCTAGTGCCTGGGGGCAACCCGGCTCCTGCCCTAGGTGGTTTTGTGGAGCATGCCTCCCTCAGGTGGTGCCTTTTCTCTCCCATCAATATTGCTCCGTGAAATTCTGCTGTTGATGAAAACTATTTGCCATGGCTTTGTTGTTTCCCCTCCTTGGCTCATCTTTGAAGTACAAATGCTTTTTGACAGGGGTGCTGAGTCCTTGAGCATTCTTTTGTCTTGGCTCAATCAATGCAGATTCCTGTGCTGAATAAGCCATGGACTAGCACAGGTGGGTGCTTGTCCTTATATGGGGCACACGCAGGAATTTCGTTTGTCAAGACCCACCTGGCTTGATCAAGGTTCTTTATTCCCATGAAAACGATTTTTATCCAAATTCTAGAGGAGCACCAGTGTGCCTCTGGGAGCTAAACCCGGGCCTGCTGAACAGAGGCTCCGCAGTTTTCATTTCTGACTAAAATTCAACACGGAATTTCATGGATCTAAGGAAACCTTGAATTGTGGACCTACCAGATTCTCACATCTTCATTGTCTATTGGAAGCTTAAGTTTCCCAGTCTGATCCGGCTGCCACTTCATTTCTGGCAATGACCATTCAATTGTGGACGTTCAGCCTTCTTCAGAATTCTCTTATAACGGCATGTTCCCGCGCCACATTAAGACCACTCGGTGGAGGTTTATGTGACTCAGGACAACTCTTTATTTCAGGTGACTAGAACAAAGGGAATTCACAGAGGTTGATGATCACTTATTAAAGTCCCGTTTCTCTATGATGCCCACTGATGACACTTCTACATCTGAGGGCAAAGAACTCGTGCAGCATGATATTCTCAGTTCAGCCACGCCGCATGCAGTTTCTTCCTTGCAGAAAAATCTTTCCCAGTGTACTTCTTTAAAATGCTGCAAAATAGTGGGACAGAAGATTTCGGTTTAGGGTCAACTTTAAACGGAAATATGTACAGGCATGTGGGCATGTTTAGAGACAGTGTTAGAGTTCAGGGTAGAGTGACGGCTGCGTGAGGATTTGGGTTATGGTAAGGTTGTGGATCAAATGTAGGGTGAGTGTGAGGTTGAAGGTAAGAGTAGGGTTTAGTGCTTAAGGATAAATGAACCTATTGTCTCATTTAGGCTTATGGTAAACTTGACTGTTTAGGTATGGGTTGGGGTTAATATTTGTGTGAGGGTTAGAAAGTGTGCGAGATTAAGAGTTGGGGTCAGGCTTGCGGCTTGTGTGTTACATCCCTTTTGGTTGTGGGTAAGTTTATCTCTCTGTCTATTTTAAGGGATTGGATTACATCATCGGTAATATGGAGGCTTGGATTGAAGTTGATGGATAGAGTTAAGTTAGGTTCAGGCGAAGGGTGAAGGTTAGGAGTAAGGTTAGTTGTAGGGGGAGCTGCATGTTCACATCAGATTTGGGTTAGGATTGGGCTTAACCTTAGGGTAGATATACGGTTAGGGTTAGGGTTTGGTTTAGGGTGAGCCTTAGGTTAGTTTAAGGTTAGGAGTCTACAGAATTACACCTAGGCTTAGGGTTACACCTCTTTTTAGGTTTAGACCTAGGGATAGCTTTTGACCTAGGTTAGGGTTAGGATTAGGGTTGGTTTTAGGATAGGATTTAGGTTTGAGGTTTCATTTTAGTGTAGGGTTATTGGAAGTACATCTGCTCTCCCTGGTTTTCCTTCACGATCACAATATTTCTGAGATTCATGGTTTAAGGAAAATCTTGCTCCTTGCCGGTTTCAAGGCAAAAAGGCGACACCTGCAGTTGGTTTTTCCGTCAAACTTAGGATCGCTCTTTGAGAAACTTGGGTCTTTGGGAATGCCGTGAGTCCAGCAAGATTTTTCAGTTCAAGTGTGCCCCAAGCAGTGGGTTCTACCTCTGAGCAATACAGCCCGTGGAATTCCTGAGAATCTGGAACCTGCCATGAAGTTCAGCCTGCGTTTTATTCACACGGAAGAAGCTCCTTCGAGGTTCCCATGCCTCTGTACACTGATGCTTCCAGCAACGTCATGTCTCACAGGTAAATAGTGCTTCTCTGAGTTTCACTGGTCTAGGGTAAAGGGTGAAGCGCCTGGGTTCCCGTGCTTCACTACTGTATGGCCTCAAGATGATGTTTGTAGGCACAGCGGCAAATCCATCGGTGGCAATTCTCTCATATTGTCATTGCGATGGGAAGATTCCTTATTCGCCAGGAAATGTTTTGCCGTGGAAGATGGGTCACCACAGAGCTGTCTCTTTTGTGTTGAGACAAAGTTTGCTGAATTTACCTGCCAGCAGTTGCGTGTCCTCCCTTTCTTTTAAGGTTGATGGAGACGCACGAGTGTAAGGAGAACGGTGAATGGTGGCCGTTCATAACCCAGGATCATGAGAAACCGCAGAGTAAATTTTAGGAACGTAGACGTAGGACAGCGGAGAAAACTTCACTCAGGGACTTCAGTGAACTCTCCTTACAATGCTGAGGCCTGACACGCCTAGTGCCTGGGGGCAACCCGGCTCCTGCCCTAGGTGGTTTTGTGGAGCATGCCTCCCTCAGGTGGTGCCTTTTCTCTCCCATCAATATTGCTCCGTGAAATTCTGCTGTTGATGAAAACTATTTGCCATGGCTTTGTTGTTTCCCCTCCTTGGCTCATCTTTGAAGTACAAATGCTTTTTGACAGGGGTGCTGAGTCCTTGAGCATTCTTTTGTCTTGGCTCAATCAATGCAGATTCCTGTGCTGAATAAGCCATGGACTAGCACAGGTGGGTGCTTGTCCTTATATGGGGCACACGCAGGAATTTCGTTTGTCAAGACCCACCTGGCTTGATCAAGGTTCTTTATTCCCATGAAAACCATTTTTATCCAAATTCTAGAGGAGCACCAGTGTGCCTCTGGGAGCTAAACCCGGGCCTGCTGGACAGAGGCTCCGAAGTTTTCATTTCTGACTAAAATTCAACACGGAATTTCATGGATCTAAGGAAACCTTGAATTGTGGACCTACCAGATTCTCACATCTTCATTGTCTATTGGAAGCTTAAGTTTCCCAGTCTGATCCGGCTGCCACTTCATTTCTGGCAATGACCATTCAATTGTGGACGTTCAGCCTTCTTCAGAATTCTCTTATAACGGCATGTTCCCGCGCCACATTAAGACCACTCGGTGGAGGTTTATGTGACTCAGGACAACTCTTTATTTCAGGTGACTAGAACAAAGGGAATTCACAGAGGTTGATGATCACTTATTAAAGTCCCATTTCTCTATGATGCCCACTGATGACACTTCTACATCTGAAGGCAAAGAACTCGTGCAGCATGATATTCTCAGTTCAGCCACGCCGCCTGCAGTTTCTTCCTTGCAGAAAAATCTTTCCCAGTGTACTTCTTTAAAATGCTGCAAAATAGTGGGACAGAAGATTTCGGTTTAGGGTCAACTTTAAACGGAAATAGGTATAGGCATGTAGGCATGTTTAGAGACAGTGTTAGATTTCAGGTTAGAGTGATGGCTGCGTGAGGATTTGGGTTATGGTAAGGTTGTGGATGAAATGTAGGGTGAGTGTGAGGTTGAAGGTAAGAGTAGGGTTTAGTGCTTAAGGATAAATGAACCTATTGTCTCATTTAGGCTTATGGTAAACTTGACTGTTTAGGTATGGGTTGGGGTTAATATTTGTGTGAGGGTGAGAAAGTGTGCGAGATTAAGAGTTGGGGTCAGGCTTGCGGCTTGTGTGTTACATCCGTTTTGGTTGTGGATAAGTTTATCTCTCTGTCTAGTTTAAGGGATTGGATTACATTAACGGTGATATGGAGGCTTGGATTGAAGTTGATGGATAGAGTTAAGTTAGGTTCAGGCGAAGGGTGAAGGTTAGGAGTAAGGTTAGTTGTAGGGGGAGCTGCATGTTCACATCAGATTTGGGGTTAGGATTAGGCTTAGCCTTAGCATAGACATATGGTTAAGGTTAGGGCTTGGTTTAGGGTGAGCCTTAGCTTAGGGTTCAGTTTAAGGTTAGGAGTCTACAGAATTACACCTAGGCTTAGGGTTACACCTCTTTTTAGGTTTAGACCTAGGGATAGCTTTTGACCTAGGTTAGGGTTAGGATTAGGGTTGGTTTTAGGATAGGATTTAGGTTTGAGGTTTCATTTTAGTGTAGGGTTATTGGAAGTACATCTGCTCTCCCTGGTTTTCCTTCACGATCACAATATTTCTGAGATTCATGGTTTAAGGAAAATCTTGCTCCTTGCCGGTTTCAAGGCAAAAAGGCGCCACCTGCAGTTGGTTTTTCCGTCAAACTTAGGCTCGCTCTTTGAGAAACTTGGGTCTTTGGGAATGCCGTGAGTCCAGCAAGATTTTTCAGTTCAAGTGTGCCCCAAGCAGTGGGTTCTACCTCTGAGCAATACAGCCCGTGGAATTCCTGAGAATCTGGAACCTGCCATGAAGTTCAGGCTGCGTTTTATTCACACGGAAGAAGCTCCTTCGAGGTTCCCATGCCTCTGTACACTGATGCTTCCAGCAACGTCATGTCTCACAGGTCAATAGTGCTTCTCTGAGTTTCACTGGTCTAGGGTGAAGGGTGAAGTGCCTGGGTTCCCGTGCTTCACTACTGTATGGCCCCAAGATGATGTTTGTAGGCACAGCGGCAAATCCATCTGTGGCAATTCTCTCATATTGTCATTGCGATGGGAAGATTCCTTATTCGCCAGGAAATGTTTTGCCGTGGAAGACGGGTCACCACAGAGCTGTCTCTTTTGTGTTGAGACAAAGTTTGCTGAATTTACCTGCCAGCAGTTGCGTGTCCTCCCTTTCTTTTAAGGTCGATGGAGACGCACGAGTGTAAGGAGAACGGTGAATGGTGGCCGTTCATAACCCAGGATCATGAGAAACCGCAGAGTAAATTTTAGGAACGTAGACGTAGGACAGCGGAGAAAACTTCACCCAGGGACTTCAGTGAACTCTCCTTACAAGGCTGAGGCCTGACACGCCTAGTGCCTGGGGGCAACCCGGCTCCTGCCCTAGGTGGTTTTGTGGAGCGTGCCTCCCTCAGGTGGTGCCTTTTCTCTCCCATCAATATTGCTCCGTGAAATTCTGCTGTTGATGAAAACTATTTGCCATGGCTTTGTTGTTTCACCTCCTTGGCTCATCTTTGAAGTACAAATGCTTTTGGACACTGGTGCTGAGTCCTTGAGCTTTCCTTTGTCTTGGCTCAATCAATGCAGATTCCTGTGCTGAATAAGCCATGGACTAGCACAGGTGGGTGCTTGTCCTTATATGGGGCACACGCAGGAATTTCGTTTGTCAAGACCCACCTGGCTTGATCAAGGTTCTTTATTCCTGTGAAAACGATTTTTATCCAAATTCTAGAGGAGCACCAGTGTGCCTCTGGGAGCTACACCCGGGCCTGCTGAACAGAGGCTCCGGAGTTTTCATTTTCTGACTAAAATTCAACACGGAATTTCATGGATCTAAGGAAACCGTGAATTGTGGACCTACCAGATTCTCACATCTTCATTGTCTAATGGAAGCTTAAGTTTCCCAGTCTGATCCGGCTGCCACTTCATTTCTGGCAATGACCATTCAATTGTGGACGTTCAGCCTTCTTCACAATTCTCTTATAACGGCATGTTCCCGCGCCACATTAAGACCGCTCAGTGGAGGTTTATGTGTCTCAGGACAACTCTTTATTTCAGGTGACTAGAACAAAGGGTATTCACAGAGGTTGATGATCACTTATTAAAGTCCCGTTTATCTATGATGCCCACTGATGACACTTCTACATCTGAGGGCAAAGAACTCGTGCAGCATGATATTCTCAGTTCGGCCACGCCGCCTGCAGTTTCTTCCTTGCAGAAAAATCTTTCCCAGTGTACTTCTTTAAAATGCTGCAAAATAGTGGGACAGAAGATTTTGGTTTAGGGTCAACTTTAAACGGAAATAGGTACAGGCATGTGGGCATGTTTAGAGACAGTGTTAGAGTTCAGGTTAGAGTGACGGCTGCGTGAGGATTTGGGTTAAGGTAAGGTTGGGGATCAAATGTAGGGTGAGTGTGAGGTTGAAGGTAAGAGTAGGGTTAAGTGCTTAAGGATAAATGAACCTATTGTCTCATTTAAGCTTATGGTAAACTTGACTGTTTAGGTATGGGTTTGGGTTAATATTTGTGTGAGGGTTAGAAAGTGTGCGAGGTTAAGAGTTGGGGTCAGGCTTGCGGCTTGTGTGTTACATCCGTTTTGGTTGTGGATAAGTTTATCTCTCTGTCTAGTTTAAGGGATTGGATTACATTAACGGTGATATGGAGCCTTGGATTGAAGTTGATGGATAGAGTTAAGTTAGGTTCAGGCGAAGGGTGAAGGTTAGGAGTAAGGGTAGTTGTAGGGGGAGCTGCATGTTCACATCAGATTTGGGGTTAGGATTAGGCTTAGCCTTAGCATAGACATACGGTTAAGGTTAGGGCTTGGTTTAGGGTGAGCCTTAGCTTAGGGTTCAGTTTAAGGTTAGGAGTCTACAGAATTACACCTAGGCTTAGGGTTACACCTCTTTTTAGGTTTAGACCTAGGGCTAGCTTTTGACCTAGGTTAGGGTTAGGATTAGGGTTGGTTTTAGGATAGGATTTAGGTTTGAGGTTTCATTTTAGTGTAGGGTTATTGGAAGTACATCTGCTCTCCCTGGTTTTCCTTCACGATCACAATATTTCTGAGATTCATGATTTAAGGAAAATCTTGCTCCTTGCCGGTTTCAAGGCAAAAAGGCGCCACATGCAGTTGGTTTTTCCGTCAAACTTATGCTCGCTCTTTGAGAACCTTGGGTCTTTGGGAATGCCGTGAGTCCAGCAAGATTTTTCAGTTCAAGTGTGCCCCAAGCAGTGGGTTCTACCTCTGAGCAATACAGCCCGTGGAATTCCTGAGAATCTGGAACCTGCCATGAAGTTCAGGCTGCGTTTTATTCACACGGAAGAAGCTCCTCCGAGGTTCCCATGTCTCTGTACACTGATGCTTCCAGCAACGTCATGTCTCACAGGTCAATAGTGCTTCTCTGAGTTTCACTGGTCTAGGGTAAAGGGTGAAGCGCCTGGGTTCCCGTGCTTCACTACTGTATGGCCTCAAGATGATGTTTGTAGGCACAGCGGCAAATCCATCGGTGGCAATTCTCTCATATTGTCATTGCGATGGGAAGATTCCTTATTCGCCAGGAAATGTTTTGCCGTGAAAGACGGATCACCACAGAGCTGTCTCTTTTGTGTTGAGACAAAGTTTGCTGAATTTACCTGCCAGCAGTTGCGTGTCCTCCCTTTCTTTTAAGGTCGATGGAGACGCACGAGTGTAAGGAATACGGTGAATGGTGGCCGTTCATAACCCAGGATCATGAGAAACCGCAGAGTAAATTTTAGGAACGTAGACGTAGTACAGCGGAGAGAACTTCACTCAAGGACGTCAGTGAACTCTCCTTACAATGCTGAGGCCTGACACGCCTAGTGCCTGGGGGCAACCCGGCTCCTGCCCTAGGTGGTTTTGTGGAACATGCCTCCCTCAGGTGGTGCCTTTTCTCTCCCAGCAATATTGCTCCGTGAAATTCTGCTGTTGATGAAAACTATTTGCCATGGCTTTGTTGTTTCACCTCCTTGGCTCATCTTTGAAGTACAAATGCTTTTCGACAGGGGTGCTGAGTCCTTGAGCATTCTTTTGTTTTGGCTCAATCAATGCAGATTCCTGTGCTGAATAAGCCATGGACTAGCACAGGTGGGTGCTTGTTCTTTTATGGGGCACACGCAGGAATTTCTTTTGTCAAGACCCATCTGGCTTGATCAAGGTTCTTTATTCCCATGAAAACGATTTTTATCCAAATTCTAGAGGAGCACCTGTGTGCCTCTGGGAGCTAAACCCGGGCCTGCTGAACAGAGGCTCCGGAGTTTTCATTTCTGACTAAAATTCAACACGGAATTTCATGGATCTAAGGAAACCGAGAATTGTGGACCTACCAGATTCTCACATCTTCATTGTCTAATGGAAGCTTAAGTTTCCCAGTCTGATCCGGCTGCCACTTCATTTCTGGCAATGACCATTCAATTGTGGACGTTCAGCCTTCTTCAGAATTCTCTTATAACGGCATGTTCCCGCGCCACATTAAGACCACTCGGTGGAGGTTTACGTGACTCAGGACAACTCTTTATTTCAGGTGACTAGAACAAAGGGTATTCACAGAGGTTGATGATCACTTATTAAAGTCCCATTTCTCTATGATGCCCACTGATGACACTTCTACATCTGAAGGCAAAGAACCCGTGCAGCATGATATTCTCAGTTCAGCCACGCCGCCTGCAGTTTCTTCCTTGCAGAAAAATCTTTCCCAGTGTACTTCTTTAAAATGCTGCAAAATAGTGGGACAGAAGATTTCGGTTTAGGGTCAACTTTAAACGGAAATAGGTACAGGCATGTAGGCATGTTTAGAGACAGTGTTAGATTTCAGGTTAGAGTGATGGCTGCGTGAGGATTTGGGTTATGGTAAGGTTGTGGATGAAATGTAGGGTGAGTGTGAGGTTGAAGGTAAGAGTAGGGTTTAGTGCTTAAGGATAAATGAACCTATTGTCTCATTTAGTCTTATGGGAAACTTGACTGTTTAGGTATGGGTTGGGGTTAATATTTGTGTGAGGGTGAGAAAGTGTGCGAGATTAAGAGTTGGGGTCAGGCTTGCGGCTTGTGTGTTACATCCGTTTTGGTTGTGGATAAGTTTATCTCTCTGTCTAGTTTAAGGGATTGGATTACATTAACGGTGATATGGAGGCTTGGATTGAAGTTGATGGATAGAGTTTAGTTAGGTTCAGGCGAAGGGTGAAGGTTAGAGTAAGGTTAGTTTTAGGGGGAGCTGCATGTTCATATCAGATTTGGGGTTAGGATTAGGCTTAGCCTTAGCATAGACATATGGTTAAGGTTAGGGCTTGGTTTAGGGTGAGCCTTAGGTTAGGGTTCAGTTTAAGGTTAGGAGTCTACAGAATTACACCTAGGCTTAGGGTTACACCTCTTTTTAGTTATAGACCTAGGGCTAGCTTTTGACCTAGGTTAGGGTTAGGATTAGGGTTGGTTTTAGGATAGGATTTAGGTTT
Source organism: Tenrec ecaudatus (assembly GCF_050624435.1). Taxonomy (NCBI): domain Eukaryota; kingdom Metazoa; phylum Chordata; class Mammalia; order Afrosoricida; family Tenrecidae; genus Tenrec; species Tenrec ecaudatus. The sequence continues at coordinate 444,301 of NW_027457848.1, forward strand.
GAGGTTTCATTTTAGTGTAGGGTTATTGGAAGTACATCTGCTCTCCCTGGTTTTCCTTCACGATCACAATATTTCTGAGATTCATGGTTTAAGGAAAATCTTGCTCCTTGCCGGTTTCAAGGCAAAAAGGCGCCACCTGCAGTTGGTTTTTCCGTCAAACTTAGGCTCGCCCTTTGAGAAACTTGGGTCTTTGGGAATGCCGTGAGTCCAGCAAGATTTTTCAGTTCAAGTGTGCCCCAAGCAGTGGGTTCTACCTCTGAGCAATACAGCCCGTGGAATTCCTGAGAATCTGGAACCTGCCATGAAGTTCAGGCTGCGTTTTATTCACACGGAAGAAGCTCCTTCGAGGTTCCCATGCCTCTGTACACTGATGCTTCCAGCAATGTCATGTCTCACAGGTCAATAGTGCTTCTCTGAGTTTCACTGGTCTAGGGTAAAGGGTGAAGCGCCTGGGTTCCCGTGCTTCACTACTGTATGGCCTCAAGATGATGTTTGTAGGCACAGCGGCAAATCCATCGGTGGCAATTCTCTCATATTTTCATTGCGATGGGAAGATTCCTTATTCGCCAGGAAATGTTTTGCCGTGGAAGACGGGTCACCACAGAGCTGTCTCTTTTGTGTTGAGACAAAGTTTGCTGAATTTACCTGCCAGCAGTTGCGTGTCCTCCCTTTCTTTTAAGGTCGATGGAGATGCACGAGTGTAAGGAGAACGGTGAATGGTGGCCGTTCATAACCCAGGATCATGAGAAACCGCAGAGTAAATTTTAGGAACGTAGACGTAGGACAGCGGAGAAAACTTCACTCAGGGACTTCAGTGAACTCTCCTTACAATGCTGAGGCCTGACATGCCTAGTGCCTGGGGGCAACCCGGCTCCTGCCCTAGGTGGTTTTGTGGAGCATGCCTCCCTCAGGTGGTGCCTTTTCTCTCCCAGCAATATTGCTCCGTGAAATTCTGCTGTTGATGAAAACTATTTGCCATGGCTTTGTTGTTTCCCCTCCTTGGCTCATCTTTGAAGTACAAATGCTTTTCGACAGGGGTGCTGAGTCCTTGAGCATTCTTTTGTTTTGGCTCAATCAATGCAGATTCCTGTGCTGAATAAGCCATGGACTAGCACAGGTGGGTTCTTGTCCTTATTTGGGGCACATGCAGGAATTTCGTTTGTCAAGACCCACCTGGCTTGATCAAGGTTCTTTATTCCCATGAAAACGATTTTTATCCAAATTCTAGAGGATCACCAGTGTGCCTCTGGGAGCTAAACCCGGGCCTGCTGAACAGAGGCTCCGCAGTTTTCATTTCTGACTAAAATTCAACACGGAATTTCATGGATCTAAGGAAACCTTGAATTGTGGACCTACCAGATTCTCACATCTTCATTGTCTAATGGAAGCTTAAGTTTCCCAGTCTGATCCGGCTGCCACTTCATTTCTGGCAATGACCATTCAATTGTGGACGTTCAGCCTTCTTCAGAATTCTCTTATAACGGCATGTTCCCGCGCCACATTAAGACCACTCGGTGGAGGTTTATGTGACTCAGGACAACTCTTTATTTCAGGTGACTAGAACAAAGGGAATTCACAGAGGTTGATGATCACTTATTAATGTCCCATTTCTCTATGATGCCCACTGATGACACTTCTACATCTGAAGGCAAAGAACTCGTGCAGCATGATATTCTCAGTTCAGCCACGCCGCCTGCAGTTTCTTCCTTGCAGAAAAATCTTTCCCAGTGTACTTCTTTAAAATGCTGCAAAATAGTGGGACAGAAGATTTCGGTTTAGGGTCAACTTTAAACGGAAATAGGTATAGGCATGTAGGCATGTTTAGAGACAGTGTTAGATTTCAGGTTAGAGTGATGGCTGCATGAGGATTTGGGTTATGGTAAGGTTGTGGATGAAATGTAGGGTGAGTGTGAGGTTGAAGGTAAGAGTAGGGTTTAGTGCTTAAGGATAAATGAACCTATTGTCTCATTTAGGCTTATGGTAAACTTGACTGTTTAGGTATGGGTTGGGGTTAATATTTGTGTGAGGGTGAGAAAGTGTGCGAGATTAAGAGTTGGGGTCAGGCTTGCGGCTTGTGTGTTACATCCGTTTTGGTTGTGGATAAGTTTATCTCTCTGTCTAGTTTAAGGGATTGGATTACATTAACGGTGATATGGAGGCTTGGATTGAAGTTGATGGATAGAGTTAAGTTAGGTTCAGGCGAAGGGTGAAGGTTAGGAGTAAGGTTAGTTGTAGGGGGAGCTGCATGTTCACATCAGATTTGGGGTTAGGATTAGGCTTAGCCTTAGCATAGACATATGGTTAAGGTTAGGGCTTGGTTTAGGGTGAGCCTTAGCTTAGGGTTCAGTTTAAGGTTAGGAGTCTACAGAATTACACCTAGGCTTAGGGTTACACCTCTTTTTAGGTTTAGACCTAGGGCTAGCTTTTGACCTAGGTTAGGGTTAGGATTAGGGTTGGTTTTAGGATAGGATTTAGGTTTCAGGTTTCATTTTAGTGTAGGGTTATTGGAAGTACATCTGCTCTCCCTGGTTTTCCTTCACGATCACAATATTTCTGAGATTCATGGTTTAAGGAAAATCTTGCTCCTTGCCGGTTTCAAGGCAAAAAGGCGCCACCTGCAGTTGGTTTTTCCGTCAAACTTAGGCTCGCTCTTTGAGAAACTTGGGTCTTTGGGAATGCCGTGAGTCCAGCGAGATTTTTCAGTTCAAGTGTGCCCCAAGCAGTGGGTTCTACCTCTGAGCAATACAGCCCGTGGAATTCCTGAGAATCTGGAACCTGCCATGAAGTTCAGGCTGCGTTTTATTCACACGGAAGAAGCTCCTCCGAGGTTCCCATGTCTCTGTACACTGATGCTTCCAGCAACGTCATGTCTCACAGGTCAATAGTGCTTCTCTGAGTTTCACTGGTCTAGGGTGAAGGGTGAAGCGCCTGGGTTCCCGTGCTTCACTACTGTATGGCCCCAAGATGATGTTTGTAGGCACAGCGGCAAATCCATCTGTGGCAATTCTCTCATATTGTCATTGCGATGGGAAGATTCCTTATTCGCCAGGAAATGTTTTGCCGTGGAAGACGGGTCACCACAGAGCTGTCTCTTTTGTGTTGAGACAAAGTTTGCTGAATTTACCTGCCAGCAGTTGCGTGTCCTCCCTTTCTTTTAAGGTCGATGGAGACGCACGAGTGTAAGGAGAACGGTGAATGGTGGCCGTTCATAACCCAGGATCATGAGAAACCGCAGAGTAAATTTTAGGAACGTAGACGTAGGACAGCGGAGAAAACTTCACCCAGGGACTTCAGTGAACTCTCCTTACAAGGCTGAGGCCTGACACGCCTAGTGCCTGGGGGCAACCCGGCTCCTGCCCTAGGTGGTTTTGTGGAGCGTGCCTCCCTCAGGTGGTGCCTTTTCTCTCCCATCAATATTGCTCCGTGAAATTCTGCTGTTGATGAAAACTATTTGCCATGGCTTTGTTGTTTCACCTCCTTGGCTCATCTTTGAAGTACAAATGCTTTTGGACACTGGTGCTGAGTCCTTGAGCTTTCCTTTGTCTTGGCTCAATCAATGCAGATTCCTGTGCTGAATAAGCCATGGACTAGCACAGGTGGGTGCTTGTCCTTATATGGGGCACACGCAGGAATTTCGTTTGTCAAGACCCACCTGGCTTGATCAAGGTTCTTTATTCCTGTGAAAACGATTTTTATCCAAATTCTAGAGGAGCACCAGTGTGCCTCTGGGAGCTACACCCGGGCCTGCTGAACAGAGGCTCCGGAGTTTTCATTTTCTGACTAAAATTCAACACGGAATTTCATGGATCTAAGGAAACCGTGAATTGTGGACCTACCAGATTCTCACATCTTCATTGTCTAATGGAAGCTTAAGTTTCCCAGTCTGATCCGGCTGCCACTTCATTTCTGGCAATGACCATTCAATTGTGGACGTTCAGCCTTCTTCACAATTCTCTTATAACGGCATGTTCCCGCGCCACATTAAGACCGCTCAGTGGAGGTTTATGTGTCTCAGGACAACTCTTTATTTCAGGTGACTAGAACAAAGGGAATTCACAGAGGTTGATGATCACTTATTAAAGTCCCGTTTCTCTATGATGCCCACTGATGACACTTCTACATCTGAGGGCAAAGAACTCGTGCAGCATGATATTCTCAGTTCGGCCACGCCGCCTGCAGTTTCTTCCTTGCAGAAAAATCTTTCCCAGTGTACTTCTTTAAAATGCTGCAAAATAGTGGGACAGAAGATTTCGGTTTAGGGTCAACTTTAAACGGAAATAGGTACAGGCATGTGGGCATGTTTAGAGACAGTGTTAGAGTTCAGGTTAGAGTGACGGCTGCGTGAGGATTTGGGTTAAGGTAAGGTTGGGGATCAAATGTAGGGTGAGTGTGAGGTTGAAGGTAAGAGTAGGGTTAAGTGCTTAAGGATAAATGAACCTATTGTCTCATTTAAGCTTATGGTAAACTTGACTGTTTAGGTATGGGTTTGGGTTAATATTTGTGTGAGGGTTAGAAAGTGTGCGAGGTTAAGAGTTGGGGTCAGGCTTGCGGCTTGTGTGTTACATCCGTTTTGGTTGTGGATAAGTTTATCTCTCTGTCTAGTTTAAGGGATTGGATTACATTAACGGTGATATGGAGGCTTGGATTGAAGTTGATGGATAGAGTTAAGTTAGGTTCAGGCGAAGGGTGAAGGTTAGGAGTAAGGGTAGTTGTAGGGGGAGCTGCATGTTCACATCAGATTTGGGGTTAGGATTAGGCTTAGCCTTAGCATAGACATATGGTTAAGGTTAGGGCTTGGTTTAGGGTGAGCCTTAGCTTAGGGTTCAGTTTAAGGTTAGGAGTCTACAGAATTACACCTAGGCTTAGGGTTACACCTCTTTTTAGGTTTAGACCTAGGGCTAGCTTTTGACCTAGGTTAGGGTTAGGATTAGGGTTGGTTTTAGGATAGGATTTAGGTTTGAGGTTTCATTTTAGTGTAGGGTTATTGGAAGTACATCTGCTCTCCCTGGTTTTCCTTCACGATCACAATATTTCTGAGATTCATCATTTAAGGAAAATCTTGCTCCTTGCCGGTTTCAAGGCAAAAAGGCGCCACATGCAGTTGGTTTTTCCGTCAAACTTATGCTCGCTCTTTGAGAACCTTGGGTCTTTGGGAATGCCGTGAGTCCAGCAAGATTTTTCAGTTCAAGTGTGCCCCAAGCAGTGGGTTCTACCTCTGAGCAATACAGCCCGTGGAATTCCTGAGAATATGGAACCTGCCATGAAGTTCAGGCTGCGTTTTATTCACACGGAAGAAGCTCCTTCGAGGTTCCCATGCCTCTGTACACTGATGCTTCCAGCAACGTCATGTCTCACAGGTCAATAGTGCTTCTCTGAGTTTCTCTGGTCTAGGGTAAAGGGTGAAGCGCCTGGGTTCCCGTGCTTCACTACTGTATGGCCTCAAGATGATGTTTGTAGGCACAGCGGCAAATCCATCGGTGGCAATTCTCTCATATTGTCATTGCGATGGGAAGATTCCTTATTCGCCAGGAAATGTTTTGCCGTGGAAGACGGATCACCACAGAGCTGTCTCTTTTGTGTTGAGACAAAGTTTGCTGAATTTACCTGCCAGCAGTTGCGTGTCCTCCCTTTCTTTTAAGGTCGATGGAGACGCACGAGTGTAAGGAATACGGTGAATGGTGGCCGTTCATAACCCAGGATCATGAGAAACCGCAGAGTAAATTTTAGGAACGTAGACGTAGTACAGCGGAGAAAACTTCACTCAAGGACGTCAGTGAACTCTCCTTACAATGCTGAGGCCTGACACGCCTAGTGCCTGGGGGCAACCCGGCTCCTGCCCTAGGTGGTTTTGTGGAGCATGCCTCCCTCAGGTGGTGCCTTTTCTCTCCCAGCAATATTGCTCCGTGAAATTCTGCTGTTGATGAAAACTATTTGCCATGGCTTTGTTGTTTCCCCTCCTTGGCTCATCTTTGAAGTACAAATGCTTTTCGACAGGGGTGCTGAGTCCTTGAGCATTCTTTTGTTTTGGCCTAATCAATGCAGATTCCTGTGCTGAATAAGCCATGGACTAGCACAGGTGGGGGTGCTTGTTCTTTTATGGGGCACACGCAGGAATTTCTTTTGTCAAGACCCATCTGGCTTGATCAAGGTTCTTTATTCCCATGAAAACGATTTTTATCCAAATTCTAGAGGAGCACCTGTGTGCCTCTGGGAGCTAAACCCGGGCCTGCTGAACAGAGGCTCCGGAGTTTTCATTTCTGACTAAAATTCAACACGGAATTTCATGGATCTAAGGAAACCGAGAATTGTGGACCTACCAGATTCTCACATCTTCATTGTCTAATGGAAGCTTAAGTTTCCCAGTCTGATCCGGCTGCCACTTCATTTCTGGCAATGACCATTCAATTGTGGACGTTCAGCCTTCTTCAGAATTCTCTTATAACGGCATGTTCCCGCGCCACATTAAGACCACTCGGTGGAGGTTTACGTGACTCAGGACAACTCTTTATTTCAGGTGACTAGAACAAAGGGTATTCACAGAGGTTGATGATCACTTATTAAAGTCCCATTTCTCTATGATGCCCACTGATGACACTTCTACATCTGAAGGCAAAGAACCCGTGCAGCATGATATTCTCAGTTCAGCCACGCCGCCTGCAGTTTCTTCCTTGCAGAAAAATCTTTCCCAGTGTACTTCTTTAAAATGCTGCAAAATAGTGGGACAGAAGATTTCGGTTTAGGGTCAACTTTAAACGGAAATAGGTACAGGCATGTAGGCATGTTTAGAGACAGTGTTAGATTTCAGGTTAGAGTGATGGCTGCGTGAGGATTTGGGTTATGGTAAGGTTGTGGATGAAATGTAGGGTGAGTGTGAGGTTGAAGGTAAGAGTAGGGTTTAGTGCTTAAGGATAAATGAACCTATTGTCTCATTTAGTCTTATGGGAAACTTGACTGTTTAGGTATGGGTTGGGGTTAATATTTGTGTGAGGGTGAGAAAGTGTGCGAGATTAAGAGTTGGGGTCAGGCTTGCGGCTTGTGTGTTACATCCGTTTTGGTTGTGGATAAGTTTATCTCTCTGTCTAGTTTAAGGGATTGGATTACATTAACGGTGATATGGAGGCTTGGATTGAAGTTGATGGATAGAGTTTAGTTAGGTTCAGGCGAAGGGTGAAGGTTAGGAGTAAGGTTAGTTTTAGGGGGAGCTGCATGTTCATATCAGATTTGGGGTTAGGATTAGGCTTAGCCTTAGCATAGACATATGGTTAAGGTTAGGGCTTGGTTTAGGGTGAGCCTTAGGTTAGGGTTCAGTTTAAGGTTAGGAGTCTACAGAATTACACCTAGGCTTAGGGTTACACCTCTTTTTAGTTATAGACCTAGGGCTAGCTTTTGACCTAGGTTAGGGTTAGGATTAGGGTTGGTTTTAGGATAGGATTTAGGTTTGAGGTTTCATTTTAGTGTAGGGTTATTGGAAGTACATCTGCTCTCCCTGGTTTTCCTTCACGATCACAATATTTCTGAGATTCATGGTTTAAGGAAAATCTTGCTCCTTGCCGGTTTCAAGGCAAAAAGGCGCCACCTGCAGTTGGTTTTTCCGTCAAACTTAGGCTCGCCCTTTGAGAAACTTGGGTCTTTGGGAATGCCGTGAGTCCAGCAAGATTTTTCAGTTCAAGTGTGCCCCAAGCAGTGGGTTCTACCTCTGAGCAATACAGCCCGTGGAATTCCTGAGAATCTGGAACCTGCCATGAAGTTCAGCCTGCGTTTTATTCACACGGAAGAAGCTCCTTCGAGGTTCCCATGCCTCTGTACACTGATGCTTCCAGCAACGTCATGTCTCACAGGTCAATAGTGCTTCTCTGAGTTTCACTGGTCTAGGGTAAAGGGTGAAGCGCCTGGGTTCCCGTGCTTCACTACTGTATGGCCTCAAGATGATGTTTGTAGGCACAGCGGCAAATCCATCGGTGGCAATTCTCTCATATTTTCATTGCGATGGGAAGATTCCTTATTCGCCAGGAAATGTTTTGCCGTGGAAGACGGGTCACCACAGAGCTGTCTCTTTTGTGTTGAGACAAAGTTTGCTGAATTTACCTGCCAGCAGTTGCGTGTCCTCCCTTTCTTTTAAGGTTGATGGAGATGCACGAGTGTAAGGAGAACGGTGAATGGTGGCCGTTCATAACCCAGGATCATGAGAAACCGCAGAGTAAATTTTAGGAACGTAGACGTAGGACAGTGGAGAAAACTTCACTCAGGGACTTCAGTGAACTCTCCTTACAATGCTGAGGCCTGACATGCCTAGTGCCTGGGGGCAACCCGGCTCCTGCCCTAGGTGGTTTTGTGGAGCATGCCTCCCTCAGGTGGTGCCTTTTCTCTCCCAGCAATATTGCTCCGTGAAATTCTGCTGTTGATGAAAACTATTTGCCATGGCTTTGTTGTTTCCCCTCCTTGGCTCATCTTTGAAGTACAAATGCTTTTCGACAGGGGTGCTGAGTCCTTGAGCATTCTTTTGTTTTGGCTCAATCAATGCAGATTCCTGTGCTGAATAAGCCATGGACTAGCACAGGTGGGTTCTTGTCCTTATATGGGGCACATGCAGGAATTTCGTTTGTCAAGACCCACCTGGCTTGATCAAGGTTCTTTATTCCCATGAAAACGATTTTTATCCAAATTCTAGAGGATCACCAGTGTGCCTCTGGGAGCTAAACCCGGGCCTGCTGAACAGAGGCTCCGCAGTTTTCATTTCTGACTAAAATTCAACACGGAATTTCATGGATCTAAGGAAACCTTGAATTGTGGACCTACCAGATTCTCACATCTTCATTGTCTAATGGAAGCTTAAGTTTCCCAGTCTGATCCGGCTGCCACTTCATTTCTGGCAATGACCATTCAATTGTGGACGTTCAGCCTTTTTCAGAATTCTCTTATAACGGCATGTTCCCGCGCCACATTAAGACCACTCGGTGGAGGTTTATGTGACTCAGGACAACTCTTTATTTCAGGTGACTAGAACAAAGGGTATTCACAGAGGTTGATGATCACTTATTAAAGTCCCATTTCTCTATGATGCCCACTGATGACACTTCTACATCTGAAGGCAAAGAACCCGTGCAGCATGATATTCTCAGTTCAGCCACGCCGCCTGCAGTTTCTTCCTTGCAGAAAAATCTTTCCCAGTGTACTTCTTTAAAATGCTGCAAAATAGTGGGACAGAAGATTTCGGTTTAGGGTCAACTTTAAACGGAAATAGGTACAGGCATGTAGGCATGTTTAGAGACAGTGTTAGATTTCAGGTTAGAGTGATGGCTGCGTGAGGATTTGGGTTATGGTAAGGTTGTGGATGAAATGTAGGGTGAGTGTGAGATTGAAGGTAAGAGTAGGGTTTAGTGCTTAAGGATAAATGAACCTATTGTCTCATTTAGTCTTATGGTAAACTTGACTGTTTAGGTATGGGTTGGGGTTAATATTTGTGTGAGGGTGAGAAAGTGTGCGAGATTAAGAGTTGGGGTCAGGCTTGCGGCTTGTGTGTTACATCCGTTTTGGTTGTGGATAAGTTTATCTCTCTGTCTAGTTTAAGGGATTGGATTACATTAACGGTGATATGGAGGCTTGGATTGAAGTTGATGGACAGAGTTAAGTTAGGTTCAGGCGAAGGGTGAAGGTTAGGAGTAAGGTTAGTTGTAGGGGGAGCTGCATGTTCACATCAGATTTGGGGTTAGGATTAGGCTTAGCCTTAGCATAGACATATGGTTAAGGTTAGGGCTTGGTTTAGGGTGAGCCTTAGGTTAGGGTTCAGTTTAAGGTTAGGAGTCTGCAGAATTACAACTAGGCTTAGGGTTACACCTCTTTTTAGTTATAGACCTAGGGCTAGCTTTTGACCTAGGTTAGGGTTAGGATTAGGGTTGGTTTTAGGATAGGATTTAGGTTTGAGGTTTCATTTTAGTGTAGGGTTATTGGAAGTACATCTGCTCTCCCTGGTTTTCCTTCACGATCTCAATATTTCTGAGATTCATGGTTTAAGGAAAATCTTGCTCCTTGCCGGTTTCAAGGCAAAAAGGCGCCACCTGTAGTTGGTTTTTCCGTCAAACTTAGGCTCGCTCTTTGAGAACCTTGGGTCTTTGGGAATGCCGTGAGTCCAGCAAAATTTTTCAGTTCAAGTGTGCCCAAAGCAGTGGGTTCTACCTCTGAGCAATACAGCCCGTGGAATTCCTGAGAATCTGGAACCTGCCATGAAGTTCAGGCTGCGTTTTATTCACACGGAAGAAGCTCCTTCGAGGTTCCCATGCCTCTGTACACTGATGCTTCCAGCAACGTCATGTCTCACAGGTCAATAGTGCTTCTCTGAGTTTCACTGGTCTAGGGTAAAGGGTGAAGCGCCTGGGTTCCCGTGCTTCACTACTGTATGGCCTCAAGATGATGTTTGTAGGCACAGCGGCAAATCCATCGGTGGCAATTCTCTCATATTGTCATTGCGATGGGAAGATTCCTTATTCGCCAGGAAATGTTTTGCCGTGCAAGACGGGTCACCACAGAGCTGTCTGTTTTGTGTTGAGACAAAGTTTGCTGAATTTACCTGCCAGCAGTTGCGTGTCCTCCCTTTCTTTTAAGGTCGATGGAGACGCAGGAGTGTAAGGAGAACGGTGAATGGTGGCCGTTCATAACCCAGGATCATGAGAAACCGCAGAGTAAATTTTAGGAACGTAGACGTAGGACAGCGGAGAAAACTTCACTCAGGGACTTCAGTGAACTCTCCTTACAATGCTGAGGCCTGACACGCCTAGTGCCTGGGGGCAACCCGGCTCCTGCCCTAGGTGGTTTTGTGGAGCATGCCTCCCTCAGGTGGTGCCTTTTCTCTCCCAGCAATATTGCTCCGTGAAATTCTGCTGTTGATGAAAACTATTTGCCATGGCTTTGTTGTTTCCCCTCCTTGGCTCATCTTTGAAGTACAAATGCTTTTCGACAGGGGTGCTGAGTCCTTGAGCATTCTTTTGTCTTGGCTCAATCAATGCAGATTCCTGTGCTGAATAAGCCATGGACTAGCACAGGTGGGTGCTTGTCCTTATATGGGGCACACGCAGGAATTTCGTTTGTCAAGACCCACCTGGCTTGATCAAGGTTTTTATTCCCATGAAAACGATTTTTATCCAAATTCTAGAGGAGCACCAGTGTGCCTCTGGGAGCTAAACCCGGGCCTGCTGAACAGAGGCTCCGCAGTTTTCATTTCTGACTAAAATTCAACACGGAATTTCATGGATCTAAGGAAACCTTGAATTGTGGACCTACCAGATTCTCACATCTTCATTGTCTAATGGAAGCTTAAGTTTCCCAGTCTGATCCGGCTGCCACTTCATTTCTGGCAATGACCATTCAATTGTGGACGTTCAGCCTTCTTCAGAATGCTCTTATAACGGCATGTTCCCGCGCCACATTAAGACCACTCGGTGGAGGTTTATGTGACTCAGGACAACTCTTTATTTCAGGTGACTAGAACAAAGGGAATTCACAGAGGTTGATGATCACTTATTAAAGTCCCATTTCTCTATGATGCCCACTGATGACACTTCTACATCTGAAGGCAAAGAACTCGTGCAGCATGATATTCTCAGTTCAGCCACGCCGCCTGCAGTTTCTTCCTTGCAGAAAAATCTTTCCCAGTGTACTTCTTTAAAATGCTGCAAAATAGTGGGACAGAAGATTTCGGTTTAGGGTCAACTTTAAACGGAAATAGGTATAGGCATGTAGGCATGTTTAGAGACAGTGTTAGATTTCAGGTTAGAGTGATGGCTGCGTGAGGATTTGGGTTATGGTAAGGTTGTGGATGAAATGTAGGGTGAGTGTGAGGTTGAAGGTAAGAGTAGGGTTTAGTGCTTAAGGATAAATGAACCTATTGTCTCATTTAGGCTTATGGTAAACTTGACTGTTTAGGTATGGGTTGGGGTTAATATTTGTGTGAGGGTGAGAAAGTGTGCGAGATTAAGAGTTGGGGTCAGGCTTGCGGCTTGTGTGTTACATCCGTTTTGGTTGTGGATAAGTTTATCTCTCTGTCTAGTTTAAGGGATTGGATTACATTAACGGTGATATGGAGGCTTGGATTGAAGTTGATGGATAGAGTTAAGTTAGGTTCAGGCGAAGCGTGAAGGTTAGGATTAAGGTTAGTTGTAGGGGGAGCTGCATGTTCACATCAGATTTGGGGTTAGGATTAGGCTTAGCCTTAGCATAGACATATGGTTAAGGTTAGGGCTTGGTTTAGGGTGAGCCTTAGCTTAGGGTTCAGTTTAAGGTTACGAGTCTACAGAATTACACCTAGGCTTAGGGTTACACCTCTTTTTAGTTATAGACCTAGGGCTAGCTTTTGACCTAGGTTAGGGTTAGGATTAGGGTTGGTTTTAGGATAGGATTTAGGTTTGAGGTTTCATTTTAGTGTAGGGTTATTGGAAGTACATCTGCTCTCCCTGGTTTTCCTTCACGATCACAATATTTCTGAGATTCATGGTTTAAGGAAAATCTTGCTCCTTGCCGGTTTCAAGGCAAAAAGGCGCCACCTGCAGTTGGTTTTTCCGTCAAACTTAGGCTCGCTCTTTGAGAAACTTGGGTCTTTGGGAATGCCGTGAGTCCAGCAAGATTTTTCAGTTCAAGTGTGCCCCAAGCAGTGGGTTCTACCTCTGAGCAATACAGCCCGTGGAATTCCTGAGAATCTGGAACCTGCCATGAAGTTCAGCCTGCGTTTTATTCACACGGAAGAAGCTCCTTCGAGGTTCCCATGCCTCTGTACACTGATGCTTCCAGCAACGTCATGTCTCACAGGTCAATAGTGCTTCTCTGAGTTTCACTGGTCTAGGGTAAAGGGTGAAGCGCCTGGGTTCCCGTGCTTCACTACTGTATGGCCTCAAGATGATGTTTGTAGGCACAGCGGCAAATCCATCGGTGGCAATTCTCTCATATTGTCATTGCGATGGGAAGATTCCTTATTCGCCAGGAAATGTTTTGCCGTGCAAGACGGGTCACCACAGAGCTGTCTGTTTTGTGTTGAGACAAAGTTTGCTGAATTTACCTGCCAGCCCTTGCGTGTCCTCCCTTTCTTTTAAGGTCGATGGAGACGCACGAGTGTAAGGAGAACGGTGAATGGTGGCCGTTCATAACCCAGGATCATGAGAAACCGCAGAGTAAATTTTAGGAACGTAGACGTAGTACAGCGGAGAAAACTTCACTCAAGGACGTCAGTGAACTCTCCTTACAATGCTGAGGCCTGACACGCCTAGTGCCTGGGGGCAACCCGGCTCCTGCCCTAGGTGGTTTTGTGGAGCATGCCTCCCTCAGGTGGTGCCTTTTCTCTCGCAGCAATATTGCTCCGTGTAATTCTGCTGTTGATGAAAACTATTTGCCATGGCTTTGTTGTTTCACCTCCTTGGCTCATCTTTGAAGTACAAATGCTTTTCTTAGACAGTGGTGCTGAGTCCTTGAGCTTTCTTTTGTCTCGGCTCAATCAATGCAGATTCCTGTGCTGAATAAGCCATGGACTAGCACAGGTGGGTGCTTGTCCTTATATGGGGCACACGCAGGAATTTCGTTTGTCAAGACCCACCTGGCTTGATCAAGGTTCTTTATTCCCATGAAAACGATTTTTATCTAAATTCTAGAGGAGCACCTGTGTGCCTCTGGGAGCTACACCTGGGCCTGCTGAACAGAGGCTCCGGAGTTTTCATTTCTGACTAAAATTCAACACGGAATTTCATGGATCTAAGGACACCGTGAATTGTGCACCTACCACATTCTCACATCTTCATTGTCTAATGGAAGCTTAAGTTTCCCAGTCTGATATGGCTGCCACTTCATTTCTGGAAATGACCATTCAATTGTGGACGTTCAGCCTTCTTCATAATGCTCTTATAACGGCATGTTCCCGCGCCACATTAAGACCACTCGGTGGAGGTTTATGTGACTCAGGACAACTCTTTATTTCAGGTGACTAGAACAAAGGGAATTCACAGAGGTTGATGATCACTTATTAAAGTCCCATTTCTCTATGATGCCCACTGATGACACTTCTACATCTGAAGGCAAAGAACTCGTGCAGCATGATATTCTCAGTTCAGCCACGCCGCCTGCAGTTTCTTCCTTGCAGAAAAATCTTTCCCAGTGTACTTCTTTAAAATGCTGCAAAATAGTGGGACAGAAGATTTCGGTTTAGGGTCAACTTTAAACGGAAATAGGTACAGGCATGTAGGCATGTTTAGAGACAGTGTTAGATTTCAGGTTAGAGTGATGGCTGCGTGAGGATTTGGGTTATGGTAAGGTTGTGGATGAAATGTAGGGTGAGTGTGAGGTTGAAGGTAAGAGTAGGGTTTAGTGCTTAAGGATAAATGAACCTATTGTCTCATTTAGGCTTATGGTAAACTTGACTGTTTAGGTATGGGTTGGGGTTAATATTTGTGTGAGGGTGAGAAAGTGTGCGAGATTAAGAGTTGGGGTCAGGCTTGCGGCTTGTGTGTTACATCCGTTTTGTTTGTGGATAAGTTTATCTCTCTGTCTAGTTTAAGGGATTGGATTACATTAACGGTGATATGGAGGCTTGGATTGAAGTTGATGGATAGAGTTAAGTTAGGTTCAGGCGAAGGGTGAAGGTTAGGAGTAAGGTTAGTTGTAGGGGGAGCTGCATGTTCACATCAGATTTGGGGTTAGGATTAGGCTTAGCCTTAGCATAGACATATGGTTAAGGTTAGGGCTTGGTTTAGGGTGAGCCTTAGCTTAGGGTTCAGTTTAAGGTTAGGAGTCTACAGAATTACACCTAGGCTTAGGGTTACACCTCTTTTTAGTTATAGACCTAGGGCTAGCTTTTGACCTAGGTTAGGGTTAGGATTAGGGTTGGTTTTAGGATAGGATTTAGGTTTCAGGTTTCATTTTAGTGTAGGGTTATTGGAAGTACATCTGCTCTCCCTGGTTTTCCTTCACGATCACAATATTTCTGAGATTCATGGTTTAAGGAAAATCTTGCTCCTTGCCGGTTTCAAGGCAAAAAGGCGCCACCTGCAGTTGGTTTTTCCGTCAAACTTAGGCTCGCTCTTTGAGAAACTTGGGTCTTTGGGAATGCCGTGAGTCCAGCAAGATTTTTCAGTTCAAGTGTGCCCCAAGCAGTGGGTTCTACCTCTGAGCAATACAGCCCGTGGAATTCCTGAGAATCTGGAACCTGCCATGAAGTTCAGGCTGCGTTTTATTCACACGGAAGAAGCTCCTCCGAGGTTCCCATGTCTCTGTACACTGATGCTTCCAGCAACGTCATGTCTCACAGGTCAATAGTGCTTCTCTGAGTTTCACTGGTCTAGGGTGAAGGGTGAAGCGCCTGGGTTCCCGTGCTTCACTACTGTATGGCCCCAAGATGATGTTTGTAGGCACAGCGGCAAATCCATCTGTGGCAATTCTCTCATATTGTCATTGCGATGGGAAGATTCCTTATTCGCCAGGAAATGTTTTGCCGTGGAAGACGGGTCACCACAGAGCTGTCTCTTTTGTGTTGAGACAAAGTTTGCTGAATTTACCTGCCAGCAGTTGCGTGTCCTCCCTTTCTTTTAAGGTCGATGGAGACGCACGAGTGTAAGGAGAACGGTGAATGGTGGCCGTTCATAACCCAGGATCATGAGAAACCGCAGAGTAAATTTTAGGAACGTAGACGTAGGACAGCGGAGAAAACTTCACCCAGGGACTTCAGTGAACTCTCCTTACAAGGCTGAGGCCTGACACGCCTAGTGCCTGGGGGCAACCCGGCTCCTGCCCTAGGTGGTTTTGTGGAGCGTGCCTCCCTCAGGTGGTGCCTTTTCTCTCCCATCAATATTGCTCCGTGAAATTCTGCTGTTGATGAAAACTATTTGCCATGGCTTTGTTGTTTCACCTCCTTGGCTCATCTTTGAAGTACAAATGCTTTTGGACACTGGTGCTGAGTCCTTGAGCTTTCCTTTGTCTTGGCTCAATCAATGCAGATTCCTGTGCTGAATAAGCCATGGACTAGCACAGGTGGGTGCTTGTCCTTATATGGGGCACACGCAGGAATTTCGTTTGTCAAGACCCACCTGGCTTGATCAAGGTTCTTTATTCCTGTGAAAACGATTTTTATCCAAATTCTAGAGGAGCACCAGTGTGCCTCTGGGAGCTACACCCGGGCCTGCTGAACAGAGGCTCCGGAGTTTTCATTTTCTGACTAAAATTCAACACGGAATTTCATGGATCTAAGGAAACCGTGAATTGTGGACCTACCAGATTCTCACATCTTCATTGTCTAATGGAAGCTTAAGTTTCCCAGTCTGATCCGGCTGCCACTTCATTTCTGGCAATGACCATTCAATTGTGGACGTTCAGCCTTCTTCACAATTCTCTTATAACGGCATGTTCCCGCGCCACATTAAGACCGCTCAGTGGAGGTTTATGTGTCTCAGGACAACTCTTTATTTCAGGTGACTAGAACAAAGGGAATTCACAGAGGTTGATGATCACTTATTAAAGTCCCGTTTCTCTATGATGCCCACTGATGACACTTCTACATCTGAGGGCAAAGAACTCGTGCAGCATGATATTCTCAGTTCGGCCACGCCGCCTGCAGTTTCTTCCTTGCAGAAAAATCTTTCCCAGTGTATTTCTTAAAATGCTGCAAAATAGTGGGACAGAAGATTTCGGTTTAGGGTCAACTTTAAACGGAAATAGGTACAGGCATGTGGGCATGTTTAGAGACAGTGTTAGAGTTCAGGTTAGAGTGACGGCTGCGTGAGGATTTGGGTTAAGGTAAGGTTGGGGATCAAATGTAGGGTGAGTGTGAGGTTGAAGGTAAGAGTAGGGTTAAGTGCTTAAGGATAAATGAACCTATTGTCTCATTTAAGCTTATGGTAAACTTGACTGTTTAGGTATGGGTTTGGGTTAATATTTGTGTGAGGGTTAGAAAGTGTGCGAGGTTAAGAGTTGGGGTCAGGCTTGCGGCTTGTGTGTTACATCCGTTTTGGTTGTGGATAAGTTTATCTCTCTGTCTAGTTTAAGGGATTGGATTACATTAACGGTGATATGGAGGCTTGGATTGAAGTTGATGGATAGAGTTAAGTTAGGTTCAGGCGAAGGGTTAAGGTTAGGAGTAAGGGTAGTTGTAGGGGGAGCTGCATGTTCACATCAGATTTGGGGTTAGGATTAGGCTTAGCCTTAGCATAGACATATGGTTAAGGTTAGGGCTTGGTTTAGGGTGAGCCTTAGCTTAGGGTTCAGTTTAAGGTTAGGAGTCTACAGAATTACACCTAGGCTTAGGGTTACACCTCTTTTTAGGTTTAGACCTAGGGCTAGCTTTTGACCTAGGTTAGGGTTAGGATTAGGGTTGGTTTTAGGATAGGATTTAGGTTTGAGGTTTCATTTTAGTGTAGGGTTATTGGAAGTACATCTGCTCTCCCTGGTTTTCCTTCACGATCACAATATTTCTGAGATTCATGGTTTAAGGAAAATCTTGCTCCTTGCCGGTTTCAAGGCAAAAAGGCGCCACATGCAGTTGGTTTTTCCGTCAAACTTATGCTCGCTCTTTGAGAACCTTGGGTCTTTGGGAATGCCGTGAGTCCAGCAAGATTTTTCAGTTCAAGTGTGCCCCAAGCAGTGGGTTCTACCTCTGAGCAATACAGCCCGTGGAATTCCTGAGAATCTGGAACCTGCCATGAAGTTCAGGCTGCGTTTTATTCACACGGAAGAAGCTCCTCCGAGGTTCCCATGTCTCTGTACACTGATGCTTCCAGCAACGTCATGTCTCACAGGTCAATAGTGCTTCTCTGAGTTTCACTGGTCTAGGGTAAAGGGTGAAGCGCCTGGGTTCCCGTGCTTCACTACTGTATGGCCTCAAGATGATGTTTGTAGGCACAGCGGCAAATCCATCGGTGGCAATTCTCTCATATTGTCATTGCGATGGGAAGATTCCTTATTCGCCAGGAAATGTTTTGCCGTGAAAGACGGATCACCACAGAGCTGTCTCTTTTGTGTTGAGACAAAGTTTGCTGAATTTACCTGCCAGCAGTTGCGTGTCCTCCCTTTCTTTTAAGGTCGATGGAGACGCACGAGTGTAAGGAATACGGTGAATGGTGGCCGTTCATAACCCAGGATCATGAGAAACCGCAGAGTAAATTTTAGGAACGTAGACGTAGGACAGCGGAGAAAACTTCACTCAAGGACGTCAGTGAACTCTCCTTACAATGCTGAGGCCTGACACGCCTAGTGCCTGGGGGCAACCCGGCTCCTGCCCTAGGTGGTTTTGTGGAACATGCCTCCCTCAGGTGGTGCCTTTTCTCTCCCAGCAATATTGCTCCGTGAAATTCTGCTGTTGATGAAAACTATTTGCCATGGCTTTGTTGTTTCACCTCCTTGGCTCATCTTTGAAGTACAAATGCTTTTCGACAGGGGTGCTGAGTCCTTGAGCATTCTTTTGTTTTGGCTCAATCAATGCAGATTCCTGTGCTGAATAAGCCATGGACTAGCACAGGTGGGTGCTTGTTCTTTTATGGGGCACACGCAGGAATTTCTTTTGTCAAGACCCATCTGGCTTGATCAAGGTTCTTTATTCCCATGAAAACGATTTTTATCCAAATTCTAGAGGAGCACCTGTGTGCCTCTGGGAGCTAAACCCGGGCCTGCTGAACAGAGGCTCCGGAGTTTTCATTTCTGACTAAAATTCAACACGGAATTTCATGGATCTAAGGAAACCGAGAATTGTGGACCTACCAGATTCTCACATCTTCATTGTCTAATGGAAGCTTAAGTTTCCCAGTCTGATCCGGCTGCCACTTCATTTCTGGCAATGACCATTCAATTGTGGACGTTCAGCCTTCTTCAGAATTCTCTTATAACGGCATGTTCCCGCGCCACATTAAGACCACTCGGTGGAGGTTTACGTGACTCAGGACAACTCTTTATTTCAGGTGACTAGAACAAAGGGTATTCACAGAGGTTGATGATCACTTATTAAAGTCCCATTTCTCTATGATGCCCACTGATGACACTTCTACATCTGAAGGCAAAGAACCCGTGCAGCATGATATTCTCAGTTCAGCCACGCCGCCTGCAGTTTCTTCCTTGCAGAAAAATCTTTCCCAGTGTACTTCTTTAAAATGCTGCAAAATAGTGGGACAGAAGATTTCGGTTTAGGGTCAACTTTAAACGGAAATAGGTACAGGCATGTAGGCATGTTTAGAGACAGTGTTAGATTTCAGGTTAGAGTGATGGCTGCGTGAGGATTTGGGTTATGGTAAGGTTGTGGATGAAATGTAGGGTGAGTGTGAGGTTGAAGGTAAGAGTAGGGTTTAGTGCTTAAGGATAAATGAACCTATTGTCTCATTTAGTCTTATGGGAAACTTGACTGTTTAGGTATGGGTTGGGGTTAATATTTGTGTGAGGGTGAGAAAGTGTGCGAGATTAAGAGTTGGGGTCAGGCTTGCGGCTTGTGTGTTACATCCGTTTTGGTTGTGGATAAGTTTATCTCTCTGTCTAGTTTAAGGGATTGGATTACATTAACGGTGATATGGAGGCTTGGATTGAAGTTGATGGATAGAGTTTAGTTAGGTTCAGGCGAAGGGTGAAGGTTAGAGTAAGGTTAGTTTTAGGGGGAGCTGCATGTTCATATCAGATTTGGGGTTAGGATTAGGCTTAGCCTTAGCATAGACATATGGTTAAGGTTAGGGCTTGGTTTAGGGTGAGCCTTAGGTTAGGGTTCAGTTTAAGGTTAGGAGTCTACAGAATTACACCTAGGCTTAGGGTTACACCTCTTTTTAGTTATAGACCTAGGGCTAGCTTTTGACCTAGGTTAGGGTTAGGATTAGGGTTGGTTTTAGGATAGGATTTAGGTTTGAGGTTTCATTTTAGTGTAGGGTTATTGGAAGTACATCTGCTCTCCCTGGTTTTCCTTCACGATCACAATATTTCTGAGATTCATGGTTTAAGGAAAATCTTGCTCCTTGCCGGTTTCAAGGCAAAAAGGCGCCACCTGCAGTTGGTTTTTCCGTCAAACTTAGGCTCGCCCTTTGAGAAACTTGGGTCTTTGGGAATGCCGTGAGTCCAGCAAGATTTTTCAGTTCAAGTGTGCCCCAAGCAGTGGGTTCTACCTCTGAGCAATACAGCCCGTGGAATTCCTGAGAATCTGGAACCTGCCATGAAGTTCAGCCTGCGTTTTATTCACACGGAAGAAGCTCCTTCGAGGTTCCCATGCCTCTGTACACTGATGCTTCCAGCAACGTCATGTCTCACAGGTCAATAGTGCTTCTCTGAGTTTCACTGGTCTAGGGTAAAGGGTGAAGCGCCTGGGTTCCCGTGCTTCACTACTGTATGGCCTCAAGATGATGTTTGTAGGCACAGCGGCAAATCCATCGGTGGCAATTCTCTCATATTTTCATTGCGATGGGAAGATTCCTTATTCGCCAGGAAATGTTTTGCCGTGGAAGACGGGTCACCACAGAGCTGTCTCTTTTGTGTTGAGACAAAGTTTGCTGAATTTACCTGCCAGCAGTTGCGTGTCCTCCCTTTCTTTTAAGGTCGATGGAGATGCACGAGTGTAAGGAGAACGGTGAATGGTGGCCGTTCATAACCCAGGATCATGAGAAACCGCAGAGTAAATTTTAGGAACGTAGACGTAGGACAGCGGAGAAAACTTCACTCAGGGACTTCAGTGAACTCTCCTTACAATGCTGAGGCCTGACATGCCTAGTGCCTGGGGGCAACCCGGCTCCTGCCCTAGGTGGTTTTGTGGAGCATGCCTCCCTCAGGTGGTGCCTTTTCTCTCCCAGCAATATTGCTCCGTGAAATTCTGCTGTTGATGAAAACTATTTGCCATGGCTTTGTTGTTTCCCCTCCTTGGCTCATCTTTGAAGTACAAATGCTTTTCGACAGGGGTGCTGAGTCCTTGAGCATTCTTTTGTTTTGGCTCAATCAATGCAGATTCCTGTGCTGAATAAGCCATGGACTAGCACAGGTGGGTTCTTGTCCTTATATGGGGCACATGCAGGAATTTCGTTTGTCAAGACCCACCTGGCTTGATCAAGGTTCTTTATTCCCATGAAAACGATTTTTATCCAAATTCTAGAGGATCACCAGTGTGCCTCTGGGAGCTAAACCCGGGCCTGCTGAACAGAGGCTCCGCAGTTTTCATTTCTGACTAAAATTCAACACGGAATTTCATGGATCTAAGGAAACCTTGAATTGTGGACCTACCAGATTCTCACATCTTCATTGTCTAATGGAAGCTTAAGTTTCCCAGTCTGATCCGGCTGCCACTTCATTTCTGGCAATGACCATTCAATTGTGGACGTTCAGCCTTCTTCAGAATTCTCTTATAACGGCATGTTCCCGCGCCACATTAAGACCACTCGGTGGAGGTTTATGTGACTCAGGACAACTCTTTATTTCAGGTGACTAGAACAAAGGGTATTCACAGAGGTTGATGATCACTTATTAAAGTCCCATTTCTCTATGATGCCCACTGATGACACTTCTACATCTGAAGGCAAAGAACCCGTGCAGCATGATATTCTCAGTTCAGCCACGCCGCCTGCAGTTTCTTCCTTGCAGAAAAATCTTTCCCAGTGTACTTCTTTAAAATGCTGCAAAATAGTGGGACAGAAGATTTCGGTTTAGGGTCAACTTTAAACGGAAATAGGTACAGGCATGTAGGCATGTTTAGAGACAGTGTTAGATTTCAGGTTAGAGTGATGGCTGCGTGAGGATTTGGGTTATGGTAAGGTTGTGGATGAAATGTAGGGTGAGTGTGAGATTGAAGGTAAGAGTAGGGTTTAGTGCTTAAGGATAAATGAACCTATTGTCTCATTTAGTCTTATGGTAAACTTGACTGTTTAGGTATGGGTTGGGGTTAATATTTGTGTGAGGGTGAGAAAGTGTGCGAGATTAAGAGTTGGGGTCAGGCTTGCGGCTTGTGTGTTACATCCGTTTTGGTTGTGGATAAGTTTATCTCTCTGTCTAGTTTAAGGGATTGGATTACATTAACGGTGATATGGAGGCTTGGATTGAAGTTGATGGACAGAGTTAAGTTAGGTTCAGGCGAAGGGTGAAGGTTAGGAGTAAGGTTAGTTGTAGGGGGAGCTGCATGTTCACATCAGATTTGGGGTTAGGATTAGGCTTAGCCTTAGCATAGACATATGGTTAAGGTTAGGGCTTGGTTTAGGGTGAGCCTTAGGTTAGGGTTCAGTTTAAGGTTAGGAGTCTGCAGAATTACAACTAGGCTTAGGGTTACACCTCTTTTTAGTTATAGACCTAGGGCTAGCTTTTGACCTAGGTTAGGGTTAGGATTAGGGTTGGTTTTAGGATAGGATTTAGGTTTGAGGTTTCATTTTAGTGTAGGGTTATTGGAAGTACATCTGCTCTCCCTGGTTTTCCTTCACGATCTCAATATTTCTGAGATTCATGGTTTAAGGAAAATCTTGCTCCTTGCCGGTTTCAAGGCAAAAAGGCGCCACCTGTAGTTGGTTTTTCCGTCAAACTTAGGCTCGCTCTTTGAGAACCTTGGGTCTTTGGGAATGCCGTGAGTCCAGCAAAATTTTTCAGTTCAAGTGTGCCCAAAGCAGTGGGTTCTACCTCTGAGCAATACAGCCCGTGGAATTCCTGAGAATCTGGAACCTGCCATGAAGTTCAGGCTGCGTTTTATTCACACGGAAGAAGCTCCTTCGAGGTTCCCATGCCTCTGTACACTGATGCTTCCAGCAACGTCATGTCTCACAGGTCAATAGTGCTTCTCTGAGTTTCACTGGTCTAGGGTAAAGGGTGAAGCGCCTGGGTTCCCGTGCTTCACTACTGTATGGCCTCAAGATGATGTTTGTAGGCACAGCGGCAAATCCATCGGTGGCAATTCTCTCATATTGTCATTGCGATGGGAAGATTCCTTATTCGCCAGGAAATGTTTTGCCGTGCAAGACGGGTCACCACAGAGCTGTCTGTTTTGTGTTGAGACAAAGTTTGCTGAATTTACCTGCCAGCAGTTGCGTGTCCTCCCTTTCTTTTAAGGTCGATGGAGACGCAGGAGTGTAAGGAGAACGGTGAATGGTGGCCGTTCATAACCCAGGATCATGAGAAACCGCAGAGTAAATTTTAGGAACGTAGACGTAGGACAGCGGAGAAAACTTCACTCAGGGACTTCAGTGAACTCTCCTTACAATGCTGAGGCCTGACACGCCTAGTGCCTGGGGGCAACCCGGCTCCTGCCCTAGGTGGTTTTGTGGAGCATGCCTCCCTCAGGTGGTGCCTTTTCTCTCCCAGCAATATTGCTCCGTGAAATTCTGCTGTTGATGAAAACTATTTGCCATGGCTTTGTTGTTTCCCCTCCTTGGCTCATCTTTGAAGTACAAATGCTTTTCGACAGGGGTGCTGAGTCCTTGAGCATTCTTTTGTCTTGGCTCAATCAATGCAGATTCCTGTGCTGAATAAGCCATGGACTAGCACAGGTGGGTGCTTGTCCTTATATGGGGCACACGCAGGAATTTCGTTTGTCAAGACCCACCTGGCTTGATCAAGGTTCTTTATTCCCATGAAAACGATTTTTATCCAAATTCTAGAGGAGCACCAGTGTGCCTCTGGGAGCTAAACCGGGGCCTGCTGAACAGAGGCTCCGCAGTTTTCATTTCTGACTAAAATTCAACACGGAATTTCATGGATCTAAGGAAACCTTGAATTGTGGACCTACCAGATTCTCACATCTTCATTGTCTAATGGAAGCTTAAGTTTCCCAGTCTGATCCGGCTGCCACTTCATTTCTGGCAATGACCATTCAATTGTGGACGTTCAGCCTTCTTCAGAATGCTCTTATAACGGCATGTTCCCGCGCCACATTAAGACCACTCGGTGGAGGTTTATGTGACTCAGGACAACTCTTTATTTCAGGTGACTAGAACAAAGGGAATTCACAGAGGTTGATGATCACTTATTAAAGTCCCATTTCTCTATGATGCCCACTGATGACACTTCTACATCTGAAGGCAAAGAACTCGTGCAGCATGATATTCTCAGTTCAGCCACGCCGCCTGCAGTTTCTTCCTTGCAGAAAAATCTTTCCCAGTGTACTTCTTTAAAATGCTGCAAAATAGTGGGACAGAAGATTTCGGTTTAGGGTCAACTTTAAACGGAAATAGGTATAGGCATGTAGGCATGTTTAGAGACAGTGTTAGATTTCAGGTTAGAGTGATGGCTGCGTGAGGATTTGGGTTATGGTAAGGTTGTGGATGAAATGTAGGGTGAGTGTGAGGTTGAAGGTAAGAGTAGGGTTTAGTGCTTAAGGATAAATGAACCTATTGTCTCATTTAGGCTTATGGTAAACTTGACTGTTTAGGTATGGGTTGGGGTTAATATTTGTGTGAGGGTGAGAAAGTGTGCGAGATTAAGAGTTGGGGTCAGCCTTGCGGCTTGTGTGTTACATCCGTTTTGGTTGTGGATAAGTTTATCTCTCTGTCTAGTTTAAGGGATTGGATTACATTAACGGTGATATGGAGGCTTGGATTGAAGTTGATGGATAGAGTTAAGTTAGGTTCAGGCGAAGCGTGAAGGTTAGGATTAAGGTTAGTTGTAGGGGGAGCTGCATGTTCACATCAGATTTGGGGTTAGGATTAGGCTTAGCCTTAGCATAGACATATGGTTAAGGTTAGGGCTTGGTTTAGGGTGAGCCTTAGCTTAGGGTTCAGTTTAAGGTTACGAGTCTACAGAATTACACCTAGGCTTAGGGTTACACCTCTTTTTAGTTATAGACCTAGGGCTAGCTTTTGACCTAGGTTAGGGTTAGGATTAGGGTTGGTTTTAGGATAGGATTTAGGTTTGAGGTTTCATTTTAGTGTAGGGTTATTGGAAGTACATCTGCTCTCCCTGGTTTTCCTTCACGATCACAATATTTCTGAGATTCATGGTTTAAGGAAAATCTTGCTCCTTGCCGGTTTCAAGGCAAAAAGGCGCCACCTGCAGTTGGTTTTTCCGTCAAACTTAGGCTCGCTCTTTGAGAAACTTGGGTCTTTGGGAATGCCGTGAGTCCAGCAAAATTTTTCAGTTCAAGTGTGCCCAAAGCAGTGGGTTCTACCTCTGAGCAATACAGCCCGTGGAATTCCTGAGAATCTGGAACCTGCCATGAAGTTCAGGCTGCGTTTTATTCACACGGAAGAAGCTCCTTCGAGGTTCCCATGCCTCTGTACACTGATGCTTCCAGCAACGTCATGTCTCACAGGTCAATAGTGCTTCTCTGAGTTTCACTGGTCTAGGGTAAAGGGTGAAGCGCCTGGGTTCCCGTGCTTCACTACTGTATGGCCTCAAGATGATGTTTGTAGGCACAGCGGCAAATCCATCGGTGGCAATTCTCTCATATTGTCATTGCGATGGGAAGATTCCTTATTCGCCAGGAAATGTTTTGCCGTGCAAGACGGGTCACCACAGAGCTGTCTGTTTTGTGTTGAGACAAAGTTTGCTGAATTTACCTGCCAGCAGTTGCGTGTCCTCCCTTTCTTTTAAGGTCGATGGAGACGCAGGAGTGTAAGGAGAACGGTGAATGGTGGCCGTTCATAACCCAGGATCATGAGAAACCGCAGAGTAAATTTTAGGAACGTAGACGTAGGACAGCGGAGAAAACTTCACTCAGGGACTTCAGTGAACTCTCCTTACAATGCTGAGGCCTGACACGCCTAGTGCCTGGGGGCAACCCGGCTCCTGCCCTAGGTGGTTTTGTGGAGCATGCCTCCCTCAGGTGGTGCCTTTTCTCTCCCAGCAATATTGCTCCGTGAAATTCTGCTGTTGATGAAAACTATTTGCCATGGCTTTGTTGTTTCCCCTCCTTGGCTCATCTTTGAAGTACAAATGCTTTTCGACAGGGGTGCTGAGTCCTTGAGCATTCTTTTGTCTTGGCTCAATCAATGCAGATTCCTGTGCTGAATAAGCCATGGACTAGCACAGGTGGGTGCTTGTCCTTATATGGGGCACACGCAGGAATTTCGTTTGTCAAGACCCACCTGGCTTGATCAAGGTTCTTTATTCCCATGAAAACGATTTTTATCCAAATTCTAGAGGAGCACCAGTGTGCCTCTGGGAGCTAAACCCGGGCCTGCTGAACAGAGGCTCCGCAGTTTTCATTTCTGACTAAAATTCAACACGGAATTTCATGGATCTAAGGAAACCTTGAATTGTGGACCTACCAGATTCTCACATCTTCATTGTCTAATGGAAGCTTAAGTTTCCCAGTCTGATCCGGCTGCCACTTCATTTCTGGCAATGACCATTCAATTGTGGACGTTCAGCCTTCTTCAGAATGCTCTTATAACGGCATGTTCCCGCGCCACATTAAGACCACTCGGTGGAGGTTTATGTGACTCAGGACAACTCTTTATTTCAGGTGACTAGAACAAAGGGAATTCACAGAGGTTGATGATCACTTATTAAAGTCCCATTTCTCTATGATGCCCACTGATGACACTTCTACATCTGAAGGCAAAGAACTCGTGCAGCATGATATTCTCAGTTCAGCCACGCCGCCTGCAGTTTCTTCCTTGCAGAAAAATCTTTCCCAGTGTACTTCTTTAAAATGCTGCAAAATAGTGGGACAGAAGATTTCGGTTTAGGGTCAACTTTAAACGGAAATAGGTATAGGCATGTAGGCATGTT
Source organism: Tenrec ecaudatus (assembly GCF_050624435.1). Lineage (NCBI taxonomy): Eukaryota > Metazoa > Chordata > Mammalia > Afrosoricida > Tenrecidae > Tenrec > Tenrec ecaudatus. The sequence goes on from NW_027457848.1 coordinate 470,917, forward strand.
TAGAGACAGTGTTAGATTTCAGGTTAGAGTGATGGCTGCGTGAGGATTTGGGTTATGGTAAGGTTGTGGATGAAATGTAGGGTGAGTGTGAGGTTGAAGGTAAGAGTAGGGTTTAGTGCTTAAGGATAAATGAACCTATTGTCTCATTTAGGCTTATGGTAAACTTGACTGTTTAGGTATGGGTTGGGGTTAATATTTGTGTGAGGGTGAGAAAGTGTGCGAGATTAAGAGTTGGGGTCAGGCTTGCGGCTTGTGTGTTACATCCGTTTTGGTTGTGGATAAGTTTATCTCTCTGTCTAGTTTAAGGGATTGGATTACATTAACGGTGATATGGAGGCTTGGATTGAAGTTGATGGATAGAGTTAAGTTAGGTTCAGGCGAAGCGTGAAGGTTAGGATTAAGGTTAGTTGTAGGGGGAGCTGCATGTTCACATCAGATTTGGGGTTAGGATTAGGCTTAGCCTTAGCATAGACATATGGTTAAGGTTAGGGCTTGGTTTAGGGTGAGCCTTAGCTTAGGGTTCAGTTTAAGGTTAGGAGTCTACAGAATTACACCTAGGCTTAGGGTTACACCTCTTTTTAGTTATAGACCTAGGGCTAGCTTTTGACCTAGGTTAGGGTTAGGATTAGGGTTGGTTTTAGGATAGGATTTAGGTTTGAGGTTTCATTTTAGTGTAGGGTTATTGGAAGTACATCTGCTCTCCCTGGTTTTCCTTCACGATCACAATATTTCTGAGATTCATGGTTTAAGGAAAATCTTGCTCCTTGCCGGTTTCAAGGCAAAAAGGCGCCACCTGCAGTTGGTTTTTCCGTCAAACTTAGGCTCGCTCTTTGAGAAACTTGGGTCTTTGGGAATGCCGTGAGTCCAGCAAGATTTTTCAGTTCAAGTGTGCCCCAAGCAGTGGGTTCTACCTCTGAGCAATACAGCCCGTGGAATTCCTGAGAATCTGGAACCTGCCATGAAGTTCAGCCTGCGTTTTATTCACACGGAAGAAGCTCCTTCGAGGTTCCCATGCCTCTGTACACTGATGCTTCCAGCAACGTCATGTCTCACAGGTCAATAGTGCTTCTCTGAGTTTCACTGGTCTAGGGTAAAGGGTGAAGCGCCTGGGTTCCCGTGCTTCACTACTGTATGGCCTCAAGATGATGTTTGTAGGCACAGCGGCAAATCCATCGGTGGCAATTCTCTCATATTGTCATTGCGATGGGAAGATTCCTTATTCGCCAGGAAATGTTTTGCCGTGCAAGACGGGTCACCACAGAGCTGTCTGTTTTGTGTTGAGACAAAGTTTGCTGAATTTACCTGCCAGCCCTTGCGTGTCCTCCCTTTCTTTTAAGGTCGATGGAGACGCACGAGTGTAAGGAGAACGGTGAATGGTGGCCGTTCATAACCCAGGATCATGAGAAACCGCAGAGTAAATTTTAGGAACGTAGACGTAGTACAGCGGAGAAAACTTCACTCAAGGACGTCAGTGAACTCTCCTTACAATGCTGAGGCCTGACACGCCTAGTGCCTGGGGGCAACCCGGCTCCTGCCCTAGGTGGTTTTGTGGAGCATGCCTCCCTCAGGTGGTGCCTTTTCTCTCGCAGCAATATTGCTCCGTGTAATTCTGCTGTTGATGAAAACTATTTGCCATGGCTTTGTTGTTTCACCTCCTTGGCTCATCTTTGAAGTACAAATGCTTTTCTTCGACAGTGGTGCTGAGTCCTTGAGCTTTCTTTTGTCTCGGCTCAATCAATGCAGATTCCTGTGCTGAATAAGCCATGGACTAGCACAGGTGGGTGCTTGTCCTTATATGGGGCACACGCAGGAATTTCGTTTGTCAAGACCCACCTGGCTTGATCAAGGTTCTTTATTCCCATGAAAACGATTTTTATCTAAATTCTAGAGGAGCACCTGTGTGCCTCTGGGAGCTACACCTGGGCCTGCTGAACAGAGGCTCCGGAGTTTTCATTTCTGACTAAAATTCAACACGGAATTTCATGGATCTAAGGACACCGTGAATTGTGCACCTACCACATTCTCACATCTTCATTGTCTAATGGAAGCTTAAGTTTCCCAGTCTGATATGGCTGCCACTTCATTTCTGGAAATGACCATTCAATTGTGGACGTTCAGCCTTCTTCATAATGCTCTTATAACGGCATGTTCCCGCGCCACATTAAGACCACTCGGTGGAGGTTTATGTGACTCAGGATAACTCTTTATTTCAGGTGACTAGAACAAAGGGTATTCACAGAGGTTGATGATCACTTATTAAAGTCCCATTTCTCTATGATGCCCACTGATGACACATCTACATCTGAAGGCAAAGAACTCGTGCAGCATGATATTCTCAGTTCAGCCACGCCGCCTGCAGTTTCTTCCTTGCAGAAAAATCTTTCCCAGTGTACTTCTTTAAAATGCTGCAAAATAGTGGGACAGAAGATTTCGGTTTAGGGTCAACTTTAAACGGAAATAGGTACAGGCATGTGGGCATGTTTAGAGACAGTGTTAGAGTTCAGGTTAGAGTGATGGCTGCGTGAGGATTTGGGTTATGGTAAGGTTGTGGATCAAATGTAGGGTGAGTGTGAGGTCAAGGTAAGAGTAGGGTTTAGTGCTTAAGGATAAATGAACCTATTGTCTCATTTAGGGTTATGGTAAACTTGACTGTTTAGGTATGGGTTGGTGTTAATATTTGTGTGAGGGTTAGAAAGTGTGCGAGATTAAGAGTTGGGGTCAGGCTTGCGGCTTGTGTGTTACATCCGTTTTGGTTGTGGATAAGTTTATCTCTCTGTCTAGTTTAAGGGATTGGATTACATTAACGGTGATATGGAGGCTTGGATTGAAGTTGATGGATAGAGTTAAGTTAGGTTCAGGCGAAGGGTGAAGGTTAGGAGTAAGGTTAGTTGTAGGGGGAGCTGCATGTTCACATCAGATTTGGGGTTAGGATTAGGCTTAGCCTTAGCATAGACATATGGTTAAGGTTAGGGCTTGGTTTAGGGTGAGCCTTAGCTTAGGGTTCAGTTTAAGGTTACGAGTCTACAGAATTACACCTAGGCTTAGGGTTACACCTCTTTTTAGGTTTAGACCTAGGGCTAGCTTTTGACCTAGGTTAGGGTTAGGATTAGGATTGGTTTTAGGATAGGATTTAGGTTTGAGGTTTCATTTTAGTGTAGGGTTATTGGAAGTACATCTGCTCTCCCTGGTTTTCCTTCACGATCACAATATTTCTGAGATTCATGGTTTAAGGAAAATCTTGCTCCTTGCCGGTTTCAAGGCAAAAAGGCGCCACCTGCAGTTGGTTTTTCCGTCAAACTTAGGATCGCTCTTTGAGAACCTTGGGTCTTTGGGAATGCCGTGAGTCCAGCAAGATTTTTCAGTTCAAGTGTGCCCCAAGCAGTGGGTTCTACCTCTGAGCAATACAGCCCGTGGAATTCCTGAGAATCTGGAACCTGCCATGAAGTTCAGGCTGCGTTTTATTCACACGGAAGAAGCTCCTTCGAGGTTCCCATGCCTCTGTACACTGATGCTTCCAGCAACGTCATGTCTCACAGGTCAATAGTGCTTCTCTGAGTTTCACTGGTCTAGGGTAAAGGGTGAAGCGCCTGGGTTCCCGTGCTTCACTACTGTATGGCCTCAAGATGATGTTTGTAGGCACAGCGGCAAATCCATCGGTGGCAATTCTCTCATATTGTCATTGCGATGGGAAGATTCCTTATTCGCCAGGAAATGTTTTGCCATGGAAGACGGGTCACCACAGAGCTGTCTGTTTTGTGTTGAGACAAAGTTTGCTGAATTTACCTGCCAGCAGTTGCGTGTCCTCCCTTTCTTTTAAGGTCGATGGAGACGCAGGAGTGTAAGGAGAACGGTGAATGGTGGCCGTTCATAACCCAGGATCATGAGAAACCGCAGAGTAAATTTTAGGAACGTAGACGTAGGACAGCGGAGAAAACTTCACTCAGGGACTTCAGTGAACTCTCCTTACAATGCTGAGGCCTGACACGCCTAGTGCCTGGGGGCAACCCGGCTCCTGCCCTAGGTGGTTTTGTGGAGCATGCCTCCCTCAGGTGGTGCCTTTTCTCTCCCAGCAATATTGCTCCGTGAAATTCTGCTGTTGATGAAAACTATTTGCCATGGCTTTGTTGTTTCCCCTCCTTGGCTCATCTTTGAAGTACAAATGCTTTTCGACAGGGGTGCTGAGTCCTTGAGCATTCTTTTGTCTTGGCTCAATCAATGCAGATTCCTGTGCTGAATAAGCCATGGACTAGCACAGGTGGGTGCTTGTCCTTATATGGGGCACACGCAGGAATTTCGTTTGTCAAGACCCACCTGGCTTGATCAAGGTTCTTTATTCCCATGAAAACGATTTTTATCCAAAATCTAGAGGAGCACCAGTGTGCCTCTGGGAGCTAAACCCGGGCCTGCTGAACAGAGGCTCCGCAGTTTTCATTTCTGACTAAAATTCAACACGGAATTTCATGGATCTAAGGAAACCTTGAATTGTGGACCTACCAGATTCTCACATCTTCAATGTCTAATGGAAGCTTAAGTTTCCCAGTCTGATCCGGCTGCCACTTCATTTCTGGCAATGACCATTCAATTGTGGACGTTCAGCCTTCTTCAGAATTCTCTTATAACGGCATGTTCCCGCGCCACATTAAGACCACTCGGTGGAGGTTTATGTGACTCAGGACAACTCTTTATTTCAGGTGACTAGAACAAAGGGAATTCACAGAGGTTGATGATCACTTATTAAAGTCCCATTTCTCTATGATGCCCACTGATGACACTTCTACATCTGAAGGCAAAGAACTCGTGCAGCATGATATTCTCAGTTCAGCCACGCCGCCTGCAGTTTCTTCCTTGCAGAAAAATCTTTCCCAGTGTACTTCTTTAAAATGCTGCAAAATAGTGGGACAGAAGATTTCGGTTTAGGGTCAACTTTAAACGGAAATAGGTATAGGCATGTAGGCATGTTTAGAGACAGTGTTAGATTTCAGGTTAGAGTGATGGCTGCGTGAGGATTTGGGTTATGGTAAGGTTGTGGATGAAATGTAGGGTGAGTGTGAGGTTGAAGGTAAGAGTAGGGTTTAGTGCTTAAGGATAAATGAACCTATTGTCTCATTTAGGCTTATGGTAAACTTGACTGTTTAGGTATGGGTTGGGGTTAATATTTGTGTGAGGGTGAGAAAGTGTGCGAGATTAAGAGTTGGGGTCAGGCTTGCGGCTTGTGTGTTACATCCGTTTTGGTTGTGGATAAGTTTATCTCTCTGTCTAGTTTAAGGGATTGGATTACATTAACGGTGATATGGAGGCTTGGATTGAAGTTGATGGATAGAGTTAAGTTAGGTTCAGACGAAGGGTGAAGGTTAGGAGTAAGGTTAGTTGTAGGGGGAGCTGCATGTTCACATCAGATTTGGGGTTAGGATTAGGCTTAGCCTTAGCATAGACATATGGTTAAGGTTAGGGCTTGGTTTAGGGTGAGCCTTAACTTAGGGTTCAGTTTAAGGTTACGAGTCTACAGAATTACACCTAGGCTTAGGGTTACACCTCTTTTTAGTTATAGACCTAGGGCTAGCTTTTGACCTAGGTTAGGGTTAGGATTAGGGTTGGTTTTAGGATAGGATTTAGGTTTGAGGTTTCATTTTAGTGTACGGTTATTGGAAGTACATCTGCTCTCCCTGGTTTTCCTTCACGATCTCAATATTTCTGAGATTCATGGTTTAAGGAAAATCTTGCTCCTTGCCGGTTTCAAGGCAAAAAGGCGCCACCTGTAGTTGGTTTTTCCGTCAAACTTAGGCTCGCTCTTTGAGAAACTTGGGTCTTTGGGAATGCCGTGAGTCCAGCAAAATTTTTCAGTTCAAGTGTGCCCAAAGCAGTGGGTTCTACCTCTGAGCAATACAGCCCGTGGAATTCCTGAGAATCTGGAACCTGCCATGAAGTTCAGGCTGCGTTTTATTCACACGGAAGAAGCTCCTTCGAGGTTCCCATGCCTCTGTACACTGATGCTTCCAGCAACGTCATGTCTCACAGGTCAATAGTGCTTCTCTGAGTTTCACTGGTCTAGGGTAAAGGGTGAAGCGCCTGGGTTCCCGTGCTTCACTACTGTATGGCCTCAAGATGATGTTTGTAGGCACAGCGGCAAATCCATCGGTGGCAATTCTCTCATATTGTCATTGCGATGGGAAGATTCCTTATTCGCCAGGAAATGTTTTGCCGTGCAAGACGGGTCACCACAGAGCTGTCTGTTTTGTGTTGAGACAAAGTTTGCTGAATTTACCTGCCAGCCCTTGCGTGTCCTCCCTTTCTTTTAAGGTCGATGGAGACGCACGAGTGTAAGGAGAACGGTGAATGGTGGCCGTTCATAACCCAGGATCATGAGAAACCGCAGAGTAAATTTTAGGAACGTAGACGTAGTACAGCGGAGAAAACTTCACTCAAGGACGTCAGTGAACTCTCCTTACAATGCTGAGGCCTGACACGCCTAGTGCCTGGGGGCAACCCGGCTCCTGCCCTAGGTGGTTTTGTGGAGCATGCCTCCCTCAGGTGGTGCCTTTTCTCTCGCAGCAATATTGCTCCGTGTAATTCTGCTGTTGATGAAAACTATTTGCCATGGCTTTGTTGTTTCACCTCCTTGGCTCATCTTTGAAGTACAAATGCTTTTCTTTGACAGTGGTGCTGAGTCCTTGAGCTTTCTTTTGTCTCGGCTCAATCAATGCAGATTCCTGTGCTGAATAAGCCATGGACTAGCACAGGTGGGTGCTTGTCCTTATATGGGGCACACGCAGGAATTTCGTTTGTCAAGACCCACCTGGCTTGATCAAGGTTCTTTATTCCCATGAAAACGATTTTTATCTAAATTCTAGAGGAGCACCTGTGTGCCTCTGGGAGCTACACCTGGGCCTGCTGAACAGAGGCTCCGGAGTTTTCATTTCTGACTAAAATTCAACACGGAATTTCATGGATCTAAGGACACCGTGAATTGTGCACCTACCACATTCTCACATCTTCATTGTCTAATGGAAGCTTAAGTTTCCCAGTCTGATATGGCTGCCACTTCATTTCTGGAAATGACCATTCAATTGTGGACGTTCAGCCTTCTTCATAATGCTCTTATAACGGCATGTTCCCGCGCCACATTAAGACCACTCGGTGGAGGTTTATGTGACTCAGGATAACTCTTTATTTCAGGTGACTAGAACAAAGGGTATTCACAGAGGTTGATGATCACTTATTAAAGTCCCATTTCTCTATGATGCCCACTGATGACACATCTACATCTGAAGGCAAAGAACTCGTGCAGCATGATATTCTCAGTTCAGCCACGCCGCCTGCAGTTTCTTCCTTGCAGAAAAATCTTTCCCAGTGTACTTCTTTAAAATGCTGCAAAATAGTGGGACAGAAGATTTCGGTTTAGGGTCAACTTTAAACGGAAATAGGTACAGGCATGTGGGCATGTTTAGAGACAGTGTTAGAGTTCAGGTTAGAGTGATGGCTGCGTGAGGATTTGGGTTATGGTAAGGTTGTGGATCAAATGTAGGGTGAGTGTGAGGTCAAGGTAAGAGTAGGGTTTAGTGCTTAAGGATAAATGAACCTATTGTCTCATTTAGGCTTATGGTAAACTTGACTGTTTAGGTATGGGTTGGTGTTAATATTTGTGTGAGGGTTAGAAAGTGTGCGAGATTAAGAGTTGGGGTCAGGCTTGCGGCTTGTGTGTTACATCCGTTTTGGTTGTGGATAAGTTTATCTCTCTGTCTAGTTTAAGGGATTGGATTACATTAACGGTGATATGGAGGCTTGGATTGAAGTTGATGGATAGAGTTAAGTTAGGTTCAGGCGAAGGGTGAAGGTTAGGAGTAAGGTTAGTTGTAGGGGGAGCTGCATGTTCACATCAGATTTGGGGTTAGGATTAGGCTTAGCCTTAGCATAGACATATGGTTAAGGTTAGGGCTTGGTTTAGGGTGAGCCTTAGCTTAGGGTTCAGTTTAAGGTTACGAGTCTACAGAATTACACCTAGGCTTAGGGTTACACCTCTTTTTAGGTTTAGACCTAGGGCTAGCTTTTGACCTAGGTTAGGGTTAGGATTAGGATTGGTTTTAGGATAGGATTTAGGTTTGAGGTTTCATTTTAGTGTAGGGTTATTGGAAGTACATCTGCTCTCCCTGGTTTTCCTTCACGATCACAATATTTCTGAGATTCATGGTTTAAGGAAAATCTTGCTCCTTGCCGGTTTCAAGGCAAAAAGGCGCCACCTGCAGTTGGTTTTTCCGTCAAACTTAGGATCGCTCTTTGAGAACTTTGGGTCTTTGGGAATGCCGTGAGTCCAGCAAGATTTTTCAGTTCAAGTGTGCCCCAAGCAGTGGGTTCTACCTCTGAGCAATACAGCCCGTGGAATTCCTGAGAATCTGGAACCTGCCATGAAGTTCAGGCTGCGTTTTATTCACACGGAAGAAGCTCCTTCGAGGTTCCCATGCCTCTGTACACTGATGCTTCCAGCAACGTCATGTCTCACAGGTCAATAGTGCTTCTCTGAGTTTCACTGGTCTAGGGTAAAGGGTGAAGCGCCTGGGTTCCCGTGCTTCACTACTGTATGGCCTCAAGATGATGTTTGTAGGCACAGCGGCAAATCCATCGGTGGCAATTCTCTCATATTGTCATTGCGATGGGAAGATTCCTTATTCGCCAGGAAATGTTTTGCCATGGAAGACGGGTCACCACAGAGCTGTCTCTTTTGTGTTGAGACAAAGTTTGCTGAATTTACCTGCCAGCAGTTGCGTGTCCTCCCTTTCTTTTAAGGTCGATGGAGACGCACGAGTGTAAGGAGAACGGTGAATGGTGGCCGTTCATAACCCAGGATCATGAGAAACCGCAGAGTAAATTTTAGGAACGTAGACGTAGGAGAGCGGAGAAAACTTCACTCAGGGACTTCAGTGAACTCTCCTTACAATGCTGAGGCCTGACACGCCTAGTGCCTGGGGGCAACCCGGCTCCTGCCCTAGGTGGTTTTGTGGAGCATGCCTCCCTCAGGTGGTGCCTTTTCTCTCCCAGCAATATTGCTCCGTGAAATTCTGCTGTTGATGAAAACTATTTGCCATGGCTTTGTTGTTTCCCCTCCTTGGCTCATCTTTGAAGTACAAATGCTTTTCGACAGGGGTGCTGAGTCCTTGAGCATTCTTTTGTCTTGGCTCAATCAATGCAGATTCCTGTGCTGAATAAGCCATGGACTAGCACAGGTGGGTGCTTGTCCTTATATGGGGCACACGCAGGAATTTCGTTTGTCAAGACCCACCTGGCTTGATCAAGGTTCTTTATTCCCATGAAAACGATTTTTATCCAAAATCTAGAGGAGCACCAGTGTGCCTCTGGGAGCTAAACCCGGGCCTGCTGAACAGAGGCTCCGCAGTTTTCATTTCTGACTAAAATTCAACACGGAATTTCATGGATCTAAGGAAACCTTGAATTGTGGACCTACCAGATTCTCACATCTTCAATGTCTAATGGAAGCTTAAGTTTCCCAGTCTGATCCGGCTGCCACTTCATTTCTGGCAATGACCATTCAATTGTGGACGTTCAGCCTTCTTCAGAATTCTCTTATAACGGCATGTTCCCGCGCCACATTAAGACCACTCGGTGGAGGTTTATGTGACTCAGGACAACTCTTTATTTCAGGTGACTAGAACAAAGGGAATTCACAGAGGTTGATGATCACTTATTAAAGTCCCATTTCTCTATGATGCCCACTGATGACACTTCTACATCTGAAGGCAAAGAACTCGTGCAGCATGATATTCTCAGTTCAGCCACGCCGCCTGCAGTTTCTTCCTTGCAGAAAAATCTTTCCCAGTGTACTTCTTTAAAATGCTGCAAAATAGTGGGACAGAAGATTTCGGTTTAGGGTCAACTTTAAACGGAAATAGGTATAGGCATGTAGGCATGTTTAGAGACAGTGTTAGATTTCAGGTTAGAGTGATGGCTGCGTGAGGATTTGGGTTATGGTAAGGTTGTGGATGAAATGTAGGGTGAGTGTGAGGTTGAAGGTAAGAGTAGGGTTTAGTGCTTAAGGATAAATGAACCTATTGTCTCATTTAGGCTTATGGTAAACTTGACTGTTTAGGTATGGGTTGGGGTTAATATTTGTGTGAGGGTGAGAAAGTGTGCGAGATTAAGAGTTGGGGTCAGGCTTGCGGCTTGTGTGTTACATCCGTTTTGGTTGTGGATAAGTTTATCTCTCTGTCTAGTTTAAGGGATTGGATTACATTAACGGTGATATGGAGGCTTGGATTGAAGTTGATGGATAGAGTTAAGTTAGGTTCAGACGAAGGGTGAAGGTTAGGAGTAAGGTTAGTTGTAGGGGGAGCTGCATGTTCACATCAGATTTGGGGTTAGGATTAGGCTTAGCCTTAGCATAGACATATGGTTAAGGTTAGGGCTTGGTTTAGGGTGAGCCTTAACTTAGGGTTCAGTTTAAGGTTACGAGTCTACAGAATTACACCTAGGCTTAGGGTTACACCTCTTTTTAGTTATAGACCTAGGGCTAGCTTTTGACCTAGGTTAGGGTTAGGATTAGGGTTGGTTTTAGGATAGGATTTAGGTTTGAGGTTTCATTTTAGTGTAGGGTTATTGGAAGTACATCTGCTCTCCCTGGTTTTCCTTCACGATCTCAATATTTCTGAGATTCATGGTTTAAGGAAAATCTTGCTCCTTGCCGGTTTCAAGGCAAAAAGGCGCCACCTGTAGTTGGTTTTTCCGTCAAACTTAGGCTCGCTCTTTGAGAAACTTGGGTCTTTGGGAATGCCGTGAGTCCAGCAAAATTTTTCAGTTCAAGTGTGCCCAAAGCAGTGGGTTCTACCTCTGAGCAATACAGCCCGTGGAATTCCTGAGAATCTGGAACCTGCCATGAAGTTCAGGCTGCGTTTTATTCACACGGAAGAAGCTCCTTCGAGGTTCCCATGCCTCTGTACACTGATGCTTCCAGCAACGTCATGTCTCACAGGTCAATAGTGCTTCTCTGAGTTTCACTGGTCTAGGGTAAAGGGTGAAGCGCCTGGGTTCCCGTGCTTCACTACTGTATGGCCTCAAGATGATGTTTGTAGGCACAGCGGCAAATCCATCGGTGGCAATTCTCTCATATTGTCATTGCGATGGGAAGATTCCTTATTCGCCAGGAAATGTTTTGCCATGGAAGACGGGTCACCACAGAGCTGTCTCTTTTGTGTTGAGACAAAGTTTGCTGAATTTACCTGCCAGCAGTTGCGTGTCCTCCCTTTCTTTTAAGGTCGATGGAGACGCACGAGTGTAAGGAGAACGGTGAATGGTGGCCGTTCATAACCCAGGATCATGAGAAACCGCAGAGTAAATTTTAGGAACGTAGACGTAGGACAGCGGAGAAAACTTCACTCAGGGACTTCAGTGAACTCTCCTTACAATGCTGAGGCCTGACACGCCTAGTGCCTGGGGGCAACCCGGCTCCTGCCCTACGTGTTTTTGTGGAGCATGCCTCCCTCAGGTGGTGCCTTTTCTCTCCCAGCAATATTGCTCCGTGAAATTCTGCTGTTGATGAAAACTATTTGCCATGGCTTTGTTGTTTCCCCTCCTTGGCTCATCTTTGAAGTACAAATGCTTTTCGACAGGGGTGCTGAGTCCTTGAGCATTCTTTTGTCTTGGCTCAATCAATGCAGATTCCTGTGCTGAATAAGCCATGGACTAGCACAGGTGGGTGCTTGTCCTTATATGGGGCACACGCAGGAATTTCGTTTGTCAAGACCCACCTGGCTTGATCAAGGTTCTTTATTCCCATGAAAACGATTTTTATCCAAATTCTAGAGGAGCACCTGTGTGCCTCTGGGAGCTACACCCGGGCCTGCTGAACAGAGGCTCCGGAGTTTTCATTTCTGACTAAAATTCAACACGGAATTTCATGGATCTAAGGACACCGTGAATTGTGCACCTACCACATTCTCACATCTTCATTGTCTAATGGAAGCTTAAGTTTCCCAGTCTGATATGGCTGCCACTTCATTTCTGGCAATGAACATTCAATTGTGGACGTTCAGCCTTTTTCAGAATACTCTTATAACGGCATGTTCCCGCGCCACATTAAGACCACTCGGTGGAGGTTTATGTGACTCAGGACAACTCTTTATTTCAGGTGACTAGAACAAAGGGTATTCACAGAGGTTGATGATCACTTATTAAAGTCCCATTTCTCTATGATGCCCACTGATGACACATCTACATCTGAAGGCAAAGAACTCGTGCAGCATGATATTCTCAGTTCAGCCACGCCGCATGCAGTTTCTTCCTTGCAGAAAAATCTTTCCCAGTGTACTTCTTTAAAATGCTGCAAAATAGTGGGACAGAAGATTTCGGTTTAGGGTCAACTTTAAACGGAAATAGGTACAGGCATGTGGGCATGTTTAGAGACCGTGTTAGAGTTCAGGTTAGAGTGATGGCTGCGTGAGGATTTGGGTTATGGTAAGGTTGTGGATCAAATGTAGGGTGAGTGTGAGGTTGAAGGTAAGAGTAGGGTTTAGTGCTTAAGGATAAATGAACCTATTGTCTCATTTAGGCTTATGGTAAACTTGACTGTTTAGGTATGGGTTGGTGTTAATATTTGTGTGAGGGTTAGAAAGTGTGCGAGATTAAGAGTTGGGGTCAGGCTTGCGGCTTGTGTGTTACATCCGTTTTGGTTGTGGATAAGTTTATCTGTCTGTCTAGTTTAAGGGATTGGATTACATTAACGGTGATATGGAGGCTTGGATTGAAGTTGATGGATAGAGTTAAGTTAGGTTAAGGCGAAGGGTGAAGGTTAGGAGTAAGGTTAGTTGTAGGGGGAGCTGCATGTTCACATCAGATTTGGGGTTAGGATTAGGCTTAGCCTTAGCATAGACATATGGTTAAGGTTAGGGCTTGGTTTAGGGTGAGCCTTAGCTTAGGGTTCAGTTTAAGGTTAGGAGTCTACAGAATTACACCTAGGCTTAGGGTTACACCTCTTTTTAGGTTTAGACCTAGGGCTAGCTTTTGACCTAGGTTAGGGTTAGGATTAGGGTTGGTTTTAGGATAGGATTTAGGTTTGAGGTTTCATTTTAGTGTAGGGTTATTGGAAGTACATCTGCTCTCCCTGGTTTTCCTTCACGATCACAATATTTCTGAGATTCATGGTTTAAGGAAAATCTTGCTCCTTGCCGGTTTCAAGGCAAAAAGGCGCCATCTGTAGTTGGTTTTTCCGTCAAACTTATGCTCGCTCTTTGAGAACCTTGGGTCTTTGGGAATGCCGTGAGTCCAGCAAGATTTTTCAGTTCAAGTGTGCCCCAAGCAGTGGGTTCTACCTCTGAGCAATACAGCCCGTGGAATTCCTGAGAATCTGGAACCTGCCATGAAGTTCAGCCTGCGTTTTATTCACACGGAAGAAGCTCCTTCGAGGTTCCCATGCCTCTGTACACTGATGCTTCCAGCAACGTCATGTCTCACAGGTCAATAGTGCTTCTCTGAGTTTCACTGGTCTAGGGTAAAGGGTGAAGCGCCTGGGTTCCCGTGCTTCACTACTGTATGGCCTCAAGATGATGTTTGTAGGCACAGCGGCAAATCCATCGGTGGCAATTCTCTCATATTGTCATTGCGATGGGAAGATTCCTTATTCGCCAGGAAATGTTTTGCCGTGGAAGACGGGTCACCACAGAGCTGTCTCTTTTGTGTTGAGACAAAGTTTGCTGAATTTACCTGCCAGCAGTTGCGTGTCCTCCCTTTCTTTTAAGGTCGATGGAGACGCACGAGTGTAAGGAGAACGGTGAATGGTGGCCGTTCATAACCCAGGATCATGAGAAACCGCAGAGTAAATTTTAGGAACGTAGACGTAGGACAGTGGAGAAAACTTCACTCAGGGACTTCAGTGAACTCTCCTTACAATGCTGAGGCCTGACACGCCTAGTGCCTGGGGGCAACCCGGCTCCTGCCCTAGGTGGTTTTGTGGAGTGTGCCTCCCTCAGGTGGTGCCTTTTCTCTCCCATCAATATTGCTCCGTGAAATTCTGCTGTTGATGAAAACTATTTGCCATGGCTTTGTTGTTTCCCCTCCTTGGCTCATCTTTGAAGTACAAATGCTTTTCGACAGGGGTGCTGAGTCCTTGAGCATTCTTTTGTCTTGGCTCAATCAATGCAGATTCCTGTGCTGAATAAGCCATGGACTAGCACAGGTGGGTGCTTGTCCTTATATGGGGCACACGCAGGAATTTCGTTTGTCAAGACCCACCTGGCTTGATCAAGGTTCTTTATTCCCATGAAAACGATTTTTATCCAAATTCTAGAGGAGCACCAGTGTGCCTCTGGGAGCTAAACCCGGGCCTGCTGAACAGAGGCTCCGCAGTTTTCATTTCTGACTAAAATTCAACACGGAATTTCATGGATCTAAGGAAACCTTGAATTGTGGACCTACCAGATTCTCACATCTTCATTGTCTAATGGAAGCTTAAGTTTCCCAGTCTGATCCGGCTGCCACTTCATTTCTGGCAATGATCATTCAATTGTGGACGTTCAGCCTTCTTCAGAATTCTCTTATAACGGCATGTTCCCGCGCCACATTAAGACCACTCGGTGGAGGTTTATGTGACTCAGGACAACTCTTTATTTCAGGTGACTAGAACAAAGGGAATTCACAGAGGTTGATGATCACTTATTAAAGTCCCATTTCTCTATGATGCCCACTGATGACACTTCTACATCTGAAGGCAAAGAACTCGTGCAGCATGATATTCTCAGTTCAGCCACGCCGCCTGCAGTTTCTTCCTTGCAGAAAAATCTTTCCCAGTGTACTTCTTTAAAATGATGCAAAATAGTGGGACAGAAGATTTCGGTTTAGGGTCAACTTTAAACGGAAATAGGTACAGGCATGTGGGCATGTTTAGAGACAGTGTTAGAGTTCAGGTTAGAGTGATGGCTGCGTGAGGATTTGGGTTATGGTAAGGTTGTGGATGAAATGTAGGGTGAGTGTGAGGTTGAAGGTAAGAGTAGGGTTTAGTGCTTAAGGATAAATGAACCTATTGTCTCATTTAGGCTTATGGTAAACTTGACTGTTTAGGTATGGGTTGGGGTTAATATTTGTGTGAGGGTGAGAAAGTGTGCGAGATTAAGAGTTGGGGTCAGGCTTGCGGCTTGTGTGTTACATCCGTTTTGGTTGTGGATAAGTTTATCTCTCTGTCTAGTTTAAGGGATTGGATTACATTAACGGTGATATGGAGGCTTGGATTGAAGTTGATGGATAGAGTTAAGTTAGGTTCAGACGAAGGGTGAAGGTTAGGAGTAAGGTTAGTTGTAGGGGGAGCTGCATGTTCACATCAGATTTGGGGTTAGGATTAGGCTTAGCCTTAGCATAGACATATGGTTAAGGTTAGGGCTTGGTTTAGGGTGAGCCTTAGCTTAGGGTTCAGTTTAAGGTTACGAGTCTACAGAATTACACCTAGGCTTAGGGTTACACCTCTTTTTAGTTATAGACCTAGGGCTAGCTTTTGACCTAGGTTAGGGTTAGGATTAGGGTTGGTTTTAGGATAGGATTTAGGTTTGAGGTTTCATTTTAGTGTAGGGTTATTGGAAGTACATCTGCTCTCCCTGGTTTTCCTTCACGATCACAATATTTCTGAGATTCATGGTTTAAGGAAAATCTTGCTCCTTGCCGGTTTCAAGGCAAAAAGGCGCCACCTGCAGTTGGTTTTTCCGTCAAACTTAGGCTCGCTCTTTGAGAAACTTGGGTCTTTGGGAATGCCGTGAGTCCAGCAAGATTTTTCAGTTCAAGTGTGCCCCAAGCAGTGGGTTCTACCTCTGAGCAATACAGCCCGTGGAATTCCTGAGAATCTGGAACCTGCCATGAAGTTCAGCCTGCGTTTTATTCACACGGAAGAAGCTCCTTCGAGGTTCCCATGCCTCTGTACACTGATGCTTCCAGCAACGTCATGTCTCACAGGTCAATAGTGCTTCTCTGAGTTTCACTGGTCTAGGGTAAAGGGTGAAGCGCCTGGGTTCCCGTGCTTCACTACTGTATGGCCTCAAGATGATGTTTGTAGGCACAGCGGCAAATCCATCGGTGGCAATTCTCTCATATTGTCATTGCGATGGGAAGATTCCTTATTCGCCAGGAAATGTTTTGCCGTGTAAGACGGGTCACCACAGAGCTGTCTCTTTTGTGTTGAGACAAAGTTTGCTGAATTTACCTGCCAGCCCTTGCGTGTCCTCCCTTTCTTTTAAGGTCGATGGAGACGCACGAGTGTAAGGAGAACGGTGAATGGTGGCCGTTCATAACCCAGGATCATGAGAAACCGCAGAGTAAATTTTAGGAACGTAGACGTAGTACAGCGGAGAAAACTTCACTCAAGGACGTCAGTGAACTCTCCTTACAATGCTGAGGCCTGACACGCCTAGTGCCTGGGGGCAACCCGGCTCCTGCCCTAGGTGGTTTTGTGGAGCATGCCTCCCTCAGGTGGTGCCTTTTCTCTCGCAGCAATATTGCTCCGTGTAATTCTGCTGTTGATGAAAACTATTTGCCATGGCTTTGTTGTTTCCCCTCCTTGGCTCATCTTTGAAGTACAAATGCTTTTCGACAGTGGTGCTGAGTCCTTGAGCTTTCCTTTGTCTTGGCTCAATCAATGCAGATTCCTGTGCTGAATAAGCCATGGACTAGCACAGGTGGGTGCTTGTCCTTATATGGGGCACACGCAGAAATTTCCTTTGTCAAGACCCACCTGGCTTGATCAAGGTTCTTTATTCCCATGAAAACGATTTTTATCCAAATTCTAGAGGAGCACCTGTGTGCCTCTGGGAGCTACACCCGGGCCTGCTGAACAGAGGCTCCGGAGTTTTCATTTCTGACTAAAATTCAACACGGAATTTCATGGATCTAAGGACACCGTGAATTGTGCACCTACCACATTCTCACATCTTCATTGTCTAATGGAAGCTTAAGTTTCCCAGTCTGATCCGGCTGCCACTTCATTTCTGGCAATGACCATTCAATTGTGGACGTTCAGCCTTCTTCAGAATGCTCTTATAACGGCATGTTCCCGCGCCACATTAAGACCACTCGGTGGAGGTTTATGTGCCTCAGGATAACTCTTTATTTCAGGTGACTAGAACAAAGGGTATTCACAGAGGTTGATGATCACTTATTAAAGTCCCATTTCTCTATGATGCCCACTGATGACACATCTACATCTGAAGGCAAAGATCTCGTGCAGCATGATATTCTCAGTTCAGCCACGCCGCCTGCAGTTTCTTCCTTGCAGAAAAATCTTTCCCAGTGTACTTCTTTAAAACGCTGCAAAATAGTGGGACAGAAGATTTCGGTTTAGGGTCAACTTTAAACGGAAATAGGTACAGGCATGTGGGCATGTTTAGAGACAGTGTTAGAGTTCAGGTTAGAGTGATGGCTGCGTGAGGATTTGGGTTATGGTAAGGTTGTGGATCAAATGTAGGGTGAGTGTGAGGTTGAAGGTAAGAGTAGGGTTTAGTGCTTAAGGATAAATGAACCTATTGTCTCATTTAGGCTTATGGTAAACTTGACTGTTTAGGTATGGGTTGGTGTTAATATTTGTGTGAGGGTTAGAAAGTGTGCGAGATTAAGAGTTGGGGTCAGGCTTGCGGCTTGTGTGTTACATCCGTTTTGGTTGTGGATAAGTTTATCTGTCTGTCTAGTTTAAGGGATTGGATTACATTAACGGTGATATGGAGGCTTGGATTGAAGTTGATGGATAGAGTTAAGTTAGGTTAAGGCGAAGGGTGAAGGTTAGGAGTAAGGTTAGTTGTAGGGGGAGCTGCATGTTCACATCAGATTTGGGGTTAGGATTAGGCTTAGCCTTAGCATAGACATATGGTTAAGGTTAGGGCTTGGTTTAGGGTGAGCCTTAGGTTAGGGTTCAGTTTAAGTTTAGGAGTCTACAGAATTACACCTAGGCTTAGGGTTACACCTCTTTTTAGGTTTAGACCTAGGGCTAGCTTTTGACCTAGGTTAGGGTTAGGATTAGGGTTGGTTTTAGGATAGGATTTAGGTTTGAGGTTTCATTTTAGTGTAGGGTTATTGGAAGTACATCTGCTCTCCCTGGTTTTCCTTCACGATCACAATATTTCTGAGATTCATGGTTTAAGGAAAATCTTGCTCCTTGCCGGTTTCAAGGCAAAAAGGCGCCACCTGCAGTTGGTTTTTCCGTCAAACTTATGCTCGCTCTTTGAGAACCTTGGGTCTTTGGGAATGCCGTGAGTCCAGCAAGATTTTTCAGTTCAAGTGTGCCCCAAGCAGTGGGTTCTACCTCTGAGCAATACAGCCCGTGGAATTCCTGAGAATCTGGAACCTGCCATGAAGTTCAGGCTGTGTTTTATTCACACGGAAGAAGCTCCTTCGAGGTTCCCATGCCTCTGTACACTGATGCTTCCAGCAACGTCTTGTCTCACAGGTCAATAGTGCTTCTCTGAGTTTCACTGGTCTAGGGTAAAGGGTGAAGCGCCTGGGTTCCCGTGCTTCACTACTGTATGGCCTCAAGATGATGTTTGTAGGCACAGCGGCAAATCCATCGGTGGCAATTCTCTCATATTGTCATTGCGATGGGAAGATTCCTTATTCGCCAGGAAATGTTTTGCCGTGCAAGACGGGTCACCACAGAGCTGTCTCTTTTGTGTTGAGACAAAGTTTGCTGAATTTACCTGCCAGCCCTTGCGTGTCCTCCCTTTCTTTTAAGGTCGATGGAGACGCACGAGTGTAAGGAGAACGGTGAATGGTGGCCGTTCATAACCCAGGATCATGAGAAACCGCAGAGTAAATTTTAGGAACGTAGACGTAGTACAGCGGAGAAAACTTCACTCAAGGACGTCAGTGAACTCTCCTTACAATGCTGAGGCCTGACACGCCTAGTGCCTGGGGGCAACCCGGCTCCTGCCCTAGGTGGTTTTGTGGAGCATGCCTCCCTCAGGTGGTGCCTTTTCTCTCCCAGCAATATTGCTCCGTGAAATTCTGCTGTTGATGAAAACTATTTGCCATGGCTTTGTTGTTTCCCCTCCTTGGCTCATCTTTGAAGTACAAATGCTTTTCGACAGGGGTGCTGAGTCCTTGAGCATTCTTTTGTCTTGGCTCAATCAATGCAGATTCCTGTGCTGAATAAGCCATGGACTAGCACAGGTGGGTGCTTGTCCTTATATGGGGCACACGCAGAAATTTCCTTTGTCAAGACCCACCTGGCTTGATCAAGGTTCTTTATTCCCATGAAAACGATTTTTATCCAAATTCTAGAGGAGCACCAGTGTGCCTCTGGGAGCTACACCCGGGCCTGCTGAACAGAGGCTCCGGAGTTTTCATTTCTGACTAAAATTCAACACGGAATTTCATGGATCTAAGGACACCGTGAATTGTGCACCTACCACATTCTCACATCTTCATTGTCTAATGGAAGCTTAAGTTTCCCAGTCTGATCCGGCTGCCACTTCATTTCTGGCAATGACCATTCAATTGTGGACGTTCAGCCTTCTTCAGAATTCTCTTATAACGGCATGTTCCCGCGCCACATTAAGACCACTCGGTGGAGGTTTATGTGCCTCAGGATAACTCTTTATTTCAGGTGACTAGAACAAAGGGTATTCACAGAGGTTGATGATCACTTATTAAAGTCCCATTTCTCTATGATGCCCACTGATGACACATCTACATCTGAAGGCAAAGAACTCGTGCAGCATGATATTCTCAGTTCAGCCACGCCGCCTGCAGTTTCTTCCTTGCAGAAAAATCTTTCCCAGTGTACTTCTTTAAAATGCTGCAAAATAGTGGGACAAAAGATTTCGGTTTAGGGTCAACTTTAAACGGAAATAGGTACAGGCATGTGGGCATGTTTAGAGACAGTGTTAGAGTTCAGGTTAGAGTGATGGCTGCGTGAGGATTTGGGTTATGGTAAGGTTGTGGATCAAATGTAGGGTGAGTGTGAGGTTGAAGGTAAGAGTAGGGTTTAGTGCTTAAGGATAAATGAACCTATTGTCTCATTTAGGCTTATGGTAAACTTGACTGTTTAGGTATGGGTTGGTGTTAATATTTGTGTGAGGGTTAGAAAGTGTGCGAGATTAAGAGTTGGGGTCAGGCTTGCGGCTTGTGTGTTACATCCGTTTTGGTTGTGGATAAGTTTATCTGTCTGTCTAGTTTAAGGGATTGGATTACATTAACGGTGATATGGAGGCTTGGACTGAAGTTGATGGATAGAGTTAAGTTAGGTTAAGGCGAAGGGTGAAGGTTAGGAGTAAGGTTAGTTGTAGGGGGAGCTGCATGTTCACATCAGATTTGGGGTTAGGATTAGGCTTAACCTTAGCATAGACATATGGTTAAGGTTAGGGCTTGGTTTAGGGTGAGCCTTAGGTTAGGGTTCAGTTTAAGTTTAGGAGTCTACAGAATTACACCTAGGCTTAGGGTTACACCTCTTTTTAGGTTTAGACCTAGGGCTAGCTTTTGACCTAGGTTAGGGTTAGGATTAGGGTTGGTTTTAGGATAGGATTTAGGTTTGAGGTTTCATTTTAGTGTAGGGTTATTGGAAGTACATCTGCTCTCCCTGGTTTTCCTTCACGATCACAATATTTCTGAGATTCATGGTTTAAGGAAAATCTTGCTCCTTGCCGGTTTCAAGGCAAAAAGGCGCCACCTGCAGTTGGTTTTTCCGTCAAACTTATGCTCGCTCTTTGAGAACCTTGGGTCTTTGGGAATGCCGTGAGTCCAGCAAGATTTTTCAGTTCAAGTGTGCCCCAAGCAGTGGGTTCTACCTCTGAGCAATACAGCCCGTGGAATTCCTGAGAATCTGGAACCTGCCATGAAGTTCAGGCTGTGTTTTATTCACACGGAAGAAGCTCCTTCGAGGTTCCCATGCCTCTGTACACTGATGCTTCCAGCAACGTCTTGTCTCACAGGTCAATAGTGCTTCTCTGAGTTTCACTGGTCTAGGGTAAAGGGTGAAGCGCCTGGGTTCCCGTGCTTCACTACTGTATGGCCTCAAGATGATGTTTGTAGGCACAGCGGCAAATCCATCGGTGGCAATTCTCTCATATTGTCATTGCGATGGGAAGATTCCTTATTCGCCAGGAAATGTTTTGCCGTGCAAGACGGGTCACCACAGAGCTGTCTCTTTTGTGTTGAGACAAAGTTTGCTGAATTTACCTGCCAGCCCTTGCGTGTCCTCCCTTTCTTTTAAGGTCGATGGAGACGCACGAGTGTAAGGAGAACGGTGAATGGTGGCCGTTCATAACCCAGGATCATGAGAAACCGCAGAGTAAATTTTAGGAACGTAGACGTAGTACAGCGGAGAAAACTTCACTCAAGGACGTCAGTGAACTCTCCTTACAATGCTGAGGCCTGACACGCCTAGTGCCTGGGGGCAACCCGGCTCCTGCCCTAGGTGGTTTTGTGGAGCATGCCTCCCTCAGGTGGTGCCTTTTCTCTCCCAGCAATATTGCTCCGTGAAATTCTGCTGTTGATGAAAACTATTTGCCATGGCTTTGTTGTTTCCCCTCCTTGGCTCATCTTTGAAGTACAAATGCTTTTCGACAGGGGTGCTGAGTCCTTGAGCATTCTTTTGTCTTGGCTCAATCAATGCAGATTCCTGTGCTGAATAAGCCATGGACAAGCACAGGTGGGTGCTTGTCCTTATATGGGGCACAAGCAGGAATTTCGTTTGTCAAGACCCACCTGGCTTGATCAAGGTTCTTTATTCTTTTGAAAACGATTTTTATCCAAATTCTAGAGGAGCACCAGTGTGCCTCTGGGAGCTACACCCGGGCCTGCTGAACAGAGGCTCCGGAGTTTTCATTTTCTGACTAAAATTCAACACGGAATTTCATGGATCTAAGGAAACCGTGAATTGTGGACCTACCAGATTCTCACATCTTCATTGTCTAATGGAAGCTTAAGTTTCCCAGTCTGATCCGGCTGCCACTTCATTTCTGGCAATGATCATTCAATTGTGGACGTTCAGCCTTCTTCAGAATTCTCTTATAACGGCATGTTCCCGCGCCACATTAAGACCACTCGGTGGAGGTTTATGTGACTCAGGACAACTCTTTATTTCAGGTGACTAGAACAAAGGGAATTCACAGAGGTTGATGATCACTTATTAAAGTCCCATTTCTCTATGATGCCCACTGATGACACTTCTACATCTGAGGGCAAAGAACTCGTGCAGCATGATATTCTCAGTTCAGCCACGCCGCCTGCAGTTTCTTCCTTGCAGAAAAATCTTTCCCAGTGTACTTCTTTAAAATGCTGCAAAATAGTGGGACAGAAGATTTCGGTTTAGGGTCAACTTTAAACGGAAATAGGTACAGGCATGTGGGCATGTTTAGAGACAGTGTTAGAGTTCAGGTTAGAGTGACGGCTGCGTGAGGATTTGGGTTATGGTAAGGTTGTGGATCAAATGTAGGGTGAGTGTGAGGTTGAAGGTAAGAGTAGGGTTTAATGCTTAAGGATAAATGAACCTATTGTCTCATTTAGGCTTATGGTAAACTTGAGTGTTTCTGTATGGGTTGGGGTTAATATTTGTGTGAGGGTTAGAAAGTGTGCGAGGTTAAGAGTTGGGGTCAGGCTTGCGGCTTGTGTGTTACATCCGTTTTGGTTGTGGATAAGTTTATCTCTCTGTCTAGTTTAAGGGATTGGATTACATTAACGGTGATATGGAGGCTTGGATTGAAGTTGATGGATTGAGTTAAGTTAGGTTCAGGTGAAGGGTGAAGGTTAGGAGTAAGGTTAGTTGTAGGGGGAGCTGCATGTTCACATCAGATTTGGGGTTAGGATTAGGCTTAGCCTTAGCATAGACATACGGTTAAGGTTAGGGCTTGGTTTAGGGTGAGCCTTAGGTTAGGGTTCAGTTTAAGGTTAGGAGTCTACAGAATTACACCTAGGCTTAGGGTTACACCTCTTTTTAGGTTTAGACCTAGGGCTAACTTTTGACCTAGGTTAGGGTTAGGATTAGGGTTGGTTTTAGGATAGGATTTAGGTTTGAGGTTTCATTTTAGTGTAGGGTTATTGGAAGTACATCTGCTCTCCCTGGTTTTCCTTCACGATCACAATATTTCTGAGATTCATGGTTTAAGGAGAATCTTGCTCCTTGCCGCTTTCAAGGCAAAAAGGCGCCACCTGCAGTTGGTTTTTCCGTCAAACTTATGCTCGCTCTTTGAGAACCTTGGGTCTTTGGGAAAGCCGTGAGTCCAGCAAGATTTTTCAGTTCAAGTGTGCCCCAAGCAGTGGGTTCTACCTCTGAGCAATACAGCCCGTGGAATTCCTGAGAATCTGGAACCTGCCATGAAGTTCAGCCTGCGTTTTATTCACACGGAAGAAGCTCCTTCGAGGTTCCCATGCCTCTGTACACTGATGCTTCCAGCAACGTCATGTCTCACAGGTCAATAGTGCTTCTCTGAGTTTCACTGGTCTAGGGTAAAGGGTGAAGCGCCTGGGTTCCCGTGCTTCACTACTGTATGGCCTCAAGATGATGTTTGTAGGCACAGCGGCAAATCCATCGGTGGCAATTCTCTCATATTGTCATTGCGATGGGAAGATTCCTTATTGGCCAGGAAATGTTTTGCCGTGGAAGACGGGTCACCACAGAGCTGTCTCTTTTGTGTTGAGACAAAGTTTGCTGAATTTACCTGCCAGCAGTTGCGTGTCCTCCCTTTCTTTTAAGGTCGATGGAGACGCACGAGTGTAAGGAGAACGGTGAATGGTGGCCGTTCATAACCCAGGATCATGAGAAACCGCAGAGTAAATTTTAGGAACTTAGACGTAGGACAGCAGAGAAAACTTCACTCAAGGACGTCAGTGAACTCTCCTTACAATGCTGAGGCCTGACACGCCTAGTGCCTGGGGGCAACCCGGCTCCTGCCCTAGGTGGTTTTGTGGAGCGTGCCTCCCTCAGGTGGTACCTTTTCTCTCCCTGCAATATTGCTCCGTGAAATTCTGCTGTTGATGAAAACTATTTGCCATGGCTTTGTTGTTTCACCTCCTTGGCTCATCTTTGAAGTACAAATGCTTTTAGACTCGGTTGCTGAGTCCTTGAGCTTTCCTTTGTCTTGGCTCAATCAATGCAGATTCCTGTGCTGAATAAGCCATGGACTAGCACAGGTGGGTGCTTGTCCTTATATGGGGCACACGCAGGAATTTCGTTTGTCAAGACCCACCTGGCTTGATCAAGGTTCTTTATTCCCCTGAAAACTATTTTTATCCAAATTCTAGAGGAGCACCAGTGTGCCTCTGGGAGCTACACCCGGGCCTGCTGAACAGAGGCTCCGGAGTTTTCATTTTCTGACTAAAATTCAACACGGAATTTCATGGATCTAAGGAAACCGTGAATTGTGGCCTACCAGATTCTCACATCTTCATTGTCTAATGGAAGCTTAAGTTTCCCAGTCTGATCCGGCTGCCACTTCATTTCTGGCAATGACCATTCAATTGTGGACGTTCAGCCTTCTTCAGAATTCTCTTATAACGGCATCTTCCCGCGCCACATTAAGACCACTCGGTGGAGGTTTATGTGACTCAGGACAACTCTTTATTTCAGGTGACTAGAACAAAGGGAATTCACAGAGGTTGATGATCACTTATTAAAGTCCCGTTTCTCTATGATGCCCACTGATGACACTTCTACATCTGAGGGCAAAGAACTCGTGCAGCATGATATTCTCAGTTCAGCCACGCCGCCTGCAGTTTCTTCCTTGCAGAAAAATCTTTCCCAGTGTACTTCTTGAAAATGCTGCAAAATAGTGGGACAGAAGATTTCGGTTTAGGGTCAACTTTAAACGGAAATAGGTACAGGCATGTGGGCATGTTTAGAGACAGTGTTAGAGTTCAGGTTAGACTGACGGCTGCGTGAGGATTTGGGTTAGGGTAAGGTTGTGGATCAAATGTAGGGTGAGTGTGAGGTTGAAGGTAAGAGTAGGGTTTAGTGCTTAAGGATAAATGAACCTATTGTCTCATTTAGGCTTATGGTAAACTTGACTGTTTAGGTATGGGTTGGGGTTAATATTTGTGTGAAGGTTAGAAAGTGTGCGAGGTTAAGAGTTGGGGTCAGGCTTGCGGCTTGTGTGTTACATCCGTTTTGGTTGTGGATAAGTTTATCTGTCTGTCTAGTTTAAGGGATTGGATTACATTAACGGTGATATGGAGGCTTGGATTGAAGTTGATGGATAGAGTTAAGTTAGGTTCAGGCGAAGGGTGAAGGTTAGGAGTAAGGTTAGTTGTAGGGGGAGCTGCATGTTCACATCAGATTTGGGGTTAGGATTAGGCTTAGCCTTAGCATAGACATACGGTTAAGGTTAGGGCTTGGTTTAGGGTGAGCCTTAGGTTAGGGTTCAGTTTAAGTTTAGGAGTCTACAGAATTACACCTAGGCTTAGGGTTACACCTCTTTTTAGGTTTAGACCTAGGGCTAGCTTTTGACCTAGGTTAGGGTTAGGATTAGGGTTGGTTTTAGGATAGGATTTAGGTTTGAGGTTTCATTTTAGTGTAGGGTTATTGGAAGTACATCTGCTCTCCCTGGTTTTCCTTCACGATCACAATATTTCTGAGATTCATGGTTTAAGGAAAATCTTGCTCCTTGCCGGTTTCAAGGCAAAAAGGCGCCACCTGCAGTTGGTTTTTCCGTCAAACTTATGCTCGCTCTTTGAGAACCTTGGGTCTTTGGGAATGCCGTGAGTCCAGCAAGATTTTTCAGTTCAAGTGTGCCCCAAGCAGTGGGTTCTACCTCTGAGCAATACAGCCCGTGGAATTCCTGAGAATCTGGAACCTGCCATGAAGTTCAGCCTGCGTTTTATTCACACGGAAGAAGCTCCTTCGAGGTTCCCATGCCTCTGTACACTGATGCTTCCAGCAACGTCATGTCTCACAGGTCAATAGTGCTTCTCTGAGTTTCACTGGTCTAGGGTAAAGGGTGAAGCGCCTGGGTTCCCGTGCTTCACTACTGTATGGCCTCAAGATGATGTTTGTAGGCACAGCGGCAAATCAATCGGTGGAAATTCTCTCATATTGTCATTGCGATGGGAAGATTCCTTATTCGCCAGGAAATGTTTTGCCGTGGAAGACGGGTCACCACAGAGCTGTCTCTTTTGTGTTGAGACAAAGTTTGCTGAATTTACCTGCCAGCAGTTGCGTGTCCTCCCTTTCTTTTAAGGTCGATGGAGACGCACGAGTGTAAGGAGAACGGTGAATGGTGGCCGTTCATAACCCAGGATCATGAGAAACCGCAGAGTAAATTTTAGGAACGTAGACGTAGGACAGCGGAGAAAACTTCACTCAGGGACTTCAGTGAACTCTCCTTACAATGCTGAGGCCTGACACGCCTAGTGCCTGGGGGCAACCCGGCTACTGCCCTAGGTGGTTTTGTGGAGCGTGCCTCCCTCAGGTGGTGCCTTTTCTCTCCCATCAATATTGCTCCGTGAAATTCTGCTGTTGATGAAAACTATTTGCCATGGCTTTGTTGTTTCACCTCCTTGGCTCATCTTTGAAGTACAAATGCTTTTCTACACGGGTGCTGAGTCCTTGAGCTTTCCTTTGTCATGGCTCAATCAATGCAGATTCCTGTGCTGAATAAGCCATGGACTAGCACAGGTGGGTGCTTGTCCTTATATGGGGCACACGCAGGAATTTCGTTTGTCAAGACCCACCTGGCTTGATCAAGGTTCTTTATTCCTGTGAAAACGATTTTTATCCAAATTCTAGAGGAGCACCAGTGTGCCTCTGGGAGCTACACCCGGGCCTGCTGAACAGAGGCTCCGGAGTTTTCATTTTCTGACTAAAATTCAACACGGAATTTCATGGATCTAAGGAAACTGTGAATTGTGGACCTACCAGATTCTCACATCTTCATTGTCTAATGGAAGCTTAAGTTTCCCAGTCTGATCCGGCTGCCACTTCATTTCTGGCAATGACCATTCAATTGTGGACGTTCAGCCTTCTTCAGAATTCTCTTATAACGGCATCTTCCCGCGCCACATTAAGACCACTCGGTGGAGGTTTATGTGACTCAGGACAACTCTTTATTTCAGGCGTCTAGAACAAAGGATATTCACAGAGGTTGATGATCACTTATTAAAGTCCCGTTTCTCTATGATGCCCACTGATGACACTTCTACATCTGAGGGCAAAGAACTCGTGCAGCATGATATTCTCAGTTCAGCCACGCCGCCTGCAGTTTCTTCCTTGCAGAAAAATCTTTCCCAGTGTACTTCTTTAAAATGTTGCAAAATAGTGGTTCAGAAGATTTCGGTTTAGGGTCAACATTAAACGGAAATAGGTACAGGCATGTGGGCATGTTTAGAGACAGTGTTAGAGTTCAGGTTAGAGTGACGGCTGCGTGAGGATTTGGGTTATGGTAAGGTTGTGGATCAAATGTAGGGTGAGTGTGAGGTTGAAGGTAAGAGTAGGGTTTAGTGCTTAAGGATAAATGAACCTATTGTCTCATTTAGGCTTATGGTAAACTTGACTGTTTAGGTATGGGTTGGGGTTAATATTTGTGTGAGGGTTAGAAAGTGTGCGAGGTTAAGAGTTGGGGTCAGGCTTGCGGCTTGTGTGTTACATCCGTTTTGGTTGTGGATAAGTTTATCTCTCTGTCTAGTTTAAGGGATTGGATTACATTAACGGTGATATGGAGGCTTGGATTGAAGTTGATGGATAGAGTTAAGTTAGGTTCAGGCGAAGGGTGAAGGTTAGGAGTAAGGTTAGTTGTAGGGGGAGCTGCATGTTCACATCAGATTTGGGGTTAGGATTAGGCTTAGCCTTAGCATAGACATACGGTTAAGGTTAGGGCTTGGTTTAGGGTGAGCCTTAGGTTAGGGTTCAGTTTAAGGTTAGGAGTCTACAGAATTACACCTAGGCTTAGGGTTACACCTCTTTTTAGGTTTAGACCTAGGGCTAGCTTTTGACCTAGGTTAGGGTTAGGATTAGGGTTGGTTTTAGGATAGGATTTAGGTTTGAGGTTTCATTTTAGTGTAGGGTTATTGGAAGTACATCTGCTCTCCCTGGTTTTCCTTCACGATCACAATATTTCTGAGATTCATGGTTTAAGGAATATCCTGCTCCTTGCCGGTTTCAAGGCAAAAAGGCGCCACCTGCAGTTGGTTTTTCCGTCAAACTTTTGCTCGCTCTTTGAGAACCTTGGGTCTTTGGGAATGCCGTGAGTCCAGCAAGATTTTTCAGTTCAAGTGTGCCCCAAGCAGTGGGTTCTACCTCTGAGAAATACAGCCCGTGGAATTCCTGAGAATCTGGAACCTGCCATGAAGTTCAACCTGCGTTTTATTCACACGGAAGAAGCTCCTTCGAGGTTCCCATGCCTCTGTACACTGATGCTTCCAGCAACGTCATGTCTCACAGGTCAATAGTGCTTCTCTGAGTTTCACTGGTCTAGGGTAAAGGGTGAAGCGCCTGGGTTCCCGTGCTTCACTACTGTATGGCCTCAAGATGATGTTTGTAGGCACAGCGGCAAATCCATCGGTGGCAATTCTCTCATATTGTCATTGAGATGGGAAGATTCCTTATTCGCCAGGAAATGTTTTGCCGTGGAAGACGGGTCACCACAGAGCTGTCTCTTTTGTGTTGAGACAAAGTTTGCTGAATTTACCTGCCAGCAGTTGCGTGTCCTCCCTTTCTTTTAAGGTCGATGGAGACGCACGAGTGTAAGGAGAACGGTGAATGGTGGCCGTTCATAACCCAGGATCATGAGAAACCGCAGAGTACATTTTAGGAACTTAGACGTAGGACAGCAGAGAAAACTTCACTCAGGGACTTCAGTGAACTCTCCTTACAATGCTGAGGCCTGACACGCCTAGTGCCTGGGGGCAACCCGGCTCCTGCCCTAGGTGGTTTTCTGGAGCGTGCCTCCCTCAGGTGGTGCCTTTTCTCTCCCAGCAATATTGCTCCGTGAAATTCTGCTGTTGATGAAAACTATTTGCCTTGGCTTTGTTGTTTCACCTCCTTGGCTCATCTTTGAAGTACAAATGCTTTTCCACACGGGTGCTGAGTCCTTGAGCTTTCCTTTGTCTTGGCTCAATCAATGCAGATTCCTGTGCTGAATAAGCCATGGACTAGCACAGGTGGGTGCTTGTCCTTATATGGGGCACACGCAGGAATTTCGTTTGTCAAGACCCACCTGGCTTGATCAAGGTTCTTTATTCCTGTGAAAACGATTTTTATCCAAATTCTAGAGGAGCACCAGTGTGCCTCTGGGAGCTACACCCGGGCCTGCTGAACAGAGGCTCCGGAGTTTTCATTTTCTGACTAAAATTCAACACGGAATTTCATGGATCTAAGGAAACCGTGAATTGTGGACCTACCAGATTCTCACATCTTCATTGTCTAATGGAAGCTTAAGTTTCCCAGTCTGATCCGGCTGCCACTTCATTTCTGGCAATGACCATTCAATTGTGGACGTTCAGCCTTCTTCAGAATTCTCTTATAACGGCATGTTCCCGCGCCACATTAAGACCACTCGGTGGAGGTTTATGTGACTCAGGACAACTCTTTATTTCAGGTGACTAGAACAAAGGGAATTCACAGAGGTTGATGATCACTTATTAAAGTCCCGATTCTCTATGATGCCCACTGATGACACTTCTACATCTAAGGGCAAAGAACTCGTGCAGCATGATATTCTCAGTTCAGCCACGCCGCCTGCAGTTTCTTCCTTGCAGAAAAATCTTTCCCAGTGTACTTCTTTAAAATGCTGCAAAATAGTGGGACAGAAGATTTCGGTTTAGGGTCAACTTTAAACGGAATTAGGTACAGGCATGTGGGCATGTTTAGAGACAGTGTTAGAGTTCAGGTTAGAGTGACGGCTGCGTGAGGATTTATGTTAGGGTAAGGTTGTGGATCAAATGTAGGGTGAGTTTGAGGTTGAAGGTAAGAGTAGGGTTTAGTGCTTAAGGATAAATGAACCTATTGTCTCATTTAGGCTTATGGTAAACTTGACTGTTTAGGTATGGGTTGGGGTTAATATTTGTGTGAGGGTTAGAAAGTGTGCGAGGTTAAGAGTTGGGGTCAGGCTTGCGGCTTGTGTGTTACATCCGTTTTGGTTGTGGATAAGTTTATCTCTCTGTCTAGTTTAAGGGATTGGATTACATTAACGGTGATATGGAGGCTTGGATTGAAGTTGATGGATTGAGTTAAGTTAGGTTCAGGTGAAGGGTGAAGGTTAGGAGTAAGGTTAGTTGTAGGGGGAGCTGCATGTTCACATCAGATTTGGGGTTAGGATTAGGCTTAGCCTTAGCATAGACATACGGTTAAGGTTAGGGCTTGGTTTAGGGTGAGCCTTAGGTTAGGGTTCAGTTTAAGGTTAGGAGTCTACAGAATTACACCTAGGCTTAGGGTTACACCTCTTTTTAGGTTTAGACCTAGGGCTAACTTTTGACCTAGGTTAGGGTTAGGATTAGGGTTGGTTTTAGGATAGGATTTAGGTTTGAGGTTTCATTTTAGTGTAGGGTTATTGGAAGTACATCTGCTCTCCCTGGTTTTCCTTCACGATCACAATATTTCTGAGATTCATGGTTTAAGGAGAATCTTGCTCCTTGCCGCTTTCAAGGCAAAAAGGCGCCACCTGCAGTTGGTTTTTCCGTCAAACTTATGCTCGCTCTTTGAGAACCTTGGGTCTTTGGGAAAGCCGTGAGTCCAGCAAGATTTTTCAGTTCAAGTGTGCCCCAAGCAGTGGGTTCTACCTCTGAGCAATACAGCCCGTGGAATTCCTGAGAATCTGGAACCTGCCATGAAGTTCAGCCTGCGTTTTATTCACACGGAAGA
Source organism: Tenrec ecaudatus (assembly GCF_050624435.1). Classification (NCBI taxonomy): domain Eukaryota; kingdom Metazoa; phylum Chordata; class Mammalia; order Afrosoricida; family Tenrecidae; genus Tenrec; species Tenrec ecaudatus. The sequence continues at coordinate 501,665 of NW_027457848.1, forward strand.
AGCTCCTTCGAGGTTCCCATGCCTCTGTACACTGATGCTTCCAGCAACGTCATGTCTCACAGGTCAATAGTGCTTCTCTGAGTTTCACTGGTCTAGGGTAAAGGGTGAAGCGCCTGGGTTCCCGTGCTTCACTACTGTATGGCCTCAAGATGATGTTTATAGGCACAGCGGCAAATCCATCGGTGGAAATTCTCTCATATTGTCATTGCGATGGGAAGATTCCTTATTCGCCAGGAAATGTTTTGCCGTGGAAGACGGGTCACCACAGAGCTGTCTCTTTTGTGTTGAGACAAAGTTTGCTGAATTTACCTGCCAGCAGTTGCGTGTCCTCCCTTTCTTTTAAGGTCGATGGAGACGCACGAGTGTAAGGAGAACGGTGAATGGTGGCCGTTCATAACCCAGGATCATGAGAAACCGCAGAGTAAATTTTAGGAACTTAGACGTAGGACAGCAGAGAAAACTTCACTCAAGGACGTCAGTGAACTCTCCTTACAATGCTGAGGCCTGACACGCCTAGTGCCTGGGGGCAACCCGGCTCCTGCCCTAGGTGGTTTTGTGGAGCGTGCCTCCCTCAGGTGGTACCTTTTCTCTCCCTGCAATATTGCTCCGTGAAATTCTGCTGTTGATGAAAACTATTTGCCATGGCTTTGTTGTTTCACCTCCTTGGCTCATCTTTGAAGTACAAATGCTTTTAGACTCGGTTGCTGAGTCCTTGAGCTTTCCTTTGTCTTGGCTCAATCAATGCAGATTCCTGTGCTGAATAAGCCATGGACTAGCACAGGTGGGTGCTTGTCCTTATATGGGGCACACGCAGGAATTTCGTTTGTCAAGACCCACCTGGCTTGATCAAGGTTCTTTATTCCCCTGAAAACTATTTTTATCCAAATTCTAGAGGAGCACCAGTGTGCCTCTGGGAGCTACACCCGGGCCTGCTGAACAGAGGCTCCGGAGTTTTCATTTTCTGACTAAAATTCAACACGGAATTTCATGGATCTAAGGAAACCGTGAATTGTGGCCTACCAGATTCTCACATCTTCATTGTCTAATGGAAGCTTAAGTTTCCCAGTCTGATCCGGCTGCCACTTCATTTCTGGCAATGACCATTCAATTGTGGACGTTCAGCCTTCTTCAGAATTCTCTTATAACGGCATCTTCCCGCGCCACATTAAGACCACTCGGTGGAGGTTTATGTGACTCAGGACAACTCTTTATTTCAGGTGACTAGAACAAAGGGAATTCACAGAGGTTGATGATCACTTATTAAAGTCCCGTTTCTCTATGATGCCCACTGATGACACTTCTACATCTGAGGGCAAAGAACTCGTGCAGCATGATATTCTCAGTTCAGCCACGCCGCCTGCAGTTTCTTCCTTGCAGAAAAATCTTTCCCAGTGTACTTCTTGAAAATGCTGCAAAATAGTGGGACAGAAGATTTCGGTTTAGGGTCAACTTTAAACGGAAATAGGTACAGGCATGTGGGCATGTTTAGAGACAGTGTTAGAGTTCAGGTTAGACTGACGGCTGCGTGAGGATTTGGGTTAGGGTAAGGTTGTGGATCAAATGTAGGGTGAGTGTGAGGTTGAAGGTAAGAGTAGGGTTTAGTGCTTAAGGATAAATGAACCTATTGTCTCATTTAGGCTTATGGTAAACTTGACTGTTTAGGTATGGGTTGGGGTTAATATTTGTGTGAAGGTTAGAAAGTGTGCGAGGTTAAGAGTTGGGGTCAGGCTTGCGGCTTGTGTGTTACATCCGTTTTGGTTGTGGATAAGTTTATCTGTCTGTCTAGTTTAAGGGATTGGATTACATTAACGGTGATATGGAGGCTTGGATTGAAGTTGATGGATAGAGTTAAGTTAGGTTCAGGCGAAGGGTGAAGGTTAGGAGTAAGGTTAGTTGTAGGGGGAGCTGCATGTTCACATCAGATTTGGGGTTAGGATTAGGCTTAGCCTTAGCATAGACATACGGTTAAGGTTAGGGCTTGGTTTAGGGTGAGCCTTAGGTTAGGGTTCAGTTTAAGTTTAGGAGTCTACAGAATTACACCTAGGCTTAGGGTTACACCTCTTTTTAGGTTTAGACCTAGGGCTAGCTTTTGACCTAGGTTAGGGTTAGGATTAGGGTTGGTTTTAGGATAGGATTTAGGTTTGAGGTTTCATTTTAGTGTAGGGTTATTGGAAGTACATCTGCTCTCCCTGGTTTTCCTTCACGATCACAATATTTCTGAGATTCATGGTTTAAGGAAAATCTTGCTCCTTGCCGGTTTCAAGGCAAAAAGGCGCCACCTGCAGTTGGTTTTTCCGTCAAACTTATGCTCGCTCTTTGAGAACCTTGGGTCTTTGGGAATGCCGTGAGTCCAGCAAGATTTTTCAGTTCAAGTGTGCCCCAAGCAGTGGGTTCTACCTCTGAGCAATACAGCCCGTGGAATTCCTGAGAATCTGGAACCTGCCATGAAGTTCAGCCTGCGTTTTATTCACACGGAAGAAGCTCCTTCGAGGTTCCCATGCCTCTGTACACTGATGCTTCCAGCAACGTCATGTCTCACAGGTCAATAGTGCTTCTCTGAGTTTCACTGGTCTAGGGTAAAGGGTGAAGCGCCTGGGTTCCCGTGCTTCACTACTGTATGGCCTCAAGATGATGTTTGTAGGCACAGCGGCAAATCAATCGGTGGAAATTCTCTCATATTGTCATTGCGATGGGAAGATTCCTTATTCGCCAGGAAATGTTTTGCCGTGGAAGACGGGTCACCACAGAGCTGTCTCTTTTGTGTTGAGACAAAGTTTGCTGAATTTACCTGCCAGCAGTTGCGTGTCCTCCCTTTCTTTTAAGGTCGATGGAGACGCACGAGTGTAAGGAGAACGGTGAATGGTGGCCGTTCATAACCCAGGATCATGAGAAACCGCAGAGTAAATTTTAGGAACGTAGACGTAGGACAGCGGAGAAAACTTCACTCAGGGACTTCAGTGAACTCTCCTTACAATGCTGAGGCCTGACACGCCTAGTGCCTGGGGGCAACCCGGCTACTGCCCTAGGTGGTTTTGTGGAGCGTGCCTCCCTCAGGTGGTGCCTTTTCTCTCCCATCAATATTGCTCCGTGAAATTCTGCTGTTGATGAAAACTATTTGCCATGGCTTTGTTGTTTCACCTCCTTGGCTCATCTTTGAAGTACAAATGCTTTTCTACACGGGTGCTGAGTCCTTGAGCTTTCCTTTGTCATGGCTCAATCAATGCAGATTCCTGTGCTGAATAAGCCATGGACTAGCACAGGTGGGTGCTTGTCCTTATATGGGGCACACGCAGGAATTTCGTTTGTCAAGACCCACCTGGCTTGATCAAGGTTCTTTATTCCTGTGAAAACGATTTTTATCCAAATTCTAGAGGAGCACCAGTGTGCCTCTGGGAGCTACACCCGGGCCTGCTGAACAGAGGCTCCGGAGTTTTCATTTTCTGACTAAAATTCAACACGGAATTTCATGGATCTAAGGAAACTGTGAATTGTGGACCTACCAGATTCTCACATCTTCATTGTCTAATGGAAGCTTAAGTTTCCCAGTCTGATCCGGCTGCCACTTCATTTCTGGCAATGACCATTCAATTGTGGACGTTCAGCCTTCTTCAGAATTCTCTTATAACGGCATCTTCCCGCGCCACATTAAGACCACTCGGTGGAGGTTTATGTGACTCAGGACAACTCTTTATTTCAGGCGTCTAGAACAAAGGATATTCACAGAGGTTGATGATCACTTATTAAAGTCCCGTTTCTCTATGATGCCCACTGATGACACTTCTACATCTGAGGGCAAAGAACTCGTGCAGCATGATATTCTCAGTTCAGCCACGCCGCCTGCAGTTTCTTCCTTGCAGAAAAATCTTTCCCAGTGTACTTCTTTAAAATGTTGCAAAATAGTGGTTCAGAAGATTTCGGTTTAGGGTCAACATTAAACGGAAATAGGTACAGGCATGTGGGCATGTTTAGAGACAGTGTTAGAGTTCAGGTTAGAGTGACGGCTGCGTGAGGATTTGGGTTATGGTAAGGTTGTGGATCAAATGTAGGGTGAGTGTGAGGTTGAAGGTAAGAGTAGGGTTTAGTGCTTAAGGATAAATGAACCTATTGTCTCATTTAGGCTTATGGTAAACTTGACTGTTTAGGTATGGGTTGGGGTTAATATTTGTGTGAGGGTTAGAAAGTGTGCGAGGTTAAGAGTTGGGGTCAGGCTTGCGGCTTGTGTGTTACATCCGTTTTGGTTGTGGATAAGTTTATCTCTCTGTCTAGTTTAAGGGATTGGATTACATTAACGGTGATATGGAGGCTTGGATTGAAGTTGATGGATAGAGTTAAGTTAGGTTCAGGCGAAGGGTGAAGGTTAGGAGTAAGGTTAGTTGTAGGGGGAGCTGCATGTTCACATCAGATTTGGGGTTAGGATTAGGCTTAGCCTTAGCATAGACATACGGTTAAGGTTAGGGCTTGGTTTAGGGTGAGCCTTAGGTTAGGGTTCAGTTTAAGGTTAGGAGTCTACAGAATTACACCTAGGCTTAGGGTTACACCTCTTTTTAGGTTTAGACCTAGGGCTAGCTTTTGACCTAGGTTAGGGTTAGGATTAGGGTTGGTTTTAGGATAGGATTTAGGTTTGAGGTTTCATTTTAGTGTAGGGTTATTGGAAGTACATCTGCTCTCCCTGGTTTTCCTTCACGATCACAATATTTCTGAGATTCATGGTTTAAGGAATATCCTGCTCCTTGCCGGTTTCAAGGCAAAAAGGCGCCACCTGCAGTTGGTTTTTCCGTCAAACTTTTGCTCGCTCTTTGAGAACCTTGGGTCTTTGGGAATGCCGTGAGTCCAGCAAGATTTTTCAGTTCAAGTGTGCCCCAAGCAGTGGGTTCTACCTCTGAGAAATACAGCCCGTGGAATTCCTGAGAATCTGGAACCTGCCATGAAGTTCAACCTGCGTTTTATTCACACGGAAGAAGCTCCTTCGAGGTTCCCATGCCTCTGTACACTGATGCTTCCAGCAACGTCATGTCTCACAGGTCAATAGTGCTTCTCTGAGTTTCACTGGTCTAGGGTAAAGGGTGAAGCGCCTGGGTTCCCGTGCTTCACTACTGTATGGCCTCAAGATGATGTTTGTAGGCACAGCGGCAAATCCATCGGTGGCAATTCTCTCATATTGTCATTGAGATGGGAAGATTCCTTATTCGCCAGGAAATGTTTTGCCGTGGAAGACGGGTCACCACAGAGCTGTCTCTTTTGTGTTGAGACAAAGTTTGCTGAATTTACCTGCCAGCAGTTGCGTGTCCTCCCTTTCTTTTAAGGTCGATGGAGACGCACGAGTGTAAGGAGAACGGTGAATGGTGGCCGTTCATAACCCAGGATCATGAGAAACCGCAGAGTACATTTTAGGAACTTAGACGTAGGACAGCAGAGAAAACTTCACTCAGGGACTTCAGTGAACTCTCCTTACAATGCTGAGGCCTGACACGCCTAGTGCCTGGGGGCAACCCGGCTCCTGCCCTAGGTGGTTTTCTGGAGCGTGCCTCCCTCAGGTGGTGCCTTTTCTCTCCCAGCAATATTGCTCCGTGAAATTCTGCTGTTGATGAAAACTATTTGCCTTGGCTTTGTTGTTTCACCTCCTTGGCTCATCTTTGAAGTACAAATGCTTTTCCACACGGGTGCTGAGTCCTTGAGCTTTCCTTTGTCTTGGCTCAATCAATGCAGATTCCTGTGCTGAATAAGCCATGGACTAGCACAGGTGGGTGCTTGTCCTTATATGGGGCACACGCAGGAATTTCGTTTGTCAAGACCCACCTGGCTTGATCAAGGTTCTTTATTCCTGTGAAAACGATTTTTATCCAAATTCTAGAGGAGCACCAGTGTGCCTCTGGGAGCTACACCCGGGCCTGCTGAACAGAGGCTCCGGAGTTTTCATTTTCTGACTAAAATTCAACACGGAATTTCATGGATCTAAGGAAACCGTGAATTGTGGACCTACCAGATTCTCACATCTTCATTGTCTAATGGAAGCTTAAGTTTCCCAGTCTGATCCGGCTGCCACTTCATTTCTGGCAATGACCATTCAATTGTGGACGTTCAGCCTTCTTCAGAATTCTCTTATAACGGCATGTTCCCGCGCCACATTAAGACCACTCGGTGGAGGTTTATGTGACTCAGGACAACTCTTTATTTCAGGTGACTAGAACAAAGGGAATTCACAGAGGTTGATGATCACTTATTAAAGTCCCGATTCTCTATGATGCCCACTGATGACACTTCTACATCTAAGGGCAAAGAACTCGTGCAGCATGATATTCTCAGTTCAGCCACGCCGCCTGCAGTTTCTTCCTTGCAGAAAAATCTTTCCCAGTGTACTTCTTTAAAATGCTGCAAAATAGTGGGACAGAAGATTTCGGTTTAGGGTCAACTTTAAACGGAATTAGGTACAGGCATGTGGGCATGTTTAGAGACAGTGTTAGAGTTCAGGTTAGAGTGACGGCTGCGTGAGGATTTATGTTAGGGTAAGGTTGTGGATCAAATGTAGGGTGAGTTTGAGGTTGAAGGTAAGAGTAGGGTTTAGTGCTTAAGGATAAATGAACCTATTGTCTCATTTAGGCTTATGGTAAACTTCACTGTTTAGGTATGGGTTGGGGTTAATATTTGTGTGAGGGTTAGAAAGTGTGCGAGGTTAAGAGTTGGGGTCAGGCTTGCGGCTTGTGTGTTACATCCGTTTTGGTTGTGGATAAGTTTATCTCTCTGTCTAGTTTAAGGGATTGGATTACATTAACGGTGATATGGAGGCTTGGATTGAAGTTGATGGATAGAGTTAAGTTAGGTTCAGGCGAAGGGTTAAGGTTAGGAGTAAGGTTAGTTGTAGGGGGAGCTGCATGTTCACATCAGATTTGGGGTTAGGATTAGGCTTAGCCTTAGCATAGACATACGGTTAAGGTTAGGGCATGGTTTAGGGTGAACCTTATGTTAGGGTTCAGTTTAAGGTAAGGAGTCTACAGAATTACACCTAGGCTTAGGGTTACACCTCTTTTTATGTTTAGACCTAGGGCTAGCTTTTGACCTAGGTTAGGGTTAGGATTAGTGTTGGTTTTAGGATAGGATTTAGGTTTGAGGTTTCATTTTAGTGTAGGGTTATTGGAAGTACATCTGCTCTCCCTGGTTTTCCTTCACGATCACAATATTTCTGAGATTCATGGTTTAAGGAAAATCTTGCTCCTTGCCGGTTTCAAGGCAAAAAGGCGCCACCTGCAGTTGGTTTTTCCGTCAAACTTATGCTCGCTCTTTGAGAACCTTGGGTCTTTGGGAATGCCGTGAGTCCAGCAAGATTTTTCAGTTCAAGTGTGCCCCAAGCAGTGGGTTCTACCTCTGAGCAATACAGCCCGTGGAATTCCTGAGAATCTGGAACCTGCCATGAAGTTCAGCCTGCGTTTTATTCACACGGAAGAAGCTCCTTCGAGGTTCCCATGCCTCTGTACACTGATGCTTCCAGCAACGTCATGTCTCACAGGTCAATAGTGCTTCTCTGAGTTTCACTGGTCTAGGGTAAAGGGTGAAGCGCCTGGGTTCCCGTGCTTCACTACTGTATGGCCTCAAGATGATGTTTGTAGGCACAGCGGCAAATCCATCGGTGGAAATTCTCTCATATTGTCATTGCGATGGGAAGATTCCTTATTGGCCAGGAAATGTTTTGCCGTGGAAGACGGGTCACCACAGAGCTGTCTCTTTTGTGTTGAGACAAAGTTTGCTGAATTTACCTGCCAGCAGTTGCGTGTCCTCCCTTTCTTTTAAGGTCGATGGAGACGCACGAGTGTAAGGAGAACGGTGAATGGTGGCCGTTCATAAGCCAGGATCATGAGAAACCGCAGAGTAAATTTTAGGAACGTAGACGTAGGACAGCGGAGAAAACCTCACTCAGGGACTTCAGTGAACTCTCCTTACAATGCTGAGGCCTGACACGCCTAGTGCCTGGGGGCAACCCGGCTCCTTCCCTAGGTGGTTTTGTGGAGTGTGCCTCCCTCAGGTGGTGCCTTTTCTCTCCCTGCAATATTGCTCCGTGAAATTCTGCTGTTGATGAAAACTATTTGCCATGGCTTTGTTGTTTCACCTCCTTGGCTCATCTTTGAAGTACAAATGCTTTTGGACTCGGGTGCTGAGTCCTTGAGCTTTCCTTTGTCTTGGCTCAATCAATGCAGATTCCTGTGCTGAATAAGCCAGGGACTAGCACAGGTGGGTGCTTGTCCTTATATGGGGCACATGCAGGAATTTCATTTGTCAAGACCCACCTGGCTTGATCAAGGTTCTTTATTCCCGTGAAAACGATTTTTATCCAAATTCTAGAGGAGCACCAGTGTGCCTCTGGGAGCTACACCCGGGCCTGCTGAACAGAGGCTCCGCAGTTTTCATTTTCTGACTAAAATTCAACATGGAATTTCATGGATCTAAGGAAACCGAGAATTGTGGACCTACCAGATTCTCACATCTTCATTGTCTAATGGAAGCTTAAGTTTCCCAGTCTGATCCGGCTGCCACTTCATTTCTGGCAATGACCATTCAATTGTGGACGTTCAGCCTTCTTCAGAATTCTCTTATAACGGCATCTTCCCGCGCCACATTAAGACCACTCGGTGGAGGTTTATGTGACTCAGGACAACTCTTTATTTCAGGTGACTAGAACAAAGGGGATTCACAGAGGTTGATGATCACTTATTAAAGTCCCGTTTCTCTATGATGCCCACTGATGACACTTCTACATCTGAGGGCAAAGAACTCGTGCAGCATGATATTCTCAGTTCAGCCACGCCGCCTGCAGTTTCTTCCTTGCAGAAAAATCTTTCCCAGTGTACTTCTTTAAAATGCTGCAAAATAGTGGGACAGAAGATTTCGGTTTAGGGTCAACTTTAAACGGAAATAGGTACAGGCATGTGGGCATGTTTAGAGACAGTGTTAGAGTTCAGGTTAGAGTGACGGCTGCGTGAGGATTTGGGTTAGGGTAAGGTTGTGGATCAAATGTAGGGTGAGTGTGAGGTTGAAGGTAAGAGTAGGGTTTAGTGCTTAAGGATAAATGAACCTATTGTCTCATTTAGGCTTATGGTAAACTTGACTGTTTAGGTATGGGTTGGGGTTAATATTTGTGTGAGGGTTAGAAAGTGTGCGAGGTTAAGAGTTGGGGTCAGGCTTGCGGCTTGTGTGTTACATCCGTTTTGGTTGTGGATAAGTTTATCTCTCTGTCTAGTTTAAGGGATTGGATTACATTAACGGTGATATGGAGGCTTGGATTGAAGTTGATGGATAGAGTTAAGTTAGGTTCAGGCGAAGGGTGAAGGTTAGGAGTAAGGTTAGTTGTAGGGGGAGCTGCATGTTCACATCAGATTTGGGGTTAGGATTAGGCTTAGCCTTAGCATAGACATACGGTTAAGGTTAGGGCTTGGTTTAGGGTGAGCCTTAGGTTAGGGTTCAGTTTAAGGTTAGGAGTCTACAGAATTACACCTAGGCTTAGGGTTACACCTCTTTTTAGGTTTAGACCTAGGGCTAGCTTTTGACCTAGGTTAGGGTTAGGATTAGGGTTGGTTTTAGGATAGGATTTAGGTTTGAGGTTTCATTTTAGTGTAGGGTTATTGGAAGTACATCTGCTCTCCCTGGTTTTCCTTCACGATCACAATATTTCTGAGATTCATGGTTTAAGGAATATCCTGCTCCTTGCCGGTTTCAAGGCAAAAAGGCGCCACCTGCAGTTGGTTTTTCCGTCAAACTTTTGCTCGCTCTTTGAGAACCTTGGGTCTTTGGGAATGCCGTGAGTCCAGCAAGATTTTTCAGTTCAAGTGTGCCCCAAGCAGTGGGTTCTACCTCTGAGCAATACAGCCCGTGGAATTCCTGAGAATCTGGAACCTGCCATGAAGTTCAGCCTGCGTTTTATTCACACGGAAGGAGCTCCTTCGAGGTTCCCATGCCTCTGTACACTGATGCTTCCAGCAACGTCATGTCTCACAGGTCAATAGTGCTTCTCTGAGTTTCACTGGTCTAGGGTAAAGGGTGAAGCGCCTGGGTTCCCGTGCTTCACTACTGTATGGCCTCAAGATGATGTTTGTAGGCACAGCGGCAAATCCATCGGTGGCAATTCTCTCATATTGTCATTGAGATGGGAAGATTCCTTATTCGCCAGGAAATGTTTTGCCGTGGAAGACGGGTCACCACAGAGCTGTCTCTTTTGTGTTGAGACAAAGTTTGCTGAATTTACCTGCCAGCAGTTGCGTGTCCTCCCTTTCTTTTAAGGTCGATGGAGACGCACGAGTGTAAGGAGAACGGTGAATGGTGGCCGTTCATAACCCAGGATCATGAGAAACCGCAGAGTAAATTTTAGGAACGTAGACGTAGGACAGCGGAGAAAACTTCACTCAGGGACTTCAGTGAACTCTCCTTACAATGCTGAGGCCTGACACGCCTAGTGCCTGGGGGCAACCCGGCTCCTGACCTAGGTGGTTTTGTGGAGCGTGCCTCCCTCAGGTGGTGCCTTTTCTCTCCCAGCAATATTGCTCCGTGAAATTCTGCTGTTGATGAAAACTATTTGCCTTGGCTTTGTTGTTTCACCTCCTTGGCTCATCTTTGAAGTACAAATGCTTTTCCACACGGGTGCTGAGTCCTTGAGCTTTCCTTTGTCTTGGCTCAATCAATGCAGATTCCTGTGCTGAATAAGCCATGGACTAGCACAGGTGGGTGCTTGTCCTTATATGGGGCACACGCAGGAATTTCGTTTGTCAAGACCCACCTGGCTTGATCAAGGTTCTTTATTCCTGTGAAAACGATTTTTATCCAAATTCTAGAGGAGCACCAGTGTGCCTCTGGGAGCTACACCCGGTCCTGCTGAACAGAGGCTCCGGAGTTTTCATTTTCTGACTAAAATTCAACACGGAATTTCATGGATCTAAGGAAACCGTGAATTGTGGACCTACCAGATTCTCACATCTTCATTGTCTAATGGAAGCTTAAGTTTCCCAGTCTGATCCGGCTGCCACTTCATTTCTGGCAATGACCATTCAATTGTGGACGTTCAGCCTTCTTCAGAATTCTCTTATAACGGCATGTTCCCGCGCCACATTAAGACCACTCGGTGGAGGTTTATGTGACTCAGGACAACTCTTTATTTCAGGTGACTAGAACAAAGGGAATTCACAGAGGTTGATGATCACTTATTAAAGTCCCGATTCTCTATGATGCCCACTGATGACACTTCTACATCTAAGGGCAAAGAACTCGTGCAGCATGATATTCTCAGTTCAGCCACGCCGCCTGCAGTTTCTTCCTTGCAGAAAAATCTTTCCCAGTGTACTTCTTTAAAATGCTGCAAAATAGTGGGACAGAAGATTTCGGTTTAGGGTCAACTTTAAACGGAATTAGGTACAGGCATGTGGGCATGTTTAGAGACAGTGTTAGAGTTCAGGTTAGAGTGACGGCTGCGTGAGGATTTGGGTTAGGGTAAGGTTGTGGATCAAATGTAGGGTGAGTGTGAGGTTGAAGGTAAGAGTAGGGTTTAGTGCTTAAGGAAAAATGAACCTATTGTCTCATTTAGGCTTATGGTAAACTTGACTGTTTAGGTATGGGTTGGGGTTAATATTTGTGTGAGGGTTAGAAAGTGTGCGAGGTTAAGAGTTGGGGTCAGGCTTGCGGCTTGTGTGTTACATCCGTTTTGGTTGTGGATAAGTTTATCTCTCTGTCTAGTTTAAGGGATTGGATTACATTAACGGTGATATGGAGGCTTGGATTGAAGTTGATGGATAGAGTTAAGTTAGGTTCAGGCGAAGGGTGAAGGTTAGGAGTAAGGTTAGTTGTAGGGGGAGCTGCATGTTCACATCAGATTTGGGGTTAGGATTAGGCTTAGCCTTAGCATAGACATACGGTTAAGGTTAGGGCTTGGTTTAGGGTGAGCCTTAGGTTAGGGTTCAGTTTAAGGTTAGGAGTCTACAGAATTACACCTAGGCTTAGGGTTACACCTCTTTTTAGGTTTAGACCTAGGGCTAGCTTTTGACCTAGGTTAGGGTTAGCATTAGGGTTGGTTTTAGGATAGGATTTAGGTTTGAGGTTTCATTTTAGTGTAGGGTTATTGGAAGTACATCTGCTCTCCCTGGTTTTCCTTCACGATCAAAATATTTCTGAGATTCATGGTTTAAGGAATATCCTGCTCCTTGCCGGTTTCAAGGCAAAAAGGCGCCACCTGCAGTTGGTTTTTCCGTCAAACTTTTGCTCGCTCTTTGAGAACCTTGGGTCTTTGGGAATGCCGTGAGTCCAGCAAGATTTTTCAGTTCAAGTGTGCCCCAAGCAGTGGGTTCTACCTCTGAGCAATACAGCCCGTGGAATTCCTGAGAATCTGGAACCTGCCATGAAGTTCAGCCTGCGTTTTATTCACACGGAAGGAGCTCCTTCGAGGTTCCCATGCCTCTGTACACTGATGCTTCCAGCAACGTCATGTCTCACAGGTCAATAGTGCTTCTCTGAGTTTCACTGGTCTAGGGTAAAGGGTGAAGCGCCTGGGTTCCCGTGCTTCACTACTGTATGGCCTCAAGATGATGTTTGTAGGCACAGCGGCAAATCCATCGGTGGCAATTCTCTCATATTGTCATTGAGATGGGAAGATTCCTTATTCGCCAGGAAATGTTTTGCCGTGGAAGACGGGTCACCACAGAGCTGTCTCTTTTGTGTTGAGACAAAGTTTGCTGAATTTACCTGCCAGCAGTTGCGTGTCCTCCCTTTCTTTTAAGGTCGATGGAGACGCACGAGTGTAAGGAGAACGGTGAATGGTGGCCGTTCATAACCCAGGATCATGAGAAACCGCAGAGTAAATTTTAGGAACGTAGACGTAGGACAGCGGAGAAAACTTCACTCAGGGACTTCAGTGAACTCTCCTTACAATGCTGAGGCCTGACACGCCTAGTGCCTGGGGGCAACCCGGCTCCTGCCCTAGGTGGTTTTGTGGAGCGTGCCTCCCTCAGGTGGTGCCTTTTCTCTCCCAGCAATATTGCTCCGTGAAATTCTGCTGTTGATGAAAACTATTTGCCTTGGCTTTGTTGTTTCACCTCCTTGGCTCATCTTTGAAGTACAAATGCTTTTCCACACGGGTGCTGAGTCCTTGAGCTTTCCTTTGTCTTGGCTCAATCAATGCAGATTCCTGTGCTGAATAAGCCATGGACTAGCACAGGTGGGTGCTTGTCCTTATATGGGGCACACGCAGGAATTTCGTTTGTCAAGACCCACCTGGCTTGATCAAGGTTCTTTATTCCTGTGAAAACGATTTTTATCCAAATTCTAGAGGAGCACCAGTGTGCCTCTGGGAGCTACACCCGGTCCTGCTGAACAGAGGCTCCGGAGTTTTCATTTTCTGACTAAAATTCAACACGGAATTTCATGGATCTAAGGAAACCGTGAATTGTGGACCTACCAGATTCTCACATCTTCATTGTCTAATGGAAGCTTAAGTTTCCCAGTCTGATCCGGCTGCCACTTCATTTCTGGCAATGACCATTCAATTGTGGACGTTCAGCCTTCTTCAGAATTCTCTTATAACGGCATGTTCCCGCGCCACATTAAGACCACTCGGTGGAGGTTTATGTGACTCAGGACAACTCTTTATTTCAGGTGACTAGAACAAAGGGAATTCACAGAGGTTGATGATCACTTATTAAAGTCCCGATTCTCTATGATGCCCACTGATGACACTTCTACATCTAAGGGCAAAGAACTCGTGCAGCATGATATTCTCAGTTCAGCCACGCCGCCTGCAGTTTCTTCCTTGCAGAAAAATCTTTCCCAGTGTACTTCTTTAAAATGCTGCAAAATAGTGGGACAGAAGATTTCGGTTTAGGGTCAACTTTAAACGGAATTAGGTACAGGCATGTGGGCATGTTTAGAGACAGTGTTAGAGTTCAGGTTAGAGTGACGGCTGCGTGAGGATTTGGGTTAGGGTAAGGTTGTGGATCAAATGTAGGGTGAGTGTGAGGTTGAAGGTAAGAGTAGGGTTTAGTGCTTAAGGAAAAATGAACCTATTGTCTCATTTAGGCTTATGGTAAACTTGACTGTTTAGGTATGGGTTGGGGTTAATATTTGTGTGAGGGTTAGAAAGTGTGCGAGGTTAAGAGTTGGGGTCAGGCTTGCGGCTTGTGTGTTACATCCGTTTTGGTTGTGGATAAGTTTATCTCTCTGTCTAGTTTAAGGGATTGGATTACATTAACGGTGATATGGAGGCTTGGATTGAAGTTGATGGATAGAGTTAAGTTAGGTTCAGGCGAAGGGTTAAGGTTAGGAGTAAGGTTAGTTGTAGGGGGAGCTGCATGTTCACATCAGATTTGGGGTTAGGATTAGGCTTAGCCTTAGCATAGACATACGGTTAAGGTTAGGGCATGGTTCAGGGTGAACCTTATGTTAGGGTTCAGTTTAAGGTAAGGAGTCTACAGAATTACACCTAGGCTTAGGGTTACACCTCTTTTTATGTTTAGACCTAGGGCTAGCTTTTGACCTAGGTTAGGGTTAGGATTAGGGTTGGTTTTAGGATAGGATTTAGGTTTGAGGTTTCATTTTAGTGTAGGGTTATTGGAAGTACATCTGCTCTCCCTGGTTTTCCTTCACGATCACAATATTTTTGAGATTCATGGTTTAAGGAAAATCTTGCTCCTTGCCGGTTTCAAGGCAAAAAGGCGCCACCTGCAGTTGGTTTTTCCGTCAAACTTATGCTCGCTCTTTGAGAACCTTGGGTCTTTGGGAATGCCGTGAGTCCAGCAAGATTTTTCAGTTCAAGTGTGCCCCAAGCAGTGGGTTCTACCTCTGAGCAATACAGCCCGTGGAATTCCTGAGAATCTGGAACCTGCCATGAAGTTCAGCCTGCGTTTTATTCACACGGAAGAAGCTCCTTCGAGGTTCCCATGCCTCTGTACACTGATGCTTCCAGCAACGTCATGTCTCACAGGTCAATAGTGCTTCTCTGAGTTTCACTGGTCTAGGGTAAAGGGTGAAGCGCCTGGGTTCCCGTGCTTCACTACTGTATGGCCTCAAGATGATGTTTGTAGGCACAGCGGCAAATCCATCGGTGGCAATTCTCTCATATTGTCATTGCGATGGGAAGATTCCTTATTCGCCAGGAAATGTTTTGCCGTGGAAGACGGGTCACCACAGAGCTGTCTCTTTTGTGTTGAGACAAAGTTTGCTGAATTTACCTGCCAGCAGTTGCGTGTCCTCCCTTTCTTTTAAGGTCGATGGAGACGCACGAGTGTAAGGAGAACGGTGAATGGTGGCCGTTCATAAGCCAGGATCATGAGAAACCGCAGAGTAAATTTTAGGAACGTAGACGTAGGACAGCGGAGAAAACCTCACTCAGGGACTTCAGTGAACTCTCCTTACAATGCTGAGGCCTGACACGCCTAGTGCCTGGGGGCAACCCGGCTCCTTCCCTAGGTGGTTTTGTGGAGTGTGCCTCCCTCAGGTGGTGCCTTTTCTCTCCCTGCAATATTGCTCCGTGAAATTCTGCTGTTGATGAAAACTATTTGCCATGGCTTTGTTGTTTCACCTCCTTGGCTCATCTTTGAAGTACAAATGCTTTTCGACTCCGGTGCTGAGTCCTTGAGCTTTCCTTTGTCTTGGCTCAATCAATGCAGATTCCTGTGCTGAATAAGCCAGGGACTAGCACAGGTGGGTGCTTGTCCTTATATGGGGCACACGCAGGAATTTCGTTTGTCAAGACCCACCTGGCTTGATCAAGGTTCTTTATTCCCGTGAAAACGATTTTTATCCAAATTCTAGAGGAGCACCAGTGTGCCTCTGGGAGCTACACCCGGGCCTGCTGAACAGAGGCTCCGCAGTTTTCATTTTCTGACTAAAATTCAACATGGAATTTCATGGATCTAAGGAAACCGAGAATTGTGGACCTACCAGATTCTCACATCTTCATTGTCTAAAGGAAGCTTAAGTTTCCCAGTCTGATCCGGCTGCCACTTCATTTCTGGCAATGACCATTCAATTGTGGACGTTCAGCCTTCTTCAGAATTCTCTTATAACGGCATCTTCCCGCGCCACATTAAGACCACTCGGTGGAGGTTTATGTGACTCAGGACAACTCTTTATTTCAGGTGACTAGAACAAAGCGAATTCACAGAGGTTGATGATCACTTATTAAAGTCCCGTTTCTCTATGATGCCCACTGATGACACTTCTACATCTGAGGGCAAAGAACCCGTGCAGCATGATATTCTCAGTTCAGCCACGCCGTCTGCAGTTTCTTCCTTGCAGAACAATCTTTCCCAGTGTACTTCTTTAAAATGCTGCAAAATAGTGGGACAGAAGATTTCGGTTTAGGGTCAACTTTAAACGGAAATAGGTACAGGCATGTGGGCATGTTTAGAGACAGTGTTAGAGTTCAGGTTAGAGTGACGGCTGCGTGAGGATTTGGGTTAGGGTAAGGTTGTGGATCAAATGTAGGGTGAGTGTGAGGTTGAAGGTAAGAGTAGGGTTTAGTGCTTAAGGATAAATGAACCTATTGTCTCATTTAGGCTTATGGTAAACTTGACTGTTTAGGTATGGGTTGGGGTTAATATTTGTGTGAGGGTTAGAAAGTGTGCGAGGTTAAGAGTTGGGGTCAGGCTTGCGGCTTGTGTGTTACATCCGTTTTGGTTGTGGATAAGTTTATCTCTCCGTCTAGTTTAAGGGATTGGATTACATTAACGGTGATATGGAGGCTTGGATTGAAGTTGATGGATACAGTTAAGTTAGGTTCAGGCGAAGGGTGAAGGTTAGGAGTAAGGTTAGTTGAAGGGGGAGCTGCATATTCACATCAGATTTGGGGTTAGGATTAGGCTTAGCCTTAGCATAGACATACGGTTAAGGTTAGGGCTTGGTTTAGGGTGAGCCTTAGGTTAGGGTTCAGTTTAAGGTTAGGAGTCTACAGAATTACACCTAGGCTTAGGGTTACACCTCTTTTTAGGTTTAGACCTAGGGCTAGCTTTTGACCTAGGTTAGGGTTAGGATTAGGGTTGGTTTTAGGATAGGATTTAGGTTTGAGGTTTCATTTTAGTGTAGGGTTATTGGAAGTACATCTGCTCTCCCTGGTTTTCCTTCACGATCACAATATTTCTGAGATTCATGGTTTAAGGAATATCCTGCTCCTTGCCGGTTTCAAGGCAAAAAGGCGCCACCTGCAGTTGGTTTTTCCGTCAAACTTATGCTCGCTCTTTGAGAACCTTGGGTCTTTGGGAATGCCGTGAGTCCAGCAAGATTTTTCAGTTCAAGTGTGCCCCAAGCAGTGGGTTCTACCTCTGAGCAATACAGCCCGTGGAATTCCTGAGAATCTGGAACCTGCCATGAAGTTCAGGCTGCGTTATATTCACACGGAAGAAGCTCCTTCGAGGTTCCCATGCCTCTGTACACTGATGCTTCCAGCAACGTCATGTCTCACAGGTCAATAGTGCTTCTCTGAGTTTCACTGGTCTAGGGTAAAGGGTGAAGCGCCTGGGTTCCCGTGCTTCACTACTGTATGGCCTCAAGATGATGTTTGTAGGCACAGCGGCAAATCCATCGGTGGAAATTCTCTCACATTGTAATTGCGATGGGAAGATTCCTTATTCGCCAGGAAATGTACTGCCGTGGAAGACGGGTCACCACAGAGCTGTCTCTTTTTTGTTGAGACAAAGTTTGCTGAATTTACCTGCCAGCAGTTGCGTGTCCTCCCTTTCTTTTAAGGTCGATGGAGACGCACGAGTGTAAGGAGAACGGTGAATGGTGGCCGTTCATAACCCAGGATCATGAGAAACCGCAGAGTAAATTTTAGGAACGTAGACGTAGGACAGCGGAGAAAACTTCACTCAGGGACTTCAGTGAACTCTCCTTACAATGCTGAGGCCTGACATGCCTAGTGCCTGGGGGCAACCCGGCTCCTGCCCTAGGTGGTTTTGTGGAGCGTGCCTCCCTCAGGTGGTGCCTTTTCTCTCCCAGCAATATTGCTCCGTGAAATTCTGCTGTTGATGAAAACTATTTGCCATGGCTTTGTTGTTTCACCTCCTTGGCTCATCTTTGAAGTACAAATGCTTTTCCACACGGGTGCTGAGTCCTTGAGCTTTCCTTTGTCTTGGCTCAATCAATGCAGATTCCTGTGCTGAATAAGTCATGGACTAGCACAGGTGGGTGCTTGTCCTTATATGGGGCACACGCAGGAATTTCGTTTGTCAAGACCCACCTGGCTTGATCAAGGTTCTTTATTCCTGTGAAAACGATTTTTATCCAAATTCTAGAGGAGCACCAGTGTGCCTCTGGGAGCTACACCCGGGCCTGCTGAACAGAGGCTCCGGAGTTTTCATTTTCTGACTAAAATTCAACACGGAATTTCATGGATCTAAGGAAACCGTGAATTGTGGACCTACCAGATTCTCACATCTTCATTGTCTAATGGAAGCTTAAGTTTCCCAGTCTGATCCGGCTGCCACTTCATTTCTGGCAATGACCATTCAATTGTGGACGTTCAGCCTTCTTCAGAATTCTCCTATAGCGGCATGTTCCCGCGCGACATTAAGACCACTCGGTGGAGGTTTATGTGACTCAGGACAACTCTTTATTTCAGGTGACTAGAACAAAGGGAATTCACAGAGGTTGATGATCACTTATTAAAGTCCCGTTTCTCTATGATGCCCACTGATGACACTTCTACATCTGAGGGCAAAGCACTCGTGCAGCATGATATTCTCAGTTCAGCCACGCCGCCTGCAGTTTCTTCCTTGCAGTAAAATCTTTCCCAGTGTACTTCTTTAAAATGCTGCAAAATAGTGGGACAGAAGATTTCGGTTTAGGGTCAACTTTAAACGGAAATATGTACAGGCATGTGGGCATGTTTAGAGACAGTGTTAGAGTTCAGGTTAGAGTGACGGCTGCGTGAGGATTTGGGTTATGGTAAGGTTGTGGATCAAATGTAGGGTGAGTGTGAGGTTGAAGGTAAGAGTAGGGTTTAGTGCTTAAGGATAAATGAACCTATTGTCTCATTTAGGCTTATGGTAAACTTGACTGTTTAGGTATGGGTTGGGGTTAATATTTGTGTGAGGGTTAGAAAGTGTGCGAGGTTAAGAGTTGGGGTCAGGCTTGCGGCTTGTGTGTTACATCCCTTTTGGTTGTGGGTAAGTTTATCTCTCTGTCTAGTTTAAGGGATTGGATTACATCATCGGTAATATGGAGGCTTGGATTGAAGTTGATGGATAGAGTTAAGTTAGGTTCAGGCGAAGGGTGAAGGTTAGGAGTAAGGTTAGTTGTAGGGGGAGCTGCATGTTCACATCAGATTTGGGGTTAGGATTGGGCTTAACCTTAGGGTAGATATACGGTTAGGGTTAGGGTTTGGTTTAGGGTGAGCCTTAGGTTAGTTTAAGGTTATGAGTCTACAGAATTACACCTAGGCTTAGGGTTACACCTCTTTTTAGGTTTAGACCTAGGGATAGCTTTTGACCTAGGTTAGGGTTAGCATTAGGGTTGGTTTTAGGATAGGATTTAGGTTTGAGGTTTCATTTTAGTGTAGGGTTATTGGAAGTACATCTGCTCTCCCTGGTTTTCCTTCACGATCACAATATTTCTGAGATTCATGGTTTAAGGAAAATCTTGCTCCTTGCCGGTTTCAAGGCAAAAAGGCGCCACCTGCAGTTGGTTTTTCCGTCAAACTTATGCTCGCACTTTGAGAACCTTGGGTCTTTGGGAATGCCGTGAGTCCAGCAAGATTTTTCAGTTCAAGTGTGCCCCAAGCAGTGGGTTCTACCTCTGAGCAATACAGCCCGTGGAATTCCTGAGAATCTGGAACCTGCCATGAAGTTCAGCCTGCGTTTTATTCACACGGAAGAAGCTCCTCCGAGGTTCCCATGTCTCTGTACACTGATGCTTCCAGCAACGTCATGTCTCACAGGTCAATAGTGCTTCTCTGAGTTTCACTGGTCTAGGGTGAAGGGTGAAGCGCCTGGGTTCCCGTGCTTCACTACTGTATGGCCTCAAGATGATGTTTGTAGGCACAGCGGCAAATCCATCGGTGGCAATTCTCTCATATTGTCATTGCGATGGGAAGATTCCTTATTCGCCAGGAAATGTTTTGCCGTGGAAGACGGGTCACCACAGAGCTGTCTCTTTTGTGTTGAGACAAAGTTTGCTGAATTTACCTGCCAGCAGTTGCGTGTCCTCCCTTTCTTTTAAGGTCGATGGAGACGCACGAGTGTAAGGAGAACGGTGAATGGTGGCCGTTCATAACCCAGGATCATGAGAAACCGCAGAGTAAATTTTAGGAACGTAGACGTAGGACAGCGGAGAAAACTTCACCCAGGGACTTCAGTGAACTCTCTTTACAATGCTGAGGCCTGACACGCCTAGTGCCTGGGGGCAACCCGGCTCCTGCCCTAGGTGGTTTTGTGGAGCATGCCTCCCTCAGGTGGTGCCTTTTCTCTCCCATCAATATTGCTCCGTGAAATTCTGCTGTTGATGAAAACTATTTGCCATGGCTTTGTTGTTTCACCTCCTTGGCTCATCTTTGAAGTACAAATGCTTTTCGACTCGGGTGCTGAGTCCTTGAGCTTTCCTTTGTCTTGGCTCAATCAATGCAGATTCCTGTGCTGAATAAGCCATGGACTAGCACAGGTGGGTGCTTGTCCTTATATGGGGCACACGCAGGAATTTCGTTTGTCAAGACCCACCTGGCTTGATCAAGGTTCTTTATTCCCGTGAAAACGATTTTTATCCAAATTCTAGAGGAGCACCAGTGTGCCTCTGGGAGCTACACACGGGCCTGCTGAACAGAGGCTCCGGAGTTTTCATTTTCTGACTAAAATTCAACATGGAATTTCATGGATCTAAGGAAACCGAGAATTGTGGACCTACCAGATTCTCACATCTTCATTGTCTAATGGAAGCTTAAGTTTCCCAGTCTGATCCGGCTGCCACTTCATTTCTGGCAATGACCATTCAATTGTGGACGTTCAGCCTTCTTCAGAATTCTCTTATAACGGCATCTTCCCGCGCCACATTAAGACCACTCGGTGGAGGTTTATGTGACTCAGGACAACTCTTTATTTCAGGTGACTAGAACAAAGCGAATTCACAGAGGTTGATGATCACTTATTAAAGTCCCGTTTCTCTATGATGCCCACTGATGACACTTCTACATCTGAGGGCAAAGAACCCGTGCAGCATGATATTCTCAGTTCAGCCACGCCGTCTGCAGTTTCTTCCTTGCAGAACAATCTTTGCCAGTGTACTTCTTTAAAATGCTGCAAAATAGTGGGACAGAAGATTTCGGTTTAGCGTCAACTTTAAACGGAAATAGGTACAGGCATGTGGGCATGTTTAGAGACAGTGTTAGAGTTCAGGTTAGAGTGACGGCTGCGTGAGGATTTGGGTTAGGGTAAGGTTGTGGATCAAATGTAGGGTGAGTGTGAGGTTGAAGGTAAGAGTAGGGTTTAGTGCTTAAGGATAAATGAACCTATTGTCTCATTTAGGCTTATGGTAAACTTGACTGTTTAGGTATGGGTTGGGGTTAATATTTGTGTGAGGGTTAGAAAGTGTGCGAGGTTAAGAGTTGGGGTCAGGCTTGCGGCTTGTGTGTTACATCCGTTTTGGTTGTGGATAAGTTTATCTCTCCGTCTAGTTTAAGGGATTGGATTACATTAACGGTGATATGGAGGCTTGGATTGAAGTTGATGGATAGAGTTAAGTTAGGTTCAGGCGAAGGGTGAAGGTTAGGAGTAAGGTTAATTGAAGGGGGAGCTGCATATTCACATCAGATTTGGGGTTAGGATTAGGCTTAGCCTTAGCATAGACATACGGTTAAGGTTAGGGCTTGGTTTAGGGTGAGCCTTAGGTTAGGGTTCAGTTTAAGGTTAGGAGTCTACAGAATTACACCTAGGCTTAGGGTTACACCTCTTTTTAGGTTTAGACCTAGGGCTAGCTTTTGACCTAGGTTAGGGTTAGGATTAGGGTTGGTTTTAGGATAGGATTTAGGTTTGAGGTTTCATTTTAGTGTATGGTTATTGGAAGTACATCTGCTCTCCCTGGTTTTCCTTCACGATCACAATATTTCTGAGATTCATGGTTTAAGGAAAATCTTGCTCCTTGCCGGTTTCAAGGCAAAAAGGCGCCACCTGCAGTTGGTTTTTCCGTCAAACTTATGCTCGCTCTTTGAGAAACTTGGGTCTTTGGGAATGCCGTGAGTCCAGCAAGATTTTTCAGTTCAAGTGTGCCCCAAGCAGTGGGTTCTACCTCTGAGCAATACAGCCCGTGGAATTCCTGAGAATCTGGAACCTGCCATGAAGTTCAGGCTGCGTTATATTCACACGGAAGAAGCTCCTTCGAGGTTCCCATGCCTCTGTACACTGATGCTTCCAGCAACGTCATGTCTCACAGGTCAATAGTGCTTCTCTGAGTTTCACTGGTCTAGGGTAAAGGGTGAAGCGCCTGGGTTCCCGTGCCTCACTACTGTATGGCCTCAAGATGATGTTTGTAGGCACAGCGGCAAATCCATCGGTGGAAATTCTCTCACATTGTAATTGCGATGGGAAGATTCCTTATTCGCCAGGAAATGTTTTGCCGTGGAAGACGGGTCACCACAGAGCTGTCTCTTTTTTGTTGAGACAAAGTTTGCTGAATTTACCTGCCAGCAGTTGCGTGTCCTCCCTTTCTTTTAAGGTCGATGGAGACGCACGAGTGTAAGGAGAACGGTGAATGGTGGCCGTTCATAAACCAGGATCATGAGAAACCGCAGAGTAAATTTTAGGAACGTAGACGTAGGACAGCGGAGAAAACTTCACTCAGGGACTTCAGTGAACTCTCCTTACAATGCTGAGGCCTGACACGCCTAGTGCCTGGGGGCAACCCGGCTCCTGCCCTAGGTGGTTTTGTGGAGCATGCCTCCCTCAGGTGGTGCCTTTTCTCTCCCAGCAATATTGCTCCGTGAAATTCTGCTGTTGATGAAAACTATTTGCCATGGCTTTGTTGTTTCACCTCCTTGGCTCATCTTTGAAGTACAAATGCTTTTGGACACTGGTGCTGAGTCCTTGAGCTTTCCTTTGTCTTGGCTCAATCAATGCAGATTCCTGTGCTGAATAAGCCATGGACTAGCACAGGTGGGTGCTTGTCCTTATATGGGGCACACGCAGGAATTTCGTTTGTCAAGACCCACCTGGCTTGATCAAGGTTCTTTATTCCTGTGAAAACGATTTTTATCCAAATTCTAGAGGAGCACCAGTGTGCCTCTGGGAGCTACACCCGGGCCTGCTGAACAGAGGCTCCGGAGTTTTCATTTTCTGACTAAAATTCAACACGGAATTTCATGGATCTAAGGAAACCGTGAATTGTGGACCTACCAGATTCTCACATCTTCATTGTCTAATGGAAGCTTAAGTTTCCCAGTCTGATCCGGCTGCCACTTCATTTCTGGCAATGACCATTCAATTGTGGACGTTCAGCCTTCTTCAGAATTCTCCTATAGCGGCATGTTCCCGCGCGACATTAAGACCACTCGGTGGAGGTTTATGTGACTCAGGACAACTCTTTATTTCAGGTGACTAGAACAAAGGGAATTCACAGAGGTTGATGATCACTTATTAAAGTCCCGTTTCTCTATGATGCCCACTGATGACACTTCTACATCTGAGGGCAAAGCACTCGTGCAGCATGATATTCTCAGTTCAGCCACGCCGCCTGCAGTTTCTTCCTTGCAGAAAAATCTTTCCCAGTGTACTTCTTTAAAATGCTGCAAAATAGTGGGACAGAAGATTTCGGTTTAGGGTCAACTTTAAACGGAAATATGTACAGGCATGTGGGCATGTTTAGAGACAGTGTTAGAGTTCAGGTTAGAGTGACGGCTGCGTGAGGATTTGGGTTATGGTAAGGTTGTGGATCAAATGTAGGGTGAGTGTGAGGTTGAAGGTAAGAGTAGGGTTTAGTGCTTAAGGATAAATGAACCTATTGTCTCATTTAGTCTTATGGTAAACTTGACTGTTTAGGTATGGGTTGGGGTTAATATTTGTGTGAGGGTTAGAAAGTGTGCGAGGTTAAGAGTTGGGGTCAGGCTTGCGGCTTGTGTGTTACATCCCTTTTGGTTGTGGGTAAGTTTATCTCTCTGTCTAGTTTAAGGGATTGGATTACATCATCGGTAATATGGAGGCTTGGATTGAAGTTGATGGATAGAGTTAAGTTAGGTTCAGGCGAAGGGTGAAGGTTAGGAGTAAGGTTAGTTGTAGGGGGAGCTGCATGTTCACATCAGATTTGGGGTTAGGATTGGGCTTAACCTTAGGGTAGATATACGGTTAGGGTTAGGGTTTGGTTTAGGGTGAGCCTTAGGTTAGTTTAAGGTTAGGAGTCTACAGAATTACACCTAGGCTTAGGGTTACACCTCTTTTTAGGTTTAGACCTAGGGAAAGCTTTTGACCTAGGTTAGGGTTAGCATTAGGGTTGGTTTTAGGATAGGATTTAGGTTTGAGGTTTCATTTTAGTGTATGGTTATTGGAAGTACATCTGCTCTCCCTGGTTTTCCTTCACGATCACAATATTTCTGAGATTCATGGTTTAAGGAAAATCTTGCTCCTTGCCGGTTTCAAGGCAAAAAGGCGCCACCTGCAGTTGGTTTTTCCGTCAAACTTAGGCTCGCTCTTTGAGAAACTTGGGTCTTTGGGAATGCCGTGAGTCCAGCAAGATTTTTCAGTTCAAGTGTGCCCCAAGCAGTGGGTTCTACCTCTGAGCAATACAGCCCGTGGAATTCCTGAGAATCTGGAACCTGCCCTGAAGTTCAGCCTGCGTTTTATTCACACGGAAGAAGCTCCTTCGAGGTTCCCATGCCTCTGTACACTGATGCTTCCAGCAACGTCATGTCTCACAGGTCAATAGTGCTTCTCTGAGTTTCACTGGTCTAGGGTAAAGGGTGAAGCGCCTGGGTTCCCGTGCTTCACTACTGTATGGCCTCAAGATGATGTTTGTAGGCACAGCGGCAAATCCATCGGTGGAAATTCTCTCATATTGTCATTGCGATGGGAAGATTCCTTATTCGCCAGGAAATGTTTTGCCGTGGAAGACGGGTCACCACAGAGCTGTCTCTTTTGTGTTGAGACAAAGTTTGCTGAATTTACCTGCCAGCAGTTGCGTGTCCTCCCTTTCTTTTAAGGTCGATGGAGACGCACGAGTGTAAGGAGAACGGTGAATGGTGGCCGTTCATAACCCAGGATCATGAGAAACCGCAGAGTAAATTTTAGGAACGTAGACGTAGGACAGCGGAGAAAACTTCACTCAGGGACTTCAGTGAACTCTCCTTACAATGCTGAGGCCTGACACGCCTAGTGCCTGGGGGCAACCCGGCTCCTGCCCTAGGTGGTTTTGTGGAGCATGCCTCCCTCAGGTGGTGCCTTTTCTCTCCCAGCAATATTGCTCCGTGAAATTCTGCTGTTGATGAAAACTATTTGCCATGGCTTTGTTGTTTCACCTCCTTGGCTCATCTTTGAAGTACAAATGCTTTTCCACAGGGGTGCTGAGTCCTTGAGCATTCTTTTGTTTTGGCTCAATCAATGCAGATTCCTGTGCTGAATAAGCCATGGACTAGCACAGGTGGCAGCTTGTTCTTATATGGGGCACATGCAGGAATTTCTTTTGTCAAGACCCATCTGGCTTGATCAAGGTTCTTTATTCCCATGAAAACGATTTTTATCCAAATTCTAGTGGAGCACCTGTGTGCCTCTGGGAGCTAAACCCGGGCCTGCTGAACAGAGGCTCCGCAGTTTTCATTTCTCACTAAAATTCAACACGGAATTTCATGGATCTAAGGAAACCAAGAATTGTGGACCTACCAGATTCTCACATCTTCATTGTCTAATGGAAGCTTAAGTTTCCCAGTCTGATCCGGCTGCCACTTCATTTCTGGCAATGACCATTCAATTGTGGACGTTCAGCCTTCTTCAGAATTCTCTTATAACGGCATGTTCCCGCGCCACATTAAGACCACTCGGTGGAGGTTTATGTGACTCAGGACAACTCTTTATTTCAGGTGACTAGAACAAAGGGTATTCACAGAGGTTGATGATCACTTATTAAAGTCCCATTTCTCTATGATGCCCACTGATGACACTTCTACATCTGAAGGCAAAGAACCTGTGCAGCATGATATTCTCAGTTCAGCCACGCCGCCTGCAGTTTCTTCCTTGCAGAAAAATCTTTCCCAGTGTACTTCTTTAAAATGCTGCAAAATAGTGGGACAGAAGATTTCGGTTTAGGGTCAACTTTAAACGGAAATAGGTACAGGCATGTAGGCATGTTTAGAAACAGTGTTATATTTCAGGTTAGAGTGATGGCTGCGTGAGGATTTGGGTTATGGTAAGGTTGTGGATGAAATGTAGGGTGAGTGTGAGGTTGAAGGTAAGAGTAGGGTTTAGTGCTTAAGGATAAATGAACCTATTGTCTCATTTAGTCTTATGGTAAACTTGACTGTTTAGGTATGGGTTGGGGTTAATATTTGTGTGAGGGTGAGAAAGTGTGCGAGATTAAGAGTTGGGGTCAGGCTTGCGGCTTGTGTGTTACATCCGTTTTGGTTGTGGATAAGTTTATCTCTCTGTCTAGTTTAAGGGATTGGATTACATTAACGGTGATATGGAGGCTTGGATTGAAGTTGATGGATAGAGTTAAGTTAGGTTCAGGCGAAGGGTGAAGGTTAGGAGTAAGGTTAGTTTTAGGGGGAGCTGCATGTTCACATCAGATTTGGGGTTAGGATTAGGCTTAGCCTTAGCATAGACATATGGTTAAGGTTAGGGCTTGGTTTAGGGTGAGCCTAAGGTTAGGGTTCAGTTTAAGGTTAGGAGTCTACAGAATTACACCTAGGCTTAGGGTTACACCTCTTTTTAGTTATAGACCTAGGGCTAGCTTTTGACCTAGGTTAGGGTTAGGATTAGGGTTGGTTTTAGGATAGGATTTAGGTTTGAGGTTTCATTTTAGTGTAGGCTTATTGGAAGTACTTCTGCTCTCCCTGGTTTTCCTTCACGATCACAATATTTCTGAGATTCATGGTTTAAGGAAAATCTTGCTCCTTGCCGGTT
Source organism: Tenrec ecaudatus (assembly GCF_050624435.1). Classification (NCBI taxonomy): domain Eukaryota; kingdom Metazoa; phylum Chordata; class Mammalia; order Afrosoricida; family Tenrecidae; genus Tenrec; species Tenrec ecaudatus. Next base: position 528,709 of record NW_027457848.1, read on the forward strand.
TCAAGGCAAAAAGGCGACACCTGCAGTTGGTTTTTCCGTCAAACTTAGGCTCGCTCTTTGAGAAACTTGGGTCTTTTGGAATGCCGTGAGTCCAGCAAGATTTTTCAGTTCAAGTGTGCCCCAAGCAGTGGGTTCTACCTCTGAGCAATACAGCCCGTGGAATTCCTGAGAATCTGGAACCTGCCATGAAGTTCAGCCTGCGTTTAATTCACACGGAAGAAGCTCCTTCGAGGTTCCCATGCCTCTGTACACTGATGCTTCCAGCAACGTCATGTCTCACAGGTCAATAGTGCTTCTCTGAGTTTCACTGGTCTAGGGTAAAGGGTGAAGCGCCTGGGTTCCCGTGCTTCACTACTGTATGGCCTCAAGATGATGTTTGTAGGCACAGCGGCAAATCCATCCGTGGCAATTCTCTCATATTGTCATTGCGATGGGAAGATTCCTTATTCGCCAGGAAATGTTTTGCCGTGGAAGACGGGTCACCACAGAGCTGTCTCTTTTGTGTTGAGACAAAGTTTGCTGAATTTACCTGCCAGCAGTTGCGTGTCCTCCCTTTCTTTTAAGGTCGATGGAGACGCACGAGTGTAAGGAGAACGGTGAATGGTGGCCGTTCATAACCCAGGATCATGAGAAACCGCAGAGTAAATGTTAGGAACGTAGACGTAGGACAGCGGAGAAAACTTCACTCAGGGACTTCAGTGAACTCTCCTTACAATGCTGAGGCCTGACACGCCTAGTGCCTGGGGGCAACCCGGCTCCTGCCCTAGGTGGTTTTGTGGAGCATGCCTCCCTCAGGTGGTGCCTTTTCTCTCCCAGCAATATTGCTCCGTGAAATTCTGCTGTTGATGAAAACTATTTGCCATGGCTTTGTTGTTTCACCTCCTTGGCTCATCTTTGAAGTACAAATGCTTTTCGACAGGGGTGCTGAGTCCTTGAGCATTCTTTTGTTTTGGCTCAATCAATGCAGATTCCTGTGCTGAATAAGCCATGGACTAGCACAGGTGGGTGCTTGTTCTTATATGGGGCACACGTAGGAATTTCTTTTGTCAAGACCCATCTGGCTTGATCAAGGTTCTTTATTCCCATGAAAACGATTTTTATCCAAATTCTAGAGGAGCACCTGTGTGCCTCTGGGAGCTAAACCCGGGCCTGCTGAACAGAGGCTCCGGAGTTTTCATTTCTCACTAAAATTCAACACGGAATTTCATGGATCTAAGGAAACCAAGAATTGTGGACCTACCAGATTCTCACATCTTCATTGTCTAATGGAAGCTTAAGTTTCCCAGTCTGATCCGGCTGCCACTTCATTTCTGGCAATGACCATTCAATTGTGGACGTTCAGCCTTCTTCAGAATTCTCTTATAACGACATGTTCCCGCGCCACATTAAGACCACTCGGTGGAGGTTTATGTGACTCAGGACAACTCTTTATTTCAGGTGACTAGAACAAAGGGTATTCACAGAGGTTGATGATCACTTATTAAAGTCCCATTTCTCTATGATGCCCACTGATGACACTTCTACATCTGAAGGCAAAGAACCTGTGCAGCATGATATTCTCAGTTCAGCCACGCCGCCTGCAGTTTCTTCCTTGCAGAAAAATCTTTCCCAGTGTACTTCTTTAAAATGCTGCAAAATAGTGGGACAGAAGATTTCGGTTTAGGGTCAACTTTAAACGGAAATAGGTACAGGCATGTAGGCATGTTTAGAAACAGTGTTAGATTTCAGGTTAGAGTGATGGCTGCGTGAGGATTTGGGTTATGGTAAGGTTGTGGATGAAATGTAGGGTGAGTGTGAGGTTGAAGGTAAGAGTAGGGTTTAGTGCTTAAGGATAAATGAACCTATTGTCTCATTTAGTCTTATGGTAAACTTGACTGTTTAGGTATGGGTTGGGGTTAATATTTGTGTGAGGGTGAGAAAGTGTGCGAGATTAAGAGTTGGGGTCAGGCTTGCGGCTTGTGTGTTACATCCGTTTTGGTTGTGGATAAGTTTATCTCTCTGTCTAGTTTAAGGGATTGGATTACATTAACGGTGATATGGAGGCTTGGATTGAAGTTGATGGATAGAGTTAAGTTAGGTTCAGGCGAAGGGTGAAGGTTAGGAGTAAGGTTAGTTGTAGGGGGAGCTGCATGTTCACATCAGATTTGGGGTTAGGATTAGGCTTAGCCTTAGCATAGACATATGGTTAAGGTTAGGGCTTGGTTTAGGGTGAGCCTTAGCTTAGGGTTCAGTTTAAGGTTAGGAGTCTACAGAATTACACCTAGGCTTAGGGTTACACCTCTTTTTAGTTATAGACCTAGGGCAGGCTTTTGACCTAGGTTAGGGTTAGGATTAGGGTTGGTTTTAGGATAGGATTTAGGTTTGAGGTTTCATTTTAGTGTAGGGTTATTGGAAGTACATCTGCTCTCCCTGGTTTTCCTTCACGATCACAATATTTCTGAGATTCATGGTTTAAGGAAAATCTTGCTCCTTGCCGGTTTCAAGGCAAAAAGGCGACACCTGCAGTTGGTTTTTCCGTCAAACTTAGGCTCGCTCTTTGAGAAACTTGGGTCTTTGGGAATGCCGTGAGTCCAGCAAGATTTTTCAGTTCAAGTGTGCCCCAAGCAGTGGGTTCTACCTCTGAGCAATACAGCCCGTGGAATTCCTGAGAATCTGGAACCTGCCATGAAGTTCAGCCTGCGTTTTATTCACACGGAAGAAGCTCCTCCGAGGTTCCCATGTCTCTGTACACTGATGCTTCCAGCAACGTCATGTCTCACAGGTCAATAGTGCTTCTCTGAGTTTCACTGGTCTAGGGTGAAGGGTGAAGCGCCTGGGTTCCCGTGCTTCACTACTGTATGGCCCCAAGATGATGTTTGTAGGCACAGCGGCAAATCCATCTGTGGCAATTCTCTCATATTGTCATTGCGATGGGAAGATTCCTTATTCGCCAGGAAATGTTTTGCCGTGGAAGACGGGTCACCACAGAGCTGTCTCTTTTGTGTTGAGACAAAGTTTGCTGAATTTACCTGCCAGCAGTTGCGTGTCCTCCCTTTCTTTTAAGGTCGATGGAGACGCACGAGTGTAAGGAGAACGGTGAATGGTGGCCGTTCATAACCCAGGATCATGAGAAACCGCAGAGTAAATTTTAGGAACGTAGACGTAGGACAGCGGAGAAAACTTCACCCAGGGACTTCAGTGAACTCTCCTTACAATGCTGAGGCCTGACACGCCTAGTGCCTGGGGGCAACCCGGCTCCTGCCCTAGGTGGTTTTGTGGAGCATGCCTCCCTCAGGTGGTGCCTTTTCTCTCCCATCAATATTGCTCCGTGAAATTCTGCTGTTGATGAAAACTATTTGCCATGGCTTTGTTGTTTCACCTCCTTGGCTCATCTTTGAAGTACAAATGCTTTTGGACACTGGTGCTGAGTCCTTGAGCTTTCCTTTGTCTTGGCTCAATCAATGCAGATTCCTGTGCTGAATAAGCCATGGACTAGCACAGGTGGGTGCTTGTCCTTATATGGGGCACACGCAGGAATTTCGTTTGTCAAGACCCACCTGGCTTGATCAAGGTTCTTTATTCCTGTGAAAACGATTTTTATCCAAATTCTAGAGGAGCACCAGTGTGCCTCTGGGAGCTACACCCGGGCCTGCTGAACAGAGGCTCCGGAGTTTTCATTTTCTGACTAAAATTCAACACGGAATTTCATGGATCTAAGGAAACCGTGAATTGTGGACCTACCAGATTCTCACATCTTCATTGTCTAATGGAAGCTTAAGTTTCCCAGTCTGATCCGGCTGCCACTTCATTTCTGGCAATGACCATTCAATTGTGGACGTTCAGCCTTCTTCAGAATTCTCCTATAACGGCATGTTCCCGCGCGACATTAAGACCACTCGGTGGAGGTTTATGTGACTCAGGACAACTCTTTATTTCAGGTGACTAGAACAAAGGGAATTCACAGAGGTTGATGATCACTTATTAAAGTCCCGTTTCTCTATGATGCCCACTGATGACACTTCTACATCTGAGGGCAAAGAACTCGTGCAGCATGATATTCTCAGTTCAGCCACGCCGCCTGCAGTTTCTTCCTTGCAGAAAAATCTTTCCCAGTGTACTTCTTTAAAATGCTGCAAAATAGTGGGACAGAAGATTTCGGTTTAGGGTCAACTTTAAACGGAAATATGTACAGGCATGTGGGCATGTTTAGAGACAGTGTTAGAGTTCAGGTTAGAGTGACGGCTGCGTGAGGATTTGGGTTATGGTAAGGTTGTGGATCAAATGTAGGGTGAGTGTGAGGTTGAAGGTAAGAGTAGGGTTTAGTGCTTAAGGATAAATGAACCTATTGTCTCATTTAGGCTTATGGTAAACTTGACTGTTTAGGTATGGGTTGGGGTTAATATTTGTGTGAGGGTTAGAAAGTGTGCGAGGTTAAGAGTTGGGGTCAGGCTTGCGGCTTGTGTGTTACATCCCTTTTGGTTGTGGGTAAGTTTATCTCTCTGTCTAGTTTAAGGGATTGGATTACATCATCGGTAATATGGAGGCTTGGATTGAAGTTGATGGATAGAGTTAAGTTAGGTTCAGGCGAAGGGTGAAGGTTAGGAGTAAGGTTAGTTGTAGGGGGAGCTGCATGTTCACATCAGATTTGGCGTTAGGATTGGGCTTAACCTTAGGGTAGATATACGGTTAGGGTTAGGGTTTGGTTTAGGGTGAGCCTTAGGTTAGTTTAAGGTTATGAGTCTACAGAATTACACCTAGGCTTAGGGTTACACCTCTTTTTAGGTTTAGACCTAGGGATAGCTTTTGACCTAGGTTAGGGTTAGCATTAGGGTTGGTTTTAGGATAGGATTTAGGTTTGAGGTTTCATTTTAGTGTAGGGTTATTGGAAGTACATCTGCTCTCCCTGGTTTTCCTTCACGATCACAATATTTCTGAGATTCATGGTTTAAGGAAAATCTTGCTCCTTGCCGGTTTCAAGGCAAAAAGGCGACACCTGCAGTTGGTTTTTCCGTCAAACTTAGGATCGCTCTTTGAGAAACTTGGGTCTTTGGGAATGCCGTGAGTCCAGCAAGATTTTTCAGTTCAAGTGTGCCCCAAGCAGTGGGTTCTACCTCTGAGCAATACAGCCCGTGGAATTCCTGAGAATCTGGAACCTGCCCTGAAGTTCAGCCTGCGTTTTATTCACACGGAAGAAGCTCCTTCGAGGTTCCCATGCCTCTGTACACTGATGCTTCCAGCAACGTCATGTCTCACAGGTCAATAGTGCTTCTCTGAGTTTCACTGGTCTAGGGTAAAGGGTGAAGCGCCTGGGTTCCCGTGCTTCACTACTGTATGGCCTCAAGATGATGTTTGTAGGCACAGCGGCAAATCCATCGGTGGCAATTCTCTCATATTGTCATTGCGATGGGAAGATTCCTTATTCGCCAGGAAATGTTTTGCCGTGGAAGACGGGTCACCACAGAGCTGTCTCTTTTGTGTTGAGACAAAGTTTGCTGAATTTACCTGCCAGCAGTTGCGTGTCCTCCCTTTCTTTTAAGGTCGATGGAGACGCACGAGTGTAAGGAGAACGGTGAATGGTGGCCGTTCATAACCCAGGATCATGAGAAACCGCAGAGTAAATTTTAGGAACGTAGACGTAGGACAGCGGAGAAAACTTCACTCAGGGACTTCAGTGAACTCTCCTTACAATGCTGAGGCCTGACACGCCTAGTGCCTGGGGGCAACCCAGCTCCTGCCCTAGGTGGTTTTGTGGAGCATGCCTCCCTCAGGTGGTGCCTTTTCTCTCCCATCAATATTGCTCCGTGAAATTCTGCTGTTGATGAAAACTATTTGCCATGGCTTTGTTGTTTCCCCTCCTTGGCTCATCTTTGAAGTACAAATGCTTTTCGACTCGGGTGCTGAGTCCTTGAGCATTCTTTTGTCTTGGCTCAATCAATGCAGATTCCTGTGCTGAATAAGCCATGGACTAGCACAGGTGGGTGCTTGTCCTTATATGGGGCACACGCAGGAATTTCGTTTGTCAAGACCCACCTGGCTTGATCAAGGTTCTTTATTCCCATGAAAACCATTTTTATCCAAATTCTAGAGGAGCACCAGTGTGCCTCTGGGAGCTAAACCCGGGCCTGCTGAACAGAGGCTCCGCAGTTTTCATTTCTGGCTAAAATTCAACACGGAATTTCATGGATCTAAGGAAACCTTGAATTGTGGACCTACCAGATTCTCACATCTTCATTGTCTATTGGAAGCTTAAGTTTCCCAGTCTGATCCGGCTGCCACTTCATTTCTGGCAATGACCATTCAATTGTGGACGTTCAGCCTTCTTCAGAATTCTCTTATAACGGCATGTTCCCGCGCCACATTAAGACCACTCGGTGGAGGTTTATGTGACTCAGGACAACTCTTTATTTCAGGTGACTAGAACAAAGGGAATTCACAGAGGTTGATGATCACTTATTAAAGTCCCATTTCTCTATGATGCCCACTGATGACACTTCTACATCTGAAGGCAAAGAACTCGTGCAGCATGATATTCTCAGTTCAGCCACGCCACCTGCAGTTTCTTCCTTGCAGAAAAATCTTTCCCAGTGTACTTCTTTAAAATGCTGCAAAATAGTGGGACAGAAGATTTCGGTTTAGGGTCAACTTTAAACGGAAATAGGTACAGGCATGTAGGCATGTTTAGAAACAGTGTTATATTTCAGGTTAGAGTGATGGCTGCGTGAGGATTTGGGTTATGGTAAGGTTGTGGATGAAATGTAGGGTGAGTGTGAGGTTGAAGGTAAGAGTAGGGTTTAGTGCTTAAGGATAAATGAACCTAGTGTCTCATTTAGTCTTATGGTAAACTTGACTGTTTAGGTATGGGTTGGGGTTAATATTTGTGTGAGGGTGAGAAAGTGTGCGAGATTAAGAGTTGGGGTCAGGCTTGCGGCTTGTGTGTTACATCCGTTTTGGTTGTGGATAAGTTTATCTCTCTGTCTAGTTTAAGGGATTGGATTACATTAACGGTGATATGGAGGCTTGGATTGAAGTTGATGGATAGAGTTAAGTTAGGTTCAGGCGAAGGGTGAAGGTTAGGAGTAAGGTTAGTTTTAGGGGGAGCTGCATGTTCACATCAGATTTGGGGTTAGGATTAGGCTTAGCCTTAGCATAGACATATGGTTAAGGTTAGGGCTTGGTTTAGGGTGAGTCTTAGGTTAGGGTTCAGTTTAAGGTTAGGAGTCTACAGAATTACACCTAGGCTTAGGGTTACACCTCTTTTTAGTTATAGACCTAGGGCTAGCTTTTGACCTAGGTTAGGGTTAGCATTAGGGTTGGTTTTAGGATAGGATTTAGGTTTGAGGTTTCATTTTAGTGTAGGCTTATTGGAAGTACTTCTGCTCTCCCTGGTTTTCCTTCACGATCACAATATTTCTGAGATTCATGGTTTAAGGAAAATCTTGCTCCTTGCCGGTTTCAAGGCAAAAAGGCGACACCTGCAGTTGGTTTTTCCGTCAAACTTAGGATCGCTCTTTGAGAAACTTGGGTCTTTGGGAATGCCGTGAGTCCAGCAAGATTTTTCAGTTCAAGTGTGCCCCAAGCAGTGGGTTCTACCTCTGAGCAATACAGCCCGTGGAATTCCTGAGAATCTGGAACCTGCCATGAAGTTCAGCCTGCGTTTAATTCACACGGAAGAAGCTCCTTCGAGGTTCCCATGCCTCTGTACACTGATGCTTCCAGCAACGTCATGTCTCACAGGTCAATAGTGCTTCTCTGAGTTTCACTGGTCTAGGGTAAAGGGTGAAGCGCCTGGGTTCCCGTGCTTCACTACTGTATGGCCTCAAGATGATGTTTGTAGGCACAGCGGCAAATCCATCCGTGGCAATTCTCTCATATTGTCATTGCGATGGGAAGATTCCTTATTCGCCAGGAAATGTTTTGCCGTGGAAGACGGGTCACCACAGAGCTGTCTCTTTTGTGTTGAGACAAAGTTTGCTGAATTTACCTGCCAGCAGTTGCGTGTCCTCCCTTTCTTTTAAGGTCGATGGAGACGCACGAGTGTAAGGAGAACGGTGAATGGTGGCCGTTCATAACCCAGGATCATGAGAAACCGCAGAGTAAATTTTAGGAACGTAGACGTAGGACAGCGGAGAAAACTTCACTCAGGGACTTCAGTGAACTCTCCTTACAATGCTGAGGCCTGACACGCCTAGTGCCTGGGGGCAACCCGGCTCCTGCCCTAGGTGGTTTTGTGGAGCATGCCTCCCTCAGGTGGTGCCTTTTCTCTCCCAGCAATATTGCTCCGTGAAATTCTGCTGTTGATGAAAACTATTTGCCATGGCTTTGTTGTTTCACCTCCTTGGCTCATCTTTGAAGTACAAATGCTTTTCGACAGGGGTGCTGAGTCCTTGAGCATTCTTTTGTTTTGGCTCAATCAATGCAGATTCCTGTGCTGAATAAGCCATGGACTAGCACAGGTGGGTGCTTGTTCTTATATGGGGCACACGTAGGAATTTCTTTTGTCAAGACCCATCTGGCTTGATCAAGGTTCTTTATTCCCATGAAAACGATTTTTATCCAAATTCTAGAGGAGCACCTGTGTGCCTCTGGGAGCTAAACCCGGGCCTGCTGAACAGAGGCTCCGGAGTTTTCATTTCTCACTAAAATTCAACACGGAATTTCATGGATCTAAGGAAACCAAGAATTGTGGACCTACCAGATTCTCACATCTTCATTGTCTAATGGAAGCTTAAGTTTCCCAGTCTGATCCGGCTGCCACTTCATTTCTGGCAATGACCATTCAATTGTGGACGTTCAGCCTTCTTCAGAATTCTCTTATAACGGCATGTTCCCGCGCCACATTAAGACCACTCGGTGGAGGTTTATGTGACTCAGGACAACTCTTTATTTCAGGTGACTAGAACAAAGGGTATTCACAGAGGTTGATGATCACTTATTAAAGTCCCATTTCTCTATGATGCCCACTGATGACACTTCTACATCTGAAGGCAAAGAACCTGTGCAGCATGATATTCTCAGTTCAGCCACGCCGCCTGCAGTTTCTTCCTTGCAGAAAAATCTTTCCCAGTGTACTTCTTTAAAATGCTGCAAAATAGTGGGACAGAAGATTTCGGTTTAGGGTCAACTTTAAACGGAAATAGGTACAGGCATGTAGGCATGTTTAGAAACAGTGTTAGATTTCAGGTTAGAGTGATGGCTGCGTGAGGATTTGGGTTATGGTAAGGTTGTGGATGAAATGTAGGGTGAGTGTGAGGTTGAAGGTAAGAGTAGGGTTTAGTGCTTAAGGATAAATGAACCTATTGTCTCATTTAGGCTTATGGTAAACTTGACTGTTTAGGTATGGGTTGGGGTTAATATTTGTGTGAGGGTGAGAAAGTGTGCGAGATTAAGAGTTGGGGTCAGGCTTGCGGCTTGTGTGTTACATCCGTTTTGGTTGTGGATAAGTTTATCTCTCTGTCTAGTTTAAGGGATTGGATTACATTAACGGTGATATGGAGGCTTGGATTGAAGTTGATGGATAGAGTTAAGTTAGGTTCAGGCGAAGGGTGAAGGTTAGGAGTAAGGTTAGTTGTAGGGGGACCTGCATGTTCACATCAGATTTGGGGTTAGGATTAGGCTTAGCCTTAGCATAGACATATGGTTAAGGTTAGGGCTTGGTTTAGGGTGAGCCTTAGCTTAGGGTTCAGTTTAAGGTTAGGAGTCTACAGAATTACACCTAGGCTTAGGGTTACACCTCTTTTTAGTTATAGACCTAGGGCAGGCTTTTGACCTAGGTTAGGGTTAGGATTAGGGTTGGTTTTAGGATAGGATTTAGGTTTGAGGTTTCATTTTAGTGTAGGGTTATTGGAAGTACATCTGCTCTCCCTGGTTTTCCTTCACGATCACAATATTTCTGAGATTCATGGTTTAAGGAAAATCTTGCTCCTTGCCGGTTTCAAGGCAAAAAGGCGCCACCTGCAGTCTGTTTTTCCGTCAAACTTAGGCTCGCTCTTTGAGAAACTTGGGTCTTTGGGAATGCCGTGAGTCCAGCAAGATTTTTCAGTTCAAGTGTGCCCCAAGCAGTGGGTTCTACCTCTGAGCAATACAGCCCGTGGAATTCCTGAGAATCTGGAACCTGCCATGAAGTTCAGGCTGCGTTTTATTCACACGGAAGAAGCTCCTCCGAGGTTCCCATGTCTCTGTACACTGATGCTTCCAGCAACGTCATGTCTCACAGGTCAATAGTGCTTCTCTGAGTTTCACTGGTCTAGGGTGAAGGGTGAAGCGCCTGGGTTCCCGTGCTTCACTACTGTATGGCCCCAAGATGATGTTTGTAGGCACAGCGGCAAATCCATCTGTGGCAATTCTCTCATATTGTCATTGCGATGGGAAGATTCCTTATTCGCCAGGAAATGTTTTGCCGTGGAAGACGGGTCACCACAGAGCTGTCTCTTTTGTGTTGAGACAAAGTTTGCTGAATTTACCTGCCAGCAGTTGCGTGTCCTCCCTTTCTTTTAAGGTCGATGGAGACGCACGAGTGTAAGGAGAACGGTGAATGGTGGCCGTTCATAACCCAGGATCATGAGAAACCGCAGAGTAAATTTTAGGAACGTAGACGTAGGACAGCGGAGAAAACTTCACCCAGGGACTTCAGTGAACTCTCCTTACAATGCTGAAGCCTGACACGCCTAGTGCCTGGGGGCAACCCGGATCCTGCCATAGGTGGTTTTGTGGAGCGTGCCTCCCTCAGGTGGTGCCTTTTCTCTCCCATCAATATTGCTCCGTGAAATTCTGCTGTTGATGAAAACTATTTGCCATGGCTTTGTTGTTTCACCTCCTTGGCTCATCTTTGAAGTACAAATGCTTTTGGACACTGGTGCTGAGTCCTTGAGCTTTCCTTTGTCTTGGCTCAATCAATGCAGATTCCTGTGCTGAATAAGCCATGGACTAGCACAGGTGGGTGCTTGTCCTTATGTGGGGCACACGCAGGAATTTCGTTTGTCAAGACCCACCTGGCTTGATCAAGGTTCTTTATTCCTGTGAAAACGATTTTTATCCAAATTCTAGAGGAGCACCAGTGTGCCTCTGGGAGCTACACCCGGGCCTGCTGAACAGAGGCTCCGGAGTTTTCATTTTCTGACTTAAATTCAACGCGGAATTTCATGGATCTAGGAAACCGTGACTTGTGGACCTACCAGATTCTCACATCTTCATTGTCTAATGGAAGCTTAAGTTTCCCAGTCTGATCCGGCTGCCACTTCATTTCTGGCAATGACCATTCAATTGTGGACGTTCAGCCTTCTTCAGAATTCTCCTATAACGGCGTGTTCCCGCGCGACATTAAGACCACTCGGTGGAGGTTTATGTGACTCAGGACAACTCTTTATTTCAGGTGACTAGAACAAAGGGAATTCACAGAGGTTGATGATCACTTATTAAAGTCCCGTTTCTCTATGATGCCCACTGATGACCCTTCTACATCTGAGGGCAAAGAACTCGTGCAGCATGATATTCTCAGTTCAGCCACGCCGCCTGCAGTTTCTTCCTTGCAGAAAAATCTTTCCCAGTGTACTTCTTTAAAATGCTGCAAAATAGTGGGACAGAAGATTTCGGTTTAGGGTCAACTTTAAACGGAAATATGTACAGGCATGTGGGCATGTTTAGAGACAGTGTTAGAGTTCAGGTTAGAGTGACGGCTGCGTGAGGATTTGGGTTATGGTAAGGTTGTGGATGAAATGTAGGGTGAGTGTGAGGTTGAAGGTAAGAGTAGGGTTTAGTGCTTAAGGATAAATGAACCTATTGTCTCATTTAGGCTTATGGTAAACTTGACTGTTTAGGTATGGGTTGGGGTTAATATTTGTGTGAGGGTTAGAAAGTGTGCGAGGTTAAGAGTTGGGGTCAGGCTTGCGGCTTGTGTGTTACATCCCTTTTGGTTGTGGGTAAGTTTATCTCTCTGTCTAGTTTAAGGGATTGGATTACATCATCGGTAATATGGAGGCTTGGATTGAAGTTGATGGATAGAGTTAAGTTAGGTTCAGGCGAAGGGTGAAGGTTAGGAGTAAGGTTAGTTGTAGGGGGAGCTGCATGTTCACATCAGATTTGGGGTTAGGATTGGGCTTAACCTTAGGGTAGATATACGGTTAGGGTTAGGGTTTGGTTTAGGGTGAGCCTTAGGTTAGTTTAAGGTTAGGAGTCTACAGAATTACACCTAGGCTTAGGGTTACACCTCTTTTTAGGTTTAGACCTAGGGATAGCTTTTGACCTAGGTTAGGGTTAGCATTAGGGTTGGTTTTAGGATAGGATTTAGGTTTGAGGTTTCATTTTAGTGTAGGGTTATTGGAAGTACATCTGCTCTCCCTGGTTTTCCTTCACGATCACAATATTTCTGAGATTCATGGTTTAAGGAAAATCTTGCTCCTTGCCGGTTTCAAGGCAAAAAGGCGCCACCTGCAGTTGGTTTTTCCGTCAAACTTAGGCTCGCACTTTGAGAACCTTGGGTCTTTGGGAATGCCGTGAGTCCAGCAAGATTTTTCAGTTCAAGTGTGCCCCAAGCAGTGGGTTCTACCTCTGAGCAATACAGCCCGTGGAATTCCTGAGAATCTGGAACCTGCCATGAAGTTCAGGCTGCGTTTTATTCACACGGAAGAAGCTCCTCCGAGGTTCCCATGTCTCTGTACACTGATGCTTCCAGCAACGTCATGTCTCACAGGTCAATAGTGCTTCTCTGAGTTTCACTGGTCTAGGGTGAAGGGTGAAGCGCCTGGGTTCCCGTGCTTCACTACTGTATGGCCCCAAGATGATGTTTGTAGGCACAGCGGCAAATCCATCTGTGGCAATTCTCTCATATTGTCATTGCGATGGGAAGATTCCTTATTCGCCAGGAAATGTTTTGCCGTGGAAGACGGGTCACCACAGAGCTGTCTCTTTTGTGTTGAGACAAAGTTTGCTGAATTTACCTGCCAGCAGTTGCGTGTCCTCCCTTTCTTTTAAGGTCGATGGAGACGCACGAGTGTAAGGAGAACGGTGAATGGTGGCCGTTCATAACCCAGGATCATGAGAAACCGCAGAGTAAATTTTAGGAACGTAGACGTAGGACAGCGGAGAAAACTTCACCCAGGGACTTCAGTGAACTCTCCTTACAATGCTGAGGCCTGACACGCCTAGTGCCTGGGGGCAACCCGGCTCCTGCCCTAGGTGGTTTTGTGGAGCGTGCCTCCCTCAGGTGGTGCCTTTTCTCTCCCATCAATATTGCTCCGTGAAATTCTGCTGTTGATGAAAACTATTTGCCATGGCTTTGTTGTTTCACCTCCTTGGCTCATCTTTGAAGTACAAATGCTTTTGGACACTGGTGCTGAGTCCTTGAGCTTTCCTTTGTCTTGGCTCAATCAATGCAGATTCCTGTGCTGAATAAGCCATGGACTAGCACAGGTGGGTGCTTGTCCTTATATGGGGCACACGCAGGAATTTCGTTTGTCAAGACCCACCTGGCTTGATCAAGGTTCTTTATTCCTGTGAAAACGATTTTTATCCAAATTCTAGAGGAGCACCAGTGTGCCTCTGGGAGCTACACCCGGGCCTGCTGAACAGAGGCTCCGGAGTTTTCATTTTCTGACTAAAATTCAACACGGAATTTCATGGATCTAAGGAAACCGTGAATTGTGGACCTACCAGATTCTCACATCTTCATTGTCTAATGGAAGCTTAAGTTTCCCAGTCTGATCCGGCTGCCACTTCATTTCTGGCAATGACCATTCAATTGTGGACGTTCAGCCTTCTTCAGAATTCTCCTATAACGGCATGTTCCCGCGCGACATTAAGACCACTCGGTGGAGGTTTATGTGACTCAGGACAACTCTTTATTTCAGGTGACTAGAACAAAGGGAATTCACAGAGGTTGATGATCACTTATTAAAGTCCCGTTTCTCTATGATGCCCACTGATGACCCTTCTACATCTGAGGGCAAAGAACTCGTGCAGCATGATATTCTCAGTTCAGCCACGCCGCCTGCAGTTTCTTCCTTGCAGAAAAATCTTTCCCAGTGTACTTCTTTAAAATGCTGCAAAATAGTGGGACAGAAGATTTCGGTTTAGGGTCAACTTTAAACGGAAATATGTACAGGCATGTGGGCATGTTTAGAGACAGTGTTAGAGTTCAGGTTAGAGTGACGGCTGCGTGAGGATTTGGGTTATGGTAAGGTTGTGGATGAAATGTAGGGTGAGTGTGAGGTTGAAGGTAAGAGTAGGGTTTAGTGCTTAAGGATAAATGAACCTATTGTCTCATTTAGGCTTATGGTAAACTTGACTGTTTAGGTATGGGTTGGGGTTAATATTTGTGTGAGGGTTAGAAAGTGTGCGAGGTTAAGAGTTGGGGTCAGGCTTGCGGCTTGTGTGTTACATCCCTTTTGGTTGTGGGTAAGTTTATCTCTCTGTCTAGTTTAAGGGATTGGATTACATCATCGGTAATATGGAGGCTTGGATTGAAGTTGATGGATAGAGTTAAGTTAGGTTCAGGCGAAGGGTGAAGGTTAGGAGTAAGGTTAGTTGTAGGGGGAGCTGCATGTTCACATCAGATTTGGGGTTAGGATTGGGCTTAACCTTAGGGTAGATATACGGTTAGGGTTAGGGTTTGGTTTAGGGTGAGCCTTAGGTTAGTTTAAGGTTAGGAGTCTACAGAATTACACCTAGGCTTAGGGTTACACCTCTTTTTAGGTTTAGACCTAGGGATAGCTTTTGACCTAGGTTAGGGTTAGCATTAGGGTTGGTTTTAGGATAGGATTTAGGTTTGAGGTTTCATTTTAGTGTAGGGTTATTGGAAGTACATCTGCTCTCCCTGGTTTTCCTTCACGATCACAATATTTCTGAGATTCATGGTTTAAGGAAAATCTTGCTCCTTGCCGGTTTCAAGGCAAAAAGGCGCCACCTGCAGTTGGTTTTTCCGTCAAACTTAGGCTCGCACTTTGAGAACCTTGGGTCTTTGGGAATGCCGTGAGTCCAGCAAGATTTTTCAGTTCAAGTGTGCCCCAAGCAGTGGGTTCTACCTCTGAGCAATACAGCCCGTGGAATTCCTGAGAATCTGGAACCTGCCATGAAGTTCAGGCTGCGTTTTATTCACACGGAAGAAGCTCCTCCGAGGTTCCCATGTCTCTGTACACTGATGCTTCCAGCAACGTCATGTCTCACAGGTCAATAGTGCTTCTCTGAGTTTCACTGGTCTAGGGTGAAGGGTGAAGCGCCTGGGTTCCCGTGCTTCACTACTGTATGGCCCCAAGATGATGTTTGTAGGCACAGCGGCAAATCCATCTGTGGCAATTCTCTCATATTGTCATTGCGATGGGAAGATTCCTTATTCGCCAGGAAATGTTTTGCCGTGGAAGACGGGTCACCACAGAGCTGTCTCTTTTGTGTTGAGACAAAGTTTGCTGAATTTACCTGCCAGCAGTTGCGTGTCCTCCCTTTCTTTTAAGGTCGATGGAGACGCACGAGTGTAAGGAGAACGGTGAATGGTGGCCGTTCATAACCCAGGATCATGAGAAACCGCAGAGTAAATTTTAGGAACGTAGACGTAGGACAGCGGAGAAAACTTCACCCAGGGACTTCAGTGAACTCTCCTTACAATGCTGAGGCCTGACACGCCTAGTGCATGGGGGCAACCCGGCTCCTGCCCTAGGTGGTTTTGTGGAGCGTGCCTCCCTCAGGTGGTGCCTTTTCTCTCCCATCAATATTGCTCCGTGAAATTCTGCTGTTGATGAAAACTATTTGCCATGGCTTTGTTGTTTCACCTCCTTGGCTCATCTTTGAAGTACAAATGCTTTTGGACACTGGTGCTGAGTCCTTGAGCTTTCCTTTGTCTTGGCTCAATCAATGCAGATTCCTGTGCTGAATAAGCCATGGACTAGCACAGGTGGGTGCTTGTCCTTATATGGGGCACACGCAGGAATTTCGTTTGTCAAGACCCACCTGGCTTGATCAAGGTTCTTTATTCCTGTGAAAACGATTTTTATCCAAATTCTAGAGGAGCACCAGTGTGCCTCTGGGAGCTACACCCGGGCCTGCTGAACAGAGGCTCCGGAGTTTTCATTTTCTGACTAAAATTCAACGCGGAATTTCATGGATCTAAGGAAACCGTGAATTGTGGACCTACCAGATTCTCACATCTTCATTGTCTAATGGAAGCTTAAGTTTCCCAGTCTGATCCGGCTGCCACTTCATTTCTGGCAATGACCATTCAATTGTGGACGTTCAGCCTTCTTCAGAATTCTCCTATAACGGCATGTTCCCGCGCGACATTAAGACCACTCGGTGGAGGTTTATGTGACTCAGGACAACTCTTTATTTCAGGTGACTAGAACAAAGGGAATTCACAGAGGTTGATGATCACTTATTAAAGTCCCGTTTCTCTATGATGCCCACTGATGACCCTTCTACATCTGAGGGCAAAGAACTCGTGCAGCATGATATTCTCAGTTCAGCCACGCCGCCTGCAGTTTCTTCCTTGCAGAAAAATCTTTCCCAGTGTACTTCTTTAAAATGCTGCAAAATAGTGGGACAGAAGATTTCGGTTTAGGGTCAACTTTAAACGGAAATATGTACAGGCATGTGGACATGTTTAGAGACAGTGTTAGAGTTCAGGTTAGAGTGACGGCTGCGTGAGGATTTGGGTTATGGTAAGGTTGTGGATCAAATGTAGGGTGAGTGTGAGGTTGAAGGTAAGAGTAGGGTTTAGTGCTTAAGGATAAATGAACCTATTGTCTCATTTAGGCTTATGGTAAACTTGACTGTTTAGGTATGGGTTGGGGTTAATATTTGTGTGAGGGTTAGAAAGTGTGCGAGGTTAAGAGTTGGGGTCAGGCTTGCGGCTTGTGTGTTACATCCCTTTTGGTTGTGGGTAAGTTTATCTCTCTGTCTAGTTTAAGGGATTGGATTACATCATCGGTAATATGGAGGCTTGGATTGAAGTTGATGGATAGAGTTAAGTTAGGTTCAGGCGAAGGGTGAAGGTTAGGAGTAAGGTTAGTTGTAGGGGGAGCTGCATGTTCACATCAGATTTGGGGTTAGGATTGGGCTTAACCTTAGGGTAGATATACGGTTAGGGTTAGGGTTTGGTTTAGGGTGAGCCTTAGGTTAGTTTAAGGTTAGGAGTCTACAGAATTACACCTAGGCTTAGGGTTACACCTCTTTTTAGGTTTAGACCTAGGGATAGCTTTTGACCTAGGTTAGGGTTAGCATTAGGGTTGGTTTTAGGATAGGATTTAGGTTTGAGGTTTCATTTTAGTGTAGGGTTATTGGAAGTACATCTGCTCTCCCTGGTTTTCCTTCACGATCACAATATTTCTGAGATTCATGGTTTAAGGAAAATCTTGCTCCTTGCCGGTTTCAAGGCAAAAAGGCGCCACCTGCAGTTGGTTTTTCCGTCAAACTTAGGCTCGCACTTTGAGAACCTTGGGTCTTTGGGAATGCCGTGAGTCCAGCAAGATTTTTCAGTTCAAGTGTGCCCCAAGCAGTGGGTTCTACCTCTGAGCAATACAGCCCGTGGAATTCCTGAGAATCTGGAACCTGCCATGAAGTTCAGCCTGCGTTTAATTCACACGGAAGAAGCTCCTCCGAGGTTCCCATGCCTCTGTACACTGATGCTTCCAGCAACGTCATGTCTCACAGGTCAATAGTGCTTCTCTGAGTTTCACTGGTCTAGGGTGAAGGGTGAAGCGCCTGGGTTCCCGTGCTTCACTACTGTATGGCCCCAAGATGATGTTTGTAGGCACAGCGGCAAATCCATCTGTGGCAATTCTCTCATATTGTCATTGCGATGGGAAGATTCCTTATTCGCCAGGAAATGTTTTGCCGTGGAAGACGGGTCACCACAGAGCTGTCTCTTTTGTGTTGAGACAAAGTTTGCTGAATTTACCTGCCAGCAGTTGCGTGTCCTCCCTTTCTTTTAAGGTCGATGGAGACGCACGAGTGTAAGGAGAACGGTGAATGGTGGCCGTTCATAACCCAGGATCATGAGAAACCGCAGAGTAAATTTTAGGAACGTAGACGTAGGACAGCGGAGAAAACTTCACCCAGGGACTTCAGTGAACTCTCCTTACAATGCTGAGGCCTGACACGCCTAGTGCATGGGGGCAACCCGGCTCCTGCCCTAGGTGGTTTTGTGGAGCGTGCCTCCCTCAGGTGGTGCCTTTTCTCTCCCATCAATATTGCTCCGTGAAATTCTGCTGTTGATGAAAACTATTTGCCATGGCTTTGTTGTTTCACCTCCTTGGCTCATCTTTGAAGTACAAATGCTTTTGGACACTGGTGCTGAGTCCTTGAGCTTTCCTTTGTCTTGGCTCAATCAATGCAGATTCCTGTGCTGAATAAGCCATGGACTAGCACAGGTGGGTGCTTGTCCTTATATGGGGCACACGCAGGAATTTCGTTTGTCAAGACCCACCTGGCTTGATCAAGGTTCTTTATTCCTGTGAAAACGATTTTTATCCAAATTCTAGAGGAGCACCAGTGTGCCTCTGGGAGCTACACCCGGGCCTGCTGAACAGAGGCTCCGGAGTTTTCATTTTCTGACTAAAATTCAACGCGGAATTTCATGGATCTAAGGAAACCGTGAATTGTGGACCTACCAGATTCTCACATCTTCATTGTCTAATGGAAGCTTAAGTTTCCCAGTCTGATCCGGCTGCCACTTCATTTCTGGCAATGACCATTCAATTGTGGACGTTCAGCCTTCTTCAGAATTCTCCTATAACGGCATGTTCCCGCGCGACATTAAGACCACTCGGTGGAGGTTTATGTGACTCAGGACAACTCTTTATTTCAGGTGACTAGAACAAAGGGAATTCACAGAGGTTGATGATCACTTATTAAAGTCCCGTTTCTCTATGATGCCCACTGATGACCCTTCTACATCTGAGGGCAAAGAACTCGTGCAGCATGATATTCTCAGTTCAGCCACGCCGCCTGCAGTTTCTTCCTTGCAGAAAAATCTTTCCCAGTGTACTTCTTTAAAATGCTGCAAAATAGTGGGACAGAAGATTTCGGTTTAGGGTCAACTTTAAACGGAAATATGTACAGGCATGTGGACATGTTTAGAGACAGTGTTAGAGTTCAGGTTAGAGTGACGGCTGCGTGAGGATTTGGGTTATGGTAAGGTTGTGGATCAAATGTAGGGTGAGTGTGAGGTTGAAGGTAAGAGTAGGGTTTAGTGCTTAAGGATAAATGAACCTATTGTCTCATTTAGGCTTATGGTAAACTTGACTGTTTAGGTATGGGTTGGGGTTAATATTTGTGTGAGGGTTAGAAAGTGTGCGAGGTTAAGAGTTGGGGTCAGGCTTGCGGCTTGTGTGTTACATCCCTTTTGGTTGTGGGTAAGTTTATCTCTCTGTCTAGTTTAAGGGATTGGATTACATCATCGGTAATATGGAGGCTTGGATTGAAGTTGATGGATAGAGTTAAGTTAGGTTCAGGCGAAGGGTGAAGGTTAGGAGTAAGGTTAGTTGTAGGGGGAGCTGCATGTTCACATCAGATTTGGGGTTAGGATTGGGCTTAACCTTAGGGTAGATATACGGTTAGGGTTAGGGTTTGGTTTAGGGTGAGCCTTAGGTTAGTTTAAGGTTAGGAGTCTACAGAATTACACCTAGGCTTAGGGTTACACCTCTTTTTAGGTTTAGACCTAGGGATAGCTTTTGACCTAGGTTAGGGTTAGCATTAGGGTTGGTTTTAGGATAGGATTTAGGTTTGAGGTTTCATTTTAGTGTAGGGTTATTGGAAGTACATCTGCTCTCCCTGGTTTTCCTTCACGATCACAATATTTCTGAGATTCATGGTTTAAGGAAAATCTTGCTCCTTGCCGGTTTCAAGGCAAAAAGGCGCCACCTGCAGTTGGTTTTTCCGTCAAACTTAGGCTCGCACTTTGAGAACCTTGGGTCTTTGGGAATGCCGTGAGTCCAGCAAGATTTTTCAGTTCAAGTGTGCCCCAAGCAGTGGGTTCTACCTCTGAGCAATACAGCCCGTGGAATTCCTGAGAATCTGGAACCTGCCATGAAGTTCAGCCTGCGTTTAATTCACACGGAAGAAGCTCCTTCGAGGTTCCCATGCCTCTGTACACTGATGCTTCCAGCAACGTCATGTCTCACAGGTCAATAGTGCTTCTCTGAGTTTCACTGGTCTAGGGTAAAGGGTGAAGCGCCTGGGTTCCCGTGCTTCACTACTGTATGGCCTCAAGATGATGTTTGTAGGCACAGCGGCAAATCCATCCGTGGCAATTCTCTCATATTGTCATTGCGATGGGAAGATTCCTTATTCGCCAGGAAATGTTTTGCCGTGGAAGACGGGTCACCACAGAGCTGTCTCTTTTGTGTTGAGACAAAGTTTGCTGAATTTACCTGCCAGCAGTTGCGTGTCCTCCCTTTCTTTTAAGGTCGATGGAGACGCACGAGTGTAAGGAGAACGGTGAATGGTGGCCGTTCATAACCCAGGATCATGAGAAACCGCAGAGTAAATTTTAGGAACGTAGACGTAGGACAGCGGAGAAAACTTCACTCAGGGACTTCAGTGAACTCTCCTTACAATGCTGAGGCCTGACACGCCTAGTGCCTGGGGGCAACCCGGCTCCTGCCCTAGGTGGTTTTGTGGAGCATGCCTCCCTCAGGTGGTGCCTTTTCTCTCCCAGCAATATTGCTCCGTGAAATTCTGCTGTTGATGAAAACTATTTGCCATGGCTTTGTTGTTTCACCTCCTTGGCTCATCTTTGAAGTACAAATGCTTTTCGACAGGGGTGCTGAGTCCTTGAGCATTCTTTTGTTTTGGCTCAATCAATGCAGATTCCTGTGCTGAATAAGCCATGGACTAGCACAGGTGGGTGCTTGTTCTTATATGGGGCACACGTAGGAATTTCTTTTGTCAAGACCCATCTGGCTTGATCAAGGTTCTTTATTCCCATGAAAACGATTTTTATCCAAATTCTAGAGGAGCACCTGTGTGCCTCTGGGAGCTAAACCCGGGCCTGCTGAACAGAGGCTCCGGAGTTTTCATTTCTCACTAAAATTCAACACGGAATTTCATGGATCTAAGGAAACCAAGAATTGTGGACCTACCAGATTCTCACATCTTCATTGTCTAATGGAAGCTTAAGTTTCCCAGTCTGATCCGGCTGCCACTTCATTTCTGGCAATGACCATTCAATTGTGGACGTTCAGCCTTCTTCAGAATTCTCTTATAACGACATGTTCCCGCGCGACATTAAGACCACTCGGTGGAGGTTTATGTGACTCAGGACAACTCTTTATTTCAGGTGACTAGAACAAAGGGTATTCACAGAGGTTGATGATCACTTATTAAAGTCCCATTTCTCTATGATGCCCACTGATGACACTTCTACATCTGAAGGCAAAGAACCTGTGCAGCATGATATTCTCAGTTCAGCCACGCCGCCTGCAGTTTCTTCCTTGCAGAAAAATCTTTCCCAGTGTACTTCTTTAAAATGCTGCAAAATAGTGGGACAGAAGATTTCGGTTTAGGGTCAACTTTAAACGGAAATAGGTACAGGCATGTAGGCATGTTTAGAAACAGTGTTAGATTTCAGGTTAGAGTGATGGCTGCGTGAGGATTTGGGTTATGGTAAGGTTGTGGATGAAATGTAGGGTGAGTGTGAGGTTGAAGGTAAGAGTAGGGTTTAGTGCTTAAGGATAAATGAACCTATTGTCTCATTTAGTCTTATGGTAAACTTGACTGTTTAGGTATGGGTTGGGGTTAATATTTGTGTGAGGGTGAGAAAGTGTGCGAGATTAAGAGTTGGGGTCAGGCTTGCGGCTTGTGTGTTACATCCGTTTTGGTTGTGGATAAGTTTATCTCTCTGTCTAGTTTAAGGGATTGGATTACATTAACGGTGATATGGAGGCTTGGATTGAAGTTGATGGATAGAGTTAAGTTAGGTTCAGGCGAAGGGTGAAGGTTAGGAGTAAGGTTAGTTGTAGGGGGAGCTGCATGTTCACATCAGATTTGGGGTTAGGATTAGGCTTAGCCTTAGCATAGACATATGGTTAAGGTTAGGGCTTGGTTTAGGGTGAGCCTTAGCTTAGGGTTCAGTTTAAGGTTAGGAGTCTACAGAATTACACCTAGGCTTAGGGTTACACCTCTTTTTAGTTATAGACCTAGGGCAGGCTTTTGACCTAGGTTAGGGTTAGGATTAGGGTTGGTTTTAGGATAGGATTTAGGTTTGAGGTTTCATTTTAGTGTAGGGTTATTGGAAGTACATCTGCTCTCCCTGGTTTTCCTTCACGATCACAATATTTCTGAGATTCATGGTTTAAGGAAAATCTTGCTCCTTGCCGGTTTCAAGGCAAAAAGGCGACACCTGCAGTTGGTTTTTCCGTCAAACTTTTGCTCGCTCTTTGAGAAACTTGGGTCTTTGGGAATGCCGTGAGTCCAGCAAGATTTTTCAGTTCAAGTGTGCCCCAAGCAGTGGGTTCTACCTCTGAGCAATACAGCCCGTGGAATTCCTGAGAATCTGGAACCTGCCATGAAGTTCAGCCTGCGTTTTATTCACACGGAAGAAGCTCCTCCGAGGTTCCCATGTCTCTGTACACTGATGCTTCCAGCAACGTCATGTCTCACAGGTCAATAGTGCTTCTCTGAGTTTCACTGGTCTAGGGTGAAGGGTGAAGCGCCTGGGTTCCCGTGCTTCACTACTGTATGGCCCCAAGATGATGTTTGTAGGCACAGCGGCAAATCCATCTGTGGCAATTCTCTCATATTGTCATTGCGATGGGAAGATTCCTTATTCGCCAGGAAATGTTTTGCCGTGGAAGACGGGTCACCACAGAGCTGTCTCTTTTGTGTTGAGACAAAGTTTGCTGAATTTACCTGCCAGCAGTTGCGTGTCCTCCCTTTCTTTTAAGGTCGATGGAGACGCACGAGTGTAAGGAGAACGGTGAATGGTGGCCGTTCATAACCCAGGATCATGAGAAACCGCAGAGTAAATTTTAGGAACGTAGACGTAGGACAGCGGAGAAAACTTCACCCAGGGACTTCAGTGAACTCTCCTTACAATGCTGAGGCCTGACACGCCTAGTGCCTGGGGGCAACCCGGCTCCTGCCCTAGGTGGTTTTGTGGAGCATGCCTCCCTCAGGTGGTGCCTTTTCTCTCCCATCAATATTGCTCCGTGAAATTCTGCTGTTGATGAAAACTATTTGCCATGGCTTTGTTGTTTCACCTCCTTGGCTCATCTTTGAAGTACAAATGCTTTTGGACACTGGTGCTGAGTCCTTGAGCTTTCCTTTGTCTTGGCTCAATCAATGCAGATTCCTGTGCTGAATAAGCCATGGACTAGCACAGGTGGGTGCTTGTCCTTATATGGGGCACACGCAGGAATTTCGTTTGTCAAGACCCACCTGGCTTGATCAAGGTTCTTTATTCCTGTGAAAACGATTTTTATCCAAATTCTAGAGGAGCACCAGTGTGCCTCTGGGAGCTACACCCGGGCCTGCTGAACAGAGGCTCCGGAGTTTCATTTTCTGACTAAAATTCAACACGGAATTTCATGGATCTAAGGAAACCGTGAATTGTGGACCTACCAGATTCTCACATCTTCATTGTCTAATGGAAGCTTAAGTTTCCCAGTCTGATCCGGCTGCCACTTCATTTCTGGCAATGACCATTCAATTGTGGACGTTCAGCCTTCTTCAGAATTCTCCTATAACGGCATGTTCCCGCGCGACATTAAGACCACTCGGTGGAGGTTTATGTGACTCAGGACAACTCTTTATTTCAGGTGACTAGAACAAAGGGAATTCACAGAGGTTGATGATCACTTATTAAAGTCCCGTTTCTCTATGATGCCCACTGATGACACTTCTACATCTGAGGGCAAAGAACTCGTGCAGCATGATATTCTCAGTTCAGCCACGCCGCCTGCAGTTTCTTCCTTGCAGAAAAATCTTTCCCAGTGTACTTCTTGAAAATGCTGCAAAATAGTGGGACAGAAGATTTCGGTTTAGGGTCAACTTTAAACGGAAATATGTACAGGCATGTGGGCATGTTTAGAGACAGTGTTAGAGTTCAGGTTAGAGTGACGGCTGCGTGAGGATTTGGGTTATGGTAAGGTTGTGGATCAAATGTAGGGTGAGTGTGAGGTTGAAGGTAAGAGTAGGGTTTAGTGCTTAAGGATAAATGAACCTATTGTCTCATTTAGGCTTATGGTAAACTTGACTGTTTAGGTATGGGTTGGGGTTAATATTTGTGTGAGGGTTAGAAAGTGTGCGAGGTTAAGAGTTGGGGTCAGGCTTGCGGCTTGTGTGTTACATCCCTTTTGGTTGTGGATAAGTTTATCTCTCTGTCTAGTTTAAGGGATTGGATTACATCATCGGTAATATGGAGGCTTGGATTGAAGTTGATGGATAGAGTTAAGTTAGGTTCAGGCGAAGGGTGAAGGTTAGGAGTAAGGTTAGTTGTAGGGGGAGCTGCATGTTCACATCAGATTTGGCGTTAGGATTGGGCTTAACCTTAGGGTAGATATACGGTTAGGGTTAGGGTTTGGTTTAGGGTGAGCCTTAGGTTAGTTTAAGGTTATGAGTCTACAGAATTACACCTAGGCTTAGGGTTACACCTCTTTTTAGGTTTAGACCTAGGGATAGCTTTTGACCTAGGTTAGGGTTAGCATTAGGGTTGGTTTTAGGATAGGATTTAGGTTTGAGGTTTCATTTTAGTGTAGGGTTATTGGAAGTACATCTGCTCTCCCTGGTTTTCCTTCACGATCACAATATTTCTGAGATTCATGGTTTAAGGAAAATCTTGCTCCTTGCCGGTTTCAAGGCAAAAAGGCGACACCTGCAGTTGGTTTTTCCGTCAAACTTAGGATCGCTCTTTGAGAAACTTGGGTCTTTGGGAATGCCGTGAGTCCAGCAAGATTTTTCAGTTCAAGTGTGCCCCAAGCAGTGGGTTCTACCTCTGAGCAATACAGCCCGTGGAATTCCTGAGAATCTGGAACCTGCCCTGAAGTTCAGCCTGCGTTTTATTCACACGGAAGAAGCTCCTTCGAGGTTCCCATGCCTCTGTACACTGATGCTTCCAGCAACGTCATGTCTCACAGGTCAATAGTGCTTCTCTGAGTTTCACTGGTCTAGGGTAAAGGGTGAAGCGCCTGGGTTCCCGTGCTTCACTACTGTATGGCCTCAAGATGATGTTTGTAGGCACAGCGGCAAATCCATCGGTGGCAATTCTCTCATATTGTCATTGCGATGGGAAGATTCCTTATTCGCCAGGAAATGTTTTGCCGTGGAAGACGGGTCACCACAGAGCTGTCTCTTTTGTGTTGAGACAAAGTTTGCTGAATTTACCTGCCAGCAGTTGCGTGTCCTCCCTTTCTTTTAAGGTCGATGGAGACGCACGAGTGTAAGGAGAACGGTGAATGGTGGCCGTTCATAACCCAGGATCATGAGAAACCGCAGAGTAAATTTTAGGAACGTAGACGTAGGACAGCGGAGAAAACTTCACTCAGGGACTTCAGTGAACTCTCCTTACAATGCTGAGGCCTGACACGCCTAGTGCCTGGGGGCAACCCAGCTCCTGCCCTAGGTGGTTTTGTGGAGCATGCCTCCCTCAGGTGGTGCCTTTTCTCTCCCATCAATATTGCTCCGTGAAATTCTGCTGTTGATGAAAACTATTTGCCATGGCTTTGTTGTTTCCCCTCCTTGGCTCATCTTTGAAGTACAAATGCTTTTCGACTCGGGTGCTGAGTCCTTGAGCATTCTTTTGTCTTGGCTCAATCAATGCAGATTCCTGTGCTGAATAAGCCATGGACTAGCACAGGTGGGTGCTTGTCCTTATATGGGGCACACGCAGGAATTTCGTTTGTCAAGACCCACCTGGCTTGATCAAGGTTCTTTATTCCCATGAAAACCATTTTTATCCAAATTCTAGAGGAGCACCAGTGTGCCTCTGGGAGCTAAACCCGGGCCTGCTGAACAGAGGCTCCGCAGTTTTCATTTCTGGCTAAAATTCAACACGGAATTTCATGGATCTAAGGAAACCTTGAATTGTGGACCTACCAGATTCTCACATCTTCATTGTCTATTGGAAGCTTAAGTTTCCCAGTCTGATCCGGCTGCCACTTCATTTCTGGCAATGACCATTCAATTGTGGACGTTCAGCCTTCTTCAGAATTCTCTTATAACGGCATGTTCCCGCGCCACATTAAGACCACTCGGTGGAGGTTTATGTGACTCAGGACAACTCTTTATTTCAGGTGACTAGAACAAAGGGAATTCACAGAGGTTGATGATCACTTATTAAAGTCCCATTTCTCTATGATGCCCACTGATGACACTTCTACATCTGAAGGCAAAGAACTCGTGCAGCATGATATTCTCAGTTCAGCCACGCCGCCTGCAGTTTCTTCCTTGCAGAAAAATCTTTCCCAGTGTACTTCTTTAAAATGCTGCAAAATAGTGGGACAGAAGATTTCGGTTTAGGGTCAACTTTAAACGGAAATAGGTACAGGCATGTAGGCATGTTTAGAAACAGTGTTATATTTCAGGTTAGAGTGATGGCTGCGTGAGGATTTGGGTTATGGTAAGGTTGTGGATGAAATGTAGGGTGAGTGTGAGGTTGAAGGTAAGAGTAGGGTTTAGTGCTTAAGGATAAATGAACCTAGTGTCTCATTTAGTCTTATGGTAAACTTGACTGTTTAGGTATGGGTTGGGGTTAATATTTGTGTGAGGGTGAGAAAGTGTGCGAGATTAAGAGTTGGGGTCAGGCTTGCGGCTTGTGTGTTACATCCGTTTTGGTTGTGGATAAGTTTATCTCTCTGTCTAGTTTAAGGGATTGGATTACATTAACGGTGATATGGAGGCTTGGATTGAAGTTGATGGATAGAGTTAAGTTAGGTTCAGGCGAAGGGTGAAGGTTAGGAGTAAGGTTAGTTTTAGGGGGAGCTGCATGTTCACATCAGATTTGGGGTTAGGATTAGGCTTAGCCTTAGCATAGACATATGGTTAAGGTTAGGGCTTGGTTTAGGGTGAGTCTTAGGTTAGGGTTCAGTTTAAGGTTAGGAGTCTACAGAATTACACCTAGGCTTAGGGTTACACCTCTTTTTAGTTATAGACCTAGGGCTAGCTTTTGACCTAGGTTAGGGTTAGCATTAGGGTTGGTTTTAGGATAGGATTTAGGTTTGAGGTTTCATTTTAGTGTAGGCTTATTGGAAGTACTTCTGCTCTCCCTGGTTTTCCTTCACGATCACAATATTTCTGAGATTCATGGTTTAAGGAAAATCTTGCTCCTTGCCGGTTTCAAGGCAAAAAGGCGACACCTGCAGTTGGTTTTTCCGTCAAACTTAGGATCGCTCTTTGAGAAACTTGGGTCTTTGGGAATGCCGTGAGTCCAGCAAGATTTTTCAGTTCAAGTGTGCCCCAAGCAGTGGGTTCTACCTCTGAGCAATACAGCCCGTGGAATTCCTGAGAATCTGGAACCTGCCATGAAGTTCAGCCTGCGTTTAATTCACACGGAAGAAGCTCCTTCGAGGTTCCCATGCCTCTGTACACTGATGCTTCCAGCAACGTCATGTCTCACAGGTCAATAGTGCTTCTCTGAGTTTCACTGGTCTAGGGTAAAGGGTGAAGCGCCTGGGTTCCCGTGCTTCACTACTGTATGGCCTCAAGATGATGTTTGTAGGCACAGCGGCAAATCCATCCGTGGCAATTCTCTCATATTGTCATTGCGATGGGAAGATTCCTTATTCACCAGGAAATGTTTTGCCGTGGAAGACGGGTCACCACAGAGCTGTCTCTTTTGTGTTGAGACAAAGTTTGCTGAATTTACCTGCCAGCAGTTGCGTGTCCTCCCTTTCTTTTAAGGTCGATGGAGACGCACGAGTGTAAGGAGAACGGTGAATGGTGGCCGTTCATAACCCAGGATCATGAGAAACCGCAGAGTAAATTTTAGGAACGTAGACGTAGGACAGCGGAGAAAACTTCACTCAGGGACTTCAGTGAACTCTCCTTACAATGCTGAGGCCTGACACGCCTAGTGCCTGGGGGCAACCCGGCTCCTGCCCTAGGTGGTTTTGTGGAGCATGCCTCCCTCAGGTGGTGCCTTTTCTCTCCCAGCAATATTGCTCCGTGAAATTCTGCTGTTGATGAAAACTATTTGCCATGGCTTTGTTGTTTCACCTCCTTGGCTCATCTTTGAAGTACAAATGCTTTTCCACAGGGGTGCTGAGTCCTTGAGCATTCTTTTGTTTTGGCTCAATCAATGCAGATTCCTGTGCTGAATAAGCCATGGACTAGCACAGGTGGGTGCTTGTTCTTATATGGGGCACACGTAGGAATTTCTTTTGTCAAGACCCATCTGGCTTGATCAAGGTTCTTTATTCCCATGAAAACGATTTTTATCCAAATTCTAGAGGAGCACCTGTGTGCCTCTGGGAGCTAAACCCGGGCCTGCTGAACAGAGGCTCCGGAGTTTTCATTTCTCACTAAAATTCAACACGGAATTTCATGGATCTAAGGAAACCAAGAATTGTGGACCTACCAGATTCTCACATCTTCATTGTCTAATGGAAGCTTAAGTTTCCCAGTCTGATCCGGCTGCCACTTCATTTCTGGCAATGACCATTCAATTGTGGACGTTCAGCCTTCTTCAGAATTCTCTTATAACGGCATGTTCCCGCGCCACATTAAGACCACTCGGTGGAGGTTTATGTGACTCAGGACAACTCTTTATTTCAGGTGACTAGAACAAAGGGTATTCACAGAGGTTGATGATCACTTATTAAAGTCCCATTTCTCTATGATGCCCACTGATGACACTTCTACATCTGAAGGCAAAGAACCTGTGCAGCATGATATTCTCAGTTCAGCCACGCCGCCTGCAGTTTCTTCCTTGCAGAAAAATCTTTCCCAGTGTACTTCTTTAAAATGCTGCAAAATAGTGGGACAGAAGATTTCGGTTTAGGGTCAACTTTAAACGGAAATAGGTACAGGCATGTAGGCATGTTTAGAAACAGTGTTAGATTTCAGGTTAGAGTGATGGCTGCGTGAGGATTTGGGTTATGGTAAGGTTGTGGATGAAATGTAGGGTGAGTGTGAGGTTGAAGGTAAGAGTAGGGTTTAGTGCTTAAGGATAAATGAACCTATTGTCTCATTTAGGCTTATGGTAAACTTGACTGTTTAGGTATGGGTTGGGGTTAATATTTGTGTGAGGGTGAGAAAGTGTGCGAGATTAAGAGTTGGGGTCAGGCTTGCGGCTTGTGTGTTACATCCGTTTTGGTTGTGGATAAGTTTATCTCTCTGTCTAGTTTAAGGGATTGGATTACATTAACGGTGATATGGAGGCTTGGATTGAAGTTGATGGATAGAGTTAAGTTAGGTTCAGGCGAAGGGTGAAGGTTAGGAGTAAGGTTAGTTGTAGGGGGACCTGCATGTTCACATCAGATTTGGGGTTAGGATTAGGCTTAGCCTTAGCATAGACATATGGTTAAGGTTAGGGCTTGGTTTAGGGTGAGCCTTAGCTTAGGGTTCAGTTTAAGGTTAGGAGTCTACAGAATTACACCTAGGCTTAGGGTTACACCTCTTTTTAGTTATAGACCTAGGGCAGGCTTTTGACCTAGGTTAGGGTTAGGATTAGGGTTGGTTTTAGGATAGGATTTAGGTTTGAGGTTTCATTTTAGTGTAGGGTTATTGGAAGTACATCTGCTCTCCCTGGTTTTCCTTCACGATCACAATATTTCTGAGATTCATGGTTTAAGGAAAATCTTGCTCCTTGCCGGTTTCAAGGCAAAAAGGCGCCACCTGCAGTCTGTTTTTCCGTCAAACTTAGGCTCGCTCTTTGAGAAACTTGGGTCTTTGGGAATGCCGTGAGTCCAGCAAGATTTTTCAGTTCAAGTGTGCCCCAAGCAGTGGGTTCTACCTCTGAGCAATACAGCCCGTGGAATTCCTGAGAATCTGGAACCTGCCATGAAGTTCAGGCTGCGTTTTATTCACACGGAAGAAGCTCCTCCGAGGTTCCCATGTCTCTGTACACTGATGCTTCCAGCAACGTCATGTCTCACAGGTCAATAGTGCTTCTCTGAGTTTCACTGGTCTAGGGTGAAGGGTGAAGCGCCTGGGTTCCCGTGCTTCACTACTGTATGGCCCCAAGATGATGTTTGTAGGCACAGCGGCAAATCCATCTGTGGCAATTCTCTCATATTGTCATTGCGATGGGAAGATTCCTTATTCGCCAGGAAATGTTTTGCCGTGGAAGACGGGTCACCACAGAGCTGTCTCTTTTGTGTTGAGACAAAGTTTGCTGAATTTACCTGCCAGCAGTTGCGTGTCCTCCCTTTCTTTTAAGGTCGATGGAGACGCACGAGTGTAAGGAGAACGGTGAATGGTGGCCGTTCATAACCCAGGATCATGAGAAACCGCAGAGTAAATTTTAGGAACGTATACGTAGGACAGCGGAGAAAACTTCACCCAGGGACTTCAGTGAACTCTCCTTACAATGCTGAAGCCTGACACGCCTAGTGCCTGGGGGCAACCCGGATCCTGCCATAGGTGGTTTTGTGGAGCGTGCCTCCCTCAGGTGGTGCCTTTTCTCTCCCATCAATATTGCTCCGTGAAATTCTGCTGTTGATGAAAACTATTTGCCATGGCTTTGTTGTTTCACCTCCTTGGCTCATCTTTGAAGTACAAATGCTTTTGGACACTGGTGCTGAGTCCTTGAGCTTTCCTTTGTCTTGGCTCAATCAATGCAGATTCCTGTGCTGAATAAGCCATGGACTAGCACAGGTGGGTGCTTGTCCTTATGTGGGGCACACGCAGGAATTTCGTTTGTCAAGACCCACCTGGCTTGATCAAGGTTCTTTATTCCTGTGAAAACGATTTTTATCCAAATTCTAGAGGAGCACCAGTGTGCCTCTGGGAGCTACACCCGGGCCTGCTGAACAGAGGCTCCGGAGTTTTCATTTTCTGACTTAAATTCAACGCGGAATTTCATGGATCTAGGAAACCGTGAATTGTGGACCTACCAGATTCTCACATCTTCATTGTCTAATGGAAGCTTAAGTTTCCCAGTCTGATCCGGCTGCCACTTCATTTCTGGCAATGACCATTCAATTGTGGACGTTCAGCCTTCTTCAGAATTCTCCTATAACGGCATGTTCCCGCGCGACATTAAGACCACTCGGTGGAGGTTTATGTGACTCAGGACAACTCTTTATTTCAGGTGACTAGAACAAAGGGAATTCACAGAGGTTGATGATCACTTATTAAAGTCCCGTTTCTCTATGATGCCCACTGATGACCCTTCTACATCTGAGGGCAAAGAACTCGTGCAGCATGATATTCTCAGTTCAGCCACGCCGCCTGCAGTTTCTTCCTTGCAGAAAAATCTTTCCCAGTGTACTTCTTTAAAATGCTGCAAAATAGTGGGACAGAAGATTTCGGTTTAGGGTCAACTTTAAACGGAAATATGTACAGGCATGTGGGCATGTTTAGAGACAGTGTTAGAGTTCAGGTTAGAGTGACGGCTGCGTGAGGATTTGGGTTATGGTAAGGTTGTGGATGAAATGTAGGGTGAGTGTGAGGTTGAAGGTAAGAGTAGGGTTTAGTGCTTAAGGATAAATGAACCTATTGTCTCATTTAGGCTTATGGTAAACTTGACTGTTTAGGTATGGGTTGGGGTTAATATTTGTGTGAGGGTTAGAAAGTGTGCGAGGTTAAGAGTTGGGGTCAGGCTTGCGGCTTGTGTGTTACATCCCTTTTGGTTGTGGGTAAGTTTATCTCTCTGTCTAGTTTAAGGGATTGGATTACATCATCGGTAATATGGAGGCTTGGATTGAAGTTGATGGATAGAGTTAAGTTAGGTTCAGGCGAAGGGTGAAGGTTAGGAGTAAGGTTAGTTGTAGGGGGAGCTGCATGTTCACATCAGATTTGGGGTTAGGATTGGGCTTAACCTTAGGGTAGATATACGGTTAGGGTTAGGGTTTGGTTTAGGGTGAGCCTTAGGTTAGTTTAAGGTTAGGAGTCTACAGAATTACACCTAGGCTTAGGGTTACACCTCTTTTTAGGTTTAGACCTAGGGATAGCTTTTGACCTAGGTTAGGGTTAGCATTAGGGTTGGTTTTAGGATAGGATTTAGGTTTGAGGTTTCATTTTAGTGTAGGGTTATTGGAAGTACATCTGCTCTCCCTGGTTTTCCTTCACGATCACAATATTTCTGAGATTCATGGTTTAAGGAAAATCTTGCTCCTTGCCGGTTTCAAGGCAAAAAGGCGCCACCTGCAGTTGGTTTTTCCGTCAAACTTAGGCTCGCACTTTGAGAACCTTGGGTCTTTGGGAATGCCGTGAGTCCAGCAAGATTTTTCAGTTCAAGTGTGCCCCAAGCAGTGGGTTCTACCTCTGAGCAATACAGCCCGTGGAATTCCTGAGAATCTGGAACCTGCCATGAAGTTCAGGCTGCGTTTTATTCACACGGAAGAAGCTCCTCCGAGGTTCCCATGTCTCTGTACACTGATGCTTCCAGCAACGTCATGTCTCACAGGTCAATAGTGCTTCTCTGAGTTTCACTGGTCTAGGGTGAAGGGTGAAGCGCCTGGGTTCCCGTGCTTCACTACTGTATGGCCCCAAGATGATGTTTGTAGGCACAGCGGCAAATCCATCTGTGGCAATTCTCTCATATTGTCATTGCGATGGGAAGATTCCTTATTCGCCAGGAAATGTTTTGCCGTGGAAGACGGGTCACCACAGAGCTGTCTCTTTTGTGTTGAGACAAAGTTTGCTGAATTTACCTGCCAGCAGTTGCGTGTCCTCCCTTTCTTTTAAGGTCGATGGAGACGCACGAGTGTAAGGAGAACGGTGAATGGTGGCCGTTCATAACCCAGGATCATGAGAAACCGCAGAGTAAATTTTAGGAACGTAGACGTAGGACAGCGGAGAAAACTTCACCCAGGGACTTCAGTGAACTCTCCTTACAATGCTGAGGCCTGACACGCCTAGTGCATGGGGGCAACCCGGCTCCTGCCCTAGGTGGTTTTGTGGAGCGTGCCTCCCTCAGGTGGTGCCTTTTCTCTCCCATCAATATTGCTCCGTGAAATTCTGCTGTTGATGAAAACTATTTGCCATGGCTTTGTTGTTTCACCTCCTTGGCTCATCTTTGAAGTACAAATGCTTTTGGACACTGGTGCTGAGTCCTTGAGCTTTCCTTTGTCTTGGCTCAATCAATGCAGATTCCTGTGCTGAATAAGCCATGGACTAGCACAGGTGGGTGCTTGTCCTTATATGGGGCACACGCAGGAATTTCGTTTGTCAAGACCCACCTGGCTTGATCAAGGTTCTTTATTCCTGTGAAAACGATTTTTATCCAAATTCTAGAGGAGCACCAGTGTGCCTCTGGGAGCTACACCCGGGCCTGCTGAACAGAGGCTCCGGAGTTTTCATTTTCTGACTAAAATTCAACGCGGAATTTCATGGATCTAAGGAAACCGTGAATTGTGGACCTACCAGATTCTCACATCTTCATTGTCTAATGGAAGCTTAAGTTTCCCAGTCTGATCCGGCTGCCACTTCATTTCTGGCAATGACCATTCAATTGTGGACGTTCAGCCTTCTTCAGAATTCTCCTATAACGGCATGTTCCCGCGCGACATTAAGACCACTCGGTGGAGGTTTATGTGACTCAGGACAACTCTTTATTTCAGGTGACTAGAACAAAGGGAATTCACAGAGGTTGATGATCACTTATTAAAGTCCCGTTTCTCTATGATGCCCACTGATGACCCTTCTACATCTGAGGGCAAAGAACTCGTGCAGCATGATATTCTCAGTTCAGCCACGCCGCCTGCAGTTTCTTCCTTGCAGAAAAATCTTTCCCAGTGTACTTCTTTAAAATGCTGCAAAATAGTGGGACAGAAGATTTCGGTTTAGGGTCAACTTTAAACGGAAATATGTACAGGCATGTGGGCATGTTTAGAGACAGTGTTAGAGTTCAGGTTAGAGTGACGGCTGCGTGAGGATTTGGGTTATGGTAAGGTTGTGGATGAAATGTAGGGTGAGTGTGAGGTTGAAGGTAAGAGTAGGGTTTAGTGCTTAAGGATAAATGAACCTATTGTCTCATTTAGGCTTATGGTAAACTTGACTGTTTAGGTATGGGTTGGGGTTAATATTTGTGTGAGGGTTAGAAAGTGTGCGAGGTTAAGAGTTGGGGTCAGGCTTGCGGCTTGTGTGTTACATCCCTTTTGGTTGTGGGTAAGTTTATCTCTCTGTCTAGTTTAAGGGATTGGATTACATCATCGGTAATATGGAGGCTTGGATTGAAGTTGATGGATAGAGTTAAGTTAGGTTCAGGCGAAGGGTGAAGGTTAGGAGTAAGGTTAGTTGTAGGGGGAGCTGCATGTTCACATCAGATTTGGGGTTAGGATTGGGCTTAACCTTAGGGTAGATATACGGTTAGGGTTAGGGTTTGGTTTAGGGTGAGCCTTAGGTTAGTTTAAGGTTAGGAGTCTACAGAATTACACCTAGGCTTAGGGTTACACCTCTTTTTAGGTTTAGACCTAGGGATAGCTTTTGACCTAGGTTAGGGTTAGCATTAGGGTTGGTTTTAGGATAGGATTTAGGTTTGAGGTTTCATTTTAGTGTAGGGTTATTGGAAGTACATCTGCTCTCCCTGGTTTTCCTTCACGATCACAATATTTCTGAGATTCATGGTTTAAGGAAAATCTTGCTCCTTGCCGGTTTCAAGGCAAAAAGGCGCCACCTGCAGTTGGTTTTTCCGTCAAACTTAGGCTCGCACTTTGAGAACCTTGGGTCTTTGGGAATGCCGTGAGTCCAGCAAGATTTTTCAGTTCAAGTGTGCCCCAAGCAGTGGGTTCTACCTCTGAGCAATACAGCCCGTGGAATTCCTGAGAATCTGGAACCTGCCATGAAGTTCAGGCTGCGTTTTATTCACACGGAAGAAGCTCCTCCGAGGTTCCCATGTCTCTGTACACTGATGCTTCCAGCAACGTCATGTCTCACAGGTCAATAGTGCTTCTCTGAGTTTCACTGGTCTAGGGTGAAGGGTGAAGCGCCTGGGTTCCCGTGCTTCACTACTGTATGGCCCCAAGATGATGTTTGTAGGCACAGCGGCAAATCCATCTGTGGCAATTCTCTCATATTGTCATTGCGATGGGAAGATTCCTTATTCGCCAGGAAATGTTTTGCCGTGGAAGACGGGTCACCACAGAGCTGTCTCTTTTGTGTTGAGACAAAGTTTGCTGAATTTACCTGCCAGCAGTTGCGTGTCCTCCCTTTCTTTTAAGGTCGATGGAGACGCACGAGTGTAAGGAGAACGGTGAATGGTGGCCGTTCATAACCCAGGATCATGAGAAACCGCAGAGTAAATTTTAGGAACGTAGACGTAGGACAGCGGAGAAAACTTCACCCAGGGACTTCAGTGAACTCTCCTTACAATGCTGAGGCCTGACACGCCTAGTGCCTGGGGGCAACCCGGCTCCTGCCCTAGGTGGTTTTGTGGAGCGTGCCTCCCTCAGGTGGTGCCTTTTCTCTCCCATCAATATTGCTCCGTGAAATTCTGCTGTTGATGAAAACTATTTGCCATGGCTTTGTTGTTTCACCTCCTTGGCTCATCTTTGAAGTACAAATGCTTTTGGACACTGGTGCTGAGTCCTTGAGCTTTCCTTTGTCTTGGCTCAATCAATGCAGATTCCTGTGCTGAATAAGCCATGGACTAGCACAGGTGGGTGCTTGTCCTTATATGGGGCACACGCAGGAATTTCGTTTGTCAAGACCCACCTGGCTTGATCAAGGTTCTTTATTCCTGTGAAAACGATTTTTATCCAAATTCTAGAGGAGCACCAGTGTGCCTCTGGGAGCTACACCCGGGCCTGCTGAACAGAGGCTCCGGAGTTTTCATTTTCTGACTAAAATTCAACACGGAATTTCATGGATCTAAGGAAACCGTGAATTGTGGACCTACCAGATTCTCACATCTTCATTGTCTAATGGAAGCTTAAGTTTCCCAGTCTGATCCGGCTGCCACTTCATTTCTGGCAATGACCATTCAATTGTGGACGTTCAGCCTTCTTCACAATTCTCTTATAACGGCATGTTCCCGCGCCACATTAAGACCGCTCGGTGGAGGTTTATGTGACTCAGGACAACTCTTTATTTCAGGTGACTAGAACAAAGGGGATTCACAGAGGTTGATGATCACTTATTAAAGTCCCGTTTCTCTATGATGCCCACTGATGACACTTCTACATCTGAGGGCAAAGAACTCGTGCAGCATGATATTCTCAGTTCGGCCACGCCGCCTGCAGTTTCTTCCTTGCAGAAAAATCTTTCCCAGTGTACTTCTTTAAAATGCTGCAAAATAGTGGGACAGAAGATTTCGGTTTAGGGTCAACTTTAAACGGAAATAGGTACAGGCATGTGGGCATGTTTAGAGACAGTGTTAGAGTTCAGGTTAGAGTGACGGCTGCGTGAGGATTTGGGTTATGGTAAGGTTGTGGATCAAATGTAGGGTGAGTGTGAGGTTGAAGGTAAGAGTAGGGTTAAGTGCTTAAGGATAAATGAACCTATTGTCTCATTTAAGCTTATGGTAAACTTGACTGTTTAGGTATGGGTTGGGGTTAATATTTGTGTGAGGGTTAGAAAGTGTGCGAGGTTAAGAGTTGGGGTCAGGCTTGCGGCTTGTGTGTTACATCCGTTTTGGTTGTGGATAAGTTTATCTCTCTGTGTAGTTTAAGGGATTGGATTACATTAACGGTGATATGGAAGCTTGGATTGAAGTTGATGGATAGAGTTAAGTTAGGTTCAGGCGAAGGGTGAAAGTTAGGAGTAAGGGTAGTTGTAGGGGGAGCTGCATGTTCACATCAGATTTGGGGTTAGGATTAGGCTTAGCCTTAGCATAGACATACGGTTAAGGTTAGGGCTTGGTTTAGGGTGAGCCTTAGCTTAGGGTTCAGTTTAAGGTTAGGAGTCTACAGAATTACACCTAGGCTTAGGGTTACACCTCTTTTTAGGTTTAGACCTAGGGCTAGCTTTTGACCTAGGTTAGGGTTAGGATTAGGGTTGGTTTTAGGATAGGATTTAGGTTTGAGGTTTCATTTTAGTGTAGGGTTATTGGAAGTACATCTGCTCTCCCTGGTTTTCCTTCACGATCACAATATTTCTGAGATTCATGGTTTAAGGAATATCCTGCTCCTTGCCGGTTTCAAGGCAAAAAGGCGCCACCTGCAGTTGGTTTTTCCGTCAAACTTTTGCTCGCTCTTTGAGAACCTTGGGTCTTTGGGAATGCCGTGAGTCCAGCAAGATTTTTCAGTTCAAGTGTGCCCCAAGCAGTGGGTTCTACCTCTGAGCAATACAGCCCGTGGAATTCCTGAGAATCTGGAACCTGCCATGAAGTTCAGCCTGCGTTTTATTCACACGGAAGAAGCTCCTCCGAGGTTCCCATGTCTCTGTACACTGATGCTTCCAGCAACGTCATGTCTCACAGGTCAATAGTGCTTCTCTGAGTTTCACTGGTCTAGGGTGAAGGGTGAAGCGCCTGGGTTCCCGTGCTTCACTACTGTATGGCCCCAAGATGATGTTTGTAGGCACAGCGGCAAATCCATCTGTGGCAATTCTCTCATATTGTCATTGCGATGGGAAGATTCCTTATTCGCCAGGAAATGTTTTGCCGTGGAAGACGGGTCACCACAGAGCTGTCTCTTTTGTGTTGAGACAAAGTTTGCTGAATTTACCTGCCAGCAGTTGCGTGTCCTCCCTTTCTTTTAAGGTCGATGGAGACGCACGAGTGTAAGGAGAACGGTGAATGGTGGCCGTTCATAACCCAGGATCATGAGAAACCGCAGAGTAAATTTTAGGAACGTAGACGTAGGACAGCGGAGAAAACTTCACCCAGGGACTTCAGTGAACTCTCCTTACAATGCTGAGGCCTGACACGCCTAGTGCATGGGGGCAACCCGGCTCCTGCCCTAGGTGGTTTTGTGGAGCGTGCCTCCCTCAGGTGGTGCCTTTTCTCTCCCATCAATATTGCTCCGTGAAATTCTGCTGTTGATGAAAACTATTTGCCATGGCTTTGTTGTTTCACCTCCTTGGCTCATCTTTGAAGTACAAATGCTTTTGGACACTGGTGCTGAGTCCTTGAGCTTTCCTTTGTCTTGGCTCAATCAATGCAGATTCCTGTGCTGAATAAGCCATGGACTAGCACAGGTGGGTGCTTGTCCTTATATGGGGCACACGCAGGAATTTCGTTTGTCAAGACCCACCTGGCTTGATCAAGGTTCTTTATTCCTGTGAAAACGATTTTTATCCAAATTCTAGAGGAGCACCAGTGTGCCTCTGGGAGCTACACCCGGGCCTGCTGAACAGAGGCTCCGGAGTTTTCATTTTCTGACTAAAATTCAACGCGGAATTTCATGGATCTAAGGAAACCGTGAATTGTGGACCTACCAGATTCTCACATCTTCATTGTCTAATGGAAGCTTAAGTTTCCCAGTCTGATCCGGCTGCCACTTCATTTCTGGCAATGACCATTCAATTGTGGACGTTCAGCCTTCTTCAGAATTCTCCTATAACGGCATGTTCCCGCGCGACATTAAGACCACTCGGTGGAGGTTTATGTGACTCAGGACAACTCTTTATTTCAGGTGACTAGAACAAAGGGAATTCACAGAGGTTGATGATCACTTATTAAAGTCCCGTTTCTCTATGATGCCCACTGATGACCCTTCTACATCTGAGGGCAAAGAACTCGTGCAGCATGATATTCTCAGTTCAGCCACGCCGCCTGCAGTTTCTTCCTTGCAGAAAAATCTTTCCCAGTGTACTTCTTTAAAATGCTGCAAAATAGTGGGACAGAAGATTTCGGTTTAGGGTCAACTTTAAACGGAAATATGTACAGGCATGTGGGCATGTTTAGAGACAGTGTTAGAGTTCAGGTTAGAGTGACGGCTGCGTGAGGATTTGGGTTATGGTAAGGTTGTGGATGAAATGTAGGGTGAGTGTGAGGTTGAAGGTAAGAGTAGGGTTTAGTGCTTAAGGATAAATGAACCTATTGTCTCATTTAGGCTTATGGTAAACTTGACTGTTTAGGTATGGGTTGGGGTTAATATTTGTGTGAGGGTTAGAAAGTGTGCGAGGTTAAGAGTTGGGGTCAGGCTTGCGGCTTGTGTGTTACATCCCTTTTGGTTGTGGGTAAGTTTATCTCTCTGTCTAGTTTAAGGGATTGGATTACATCATCGGTAATATGGAGGCTTGGATTGAAGTTGATGGATAGAGTTAAGTTAGGTTCAGGCGAAGGGTGAAGGTTAGGAGTAAGGTTAGTTGTAGGGGGAGCTGCATGTTCACATCAGATTTGGGGTTAGGATTGGGCTTAACCTTAGGGTAGATATACGGTTAGGGTTAGGGTTTGGTTTAGGGTGAGCCTTAGGTTAGTTTAAGGTTAGGAGTCTACAGAATTACACCTAGGCTTAGGGTTACACCTCTTTTTAGGTTTAGACCTAGGGATAGCTTTTGACCTAGGTTAGGGTTAGCATTAGGGTTGGTTTTAGGATAGGATTTAGGTTTGAGGTTTCATTTTAGTGTAGGGTTATTGGAAGTACATCTGCTCTCCCTGGTTTTCCTTCACGATCACAATATTTCTGAGATTCATGGTTTAAGGAAAATCTTGCTCCTTGCCGGTTTCAAGGCAAAAAGGCGCCACCTGCAGTTGGTTTTTCCGTCAAACTTAGGCTCGCACTTTGAGAACCTTGGGTCTTTGGGAATGCCGTGAGTCCAGCAAGATTTTTCAGTTCAAGTGTGCCCCAAGCAGTGGGTTCTACCTCTGAGCAATACAGCCCGTGGAATTCCTGAGAATCTGGAACCTGCCATGAAGTTCAGGCTGCGTTTTATTCACACGGAAGAAGCTCCTCCGAGGTTCCCATGTCTCTGTACACTGATGCTTCCAGCAACGTCATGTCTCACAGGTCAATAGTGCTTCTCTGAGTTTCACTGGTCTAGGGTGAAGGGTGAAGCGCCTGGGTTCCCGTGCTTCACTACTGTATGGCCCCAAGATGATGTTTGTAGGCACAGCGGCAAATCCATCTGTGGCAATTCTCTCATATTGTCATTGCGATGGGAAGATTCCTTATTCGCCAGGAAATGTTTTGCCGTGGAAGACGGGTCACCACAGAGCTGTCTCTTTTGTGTTGAGACAAAGTTTGCTGAATTTACCTGCCAGCAGTTGCGTGTCCTCCCTTTCTTTTAAGGTCGATGGAGACGCACGAGTGTAAGGAGAACGGTGAATGGTGGCCGTTCATAACCCAGGATCATGAGAAACCGCAGAGTAAATTTTAGGAACGTAGACGTAGGACAGCGGAGAAAACTTCACCCAGGGACTTCAGTGAACTCTCCTTACAATGCTGAGGCCTGACACGCCTAGTGCATGGGGGCAACCCGGCTCCTGCCCTAGGTGGTTTTGTGGAGCGTGCCTCCCTCAGGTGGTGCCTTTTCTCTCCCATCAATATTGCTCCGTGAAATTCTGCTGTTGATGAAAACTATTTGCCATGGCTTTGTTGTTTCACCTCCTTGGCTCATCTTTGAAGTACAAATGCTTTTGGACACTGGTGCTGAGTCCTTGAGCTTTCCTTTGTCTTGGCTCAATCAATGCAGATTCCTGTGCTGAATAAGC
The DNA here is from genome assembly GCF_050624435.1 of Tenrec ecaudatus. Taxonomy (NCBI): domain Eukaryota; kingdom Metazoa; phylum Chordata; class Mammalia; order Afrosoricida; family Tenrecidae; genus Tenrec; species Tenrec ecaudatus. The sequence continues at coordinate 569,303 of NW_027457848.1, forward strand.
CATGGACTAGCACAGGTGGGTGCTTGTCCTTATATGGGGCACACGCAGGAATTTCGTTTGTCAAGACCCACCTGGCTTGATCAAGGTTCTTTATTCCTGTGAAAACGATTTTTATCCAAATTCTAGAGGAGCACCAGTGTGCCTCTGGGAGCTACACCCGGGCCTGCTGAACAGAGGCTCCGGAGTTTTCATTTTCTGACTAAAATTCAACGCGGAATTTCATGGATCTAAGGAAACCGTGAATTGTGGACCTACCAGATTCTCACATCTTCATTGTCTAATGGAAGCTTAAGTTTCCCAGTCTGATCCGGCTGCCACTTCATTTCTGGCAATGACCATTCAATTGTGGACGTTCAGCCTTCTTCAGAATTCTCCTATAACGGCATGTTCCCGCGCGACATTAAGACCACTCGGTGGAGGTTTATGTGACTCAGGACAACTCTTTATTTCAGGTGACTACAACAAAGGGAATTCACAGAGGTTGATGATCACTTATTAAAGTCCCGTTTCTCTATGATGCCCACTGATGACCCTTCTACATCTGAGGGCAAAGAACTCGTGCAGCATGATATTCTCAGTTCAGCCACGCCGCCTGCAGTTTCTTCCTTGCAGAAAAATCTTTCCCAGTGTACTTCTTTAAAATGCTGCAAAATAGTGGGACAGAAGATTTCGGTTTAGGGTCAACTTTAAACGGAAATATGTACAGGCATGTGGGCATGTTTAGAGACAGTGTTAGAGTTCAGGTTAGAGTGACGGCTGCGTGAGGATTTGGGTTATGGTAAGGTTGTGGATGAAATGTAGGGTGAGTGTGAGGTTGAAGGTAAGAGTAGGGTTTAGTGCTTAAGGATAAATGAACCTATTGTCTCATTTAGGCTTATGGTAAACTTGACTGTTTAGGTATGGGTTGGGGTTAATATTTGTGTGAGGGTTAGAAAGTGTGCGAGGTTAAGAGTTGGGGTCAGGCTTGCGGCTTGTGTGTTACATCCCTTTTGGTTGTGGGTAAGTTTATCTCTCTGTCTAGTTTAAGGGATTGGATTACATCATCGGTAATATGGAGGCTTGGATTGAAGTTGATGGATAGAGTTAAGTTAGGTTCAGGCGAAGGGTGAAGGTTAGGAGTAAGGTTAGTTGTAGGGGGAGCTGCATGTTCACATCAGATTTGGGGTTAGGATTGGGCTTAACCTTAGGGTAGATATACGGTTAGGGTTAGGGTTTGGTTTAGGGTGAGCCTTAGGTTAGTTTAAGGTTAGGAGTCTACAGAATTACACCTAGGCTTAGGGTTACACCTCTTTTTAGGTTTAGACCTAGGGATAGCTTTTGACCTAGGTTAGGGTTAGCATTAGGGTTGGTTTTAGGATAGGATTTAGGTTTGAGGTTTCATTTTAGTGTAGGGTTATTGGAAGTACATCTGCTCTCCCTGGTTTTCCTTCACGATCACAATATTTCTGAGATTCATGGTTTAAGGAAAATCTTGCTCCTTGCCGGTTTCAAGGCAAAAAGGCGCCACCTGCAGTTGGTTTTTCCGTCAAACTTAGGCTCGCACTTTGAGAACCTTGGGTCTTTGGGAATGCCGTGAGTCCAGCAAGATTTTTCAGTTCAAGTGTGCCCCAAGCAGTGGGTTCTACCTCTGAGCAATACAGCCCGTGGAATTCCTGAGAATCTGGAACCTGCCATGAAGTTCAGGCTGCGTTTTATTCACACGGAAGAAGCTCCTCCGAGGTTCCCATGTCTCTGTACACTGATGCTTCCAGCAACGTCATGTCTCACAGGTCAATAGTGCTTCTCTGAGTTTCACTGGTCTAGGGTGAAGGGTGAAGCGCCTGGGTTCCCGTGCTTCACTACTGTATGGCCCCAAGATGATGTTTGTAGGCACAGCGGCAAATCCATCTGTGGCAATTCTCTCATATTGTCATTGCGATGGGAAGATTCCTTATTCGCCAGGAAATGTTTTGCCGTGGAAGACGGGTCACCACAGAGCTGTCTCTTTTGTGTTGAGACAAAGTTTGCTGAATTTACCTGCCAGCAGTTGCGTGTCCTCCCTTTCTTTTAAGGTCGATGGAGACGCACGAGTGTAAGGAGAACGGTGAATGGTGGCCGTTCATAACCCAGGATCATGAGAAACCGCAGAGTAAATTTTAGGAACGTAGACGTAGGACAGCGGAGAAAACTTCACCCAGGGACTTCAGTGAACTCTCCTTACAATGCTGAGGCCTGACACGCCTAGTGCCTGGGGGCAACCCGGCTCCTGCCCTAGGTGGTTTTGTGGAGCGTGCCTCCCTCAGGTGGTGCCTTTTCTCTCCCATCAATATTGCTCCGTGAAATTCTGCTGTTGATGAAAACTATTTGCCATGGCTTTGTTGTTTCACCTCCTTGGCTCATCTTTGAAGTACAAATGCTTTTGGACACTGGTGCTGAGTCCTTGAGCTTTCCTTTGTCTTGGCTCAATCAATGCAGATTCCTGTGCTGAATAAGCCATGGACTAGCACAGGTGGGTGCTTGTCCTTATATGGGGCACACGCAGGAATTTCGTTTGTCAAGACCCACCTGGCTTGATCAAGGTTCTTTATTCCTGTGAAAACGATTTTTATCCAAATTCTAGAGGAGCACCAGTGTGCCTCTGGGAGCTACACCCGGGCCTGCTGAACAGAGGCTCCGGAGTTTTCATTTTCTGACTAAAATTCAACGCGGAATTTCATGGATCTAAGGAAACCGTGAATTGTGGACCTACCAGATTCTCACATCTTCATTGTCTAATGGAAGCTTAAGTTTCCCAGTCTGATCCGGCTGCCACTTCATTTCTGGCAATGACCATTCAATTGTGGACGTTCAGCCTTCTTCAGAATTCTCCTATAACGGCATGTTCCCGCGCGACATTAAGACCACTCGGTGGAGGTTTATGTGACTCAGGACAACTCTTTATTTCAGGTGACTAGAACAAAGGGAATTCACAGAGGTTGATGATCACTTATTAAAGTCCCGTTTCTCTATGATGCCCACTGATGACCCTTCTACATCTGAGGGCAAAGAACTCGTGCAGCATGATATTCTCAGTTCAGCCACGCCGCCTGCAGTTTCTTCCTTGCAGAAAAATCTTTCCCAGTGTACTTCTTTAAAATGCTGCAAAATAGTGGGACAGAAGATTTCGGTTTAGGGTCAACTTTAAACGGAAATATGTACAGGCATGTGGGCATGTTTAGAGACAGTGTTAGAGTTCAGGTTAGAGTGACGGCTGCGTGAGGATTTGGGTTATGGTAAGGTTGTGGATGAAATGTAGGGTGAGTGTGAGGTTGAAGGTAAGAGTAGGGTTTAGTGCTTAAGGATAAATGAACCTATTGTCTCATTTAGGCTTATGGTAAACTTGACTGTTTAGGTATGGGTTGGGGTTAATATTTGTGTGAGGGTTAGAAAGTGTGCGAGGTTAAGAGTTGGGGTCAGGCTTGCGGCTTGTGTGTTACATCCCTTTTGGTTGTGGGTAAGTTTATCTCTCTGTCTAGTTTAAGGGATTGGATTACATCATCGGTAATATGGAGGCTTGGATTGAAGTTGATGGATAGAGTTAAGTTAGGTTCAGGCGAAGGGTGAAGGTTAGGAGTAAGGTTAGTTGTAGGGGGAGCTGCATGTTCACATCAGATTTGGGGTTAGGATTGGGCTTAACCTTAGGGTAGATATACGGTTAGGGTTAGGGTTTGGTTTAGGGTGAGCCTTAGGTTAGTTTAAGGTTAGGAGTCTACAGAATTACACCTAGGCTTAGGGTTACACCTCTTTTTAGGTTTAGACCTAGGGATAGCTTTTGACCTAGGTTAGGGTTAGCATTAGGGTTGGTTTTAGGATAGGATTTAGGTTTGAGGTTTCATTTTAGTGTAGGGTTATTGGAAGTACATCTGCTCTCCCTGGTTTTCCTTCACGATCACAATATTTCTGAGATTCATGGTTTAAGGAAAATCTTGCTCCTTGCCGGTTTCAAGGCAAAAAGGCGCCACCTGCAGTTGGTTTTTCCGTCAAACTTAGGCTCGCACTTTGAGAACCTTGGGTCTTTGGGAATGCCGTGAGTCCAGCAAGATTTTTCAGTTCAAGTGTGCCCCAAGCAGTGGGTTCTACCTCTGAGCAATACAGCCCGTGGAATTCCTGAGAATCTGGAACCTGCCATGAAGTTCAGCCTGCGTTTTATTCACACGGAAGAAGCTCCTCCGAGGTTCCCATGTCTCTGTACACTGATGCTTCCAGCAACGTCATGTCTCACAGGTCAATAGTGCTTCTCTGAGTTTCACTGGTCTAGGGTGAAGGGTGAAGCGCCTGGGTTCCCGTGCTTCACTACTGTATGGCCCCAAGATGATGTTTGTAGGCACAGCGGCAAATCCATCTGTGGCAATTCTCTCATATTGTCATTGCGATGGGAAGATTCCTTATTCGCCAGGAAATGTTTTGCCGTGGAAGACGGGTCACCACAGAGCTGTCTCTTTTGTGTTGAGACAAAGTTTGCTGAATTTACCTGCCAGCAGTTGCGTGTCCTCCCTTTCTTTTAAGGTCGATGGAGACGCACGAGTGTAAGGAGAACGGTGAATGGTGGCCGTTCATAACCCAGGATCATGAGAAACCGCAGAGTAAATTTTAGGAACGTAGACGTAGGACAGCGGAGAAAACTTCACCCAGGGACTTCAGTGAACTCTCCTTACAATGCTGAGGCCTGACACGCCTAGTGCCTGGGGGCAACCCGGCTCCTGCCCTAGGTGGTTTTGTGGAGCGTGCCTCCCTCAGGTGGTGCCTTTTCTCTCCCATCAATATTGCTCCGTGAAATTCTGCTGTTGATGAAAACTATTTGCCATGGCTTTGTTGTTTCACCTCCTTGGCTCATCTTTGAAGTACAAATGCTTTTGGACACTGGTGCTGAGTCCTTGAGCTTTCCTTTGTCTTGGCTCAATCAATGCAGATTCCTGTGCTGAATAAGCCATGGACTAGCACAGGTGGGTGCTTGTCCTTATATGGGGCACACGCAGGAATTTCGTTTGTCAAGACCCACCTGGCTTGATCAAGGTTCTTTATTCCTGTGAAAACGATTTTTATCCAAATTCTAGAGGAGCACCAGTGTGCCTCTGGGAGCTACACCCGGGCCTGCTGAACAGAGGCTCCGGAGTTTTCATTTTCTGACTAAAATTCAACGCGGAATTTCATGGATCTAAGGAAACCGTGAATTGTGGACCTACCAGATTCTCACATCTTCATTGTCTAATGGAAGCTTAAGTTTCCCAGTCTGATCCGGCTGCCACTTCATTTCTGGCAATGACCATTCAATTGTGGACGTTCAGCCTTCTTCAGAATTCTCCTATAACGGCATGTTCCCGCGCGACATTAAGACCACTCGGTGGAGGTTTATGTGACTCAGGACAACTCTTTATTTCAGGTGACTAGAACAAAGGGAATTCACAGAGGTTGATGATCACTTATTAAAGTCCCGTTTCTCTATGATGCCCACTGATGACCCTTCTACATCTGAGGGCAAAGAACTCGTGCAGCATGATATTCTCAGTTCAGCCACGCCGCCTGCAGTTTCTTCCTTGCAGAAAAATCTTTCCCAGTGTACTTCTTTAAAATGCTGCAAAATAGTGGGACAGAAGATTTCGGTTTAGGGTCAACTTTAAACGGAAATATGTACAGGCATGTGGGCATGTTTAGAGACAGTGTTAGAGTTCAGGTTAGAGTGACGGCTGCGTGAGGATTTGGGTTATGGTAAGGTTGTGGATGAAATGTAGGGTGAGTGTGAGGTTGAAGGTAAGAGTAGGGTTTAGTGCTTAAGGATAAATGAACCTATTGTCTCATTTAGGCTTATGGTAAACTTGACTGTTTAGGTATGGGTTGGGGTTAATATTTGTGTGAGGGTTAGAAAGTGTGCGAGGTTAAGAGTTGGGGTCAGGCTTGCGGCTTGTGTGTTACATCCCTTTTGGTTGTGGGTAAGTTTATCTCTCTGTCTAGTTTAAGGGATTGGATTACATCATCGGTAATATGGAGGCTTGGATTGAAGTTGATGGATAGAGTTAAGTTAGGTTCAGGCGAAGGGTGAAGGTTAGGAGTAAGGTTAGTTGTAGGGGGAGCTGCATGTTCACATCAGATTTGGGGTTAGGATTGGGCTTAACCTTAGGGTAGATATACGGTTAGGGTTAGGGTTTGGTTTAGGGTGAGCCTTAGGTTAGTTTAAGGTTAGGAGTCTACAGAATTACACCTAGGCTTAGGGTTACACCTCTTTTTAGGTTTAGACCTAGGGATAGCTTTTGACCTAGGTTAGGGTTAGCATTAGGGTTGGTTTTAGGATAGGATTTAGGTTTGAGGTTTCATTTTAGTGTAGGGTTATTGGAAGTACATCTGCTCTCCCTGGTTTTCCTTCACGATCACAATATTTCTGAGATTCATGGTTTAAGGAAAATCTTGCTCCTTGCCGGTTTCAAGGCAAAAAGGCGCCACCTGCAGTTGGTTTTTCCGTCAAACTTAGGCTCGCACTTTGAGAACCTTGGGTCTTTGGGAATGCCGTGAGTCCAGCAAGATTTTTCAGTTCAAGTGTGCCCCAAGCAGTGGGTTCTACCTCTGAGCAATACAGCCCGTGGAATTCCTGAGAATCTGGAACCTGCCATGAAGTTCAGGCTGCGTTTTATTCACACGGAAGAAGCTCCTCCGAGGTTCCCATGTCTCTGTACACTGATGCTTCCAGCAACGTCATGTCTCACAGGTCAATAGTGCTTCTCTGAGTTTCACTGGTCTAGGGTGAAGGGTGAAGCGCCTGGGTTCCCGTGCTTCACTACTGTATGGCCCCAAGATGATGTTTGTAGGCACAGCGGCAAATCCATCTGTGGCAATTCTCTCATATTGTCATTGCGATGGGAAGATTCCTTATTCGCCAGGAAATGTTTTGCCGTGGAAGACGGGTCACCACAGAGCTGTCTCTTTTGTGTTGAGACAAAGTTTGCTGAATTTACCTGCCAGCAGTTGCGTGTCCTCCCTTTCTTTTAAGGTCGATGGAGACGCACGAGTGTAAGGAGAACGGTGAATGGTGGCCGTTCATAACCCAGGATCATGAGAAACCGCAGAGTAAATTTTAGGAACGTAGACGTAGGACAGCGGAGAAAACTTCACCCAGGGACTTCAGTGAACTCTCCTTACAATGCTGAGGCCTGACACGCCTAGTGCCTGGGGGCAACCCGGCTCCTGCCCTAGGTGGTTTTGTGGAGCGTGCCTCCCTCAGGTGGTGCCTTTTCTCTCCCATCAATATTGCTCCGTGAAATTCTGCTGTTGATGAAAACTATTTGCCATGGCTTTGTTGTTTCACCTCCTTGGCTCATCTTTGAAGTACAAATGCTTTTGGACACTGGTGCTGAGTCCTTGAGCTTTCCTTTGTCTTGGCTCAATCAATGCAGATTCCTGTGCTGAATAAGCCATGGACTAGCACAGGTGGGTGCTTGTCCTTATATGGGGCACACGCAGGAATTTCGTTTGTCAAGACCCACCTGGCTTGATCAAGGTTCTTTATTCCTGTGAAAACGATTTTTATCCAAATTCTAGAGGAGCACCAGTGTGCCTCTGGGAGCTACACCCGGGCCTGCTGAACAGAGGCTCCGGAGTTTTCATTTTCTGACTAAAATTCAACGCGGAATTTCATGGATCTAAGGAAACCGTGAATTGTGGACCTACCAGATTCTCACATCTTCATTGTCTAATGGAAGCTTAAGTTTCCCAGTCTGATCCGGCTGCCACTTCATTTCTGGCAATGACCATTCAATTGTGGACGTTCAGCCTTCTTCAGAATTCTCCTATAACGGCATGTTCCCGCGCGACATTAAGACCACTCGGTGGAGGTTTATGTGACTCAGGACAACTCTTTATTTCAGGTGACTAGAACAAAGGGAATTCACAGAGGTTGATGATCACTTATTAAAGTCCCGTTTCTCTATGATGCCCACTGATGACCCTTCTACATCTGAGGGCAAAGAACTCGTGCAGCATGATATTCTCAGTTCAGCCACGCCGCCTGCAGTTTCTTCCTTGCAGAAAAATCTTTCCCAGTGTACTTCTTTAAAATGCTGCAAAATAGTGGGACAGAAGATTTCGGTTTAGGGTCAACTTTAAACGGAAATATGTACAGGCATGTGGGCATGTTTAGAGACAGTGTTAGAGTTCAGGTTAGAGTGACGGCTGCGTGAGGATTTGGGTTATGGTAAGGTTGTGGATGAAATGTAGGGTGAGTGTGAGGTTGAAGGTAAGAGTAGGGTTTAGTGCTTAAGGATAAATGAACCTATTGTCTCATTTAGGCTTATGGTAAACTTGACTGTTTAGGTATGGGTTGGGGTTAATATTTGTGTGAGGGTTAGAAAGTGTGCGAGGTTAAGAGTTGGGGTCAGGCTTGCGGCTTGTGTGTTACATCCCTTTTGGTTGTGGGTAAGTTTATCTCTCTGTCTAGTTTAAGGGATTGGATTACATCATCGGTAATATGGAGGCTTGGATTGAAGTTGATGGATAGAGTTAAGTTAGGTTCAGGCGAAGGGTGAAGGTTAGGAGTAAGGTTAGTTGTAGGGGGAGCTGCATGTTCACATCAGATTTGGGGTTAGGATTGGGCTTAACCTTAGGGTAGATATACGGTTAGGGTTAGGGTTTGGTTTAGGGTGAGCCTTAGGTTAGTTTAAGGTTAGGAGTCTACAGAATTACACCTAGGCTTAGGGTTACACCTCTTTTTAGGTTTAGACCTAGGGATAGCTTTTGACCTAGGTTAGGGTTAGCATTAGGGTTGGTTTTAGGATAGGATTTAGGTTTGAGGTTTCATTTTAGTGTAGGGTTATTGGAAGTACATCTGCTCTCCCTGGTTTTCCTTCACGATCACAATATTTCTGAGATTCATGGTTTAAGGAAAATCTTGCTCCTTGCCGGTTTCAAGGCAAAAAGGCGCCACCTGCAGTTGGTTTTTCCGTCAAACTTAGGCTCGCACTTTGAGAACCTTGGGTCTTTGGGAATGCCGTGAGTCCAGCAAGATTTTTCAGTTCAAGTGTGCCCCAAGCAGTGGGTTCTACCTCTGAGCAATACAGCCCGTGGAATTCCTGAGAATCTGGAACCTGCCATGAAGTTCAGGCTGCGTTTTATTCACACGGAAGAAGCTCCTCCGAGGTTCCCATGTCTCTGTACACTGATGCTTCCAGCAACGTCATGTCTCACAGGTCAATAGTGCTTCTCTGAGTTTCACTGGTCTAGGGTGAAGGGTGAAGCGCCTGGGTTCCCGTGCTTCACTACTGTATGGCCCCAAGATGATGTTTGTAGGCACAGCGGCAAATCCATCTGTGGCAATTCTCTCATATTGTCATTGCGATGGGAAGATTCCTTATTCGCCAGGAAATGTTTTGCCGTGGAAGACGGGTCACCACAGAGCTGTCTCTTTTGTGTTGAGACAAAGTTTGCTGAATTTACCTGCCAGCAGTTGCGTGTCCTCCCTTTCTTTTAAGGTCGATGGAGACGCACGAGTGTAAGGAGAACGGTGAATGGTGGCCGTTCATAACCCAGGATCATGAGAAACCGCAGAGTAAATTTTAGGAACGTAGACGTAGGACAGCGGAGAAAACTTCACCCAGGGACTTCAGTGAACTCTCCTTACAATGCTGAGGCCTGACACGCCTAGTGCCTGGGGGCAACCCGGCTCCTGCCCTAGGTGGTTTTGTGGAGCGTGCCTCCCTCAGGTGGTGCCTTTTCTCTCCCATCAATATTGCTCCGTGAAATTCTGCTGTTGATGAAAACTATTTGCCATGGCTTTGTTGTTTCACCTCCTTGGCTCATCTTTGAAGTACAAATGCTTTTGGACACTGGTGCTGAGTCCTTGAGCTTTCCTTTGTCTTGGCTCAATCAATGCAGATTCCTGTGCTGAATAAGCCATGGACTAGCACAGGTGGGTGCTTGTCCTTATATGGGGCACACGCAGGAATTTCGTTTGTCAAGACCCACCTGGCTTGATCAAGGTTCTTTATTCCTGTGAAAACGATTTTTATCCAAATTCTAGAGGAGCACCAGTGTGCCTCTGGGAGCTACACCCGGGCCTGCTGAACAGAGGCTCCGGAGTTTTCATTTTCTGACTAAAATTCAACGCGGAATTTCATGGATCTAAGGAAACCGTGAATTGTGGACCTACCAGATTCTCACATCTTCATTGTCTAATGGAAGCTTAAGTTTCCCAGTCTGATCCGGCTGCCACTTCATTTCTGGCAATGACCATTCAATTGTGGACGTTCAGCCTTCTTCAGAATTCTCCTATAACGGCATGTTCCCGCGCGACATTAAGACCACTCGGTGGAGGTTTATGTGACTCAGGACAACTCTTTATTTCAGGTGACTAGAACAAAGGGAATTCACAGAGGTTGATGATCACTTATTAAAGTCCCGTTTCTCTATGATGCCCACTGATGACCCTTCTACATCTGAGGGCAAAGAACTCGTGCAGCATGATATTCTCAGTTCAGCCACGCCGCCTGCAGTTTCTTCCTTGCAGAAAAATCTTTCCCAGTGTACTTCTTTAAAATGCTGCAAAATAGTGGGACAGAAGATTTCGGTTTAGGGTCAACTTTAAACGGAAATATGTACAGGCATGTGGGCATGTTTAGAGACAGTGTTAGAGTTCAGGTTAGAGTGACGGCTGCGTGAGGATTTGGGTTATGGTAAGGTTGTGGATCAAATGTAGGGTGAGTGTGAGGTTGAAGGTAAGAGTAGGGTTTAGTGCTTAAGGATAAATGAACCTATTGTCTCATTTAGGCTTATGGTAAACTTGACTGTTTAGGTATGGGTTGGGGTTAATATTTGTGTGAGGGTTAGAAAGTGTGCGAGGTTAAGAGTTGGGGTCAGGCTTGCGGCTTGTGTGTTACATCCCTTTTGGTTGTGGGTAAGTTTATCTCTCTGTCTAGTTTAAGGGATTGGATTACATCATCGGTAATATGGAGGCTTGGATTGAAGTTGATGGATAGAGTTAAGTTAGGTTCAGGCGAAGGGTGAAGGTTAGGAGTAAGGTTAGTTGTAGGGGGAGCTGCATGTTCACATCAGATTTGGGGTTAGGATTGGGCTTAACCTTAGGGTAGATATACGGTTAGGGTTAGGGTTTGGTTTAGGGTGAGCCTTAGGTTAGTTTAAGGTTAGGAGTCTACAGAATTACACCTAGGCTTAGGGTTACACCTCTTTTTAGGTTTAGACCTAGGGATAGCTTTTGACCTAGGTTAGGGTTAGCATTAGGGTTGGTTTTAGGATAGGATTTAGGTTTGAGGTTTCATTTTAGTGTAGGGTTATTGGAAGTACATCTGCTCTCCCTGGTTTTCCTTCACGATCACAATATTTCTGAGATTCATGGTTTAAGGAAAATCTTGCTCCTTGCCGGTTTCAAGGCAAAAAGGCGCCACCTGCAGTTGGTTTTTCCGTCAAACTTAGGCTCGCACTTTGAGAACCTTGGGTCTTTGGGAATGCCGTGAGTCCAGCAAGATTTTTCAGTTCAAGTGTGCCCCAAGCAGTGGGTTCTACCTCTGAGCAATACAGCCCGTGGAATTCCTGAGAATCTGGAACCTGCCATGAAGTTCAGCCTGCGTTTTATTCACACGGAAGAAGCTCCTCCGAGGTTCCCATGTCTCTGTACACTGATGCTTCCAGCAACGTCATGTCTCACAGGTCAATAGTGCTTCTCTGAGTTTCACTGGTCTAGGGTGAAGGGTGAAGCGCCTGGGTTCCCGTGCTTCACTACTGTATGGCCCCAAGATGATGTTTGTAGGCACAGCGGCAAATCCATCTGTGGCAATTCTCTCATATTGTCATTGCGATGGGAAGATTCCTTATTCGCCAGGAAATGTTTTGCCGTGGAAGACGGGTCACCACAGAGCTGTCTCTTTTGTGTTGAGACAAAGTTTGCTGAATTTACCTGCCAGCAGTTGCGTGTCCTCCCTTTCTTTTAAGGTCGATGGAGACGCACGAGTGTAAGGAGAACGGTGAATGGTGGCCGTTCATAACCCAGGATCATGAGAAACCGCAGAGTAAATTTTAGGAACGTAGACGTAGGACAGCGGAGAAAACTTCACCCAGGGACTTCAGTGAACTCTCCTTACAATGCTGAGGCCTGACACGCCTAGTGCATGGGGGCAACCCGGCTCCTGCCCTAGGTGGTTTTGTGGAGCGTGCCTCCCTCAGGTGGTGCCTTTTCTCTCCCATCAATATTGCTCCGTGAAATTCTGCTGTTGATGAAAACTATTTGCCATGGCTTTGTTGTTTCACCTCCTTGGCTCATCTTTGAAGTACAAATGCTTTTGGACACTGGTGCTGAGTCCTTGAGCTTTCCTTTGTCTTGGCTCAATCAATGCAGATTCCTGTGCTGAATAAGCCATGGACTAGCACAGGTGGGTGCTTGTCCTTATATGGGGCACACGCAGGAATTTCGTTTGTCAAGACCCACCTGGCTTGATCAAGGTTCTTTATTCCTGTGAAAACGATTTTTATCCAAATTCTAGAGGAGCACCAGTGTGCCTCTGGGAGCTACACCCGGGCCTGCTGAACAGAGGCTCCGGAGTTTTCATTTTCTGACTAAAATTCAACACGGAATTTCATGGATCTAAGGAAACCGTGAATTGTGGACCTACCAGATTCTCACATCTTCATTGTCTAATGGAAGCTTAAGTTTCCCAGTCTGATCCGGCTGCCACTTCATTTCTGGCAATGACCATTCAATTGTGGACGTTCAGCCTTCTTCACAATTCTCTTATAACGGCATGTTCCCGCGCCACATTAAGACCGCTCGGTGGAGGTTTATGTGACTCAGGACAACTCTTTATTTCAGGTGACTAGAACAAAGGGGATTCACAGAGGTTGATGATCACTTATTAAAGTCCCGTTTCTCTATGATGCCCACTGATGACACTTCTACATCTGAGGGCAAAGAACTCGTGCAGCATGATATTCTCAGTTCGGCCACGCCGCCTGCAGTTTCTTCCTTGCAGAAAAATCTTTCCCAGTGTACTTCTTTAAAATGCTGCAAAATAGTGGGACAGAAGATTTCGGTTTAGGGTCAACTTTAAACGGAAATAGGTACAGGCATGTGGGCATGTTTAGAGACAGTGTTAGAGTTCAGGTTAGAGTGACGGCTGCGTGAGGATTTGGGTTATGGTAAGGTTGTGGATCAAATGTAGGGTGAGTGTGAGGTTGAAGGTAAGAGTAGGGTTAAGTGCTTAAGGATAAATGAACCTATTGTCTCATTTAAGCTTATGGTAAACTTGACTGTTTAGGTATGGGTTGGGGTTAATATTTGTGTGAGGGTTAGAAAGTGTGCGAGGTTAAGAGTTGGGGTCAGGCTTGCGGCTTGTGTGTTACATCCGTTTTGGTTGTGGATAAGTTTATCTCTCTGTGTAGTTTAAGGGATTGGATTACATTAACGGTGATATGGAGGCTTGGATTGAAGTTGATGGATAGAGTTAAGTTAGGTTCAGGCGAAGGGTGAAGGTTAGGAGTAAGGGTAGTTGTAGGGGGAGCTGCATGTTCACATCAGATTTGGGGTTAGGATTAGGCTTAGCCTTAGCATAGACATACGGTTAAGGTTAGGGCTTGGTTTAGGGTGAGCCTTAGCTTAGGGTTCAGTTTAAGGTTAGGAGTCTACAGAATTACACCTAGGCTTAGGGTTACACCTCTTTTTAGGTTTAGACCTAGGGCTAGCTTTTGACCTAGGTTAGGGTTAGGATTAGGGTTGGTTTTAGGATAGGATTTAGGTTTGAGGTTTCATTTTAGTGTAGGGTTATTGGAAGTACATCTGCTCTCCCTGGTTTTCCTTCACGATCACAATATTTCTGAGATTCATGGTTTAAGGAATATCCTGCTCCTTGCCGGTTTCAAGGCAAAAAGGCGCCACCTGCAGTTGGTTTTTCCGTCAAACTTTTGCTCGCTCTTTGAGAACCTTGGGTCTTTGGGAATGCCGTGAGTCCAGCAAGATTTTTCAGTTCAAGTGTGCCCCAAGCAGTGGGTTCTACCTCTGAGCAATACAGCCCGTGGAATTCCTGAGAATCTGGAACCTGCCATGAAGTTCAGGCTGCGTTTTATTCACACGGAAGAAGCTCCTCCGAGGTTCCCATGTCTCTGTACACTGATGCTTCCAGCAACGTCATGTCTCACAGGTCAATAGTGCTTCTCTGAGTTTCACTGGTCTAGGGTGAAGGGTGAAGCGCCTGGGTTCCCGTGCTTCACTACTGTATGGCCCCAAGATGATGTTTGTAGGCACAGCGGCAAATCCATCTGTGGCAATTCTCTCATATTGTCATTGCGATGGGAAGATTCCTTATTCGCCAGGAAATGTTTTGCCGTGGAAGACGGGTCACCACAGAGCTGTCTCTTTTGTGTTGAGACAAAGTTTGCTGAATTTACCTGCCAGCAGTTGCGTGTCCTCCCTTTCTTTTAAGGTCGATGGAGACGCACGAGTGTAAGGAGAACGGTGAATGGTGGCCGTTCATAACCCAGGATCATGAGAAACCGCAGAGTAAATTTTAGGAACGTAGACGTAGGACAGCGGAGAAAACTTCACCCAGGGACTTCAGTGAACTCTCCTTACAATGCTGAGGCCTGACACGCCTAGTGCCTGGGGGCAACCCGGCTCCTGCCCTAGGTGGTTTTGTGGAGCGTGCTTCCCTCAGGTGGTGCCTTTTCTCTCCCATCAATATTGCTCCGTGAAATTCTGCTGTTGATGAAAACTATTTGCCATGGCTTTGTTGTTTCCCCTCCTTGGCTCATCTTTGAAGTACAAATGCTTTTGGACACTGGTGCTGAGTCCTTGAGCTTTCCTTTGTCTTGGCTCAATCAATGCAGATTCCTGTGCTGAATAAGCCATGGACTAGCACAGGTGGGTGCTTGTCCTTATATGGGGCACACGCAGGAATTTCGTTTGTCAAGACCCACCTGGCTTGATCAAGGTTCTTTATTCCTGTGAAAACGATTTTTATCCAAATTCTAGAGGAGCACCAGTGTGCCTCTGGGAGCTACACCCGGGCCTGCTGAACAGAGGCTCCGGAGTTTTCATTTTCTGACTAAATTTCAACGCGGAATTTCATGGATCTAAGGAAACCGTGAATTGTGGACCTACCAGATTCTCACATCTTCATTGTCTAATGGAAGCTTAAGTTTCCCAGTCTGATCCGGCTGCCACTTCATTTCTGGCAATGACCATTCAATTGTGGACGTTCAGCCTTCTTCAGAATTCTCTTATAACGGCATGTTCCCGCGCCACATTAAGACCACTCGGTGGAGGTTTATGTGACTCAGGACAACTCTTTATTTCAGGTGACTAGAACAAAGGGTATTCACAGAGGTTGATGATCACTTATTAAAGTCCCATTTCTCTATGATGCCCACTGATGACACTTCTACATCTGAAGGCAAAGAACCCGTGCAGCATGATATTCTCAGTTCAGCCACGCCGCCTGCAGTTTCTTCCTTGCAGAAAAATCTTTCCCAGTGTACTTCTTTAAAATGCTGCAAAATAGTGGGACAGAAGATTTCGGTTTAGGGTCAACTTTAAACGGAAATAGGTACAGGCATGTAGGCATGTTTAGAGACAGTGTTAGATTTCAGGTTAGAGTGATGGCTGCGTGAGGATTTGGGTTATGGTAAGGTTGTGGATGAAATGTAGGGTGAGTGTGAGGTTGAAGGTAAGAGTAGGGTTTAGTGCTTAAGGATAAATGAACCTATTGTCTCATTTAGGCTTATGGTAAACTTGACTGTTTAGGTATGGGTTGGGGTTAATATTTGTGTGAGGGTGAGAAAGTGTGCGAGATTAAGAGTTGGGGTCAGGCTTGCGGCTTGTGTGTTACATCCCTTTTGGTTGTGGATAAGTTTATCTCTCTGTCTAGTTTAAGGGATTGGATTACATTAACGGTGATATGGAGGCTTGGATTGAAGTTGATGGATAGAGTTAAGTTAGGTTCAGGCGAAGGGTGAAGGTTAGGAGTAAGGTTAGTTTTAGGGGGAGCTGCATGTTCATATCAGATTTGGGGTTAGGATTAGGCTTAGCCTTAGCATAGACATATGGTTAAGGTTAGGGCTTGGTTTAGGGTGAGCCTTAGGTTAGGGTTCAGTTTAAGGTTAGGAGTCTACAGAATTACACCTAGGCTTAGGGTTACACCTCTTTTTAGTTATAGACCTAGGGCTAGCTTTTGACCTAGGTTAGGGTTAGGATTAGGGTTGGTTTTAGGATAGGATTTAGGTTTGAGGTTTCATTTTAGTGTAGGGTTATTGGAAGTACATCTGCTCTCCCTGGTTTTCCTTCACGATCACAATATTTCTGAGATTTATGGTTTAAGGAAAATCTTGCTCCTTGCCGGTTTCAAGGCAAAAAGGCGCCACCTGCAGTTGGTTTTTCCGTCAAACTTAGGCTCGCTCTTTGAGAAACTTGGGTCTTTGGGAATGCCGTGAGTCCAGCAAGATTTTTCAGTTCAAGTGTGCCCCAAGCAGTGGGTTCTACCTCTGAGCAATACAGCCCGTGGAATTCCTGAGAATCTGGAACCTGCCATGAAGTTCAGCCTGCGTTTTATTCACACGGAAGAAGCTCCTTCGAGGTTCCCATGCCTCTGTACACTGATGCTTCCAGCAACGTCATGTCTCACAGGTCAATAGTGCTTCTCTGAGTTTCACTGGTCTAGGGTAAAGGGTGAAGCGCCTGGGTTCCCGTGCTTCACTACTGTATGGCCTCAAGATGATGTTTGTAGGCACAGCGGCAAATCCATCGGTGGCAATTCTCTCATATTGTCATTGCGATGGGAAGATTCCTTATTCGCCAGGAAATGTTTTGCCGTGGAAGACGGGTCACCACAGAGCTGTCTCTTTTGTGTTGAGACAAAGTTTGCTGAATTTACCTGCCAGCAGTTGCGTGTCCTCCCTTTCTTTTAAGGTCGATGGAGACGCACGAGTCTAAGGAGAACGGTGAATGGTGGCCGTTCATAACCCAGGATCATGAGAAACCGCAGAGTAAATTTTAGGAACGTAGACGTAGGACAGCGGAGAAAACTTCACCCAGGGACTTCAGTGAACTCTCCTTACATTGCTGAGGCCTGACACGCCTAGTGCCTGGGGGCAACCCGGCTCCTGCCCTAGGTGGTTTTGTGGAGCATGCCTCCCTCAGGTGGTGCCTTTTCTCTCCCAGCAATATTGCTCCGTGAAATTCTGCTGTTGATGAAAACTATTTGCCATGGCTTTGTTGTTTCCCCTCCTTGGCTCATCTTTGAAGTACAAATGCTTTTCGACAGGGGTGCTGAGTCCTTGAGCATTCTTTTGTTTTGGCTCAATCAATGCAGATTCCTGTGCTATATAAGCCAGGGACTAGCACAGGTGGGTTCTTGTCCTTATATGGGGCACATGCAGTAATTTCGTTTGTCAAGACCCACCTGGCTTGATCAAGGTTCTTTATTCCCATGAAAACGATTTTTATCCAAATTCTAGAGGATCACCAGTGTGCCTCTGGGAGCTAAACCCGGGCCTGCTGAACAGAGGCTCCGCAGTTTTCATTTCTGACTAATTCAACACGGAATTTCATGGATCTAAGGAAACCTTGAATTGTGGACCTACCAGATTCTCACATCTTCATTGTCTAATGGAAGCTTAAGTTTCCCAGTCTGATCCGGCTGCCACTTCATTTCTGGCAATGACCATTCAATTGTGGACGTTCAGCCTTCTTCAGAATTCTCTTATAACGGCATGTTCCCGCGCCACATTAAGACCACTCGGTGGAGGTTTATGTGACTCAGGACAACTCTTTATTTCAGGTGACTAGAACAAAGGGAATTCACAGAGGTTGATGATCACTTATTAAAGTCCCATTTCTCTATGATGCCCACTGATGACATTTCTACATCTGAAGGCAAAGAACTCGTGCAGCATGATATTCTCAGTTCAGCCACGCCGCCTGCAGTTTCTTCCTTGCAGAAAAATCTTTCCCAGTGTACTTCTTTAAAATGCTGCAAAATAGTGGGACAGAAGATTTCGGTTTAGGGTCAACTTTAAACGGAAATAGGTATAGGCATGTAGGCATGTTTAGAGACAGTGTTAGATTTCAGGTTAGAGTGATGGCTGCGTGAGGATTTGGGTTATGGTAAGGTTGTGGATCAAATGTAGGGTGAGTGTGAGGTTGAAGGTAAGAGTAGGGTTTAGTGCTTAAGGATAAATGAACCTATTGTCTCATTTAGGCTTATGGTAAACTTGACTGTTTAGGTATGGGTTGGGGTTAATATTTGTGTGAGGGTGAGAAAGTGTGCGAGATTAAGAGTTGGGGTCAGGCTTGCGGCTTGTGTGTTACATCCGTTTTGGTTGTGGATAAGTTTATCTCTCTGTCTAGTTTAAGGGATTGGATTACATTAACGGTGATATGGAGGCTTGGATTGAAGTTGATGGATAGAGTTAAGTTAGGTTCAGGCGAAGGGTGAAGGTTAGGAGTAAGGTTAGTTGTAGGGGGAGCTGCATGTTCACATCAGATTTGGGGTTAGGATTAGGCTTAGCCTTAGCATAGACATATGGTTAAGGTTAGGGCTTGGTTTAGGGTGAGCCTTAGCTTAGGGTTCAGTTTAAGGTTAGGAGTCTACAGAATTACATCTAGGCTTAGGGTTACACCTCTTTTTAGTTATAGACCTAGGGCTAGCTTTTGACCTAGGTTAGGGTTAGGATTAGGGTTGGTTTTAGGATAGGATTTAGGTTTGAGGTTTCATTTTAGTGTAGGGTTATTGGAAGTACATCTGCTCTCCCTGGTTTTCCTTCACGATCACAATATTTCTGAGATTCATGGTTTAAGGAAAATCTTGCTCCTTGCCGGTTTCAAGGCAAAAAGGCGCCACCTGCAGTTGGTTTTTCCGTCAAACTTAGGCTCGCTCTTTGAGAAACTTGGGTCTTTGGGAATGCCGTGAGTCCAGCAAGATTTTTCAGTTCAAGTGTGCCCCAAGCAGTGGGTTCTACCTCTGAGCAATACAGCCCGTGGAATTCCTGAGAATCTGGAACCTGCCATGAAGTTCAGCCTGCGTTTTATTCACACGGAAGAAGCTCCTTCGAGGTTCCCATGCCTCTGTACACTGATGCTTCCAGCAACGTCATGTCTCACAGGTCAATAGTGCTTCTCTGAGTTTCACTGGTCTAGGGTGAAGGGTGAAGCGCCTGGGTTCCCGTGCTTCACTACTGTATGGCCCCAAGATGATGTTTGTAGGCACAGCGGCAAATCCATCTGTGGCAATTCTCTCATATTGTCATTGCGATGGGAAGATTCCTTATTCGCCAGGAAATGTTTTGCCGTGGAAGACGGGTCACCACAGAGCTGTCTCTTTTGTGTTGAGACAAAGTTTGCTGAATTTACCTGCCAGCAGTTGCGTGTCCTCCCTTTCTTTTAAGGTCGATGGAGACGCACGAGTGTAAGGAGAACGGTGAATGGTGGCCGTTCATAACCCAGGATCATGAGAAACCGCAGAGTAAATTTTAGGAACGTAGACGTAGGACAGCGGAGAAAACTTCACTCAGGGACTTCAGTGAACTCTCCTTACATTGCTGAGGCCTGACACGCCTAGTGCCTGGGGGCAACCCGGCTCCTGCCCTAGGTGGTTTTGTGGAGCATGCCTCCCTCAGGTGGTGCCTTTTCTCTCCCAGCAATATTGCTCCGTGAAATTCTGCTGTTGATGAAAACTATTTGCCATGGCTTTGTTGTTTCCCCTCCTTGGCTCATCTTTGAAGTACAAATGCTTTTGGACACTGGTGCTGAGTCCTTGAGCTTTCCTTTGTCTTGGCACAATCAATGCAGATTCCTGTGCTGAATAAGCCATGGAATAGCACAGGTGGGTGCTTGTCCTTATATGGGGCACAGGCAGGAATTTCGTTTGTCAAGACCCACCTGGCTTGATCAAGGTTCTTTATTCCTGTGAAAACGATTTTTATCCAAATTCTAGAGGAGCACCAGTGTGCCTCTGGGAGCTACACCCGGGCCTGCTGAACAGAGGCTCCGGAGTTTTCATTTTCTGACTAAATTTCAACGCGGAATTTCATGGATCTAAGGAAACCGTGAATTGTGGACCTACCAGATTCTCACATCTTCATTGTCTAATGGAAGCTTAAGTTTCCCAGTCTGATCCGGCTGCCACTTCATTTCTGGCAATGACCATTCAATTGTGGACGTTCAGCCTTCTTCAGAATTCTCTTATAACGGCATGTTCCCGCGCCACATTAAGACCACTCGGTGGAGGTTTATGTGACTCAGGACAACTCTTTATTTCAGGTGACTAGAACAAAGGGTATTCACAGAGGTTGATGATCACTTATTAAAGTCCCATTTCTCTATGATGCCCACTGATGACACTTCTACATCTGAAGGCAAAGAACCCGTGCAGCATGATATTCTCAGTTCAGCCACGCCGCCTGCAGTTTCTTCCTTGCAGAAAAATCTTTCCCAGTGTACTTCTTTAAAATGCTGCAAAATAGTGGGACAGAAGATTTCGGTTTAGGGTCAACTTTAAACGGAAATAGGTACAGGCATGTAGGCATGTTTAGAGACAGTGTTAGATTTCAGGTTAGAGTGATGGCTGCGTGAGGATTTGGGTTATGGTAAGGTTGTGGATGAAATGTAGGGTGAGTGTGAGGTTGAAGGTAAGAGTAGGGTTTAGTGCTTAAGGATAAATGAACCTATTGTCTCATTTAGGCTTATGGTAAACTTGACTGTTTAGGTATGGGTTGGGGTTAATATTTGTGTGAGGGTGAGAAAGTGTGCGAGATTAAGAGTTGGGGTCAGGCTTGCGGCTTGTGTGTTACATCCCTTTTGGTTGTGGATAAGTTTATCTCTCTGTCTAGTTTAAGGGATTGGATTACATTAACGGTGATATGGAGGCTTGGATTGAAGTTGATGGATAGAGTTAAGTTAGGTTCAGGCGAAGGGTGAAGGTTAGGAGTAAGGTTAGTTTTAGGGGGAGCTGCATGTTCATATCAGATTTGGGGTTAGGATTAGGCTTAGCCTTAGCATAGACATATGGTTAAGGTTAGGGCTTGGTTTAGGGTGAGCCTTAGGTTAGGGTTCAGTTTAAGGTTAGGAGTCTACAGAATTACACCTAGGCTTAGGGTTACACCTCTTTTTAGTTATAGACCTAGGGCTAGCTTTTGACCTAGGTTAGGGTTAGGATTAGGGTTGGTTTTAGGATAGGATTTAGGTTTGAGGTTTCATTTTAGTGTAGGGTTATTGGAAGTACATCTGCTCTCCCTGGTTTTCCTTCACGATCACAATATTTCTGAGATTTATGGTTTAAGGAAAATCTTGCTCCTTGCCGGTTTCAAGGCAAAAAGGCGCCACCTGCAGTTGGTTTTTCCGTCAAACTTAGGCTCGCTCTTTGAGAAACTTGGGTCTTTGGGAATGCCGTGAGTCCAGCAAGATTTTTCAGTTCAAGTGTGCCCCAAGCAGTGGGTTCTACCTCTGAGCAATACAGCCCGTGGAATTCCTGAGAATCTGGAACCTGCCATGAAGTTCAGCCTGCGTTTTATTCACACGGAAGAAGCTCCTTCGAGGTTCCCATGCCTCTGTACACTGATGCTTCCAGCAACGTCATGTCTCACAGGTCAATAGTGCTTCTCTGAGTTTCACTGGTCTAGGGTAAAGGGTGAAGCGCCTGGGTTCCCGTGCTTCACTACTGTATGGCCTCAAGATGATGTTTGTAGGCACAGCGGCAAATCCATCGGTGGCAATTCTCTCATATTGTCATTGCGATGGGAAGATTCCTTATTCGCCAGGAAATGTTTTGCCGTGGAAGACGGGTCACCACAGAGCTGTCTCTTTTGTGTTGAGACAAAGTTTGCTGAATTTACCTGCCAGCAGTTGCGTGTCCTCCCTTTCTTTTAAGGTCGATGGAGACGCACGAGTCTAAGGAGAACGGTGAATGGTGGCCGTTCATAACCCAGGATCATGAGAAACCGCAGAGTAAATTTTAGGAACGTAGACGTAGGACAGCGGAGAAAACTTCACCCAGGGACTTCAGTGAACTCTCCTTACATTGCTGAGGCCTGACACGCCTAGTGCCTGGGGGCAACCCGGCTCCTGCCCTAGGTGGTTTTGTGGAGCATGCCTACCTCAGGTGGTGCCTTTTCTCTCCCAGCAATATTGCTCCGTGAAATTCTGCTGTTGATGAAAACTATTTGCCATGGCTTTGTTGTTTCCCCTCCTTGGCTCATCTTTGAAGTACAAATGCTTTTCGACAGGGGTGCTGAGTCCTTGAGCATTCTTTTGTTTTGGCTCAATCAATGCAGATTCCTGTGCTGTATAAGCCAGGGACTAGCACAGGTGGGTTCTTGTCCTTATATGGGGCACATGCAGTAATTTCGTTTGTCAAGACCCACCTGGCTTGATCAAGGTTCTTTATTCCCATGAAAACGATTTTTATCCAAATTCTAGAGGATCACCAGTGTGCCTCTGGGAGCTAAACCCGGGCCTGCTGAACAGAGGCTCCGCAGTTTTCATTTCTGACTAATTCAACACGGAATTTCATGGATCTAAGGAAACCTTGAATTGTGGACCTACCAGATTCTCACATCTTCATTGTCTAATGGAAGCTTAAGTTTCCCAGTCTGATCCGGCTGCCACTTCATTTCTGGCAATGACCATTCAATTGTGGACGTTCAGCCTTCTTCAGAATTCTCTTATAACGGCATGTTCCCGCGCCACATTAAGACCACTCGGTGGAGGTTTATGTGACTCAGGACAACTCTTTATTTCAGGTGACTAGAACAAAGGGAATTCACAGAGGTTGATGATCACTTATTAAAGTCCCATTTCTCTATGATGCCCACTGATGACATTTCTACATCTGAAGGCAAAGAACTCGTGCAGCATGATATTCTCAGTTCAGCCACGCCACCTGCAGTTTCTTCCTTGCAGAAAAATCTTTCCCAGTGTACTTCTTTAAAATGCTGCAAAATAGTGGGACAGAAGATTTCGGTTTAGGGTCAACTTTAAACGGAAATAGGTATAGGCATGTAGGCATGTTTAGAGACAGTGTTAGATTTCAGGTTAGAGTGATGGCTGCGTGAGGATTTGGGTTATGGTAAGGTTGTGGATCAAATGTAGGGTGAGTGTGAGGTTGAAGGTAAGAGTAGGGTTTAGTGCTTAAGGATAAATGAACCTATTGTCTCATTTAGGCTTATGGTAAACTTGACTGTTTAGGTATGGGTTGGGGTTAATATTTGTGTGAGGGTGAGAAAGTGTGCGAGATTAAGAGTTGGGGTCAGGCTTGCGGCTTGTGTGTTACATCCGTTTTGGTTGTGGATAAGTTTATCTCTCTGTCTAGTTTAAGGGATTGGATTACATTAACGGTGATATGGAGGCTTGGATTGAAGTTGATGGATAGAGTTAAGTTAGGTTCAGGCGAAGGGTGAAGGTTAGGAGTAAGGTTAGTTGTAGGGGGAGCTGCATGTTCACATCAGATTTGGGGTTAGGATTAGGCTTAGCCTTAGCATAGACATATGGTTAAGGTTAGGGCTTGGTTTAGGGTGAGCCTTAGCTTAGGGTTCAGTTTAAGGTTAGGAGTCTACAGAATTACATCTAGGCTTAGGGTTACACCTCTTTTTAGTTATAGACCTAGGGCTAGCTTTTGACCTAGGTTAGGGTTAGGATTAGGGTTGGTTTTAGGATAGGATTTAGGTTTGAGGTTTCATTTTAGTGTAGGGTTATTGGAAGTACATCTGCTCTCCCTGGTTTTCCTTCACGATCACAATATTTCTGAGATTCATGGTTTAAGGAAAATCTTGCTCCTTGCCGGTTTCAAGGCAAAAAGGCGCCACCTGCAGTTGGTTTTTCCGTCAAACTTAGGCTCGCTCTTTGAGAAACTTGGGTCTTTGGGAATGCCGTGAGTCCAGCAAGATTTTTCAGTTCAAGTGTGCCCCAAGCAGTGGGTTCTACCTCTGAGCAATACAGCCCGTGGAATTCCTGAGAATCTGGAACCTGCCATGAAGTTCAGCCTGCGTTTTATTCACACGGAAGAAGCTCCTTCGAGGTTCCCATGCCTCTGTACACTGATGCTTCCAGCAACGTCATGTCTCACAGGTCAATAGTGCTTCTCTGAGTTTCACTGGTCTAGGGTGAAGGGTGAAGCGCCTGGGTTCCCGTGCTTCACTACTGTATGGCCCCAAGATGATGTTTGTAGGCACAGCGGCAAATCCATCTGTGGCAATTCTCTCATATTGTCATTGCGATGGGAAGATTCCTTATTCGCCAGGAAATGTTTTGCCGTGGAAGACGGGTCACCACAGAGCTGTCTCTTTTGTGTTGAGACAAAGTTTGCTGAATTTACCTGCCAGCAGTTGCGTGTCCTCCCTTTCTTTTAAGGTCGATGGAGACGCACGAGTGTAAGGAGAACGGTGAATGGTGGCCGTTCATAACCCAGGATCATGAGAAACCGCAGAGTAAATTTTAGGAACGTAGACGTAGTACAGCGGAGAAAACTTCACCCAGGGACTTCAGTGAACTCTCCTTACAATGCTGAGGCCTGACACGCCTAGTGCCTGGGGGCAACCCGGCTCCTGCCCTAGGTGGTTTTGTGGAGCGTGCCTCCCTCAGGTGGTGCCTTTTCTCTCCCATCAGTATTGCTCCGTGAAATTCTGCTGTTGATGAAAACTATTTGCCATGGCTTTGTTGTTTCCCCTCCTTGGCTCATCTTTGAAGTACAAATGCTTTTGGACACTGGTGCTGAGTCCTTGAGCTTTCCTTTGTCTTGGCACAATCAATGCAGATTCCTGTGCTGAATAAGCCATGGAATAGCACAGGTGGGTGCTTGTCCTTATATGGGGCACAGGCAGGAATTTCGTTTGTCAAGACCCACCTGGCTTGATCAAGGTTCTTTATTCCTGTGAAAACGATTTTTATCCAAATTCTAGAGGAGCACCAGTGTGCCTCTGGGAGCTACACCCGGGCCTGCTGAACAGAGGCTCCGGAGTTTTCATTTCTGACTAAAATTCAACACGGAATTTCATGGATCTAAGGAAACCTTGAATTGTGGACCTACCAGATTCTCACATCTTCATTGTCTAATGGAAGCTTAAGTTTCCCAGTCTGATCCGGCTGCCACTTCATTTCTGGCAATGACCATTCAATTGTGGACGTTCAGCCTTCTTCAGAATTCTCTTATAACGGCATCTTCCCGCGCCACATTAAGACCACTCGGTGGAGGTTTATGTGACTCAGGACAACTCTTTATTTCAGGTGACTAGAACAAATGGTATTCACAGAGGTTGATGATCACTTATTAAAGTCCCATTTCTCTATGATGCCCACTGATGACACTTCTACATCTGAAGGCAAAGAACCCGTGCAGCATGATATTCTCAGTTCAACCACGCCGCCTGCAGTTTCTTCCTTGCAGAAAAATCTTTCCCAGTGTACTTCTTTAAAATGCTGCAAAATAGTGGGACAGAAGATTTCGGTTTAGGGTCAACTTTAAACGGAAATAGGTACAGGCATGTAGGCATGTTTAGAGACAGTGTTAGATTTCAGGTTAGAGTGATGGCTGCGTGAGGATTTGGGTTATGGTAAGGTTGTGGATGAAATGTAGGGTGAGTGTGAGATTGAAGGTAAGAGTAGGGTTTAGTGCTTAAGGATAAATGAACCTATTGTCTCATTTAGGCTTATGGTAAACTTGACTGTTTAGGTATGGGTTGGGGTTAATATTTGTGTGAGGGTGAGAAAGTGTGCGAGATTAAGAGTTGGGGTCAGGCTTGCGGCTTGTGTGTTACATCCGTTTTGGTTGTGGATAAGTTTATCTCTCTGTCTAGTTTAAGGGATTGGATTACATTAACGGTGATATGGAGGCTTGGATTGAAGTTGATGGATAGAGTTAAGTTAGGTTCAGGCGAAGGGTGAAGGTTAGGAGTAAGGTTAGTTGTAGGGGGAGCTGCATGTTCACATCAGATTTGGGGTTAGGATTAGGCTTAGCCTTAGCATAGACATACGGTTAAGGTTAGGGCTTGGTTTAGGGTGAGCCTTAGCTTAGGGTTCAGTTTAAGGTTAGGAGTCTACAGAATTACACCTAGGCTTAGGGTTACACCTCTTTTTAGTTATAGACCTAGGGCTAGCTTTTGACCTAGGTTAGGGTTAGGATTAGGGTTGGTTTTAGGATAGGATTTAGGTTTGAGGTTTCATTTTAGTGTAGGGTTATTGGAAGTACATCTGCTCTCCCTGGTTTTCCTTCACGATCTCAATATTTCTGAGATTCATGGTTTAAGGAAAATCTTGCTCCTTGCCGGTTTCAAGGCAAAAAGGCGCCACCTGTAGTTGGTTTTTCCGTCAAACTTACGCTCGCTCTTTGAGAAACTTGGGTCTTTGGGAATGCCGTGAGTCCAGCAAAATTTTTCAGTTCAAGTGTGCCCAAAGCAGTGGGTTCTACCTCTGAGCAATACAGCCCGTGGAATTCCTGAGAATCTGGAACCTGCCATGAAGTTCAGGCTGCGTTTTATTCACACGGAAGAAGCTCCTTCGAGGTTCCCATGCCTCTGTACACTGATGCTTCCAGCAACGTCATGTCTCACAGGTCAATAGTGCTTCTCTGAGTTTCACTGGTCTAGGGTAAAGGGTGAAGCACCTGGGTTCCCGTGCTTCACTACTGTATGGCCTCAAGATGATGATTGTAGGCACAGCCGCAAATCCATCGGTGGCAATTCTCTCATATTGTCATTGCGATGGGAAGATTCCTTATTCGCCAGGAAATGTTTTGCCGTGGAAGACGGGTCACCACAGAGCTGTCTCTTTTGTGTTGAGACAAAGTTTGCTGAATTTACCTGCCAGCAGTTGCGTGTCCTCCCTTTCTTTTAAGGTCGATGGAGACGCACGAGTGTAAGGAGAACGGTGAATGGTGGCCGTTCATAACCCAGGATCATGAGAAACCGCAGAGTAAATTTTAGGAACGTAGACGTAGGACAGCGGAGAAAACTTCACTCAGGGACTTCAGTGAACTCTCCTTACAATGCTGAGGCCTGACACGCCTAGTGCCTGGGGGCAACCCGGCTCCTGCCCTAGGTGGTTTTGTGGAGCATGCCTCCCTCAGGTGGTGCCTTTTCTCTCCCAGCAATATTGCTCCCTGAAATTCTGCTGTTGATGAAAAGTATTTGCCATGGCTTTGTTGTTTCCCCTCCTTGGCTCATCTTTGAAGTACAAATGCTTTTCTACAGGGGTGCTGAGTCCTTGAGCATTCTTTTGTCTTGGCTCAATCAATGCAGATTCCTGTGCTGAATAAGCCATGGACTAGCACAGGTGGGTGCTTGTCCTTATATGGGGCACACGCAGGAATTTCGTTTGTAAAGACCCACCTGGCTTGATCAAGGTTCTTTATTCCCATGAAAACGATTTTTATCCAAATTCTAGAGGAGCACCAGTGTGCCTCTGGGAGCTAAACCCGGGCCTGCTGAACAGAGGCTCCGCAGTTTTCATTTCTGACTAAAATTCAACACGGAATTTCATGGATCTATGGAAACCTTGAATTGTGGACCTACCAGATTCTCACATCTTCATTGTCTAATGGAAGCTTAAGTTTCCCAGTCTGATCCGGCTGCCACTTCATTTCTGGCAATGACCATTCAATTGTGGACGTTCAGCCTTCTTCAGAATTCTCTTATAACGGCATGTTCCCGCGCCACATTAAGACCCCTCGGTGGAGGTTTATGTGACTCAGGACAACTCTTTATTTCAGGTGACTAGAACAAAGGGAATTCACAGAGGTTGATGATCACTTATTAAAGTCCCATTTCTCTATGATGCCCACTGATGACACTTCTACATCTGAAGGCAAAGAACTCGTGCAGCATGATATTCTCAGTTCAGCCACGCCGCCTGCAGTTTCTTCCTTGCAGAAAAATCTTTCCCAGTGTACTTCTTTAAAATGCTGCAAAATAGTGGGACAGAAGATTTCGGTTTAGGGTCAACTTTAAACGGAAATAGGTATAGGCATGTAGGCATGTTTAGAGACAGTGTTAGATTTCAGGTTAGAGTGATGGCTGCGTGAGGATTTGGGTTATGGTAAGGTTGTGGATGAAATGTAGGGTGAGTGTGAGGTTGAAGGTAAGAGTAGGGTTTAGTGCTTAAGGATAAATGAACCTATTGTCTCATTTAGGCTTATGGTAAACTTGACTGTTTAGGTATGGGTTGGGGTTAATATTTGTGTGAGGGTGAGAAAGTGTGCGAGATTAAGAGTTGGGGTCAGGCTTGTGGCTTGTGTGTTACATCCGTTTTGGTTGTGGATAAGTTTATCTCTCTGTCTAGTTTAAGGGATTGGATTACATTAACGGTGATATGGAGGCTTGGATTGAAGTTGATGGATAGAGTTAAGTTAGGTTCAGGCGAAGGGTGAAGGTTAGGAGTAAGGTTAGTTGTAGGGGGAGCTGCATGTTCACATCAGATTTGGGGTTAGGATTAGGCTTGGCCTTAGCATAGACATATGGTTAAGGTTAGGGCTTGGTTTAGGGTGAGCCTTAGCTTAGGGTTCAGTTTAAGGTTAGGAGTCTACAGAATTACACCTAGGCTTAGGGTTACACCTCTTTTTAGTTATAGACCTAGGGCAGGCTTTTGACCTAGGTTAGGGTTAGGATTAGGGTTGGTTTTAGGATAGGATTTAGGTTTGAGGTTTCATTTTAGTGTAGGGTTATTGGAAGTACATCTGCTCTCCCTGGTTTTCCTTCACGATCACAATATTTCTGAGATTCATGGTTTAAGGAAAATCTTGCTCCTTGCCGGTTTCAAGGCAAAAAGGCGCCACCTGCAGTTGGTTTTTCCGTCAAACTTAGGCTCGCTCTTTGAGAAACTTGGGTCTTTGGGAATGCCGTGAGTCCAGCAAAATTTTTCAGTTCAAGTGTGCCCAAAGCAGTGGGTTCTACCTCTGAGCAATACAGCCCGTGGAATTCCTGAGAATCTGGAACCTGCCATGAAGTTCAGGCTGCGTTTTATTCACACGGAAGAAGCTCCTTCGAGGTTCCCATGCCTCTGTACACTGATGCTTCCAGCAACGTCATGTCTCACAGGTCAATAGTGCTTCTCTGAGTTTCACTGGTCTAGGGTAAAGGGTGAAGCACCTGGGTTCCCGTGCTTCACTACTGTATGGCCTCAAGATGATGATTGTAGGCACAGCCGCAAATCCATCGGTGGCAATTCTCTCATATTGTCATTGCGATGGGAAGATTCCTTATTCGCCAGGAAATGTTTTGCCGTGGAAGACGGGTCACCACAGAGCTGTCTCTTTTGTGTTGAGACAAAGTTTGCTGAATTTACCTGCCAGCAGTTGCGTGTCCTCCCTTTCTTTTAAGGTCGATGGAGACGCACGAGTGTAAGGAGAACGGTGAATGGTGGCCGTTCATAACCCAGGATCATGAGAAACCGCAGAGTAAATTTTAGGAACGTAGACGTAGGACAGCGGAGAAAACTTCACTCAGGGACTTCAGTGAACTCTCCTTACAATGCTGAGGCCTGACACGCCTAGTGCCTGGGGGCAACCCGGCTCCTGCCCTAGGTGGTTTTGTGGAGCATGCCTCCCTCAGGTGGTGCCTTTTCTCTCCCAGCAATATTGCTCCCTGAAATTCTGCTGTTGATGAAAAGTATTTGCCATGGCTTTGTTGTTTCCCCTCCTTGGCTCATCTTTGAAGTACAAATGCTTTTCTACAGGGGTGCTGAGTCCTTGAGCATTCTTTTGTCTTGGCTCAATCAATGCAGATTCCTGTGCTGAATAAGCCATGGACTAGCACAGGTGGGTGCTTGTCCTTATATGGGGCACACGCAGGAATTTCGTTTGTAAAGACCCACCTGGCTTGATCAAGGTTCTTTATTCCCATGAAAACGATTTTTATCCAAATTCTAGAGGAGCACCAGTGTGCCTCTGGGAGCTAAACCCGGGCCTGCTGAACAGAGGCTCCGCAGTTTTCATTTCTGACTAAAATTCAACACGGAATTTCATGGATCTATGGAAACCTTGAATTGTGGACCTACCAGATTCTCACATCTTCATTGTCTAATGGAAGCTTAAGTTTCCCAGTCTGATCCGGCTGCCACTTCATTTCTGGCAATGACCATTCAATTGTGGACGTTCAGCCTTCTTCAGAATTCTCTTATAACGGCATGTTCCCGCGCCACATTAAGACCCCTCGGTGGAGGTTTATGTGACTCAGGACAACTCTTTATTTCAGGTGACTAGAACAAAGGGAATTCACAGAGGTTGATGATCACTTATTAAAGTCCCATTTCTCTATGATGCCCACTGATGACACTTCTACATCTGAAGGCAAAGAACTCGTGCAGCATGATATTCTCAGTTCAGCCACGCCGCCTGCAGTTTCTTCCTTGCAGAAAAATCTTTCCCAGTGTACTTCTTTAAAATGCTGCAAAATAGTGGGACAGAAGATTTCGGTTTAGGGTCAACTTTAAACGGAAATAGGTATAGGCATGTAGGCATGTTTAGAGACAGTGTTAGATTTCAGGTTAGAGTGATGGCTGCGTGAGGATTTGGGTTATGGTAAGGTTGTGGATGAAATGTAGGGTGAGTGTGAGGTTGAAGGTAAGAGTAGGGTTTAGTGCTTAAGGATAAATGAACCTATTGTCTCATTTAGGCTTATGGTAAACTTGACTGTTTAGGTATGGGTTGGGGTTAATATTTGTGTGAGGGTGAGAAAGTGTGCGAGATTAAGAGTTGGGGTCAGGCTTGTGGCTTGTGTGTTACATCCGTTTTGGTTGTGGATAAGTTTATCTCTCTGTCTAGTTTAAGGGATTGGATTACATTAACGGTGATATGGAGGCTTGGATTGAAGTTGATGGATAGAGTTAAGTTAGGTTCAGGCGAAGGGTGAAGGTTAGGAGTAAGGTTAGTTGTAGGGGGAGCTGCATGTTCACATCAGATTTGGGGTTAGGATTAGGCTTGGCCTTAGCATAGACATATGGTTAAGGTTAGGGCTTGGTTTAGGGTGAGCCTTAGCTTAGGGTTCAGTTTAAGGTTAGGAGTCTACAGAATTACACCTAGGCTTAGGGTTACACCTCTTTTTAGTTATAGACCTAGGGCAGGCTTTTGACCTAGGTTAGGGTTAGGATTAGGGTTGGTTTTAGGATAGGATTTAGGTTTGAGGTTTCATTTTAGTGTAGGGTTATTGGAAGTACATCTGCTCTCCCTGGTTTTCCTTCACGATCACAATATTTCTGAGATTCATGGTTTAAGGAAAATCTTGCTCCTTGCCGGTTTCAAGGCAAAAAGGCGCCACCTGCAGTTGGTTTTTCCGTCAAACTTAGGCTCGCTCTTTGAGAAACTTGGGTCTTTGGGAATGCCGTGAGTCCAGCAAGATTTTTCAGTTCAAGTGTGCCCCAAGCAGTGGGTTCTACCTCTGAGCAATACAGCCCGTGGAATTCCTGAGAATCTGGAACCTGCCATGAAGTTCAGCCTGCGTTTTATTCACACGGAAGAAGCTCCTCCGAGGTTCCCATGTCTCTGTACACTGATGCTTCCAGCAACGTCATGTCTCACAGGTCAATAGTGCTTCTCTGAGTTTCACTGGTCTAGGGTGAAGGGTGAAGCGCCTGGGTTCCCGTGCTTCACTACTGTATGGCCCCAAGATGATGTTTGTAGGCACAGCGGCAAATCCATCTGTGGCAATTCTCTCATATTGTCATTGCGATGGGAAGATTCCTTATTCGCCAGGAAATGTTTTGCCGTGGAAGACGGGTCACCACAGAGCTGTCTCTTTTGTGTTGAGACAAAGTTTGCTGAATTTACCTGCCAGCAGTTGCGTGTCCTCCCTTTCTTTTAAGGTCGATGGAGACGCACGAGTGTAAGGAGAACGGTGAATGGTGGCCGTTCATAACCCAGGATCATGAAAAACCGCAGAGTAAATTTTAGGAACGTAGACGTAGGACAGCGGAGAAAACTTCACCCAGGGACTTCAGTGAACTCTCCTTACAATGCTGAGGCCTGACACGCCTAGTGCCTGGGGGCAACCCGGATCCTGCCATAGGTGGTTTTGTGGAGCGTGCCTCCCTCAGGTGGTGCCTTTTCTCTCCCATCAATATTGCTCCGTGAAATTCTGCTGTTGATGAAAACTATTTGCCATGGCTTTGTTGTTTCACCTCCTTGGCTCATCTTTGAAGTACAAATGCTTTTGGACACTGGTGCTGAGTCCTTGAGCTTTCCTTTGTCTTGGCTCAATCAATGCAGATTCCTGTGCTGAATAAGCCATGGACTAGCACAGGTGGGTGCTTGTCCTTATGTGGGGCACACGCAGGAATTTCGTTTGTCAAGACCCACCTGGCTTGATCAAGGTTCTTTATTCCTGTGAAAACGATTTTTATCCAAATTCTAGAGGAGCACCAGTGTGCCTCTGGGAGCTACACCCGGGCCTGCTGAACAGAGGCTCCGGAGTTTTCATTTTCTGACTTAAATTCAACGCGGAATTTCATGGATCTAAGGAAACCGTGAATTGTGGACCTACCAGATTCTCACATCTTCATTGTCTAATGGAAGCTTAAGTTTCCCAGTCTGATCCGGCTGCCACTTCATTTCTGGCAATGACCATTCAATTGTGGACGTTCAGCCTTCTTCAGAATTCTCCTATAACGGCATGTTCCCGCGCGACATTAAGACCACTCGGTGGAGGTTTATGTGACTCAGGACAACTCTTTATTTCAGGTGACTAGAACAAAGGGAATTCACAGAGGTTGATGATCACTTATTAAAGTCCCGTTTCTCTATGATGCCCACTGATGACACTTCTACATCTGAGGGCAAAGAACTCGTGCAGCATGATATTCTCAGTTCAGCCACGCCGCCTGCAGTTTCTTCCTTGCAGAAAAATCTTTCCCAGTGTACTTCTTTAAAATGCTGCAAAATAGTGGGACAGAAGATTTCGGTTTAGGGTCAACTTTAAACGGAAATATGTACAGGCATGTGGGCATGTTTAGAGACAGTGTTAGAGTTCAGGTTAGAGTGACGGCTGCGTGAGGATTTGGGTTATGGTAAGGTTGTGGATGAAATGTAGGGTGAGTGTGAGGTTGAAGGTAAGAGTAGGGTTTAGTGCTTAAGGATAAATGAACCTATTGTCTCATTTAGGCTTATGGTAAACTTGACTGTTTAAGTATGGGTTGGGGTTAATATTTGTGTGAGGGTTAGAAAGTGTGCGAGGTTAAGAGTTGGGGTCAGGCTTGCGGCTTGTGTGTTACATCCCTTTTGGTTGTGGGTAAGTTTATCTCTCTGTCTAGTTTAAGGGATTGGATTACATCATCGGTAATATGGAGGCTTGGATTGAAGTTGATGGATAGAGTTAAGTTAGGTTCAGGCGAAGGGTGAAGGTTAGGAGTAAGGTTAGTTGTAGGGGGAGCTGCATGTTCACATCAGATTTGGGGTTAGGATTGGGCTTAACCTTAGGGTAGATATACGGTTAGGGTTAGGGTTTGGTTTAGGGTGAGCCTTAGGTTAGTTTAAGGTTAGGAGTCTACAGAATTACACCTAGGCTTAGGGTTACACCTCTTTTTAGGTTTAGACCTAGGGATAGCTTTTGACCTAGGTTAGGGTTAGCATTAGGGTTGGTTTTAGGATAGGATTTAGGTTTGAGGTTTCATTTTAGTGTAGGGTTATTGGAAGTACATCTGCTCTCCCTGGTTTTCCTTCACGATCACAATATTTCTGAGATTCATGGTTTAAGGAAAATCTTGCTCCTTGCCGGTTTCAAGGCAAAAAGGCGCCACCTGCAGTTGGTTTTTCCGTCAAACTTAGGCTCGCTCTTTGAGAAACTTGGGTCTTTGGGAATGCCGTGAGTCCAGCAAGATTTTTCAGTTCAAGTGTGCCCCAAGCAGTGGGTTCTACCTCTGAGCAATACAGCCCGTGGAATTCCTGAGAATCTGGAACCTGCCATGAAGTTCAGCCTGCGTTTTATTCACACGGAAGAAGCTCCTCCGAGGTTCCCATGTCTCTGTACACTGATGCTTCCAGCAACGTCATGTCTCACAGGTCAATAGTGCTTCTCTGAGTTTCACTGGTCTAGGGTGAAGGGTGAAGCGCCTGGGTTCCCGTGCTTCACTACTGTATGGCCCCAAGATGATGTTTGTAGGCACAGCGGCAAATCCATCTGTGGCAATTCTCTCATATTGTCATTGCGATGGGAAGATTCCTTATTCGCCAGGAAATGTTTTGCCGTGGAAGACGGGTCACCACAGAGCTGTCTCTTTTGTGTTGAGACAAAGTTTGCTGAATTTACCTGCCAGCAGTTGCGTGTCCTCCCTTTCTTTTAAGGTCGATGGAGACGCACGAGTGTAAGGAGAACGGTGAATGGTGGCCGTTCATAACCCAGGATCATGAAAAACCGCAGAGTAAATTTTAGGAACGTAGACGTAGGACAGCGGAGAAAACTTCACCCAGGGACTTCAGTGAACTCTCCTTACAATGCTGAGGCCTGACACGCCTAGTGCCTGGGGGCAACCCGGATCCTGCCATAGGTGGTTTTGTGGAGCGTGCCTCCCTCAGGTGGTGCCTTTTCTCTCCCATCAATATTGCTCCGTGAAATTCTGCTGTTGATGAAAACTATTTGCCATGGCTTTGTTGTTTCACCTCCTTGGCTCATCTTTGAAGTACAAATGCTTTTGGACACTGGT
Source organism: Tenrec ecaudatus (assembly GCF_050624435.1). NCBI lineage: Eukaryota > Metazoa > Chordata > Mammalia > Afrosoricida > Tenrecidae > Tenrec > Tenrec ecaudatus. Next base: position 603,909 of record NW_027457848.1, read on the forward strand.
GCTGAGTCCTTGAGCTTTCCTTTGTCTTGGCTCAATCAATGCAGATTCCTGTGCTGAATAAGCCATGGACTAGCACAGGTGGGTGCTTGTCCTTATGTGGGGCACACGCAGGAATTTCGTTTGTCAAGACCCACCTGGCTTGATCAAGGTTCTTTATTCCTGTGAAAACGATTTTTATCCAAATTCTAGAGGAGCACCAGTGTGCCTCTGGGAGCTACACCCGGGCCTGCTGAACAGAGGCTCCGGAGTTTTCATTTTCTGACTTAAATTCAACGCGGAATTTCATGGATCTAAGGAAACCGTGAATTGTGGACCTACCAGATTCTCACATCTTCATTGTCTAATGGAAGCTTAAGTTTCCCAGTCTGATCCGGCTGCCACTTCATTTCTGGCAATGACCATTCAATTGTGGACGTTCAGCCTTCTTCAGAATTCTCCTATAACGGCATGTTCCCGCGCGACATTAAGACCACTCGGTGGAGGTTTATGTGACTCAGGACAACTCTTTATTTCAGGTGACTAGAACAAAGGGAATTCACAGAGGTTGATGATCACTTATTAAAGTCCCGTTTCTCTATGATGCCCACTGATGACACTTCTACATCTGAGGGCAAAGAACTCGTGCAGCATGATATTCTCAGTTCAGCCACGCCGCCTGCAGTTTCTTCCTTGCAGAAAAATCTTTCCCAGTGTACTTCTTTAAAATGCTGCAAAATAGTGGGACAGAAGATTTCGGTTTAGGGTCAACTTTAAACGGAAATATGTACAGGCATGTGGGCATGTTTAGAGACAGTGTTAGAGTTCAGGTTAGAGTGACGGCTGCGTGAGGATTTGGGTTATGGTAAGGTTGTGGATGAAATGTAGGGTGAGTGTGAGGTTGAAGGTAAGAGTAGGGTTTAGTGCTTAAGGATAAATGAACCTATTGTCTCATTTAGGCTTATGGTAAACTTGACTGTTTAAGTATGGGTTGGGGTTAATATTTGTGTGAGGGTTAGAAAGTGTGCGAGGTTAAGAGTTGGGGTCAGGCTTGCGGCTTGTGTGTTACATCCCTTTTGGTTGTGGGTAAGTTTATCTCTCTGTCTAGTTTAAGGGATTGGATTACATCATCGGTAATATGGAGGCTTGGATTGAAGTTGATGGATAGAGTTAAGTTAGGTTCAGGCGAAGGGTGAAGGTTAGGAGTAAGGTTAGTTGTAGGGGGAGCTGCATGTTCACATCAGATTTGGGGTTAGGATTGGGCTTAACCTTAGGGTAGATATACGGTTAGGGTTAGGGTTTGGTTTAGGGTGAGCCTTAGGTTAGTTTAAGGTTAGGAGTCTACAGAATTACACCTAGGCTTAGGGTTACACCTCTTTTTAGGTTTAGACCTAGGGATAGCTTTTGACCTAGGTTAGGGTTAGCATTAGGGTTGGTTTTAGGATAGGATTTAGGTTTGAGGTTTCATTTTAGTGTAGGGTTATTGGAAGTACATCTGCTCTCCCTGGTTTTCCTTCACGATCACAATATTTCTGAGATTCATGGTTTAAGGAAAATCTTGCTCCTTGCCGGTTTCAAGGCAAAAAGGCGCCACCTGCAGTTGGTTTTTCCGTCAAACTTAGGCTCGCACTTTGAGAACCTTGGGTCTTTGGGAATGCCGTGAGTCCAGCAAGATTTTTCAGTTCAAGTGTGCCCCAAGCAGTGGGTTCTACCTCTGAGCAATACAGCCCGTGGAATTCCTGAGAATCTGGAACCTGCCATGAAGTTCAGGCTGCGTTTTATTCACACGGAAGAAGCTCCTCCGAGGTTCCCATGTCTCTGTACACTGATGCTTCCAGCAACGTCATGTCTCACAGGTCAATAGTGCTTCTCTGAGTTTCACTGGTCTAGGGTGAAGGGTGAAGCGCCTGGGTTCCCGTGCTTCACTACTGTATGGCCCCAAGATGATGTTTGTAGGCACAGCGGCAAATCCATCTGTGGCAATTCTCTCATATTGTCATTGCGATGGGAAGATTCCTTATTCGCCAGGAAATGTTTTGCCGTGGAAGACGGGTCACCACAGAGCTGTCTCTTTTGTGTTGAGACAAAGTTTGCTGAATTTACCTGCCAGCAGTTGCGTGTCCTCCCTTTCTTTTAAGGTCGATGGAGACGCACGAGTGTAAGGAGAACGGTGAATGGTGGCCGTTCATAACCCAGGATCATGAGAAACCGCAGAGTAAATTTTAGGAACGTAGACGTAGGACAGCGGAGAAAACTTCACCCAGGGACTTCAGTGAACTCTCCTTACAATGCTGAGGCCTGACACGCCTAGTGCCTGGGGGCAACCCGGCTCCTGCCCTAGGTGGTTTTGTGGAGCGTGCCTCCCTCAGGTGGTGCCTTTTCTCTCCCATCAATATTGCTCCGTGAAATTCTGCTGTTGATGAAAACTATTTGCCATGGCTTTGTTGTTTCACCTCCTTGGCTCATCTTTGAAGTACAAATGCTTTTGGACACTGGTGCTGAGTCCTTGAGCTTTCCTTTGTCTTGGCTCAATCAATGCAGATTCCTGTGCTGAATAAGCCATGGACTAGCACAGGTGGGTGCTTGTCCTTATATGGGGCACACGCAGGAATTTCGTTTGTCAAGACCCACCTGGCTTGATCAAGGTTCTTTATTCCTGTGAAAACGATTTTTATCCAAATTCTAGAGGAGCACCAGTGTGCCTCTGGGAGCTACACCCGGGCCTGCTGAACAGAGGCTCCGGAGTTTTCATTTTCTGACTAAAATTCAACGCGGAATTTCATGGATCTAAGGAAACCGTGAATTGTGGACCTACCAGATTCTCACATCTTCATTGTCTAATGGAAGCTTAAGTTTCCCAGTCTGATCCGGCTGCCACTTCATTTCTGGCAATGACCATTCAATTGTGGACGTTCAGCCTTCTTCAGAATTCTCCTATAACGGCATGTTCCCGCACGACATTAAGACCACTCGGTGGAGGTTTATGTGACTCAGGACAACTCTTTATTTCAGGTGACTAGAACAAAGGGAATTCACAGAGGTTGATGATCACTTATTAAAGTCCCGTTTCTCTATGATGCCCACTGATGACCCTTCTACATCTGAGGGCAAAGAACTCGTGCAGCATGATATTCTCAGTTCAGCCACGCCGCCTGCAGTTTCTTCCTTGCAGAAAAATCTTTCCCAGTGTACTTCTTTAAAATGCTGCAAAATAGTGGGACAGAAGATTTCGGTTTAGGGTCAACTTTAAACGGAAATATGTACAGGCATGTGGGCATGTTTAGAGACAGTGTTAGAGTTCAGGTTAGAGTGACGGCTGCGTGAGGATTTGGGTTATGGTAAGGTTGTGGATCAAATGTAGGGTGAGTGTGAGGTTGAAGGTAAGAGTAGGGTTTAGTGCTTAAGGATAAATGAACCTATTGTCTCATTTAGGCTTATGGTAAACTTGACTGTTTAGGTATGGGTTGGGGTTAATATTTGTGTGAGGGTTAGAAAGTGTGCGAGGTTAAGAGTTGGGGTCAGGCTTGCGGCTTGTGTGTTACATCCCTTTTGGTTGTGGGTAAGTTTATCTCTCTGTCTAGTTTAAGGGATTGGATTACATCATCGGTAATATGGAGGCTTGGATTGAAGTTGATGGATAGAGTTAAGTTAGGTTCAGGCGAAGGGTGAAGGTTAGGAGTAAGGTTAGTTGTAGGGGGAGCTGCATGTTCACATCAGATTTGGGGTTAGGATTGGGCTTAACCTTAGGGTAGATATACGGTTAGGGTTAGGGTTTGGTTTAGGGTGAGCCTTAGGTTAGTTTAAGGTTAGGAGTCTACAGAATTACACCTAGGCTTAGGGTTACACCTCTTTTTAGGTTTAGACCTAGGGATAGCTTTTGACCTAGGTTAGGGTTAGCATTAGGGTTGGTTTTAGGATAGGATTTAGGTTTGAGGTTTCATTTTAGTGTAGGGTTATTGGAAGTACATCTGCTCTCCCTGGTTTTCCTTCACGATCACAATATTTCTGAGATTCATGGTTTAAGGAAAATCTTGCTCCTTGCCGGTTTCAAGGCAAAAAGGCGCCACCTGCAGTTGGTTTTTCCGTCAAACTTAGGCTCGCACTTTGAGAACCTTGGGTCTTTGGGAATGCCGTGAGTCCAGCAAGATTTTTCAGTTCAAGTGTGCCCCAAGCAGTGGGTTCTACCTCTGAGCAATACAGCCCGTGGAATTCCTGAGAATCTGGAACCTGCCATGAAGTTCAGGCTGCGTTTTATTCACACGGAAGAAGCTCCTCCGAGGTTCCCATGTCTCTGTACACTGATGCTTCCAGCAACGTCATGTCTCACAGGTCAATAGTGCTTCTCTGAGTTTCACTGGTCTAGGGTGAAGGGTGAAGCGCCTGGGTTCCCGTGCTTCACTACTGTATGGCCCCAAGATGATGTTTGTAGGCACAGCGGCAAATCCATCTGTGGCAATTCTCTCATATTGTCATTGCGATGGGAAGATTCCTTATTCGCCAGGAAATGTTTTGCCGTGGAAGACGGGTCACCACAGAGCTGTCTCTTTTGTGTTGAGACAAAGTTTGCTGAATTTACCTGCCAGCAGTTGCGTGTCCTCCCTTTCTTTTAAGGTCGATGGAGACGCACGAGTGTAAGGAGAACGGTGAATGGTGGCCGTTCATAACCCAGGATCATGAGAAACCGCAGAGTAAATTTTAGGAACGTAGACGTAGGACAGCGGAGAAAACTTCACCCAGGGACTTCAGTGAACTCTCCTTACAAGGCTGAGGCCTGACACGCCTAGTGCCTGGGGGCAACCCGGCTCCTGCCCTAGGTGGTTTTGTGGAGCGTGCCTCCCTCAGGTGGTGCCTTTTCTCTCCCAGCAATATTGCTCCGTGAAATTCTGCTGTTGATGAAAACTATTTGCCATGGCTTTGTTGTTTCACCTCCTTGGCTCATCTTTGAAGTACAAATGCTTTTGGACACTGGTGCTGAGTCCTTGAGCTTTCCTTTGTCTTGGCTCAATCAATGCAGATTCCTGTGCTGAATAAGCCATGGACTAGCACAGGTGGGTGCTTGTCCTTATATGGGGCACACGCAGGAATTTCGTTTGTCAAGACCCACCTGGCTTGATCAAGGTTCTTTATTCCTGTGAAAACGATTTTTATCCAAATTCTAGAGGAGCACAAGTGTGCCTCTGGGAGCTACACCCGGGCCTGCTGAACAGAGGCTCCGCAGTTTTCATTTTCTGACTAAAATTCAACACGGAATTTCATGGATCTAAGGAAACCGTGAATTGTGGACCTACCAGATTCTCACATCTTCATTGTCTAATGGAAGCTTAAGTTTCCCAGTCTGATCCGGCTGCCACTTCATTTCTGGCAATGACCATTCAATTGTGGACGTTCAGCCTTCTTCACAATTCTCTTATAACGGCATGTTCCCGCGCCACATTAAGACCGCTCGGTGGAGGTTTATGTGACTCAGGACAACTCTTTATTTCAGGTGACTAGAACAAAGGGGATTCACAGAGGTTGATGATCACTTATTAAAGTCCCGTTTCTCTATGATGCCCACTGATGACACTTCTACATCTGAGGGCAAAGAACTCGTGCAGCATGATATTCTCTGTTCGGCCACGCCGCCTGCAGTTTCTTCCTTGCAGAAAAATCTTTCCCAGTGTACTTCTTTAAAATGCTGCAAAATAGTGGGACAGAAGATTTCGGTTTAGGGTCAACTTTAAACGGAAATATGTACAGGCATGTGGGCATGTTTAGAGACAGTGTTAGAGTTCAGGTTAGAGTGACGGCTGCGTGAGGATTTGGGTTATGGTAAGTTTGTGGATGAAATGTAGGGTGAGTGTGAGGTTGAAGGTAAGAGTAGGGTTAAGTGCTTAAGGATAAATGAACCTATTGTCTCATTTAAGCTTATGGTAAACTTGACTGTTTAGGTATGGGTTGGGGTTAATATTTGTGTGAGGGTTAGAAAGTGTGCGAGGTTAAGAGTTGGGGTCAGGCTTGCGGCTTGTGTGTTACATCCGTTTTGGTTGTGGATAAGTTTATCTCTCTGTGTAGTTTAAGGGATTGGATTACATTAACGGTGATATGGAGGCTTGGATTGAAGTTGATGGATAGAGTTAAGTTAGGTTCAGGCGAAGGGTGAAGGTTAGGAGTAAGGGTAGTTGTAGGGGGAGCTGCATGTTCACATCAGATTTGGGGTTAGGATTAGGCTTAGCCTTAGCATAGACATACGGTTAAGGTTAGGGCTTGGTTTAGGGTGAGCCTTAGCTTAGGGTTCAGTTTAAGGTTAGGAGTCTACAGAATTACACCTAGGCTTAGGGTTACACCTCTTTTTAGGTTTAGACCTAGGGCTAGCTTTTGACCTAGGTTAGGGTTAGGATTAGGGTTGGTTTTAGGATAGGATTTAGGTTTGAGGTTTCATTTTAGTGTAGGGTTATTGGAAGTACATCTGCTCTCCCTGGTTTTCCTTCACGATCACAATATTTCTGAGATTCATGGTTTAAGGAATATCCTGCTCCTTGCCGGTTTCAAGGCAAAAAGGCGCCACCTGCAGTTGGTTTTTCCGTCAAACTTTTGCTCGCTCTTTGAGAACCTTGGGTCTTTGGGAATGCCGTGAGTCCAGCAAGATTTTTCAGTTCAAGTGTGCCCCAAGCAGTGGGTTCTACCTCTGAGCAATACAGCCCGTGGAATTCCTGAGAATCTGGAACCTGCCATGAAGTTCAGCCTGCGTTTTATTCACACGGAAGAAGCTCCTCCGAGGTTCCCATGTCTCTGTACACTGATGCTTCCAGCAACGTCATGTCTCACAGGTCAATAGTGCTTCTCTGAGTTTCACTGGTCTAGGGTGAAGGGTGAAGCGCCTGGGTTCCCGTGCTTCACTACTGTATGGCCCCAAGATGATGTTTGTAGGCACAGCGGCAAATCCATCTGTGGCAATTCTCTCATATTGTCATTGCGATGGGAAGATTCCTTATTCGCCAGGAAATGTTTTGCCGTGGAAGACGGGTCACCACAGAGCTGTCTCTTTTGTGTTGAGACAAAGTTTGCTGAATTTACCTGCCAGCAGTTGCGTGTCCTCCCTTTCTTTTAAGGTCGATGGAGACGCACGAGTGTAAGGAGAACGGTGAATGGTGGCCGTTCATAACCCAGGATCATGAGAAACCGCAGAGTAAATTTTAGGAACGTAGACGTAGGACAGCGGAGAAAACTTCACCCAGGGACTTCAGTGAACTCTCCTTACAAGGCTGAGGCCTGACACGCCTAGTGCCTGGGGGCAACCCGGCTCCTGCCCTAGGTGGTTTTGTGGAGCGTGCCTCCCTCAGGTGGTGCCTTTTCTCTCCCATCAATATTGCTCCGTGAAATTCTGCTGTTGATGAAAACTATTTGCCATGGCTTTGTTGTTTCACCTCCTTGGCTCATCTTTGAAGTACAAATGCTTTTGGACACTGGTGCTGAGTCCTTGAGCTTTCCTTTGTCTTGGCTCAATCAATGCAGATTCCTGTGCTGAATAAGCCATGGACTAGCACAGGTGGGTGCTTGTCCTTATATGGGGCACACGCAGGAATTTCGTTTGTCAAGACCCACCTGGCTTGATCAAGGTTCTTTATTCCTGTGAAAACGATTTTTATCCAAATTCTAGAGGAGCACCAGTGTGCCTCTGGGAGCTACACCCGGGCCTGCTGAACAGAGGCTCCGGAGTTTTCATTTTCTGACTAAAATTCAACGCGGAATTTCATGGATCTAAGGAAACCGTGAATTGTGGACCTACCAGATTCTCACATCTTCATTGTCTAATGGAAGCTTAAGTTTCCCAGTCTGATCCGGCTGCCACTTCATTTCTGGCAATGACCATTCAATTGTGGACGTTCAGCCTTCTTCAGAATTCTCCTATAACGGCATGTTCCCGCGCGACATTAAGGCCACTCGGTGGAGGTTTATGTGACTCAGGACAACTCTTTATTTCAGGTGACTAGAACAAAGGGTATTCACAGAGGTTGATGATCACTTATTAAAGTCCCATTTCTCTATGATGCCCACTGATGACACTTCTACATCTGAAGGCAAAGAACCCGTGCAGCATGATATTCTCAGTTCAGCCACGCCGCCTGCAGTTTCTTCCTTGCAGAAAAATCTTTCCCAGTGTACTTCTTTAAAATGCTGCAAAATAGTGGGGCAGAAGATTTCGGTTTAGGGTCAACTTTAAACGGAAATAGGTACAGGCATGTAGGCATGTTTAGAGACAGTGTTAGATTTCAGGTTAGAGTGATGGCTGCGTGAGGATTTGGGTTATGGTAAGGTTGTGGATGAAATGTAGGGTGAGTGTGAGGTTGAAGGTAAGAGTAGGGTTTAGTGCTTAAGGATAAATGAACCTATTGTCTCATTTAGGCTTATGGTAAACTTGACTGTTTAGGTATGGGTTGGGGTTAATATTTGTGTGAGGGTGAGAAAGTGTGCGAGATTAAGAGTTGGGGTCAGGCTTGCGGCTTGTGTGTTACATCCGTTTTGGTTGTGGATAAGTTTATCTCTCTGTCTAGTTTAAGGGATTGGATTACATTAACGGTGATATGGAGGCTTGGATTGAAGTTGATGGATAGAGTTAAGTTAGGTTCAGGCGAAGGGTGAAGGTTAGGAGTAAGGTTAGTTTTAGGGGGAGCTGCATGTTCATATCAGATTTGGGGTTAGGATTAGGCTTAGCCTTAGCATAGACATATGGTTAAGGTTAGGGCTTGGTTTAGGGTGAGCCTTAGGTTAGGGTTCAGTTTAAGGTTAGGAGTCTACAGAATTACACCTAGGCTTAGGGTTACACCTCTTTTTAGTTATAGACCTAGGGCTAGCTTTTGACCTAGGTTAGGGTTAGGATTAGGGTTGGTTTTAGGATAGGATTTAGGTTTGAGGTTTCATTTTAGTGTAGGGTTATTGGAAGTACATCTGCTCTCCCTGGTTTTCCTTCACGATCACAATATTTCTGAGATTTATGGTTTAAGGAAAATCTTGCTCCTTGCCGGTTTCAAGGCAAAAAGGCGCCACCTGCAGTTGGTTTTTCCGTCAAACTTAGGCTCGCTCTTTGAGAAACTTGGGTCTTTGGGAATGCCGTGAGTCCAGCAAGATTTTTCAGTTCAAGTGTGCCCCAAGCAGTGGGTTCTACCTCTGAGCAATACAGCCCGTGGAATTCCTGAGAATCTGGAACCTGCCATGAAGTTCAGCCTGCGTTTTATTCACACGGAAGAAGCTCCTTCGAGGTTCCCATGCCTCTGTACACTGATGCTTCCAGCAACGTCATGTCTCACAGGTCAATAGTGCTTCTCTGAGTTTCACTGGTCTAGGGTAAAGGGTGAAGCGCCTGGGTTCCCGTGCTTCACTACTGTATGGCCTCAAGATGATGTTTGTAGGCACAGCGGCAAATCCATCGGTGGCAATTCTCTCATATTGTCATTGCGATGGGAAGATTCCTTATTCGCCAGGAAATGTTTTGCCGTGGAAGACGGGTCACCACAGAGCTGTCTCTTTTGTGTTGAGACAAAGTTTGCTGAATTTACCTGCCAGCAGTTGCGTGTCCTCCCTTTCTTTTAAGGTCGATGGAGACGCACGAGTGTAAGGAGAACGGTGAATGGTGGCCGTTCATAACCCAGGATCATGAGAAACCGCAGAGTAAATTTTAGGAACGTAGACGTAGGACAGCGGAGAAAACTTCACTCAGGGACTTCAGTGAACTCTCCTTACATTGCTGAGGCCTGACACGCCTAGTGCCTGGGGGCAACCCGGCTCCTGCCCTAGGTGGTTTTGTGGAGCATGCCTCCCTCAGGTGGTGCCTTTTCTCTCCCAGCAATATTGCTCCGTGAAATTCTGCTGTTGATGAAAACTATTTGCCATGGCTTTGTTGTTTCCCCTCCTTGGCTCATCTTTGAAGTACAAATGCTTTTCGACAGGGGTGCTGAGTCCTTGAGCATTCTTTTGTTTTGGCTCAATCAATGCAGATTCCTGTGCTGTATAAGCCAGGGACTAGCACAGGTGGGTTCTTGTCCTTATATGGGGCACATGCAGGAATTTCGTTTGTCAAGACCCACCTGGCTTGATCAAGGTTCTTTATTCCCATGAAAACGATTTTTATCCAAATTCTAGAGGATCACCAGTGTGCCTCTGGGAGCTAAACCCGGGCCTGCTGAACAGAGGCTCCGCAGTTTTCATTTCTGACTAAAATTCAACACGGAATTTCATGGATCTAAGGAAACCTTGAATTGTGGACCTACCAGATTCTCACATCTTCATTGTCTAATGGAAGCTTAAGTTTCCCAGTCTGATCCGGCTGCCACTTCATTTCTGGCAATGACCATTCAATTGTGGACGTTCAGCCTTCTTCAGAATTCTCTTATAACGGCATGTTCCCGCGCCACATTAAGACCACTCGGTGGAGGTTTATGTGACTCAGGACAACTCTTTATTTCAGGTGACTAGAACAAAGGGAATTCACAGAGGTTGATGATCACTTATTAAAGTCCCATTTCTCTATGATGCCCACTGATGACATTTCTACATCTGAAGGCAAAGAACTCGTGCAGCATGATATTCTCAGTTCAGCCACGCCGCCTGCAGTTTCTTCCTTGCAGAAAAATCTTTCCCAGTGTACTTCTTTAAAATGCTGCAAAATAGTGGGACAGAAGATTTCGGTTTAGGGTCAACTTTAAACGGAAATAGGTATAGGCATGTAGGCATGTTTAGAGACAGTGTTAGATTTCAGGTTAGAGTGATGGCTGCGTGAGGATTTGGGTTATGGTAAGGTTGTGGATCAAATGTAGGGTGAGTGTGAGGTTGAAGGTAAGAGTAGGGTTTAGTGCTTAAGGATAAATGAACCTATTGTCTCATTTAGGCTTATGGTAAACTTGACTGTTTAGGTATGGGTTGGGGTTAATATTTGTGTGAGGGTGAGAAAGTGTGCGAGATTAAGAGTTGGGGTCAGGCTTGCGGCTTGTGTGTTACATCCGTTTTGGTTGTGGATAAGTTTATCTCTCTGTCTAGTTTAAGGGATTGGATTACATTAACGGTGATATGGAGGCTTGGATTGAAGTTGATGGATAGAGTTAAGTTAGGTTCAGGCGAAGGGTGAAGGTTAGGAGTAAGGTTAGTTGTAGGGGGAGCTGCATGTTCACATCAGATTTGGGGTTAGGATTAGGCTTAGCCTTAGCATAGACATATGGTTAAGGTTAGGGCTTGGTTTAGGGTGAGCCTTAGCTTAGGGTTCAGTTTAAGGTTAGGAGTCTACAGAATTACATCTAGGCTTAGGGTTACACCTCTTTTTAGTTATAGACCTAGGGCTAGCTTTTGACCTAGGTTAGGGTTAGGATTAGGGTTGGTTTTAGGATAGGATTTAGGTTTGAGGTTTCATTTTAGTGTAGGGTTATTGGAAGTACATCTGCTCTCCCTGGTTTTCCTTCACGATCACAATATTTCTGAGATTCATGGTTTAAGGAAAATCTTGCTCCTTGCCGGTTTCAAGGCAAAAAGGCGCCACCTGCAGTTGGTTTTTCCGTCAAACTTAGGCTCGCTCTTTGAGAAACTTGGGTCTTTGGGAATGCCGTGAGTCCAGCAAGATTTTTCAGTTCAAGTGTGCCCAAAGCAGTGGGTTCTACCTCTGAGCAATACAGCCCGTGGAATTCCTGAGAATCTGGAACCTGCCATGAAGTTCAGGCTGCGTTTTATTCACACGGAAGAAGCTCCTTCGAGGTTCCCATGCCTCTGTACACTGATGCTTCCAGCAACGTCATGTCTCACAGGTCAATAGTGCTTCTCTGAGTTTCACTGGTCTAGGGTAAAGGGTGAAGCACCTTGGGTTCCCGTGCTTCACTACTGTATGGCCTCAAGATGATGATTGTAGGCACAGCCGCAAATCCATCGGTGGCAATTCTCTCATATTGTCATTGCGATGGGAAGATTCCTTATTCGCCAGGAAATGTTTTGCCGTGGAAGACGGGTCACCACAGAGCTGTCTCTTTTGTGTTGAGACAAAGTTTGCTGAATTTACCTGCCAGCAGTTGCGTGTCCTCCCTTTCGTTTAAGGTCGATGGAGACGCACGAGTGTAAGGAGAACGGTGAATGGTGGCCGTTCATAACCCAGGATCATGAGAAACCGCAGAGTAAATTTGAGGAACGTAGACGTAGGACAGCGGAGAAAACTTCACCCAGGGACTTCAGTGAACTCTCCTTACAATGCTGAGGCCTGACACGCCTAGTGCCTGGGGGCAACCCGGCTCCTGCCCTAGGTGGTTTTGTGGAGCGTGCCTCCCTCAGGTGGTGCCTTTTCTCTCCCATCAGTATTGCTCTGTGAAATTCTGCTGTTGATGAAAACTATTTGCCATGGCTTTGTTGTTTCCCCTCCTTGGCTCATCTTTGAAGTACAAATGCTTTTGGACACTGGTGCTGAGTCCTTGAGCTTTCCTTTGTCTTGGCTCAATCAATGCAGATTCCTGTGCTGAATAAGCCATGGACTAGCACAGGTGGGTGCTTGTCCTTATATGGGGCACACGCAGGAATTTCGTTTGTCAAGACCCACCTGGCTTGATCAAGGTTCTTTATTCCTGTGAAAACGATTTTTATCCAAATTCTAGAGGAGCACCAGTGTGCCTCTGGGAGCTACACCCGGGCCTGCTGAACAGAGGCTCCGGAGTTTTCATTTTCTGACTAAATTTCAACGCGGAATTTCATGGATCTAAGGAAACCGTGAATTGTGGACCTACCAGATTCTCACATCTTCATTGTCTAATGGAAGCTTAAGTTTCCCAGTCTGATCCGGCTGCCACTTCATTTCTGGCAATGACCATTCAATTGTGGACGTTCAGCCTTCTTCAGAATTCTCTTATAACGGCATGTTCCCGCGCCACATTAAGACCACTCGGTGGAGGTTTATGTGACTCAGGACAACTCTTTATTTCAGGTGACTAGAACAAAGGGTATTCACAGAGGTTGATGATCACTTATTAAAGTCCCATTTCTCTATGATGCCCACTGATGACACTTCTACATCTGAAGGCAAAGAACCCGTGCAGCATGATATTCTCAGTTCAGCCACGCCGCCTGCAGTTTCTTCCTTGCAGAAAAATCTTTCCCAGTGTACTTCTTTAAAATGCTGCAAAATAGTGGGACAGAAGATTTCGGTTTAGGGTCAACTTTAAACGGAAATAGGTACAGGCATGTAGGCATGTTTAGAGACAGTGTTAGATTTCAGGTTAGAGTGATGGCTGCGTGAGGATTTGGGTTATGGTAAGGTTGTGGATGAAATGTAGGGTGAGTGTGAGGTTGAAGGTAAGAGTAGGGTTTAGTGCTTAAGGATAAATGAACCTATTGTCTCATTTAGGCTTATGGTAAACTTGACTGTTTAGGTATGGGTTGGGGTTAATATTTGTGTGAGGGTGAGAAAGTGTGCGAGATTAAGAGTTGGGGTCAGGCTTGCGGCTTGTGTGTTACATCCGTTTTGGTTGTGGATAAGTTTATCTCTCTGTCTAGTTTAAGGGATTGGATTACATTAACGGTGATATGGAGGCTTGGATTGAAGTTGATGGATAGAGTTAAGTTAGGTTCAGGCGAAGGGTGAAGGTTAGGAGTAAGGTTAGTTTTAGGGGGAGCTGCATGTTCATATCAGATTTGGGGTTAGGATTAGGCTTAGCCTTAGCATAGACATATGGTTAAGGTTAGGGCTTGGTTTAGGGTGAGCCTTAGGTTAGGGTTCAGTTTAAGGTTAGGAGTCTACAGAATTACACCTAGGCTTAGGGTTACACCTCTTTTTAGTTATAGACCTAGGGCTAGCTTTTGACCTAGGTTAGGGTTAGGATTAGGGTTGGTTTTAGGATAGGATTTAGGTTTGAGGTTTCATTTTAGTGTAGGGTTATTGGAAGTACATCTGCTCTCCCTGGTTTTCCTTCACGATCACAATATTTCTGAGATTTATGGTTTAAGGAAAATCTTGCTCCTTGCCGGTTTCAAGGCAAAAAGGCGCCACCTGCAGTTGGTTTTTCCGTCAAACTTAGGCTCGCTCTTTGAGAAACTTGGGTCTTTGGGAATGCCGTGAGTCCAGCAAGATTTTTCAGTTCAAGTGTGCCCCAAGCAGTGGGTTCTACCTCTGAGCAATACAGCCCGTGGAATTCCTGAGAATCTGGAACCTGCCATGAAGTTCAGCCTGCGTTTTATTCACACGGAAGAAGCTCCTTCGAGGTTCCCATGCCTCTGTACACTGATGCTTCCAGCAACGTCATGTCTCACAGGTCAATAGTGCTTCTCTGAGTTTCACTGGTCTAGGGTAAAGGGTGAAGCGCCTGGGTTCCCGTGCTTCACTACTGTATGGCCTCAAGATGATGTTTGTAGGCACAGCGGCAAATCCATCGGTGGCAATTCTCTCATATTGTCATTGCGATGGGAAGATTCCTTATTCGCCAGGAAATGTTTTGCCGTGGAAGACGGGTCACCACAGAGCTGTCTCTTTTGTGTTGAGACAAAGTTTGCTGAATTTACCTGCCAGCAGTTGCGTGTCCTCCCTTTCTTTTAAGGTCGATGGAGACGCACGAGTCTAAGGAGAACGGTGAATGGTGGCCGTTCATAACCCAGGATCATGAGAAACCGCAGAGTAAATTTTAGGAACGTAGACGTAGGACAGCGGAGAAAACTTCACCCAGGGACTTCAGTGAACTCTCCTTACATTGCTGAGGCCTGACACGCCTAGTGCCTGGGGGCAACCCGGCTCCTGCCCTAGGTGGTTTTGTGGAGCATGCCTCCCTCAGGTGGTGCCTTTTCTCTCCCAGCAATATTGCTCCGTGAAATTCTGCTGTTGATGAAAACTATTTGCCATGGCTTTGTTGTTTCCCCTCCTTGGCTCATCTTTGAAGTACAAATGCTTTTCGACAGGGGTGCTGAGTCCTTGAGCATTCTTTTGTTTTGGCTCAATCAATGCAGATTCCTGTGCTATATAAGCCAGGGACTAGCACAGGTGGGTTCTTGTCCTTATATGGGGCACATGCAGTAATTTCGTTTGTCAAGACCCACCTGGCTTGATCAAGGTTCTTTATTCCCATGAAAACGATTTTTATCCAAATTCTAGAGGATCACCAGTGTGCCTCTGGGAGCTAAACCCGGGCCTGCTGAACAGAGGCTCCGCAGTTTTCATTTCTGACTAATTCAACACGGAATTTCATGGATCTAAGGAAACCTTGAATTGTGGACCTACCAGATTCTCACATCTTCATTGTCTAATGGAAGCTTAAGTTTCCCAGTCTGATCCGGCTGCCACTTCATTTCTGGCAATGACCATTCAATTGTGGACGTTCAGCCTTCTTCAGAATTCTCTTATAACGGCATGTTCCCGCGCCACATTAAGACCACTCGGTGGAGGTTTATGTGACTCAGGACAACTCTTTATTTCAGGTGACTAGAACAAAGGGAATTCACAGAGGTTGATGATCACTTATTAAAGTCCCATTTCTCTATGATGCCCACTGATGACATTTCTACATCTGAAGGCAAAGAACTCGTGCAGCATGATATTCTCAGTTCAGCCACGCCGCCTGCAGTTTCTTCCTTGCAGAAAAATCTTTCCCAGTGTACTTCTTTAAAATGCTGCAAAATAGTGGGACAGAAGATTTCGGTTTAGGGTCAACTTTAAACGGAAATAGGTATAGGCATGTAGGCATGTTTAGAGACAGTGTTAGATTTCAGGTTAGAGTGATGGCTGCGTGAGGATTTGGGTTATGGTAAGGTTGTGGATCAAATGTAGGGTGAGTGTGAGGTTGAAGGTAAGAGTAGGGTTTAGTGCTTAAGGATAAATGAACCTATTGTCTCATTTAGGCTTATGGTAAACTTGACTGTTTAGGTATGGGTTGGGGTTAATATTTGTGTGAGGGTGAGAAAGTGTGCGAGATTAAGAGTTGGGGTCAGGCTTGCGGCTTGTGTGTTACATCCGTTTTGGTTGTGGATAAGTTTATCTCTCTGTCTAGTTTAAGGGATTGGATTACATTAACGGTGATATGGAGGCTTGGATTGAAGTTGATGGATAGAGTTAAGTTAGGTTCAGGCGAAGGGTGAAGGTTAGGAGTAAGGTTAGTTGTAGGGGGAGCTGCATGTTCACATCAGATTTGGGGT